>NC_137679.1:21489219-22129219 GCF_963989245.1 Nansenia antarctica | reverse complement strand
TTGCCCACAGCTCTCTCTCTCTCTCTCTCTTCTGTTCTCTCTCTCTTCTGTTCTCTCTCTCTTCTGTTCTCTCTCTCTTCTGTTCTCTCTCTCTCTTCTGTTCTCTCTCTCTTCTGTTCTCTCTCTCTTCTGTTACCGTGTAGACCTAATGAACTTATTCAGCATAGTCTTGTGTTTCTACTCCCTTCATAGCCAGTGTTATACTTCCCGTAGTGCAGTGGCGGGCGGTGCATTTCACACCTAGGCCTTCAGTGATGTCCGACACATTCCTACCTGAATTATTCTACCTCTTAATACCATCGTTATGACGCCATAGCTCTAGAAACTAGACAGAAACACAGTATAACCGGGCGTTGCATCACCTTAACATAGTCAGACAACAGAGTTATATTAATATTTCCGAAGCATTTTTAATCAATAAATCCGCATTTACAATGAAGAGTGTTAAACTAACATCTTTAAGATCGCTACATTACCCACGTCTGTCGTCTCGTCCACCATAATAGTGACAAAGGGTGCCTTTTTAATCTCCATTTTGATCTCTTCTCCCATCACTTCAGCAATAGCAAAAATCAGGTTGTTTTGTATTTTGCCTGACGTCCCAGTAAACACTTTGTTTGTGGACAGGTGGTAATGTACATCTGGGTTGTTTTCAGCAAGAAAAGAAAGCGCACTTGTTCGTTGAGCTGTAAATCCACTCGGGTGTCCCCAATAAAGTCCATTCATTCAAAGGTGTTCAAAAGTCCCACATCTACCGGCATAGTTACGCATCTCAATAGTGAATATCAATAGTGCGTATCAATAGTGCGTATCCAATCAAAAGACGTGCTGGGTGCTGACATCATTGAGCCTTACAGCAGGCGCCGTTGTTGCTATTGCTCGCCGACTCGAAATCTACGTAGGTTTCCACTAGGAACGCCAGAGGTTTACTCGTTCAACGTTAAGTTACAGGTCGTATCCGCGGCACGTTTTTTTGTGCAGGCGGGCAGATTTCGGAGCCCCCTGGCAACACATTTTGATTGGATTAAAGCTCTAACATAAAGGCCAGCCCTCCAAATCTCAATCGGAGACTGGAAGCAGCGCAACCAAGAGGAAAGCTATAAAATGAAGAGAATAGACTATGGGGAATCATTAATACATATTTGTGGAAAAAATATATTAAAATAAAATGTATATTCTGATGATGTTTAGGCCAGCAGAGAAGGCCTTGCTGGCCCTGACGGCACACCACTGCCGTAGTGTGACTCTTACCGGGGTTAATCAAATCTATCTATCTGATGTTCATGTGTCACAGTATCCTGGGTGGAAGTGATAGAATCAATCACACTGTCACACAGCTACTTCTTTGAAAGAAAACCATTTATTGCTTTGAGTGAGGTGCATACGTAGGTCTGTTGTACTTCATACGTAGGTCGGTTGTAGCAGACCTAGGAGTTGTTGTAACAGACCTAGGAGCTGTTGTAACAGACCTAGGAGTTGTTGTAGCAGACCTAGGAGCTGTTGTAACAGACCTAGGAGTTGTTGTAGCAGACCTAGGAGCTGTTGTAGCAGACCTAGGTGCTGTTGTAACAGACCTAGGAGTTGTTGTAGCAGACCTAGGAGTTGTTGTAGCAGACCGAGGAGCTGTTGTAGCAGACCGAGGAGCTGTTGTAGCAGACCTAGGAGCTGTTGTAGCAGACCGAGGAGCTGTTGTAGCAGACGGGTCAGACTTCTCACCTCTGAGACAGGTATCTGCTTATCCTTCAGAATGTCAATCTCTCTCAGTATGTTATTGGTGTTGTCTTCCAGAGCTGCATTTATGACAGCAGTAACATCCTGTAGAAAGAGATCGGAGATTTAAAGGAGTGGTTTGTGTGGTTTTGAGACTACACATGAGTGGTTTTTGTACAAGTCTTCGAGTACTACTACTACTAATAGCTAACTTGCATCTCGAAATCAAGTACCCAGACCACTGAGATAAGATCCCGACATGTCAAGTGAACAGGTCATAATACATATTTGCTTGAAAATAATTTTATTGAAAATAATAAATAATAAATAATAACAATTTATAAAACAAGAAAAACATTCAGACAATATATCATATTTATGAAATCTTAATAAACAAATACAGTAGCCTACAGACTCTAAAAGAAAAATTGGCCCAATCAACAGGACTCAGCCCCTTGGTCAGCAGCAGAAAGACCCGTGGTCATCATCTTATATACAGTGCATTGTTAATAGATGGCTATCATGTTATACAGTACATACCAGGGTTTTTCCTGGGTCAGAATGAGGGCACACACACACACACACACAAAGAGTTAAGACGCTTGTAGACATGCAGCAGCAAACTGCCAATCTTGCAACTCTGGCAGTCATAAAAATGTCAGCACTGTATTCACTGAGCATGACCTGACCTATTAAGCAGTTGTTGAAATAGCTGTATTTTGGAGAAAATTCAATGGTAAGAGACATACAGGAATGAGAAACGGGCATTACCATGGCAGTCTGGCCCTCCTGGGACGCTACCCTCTGTCTGAGGAAAGTGGTGACTCTTTTGAGGTCCCTCATCTCCTGGCTCAGCACGGTAGTGACGGAGCGGATCCCGGCTTGTTCCACAGTGAGTTCTGCTCTGAGGTCTGCTCTGAGGTCTGCCATCTCCTGCAAGTACCCAGACCACTGAGATAAGATCCCGACATGTCAAGTGAACAGGTCATAATAAATATTTGCTTGGACACAACAATAGTTTTTATTTGCCTACTTTCTGTAAAGAGTTACGATTTGACAACAAAGTGGCCGTACCTTTATATGTTGTATGTAACATACAATGAACATTTTATGTGTAGCTCTTTTGACACACCTTTATGGCAGAGAACCAATATATCACACAAATGAAGACAAAAAGTTAAGAGGTAGATGGCAAAGGGAGGAATGTTCTACCCTCATCTATTTTCTCTACCACATGAACCAGGAAAACGTGGAGGGCCCAGCGATACACTACAATTATGCCTTATGCTGTACAAAACTTCAGTAATGGTTTAACAGATGCCCTGCGTCACTTAGAAAAATGGCACAAAGCATGGGATGAAGTAGGCGATAGCATATGGCCCCCAAATAGAATTATGTATTTTCTAGGTTCAAGCAGTAGGTGCAATTAGCAGCACAGCAGCTGAAACATTAAAGCTGACAGCGGAGCAAGAGAGAGAACTCCAAGTTAGGATTCTCAGTTACTTCAGATTTGTATATAAAGCCTGGTACACACATAAAGGTAATCTGGACGATTTTGGCCCGATTTCTCCCCTTCTGACCAAGGACAGCAAACGCCTGATTATCGGATGGCTCTAAAGATTATCCTACAAGATTATCCTGTTGTGTGAGGTGTGTTAAGAGTCAATTTCTCCTGACAATCTGCTCGGAAAATGGTCGGGCCGACGATCTTAAATATTAAATGTGTTCAATATTTACGATCAAAAGTCCTCTTGTGTGTGGGCAACTCCCGAGTCCCAACAACTCTTGAGCAGGGTTGCCAGATGGGCAGTTTTTTTGGTGGAATTAGCGGTTTTTAGACTGTGGTTAGGCTGGAAAGTGTCAATCCCATCTGGCAACCCTGCTCCCGAGTCCGATTGTGACGTGGATGGAATGTAGCCAATCAAGAAGCGAGCTGACTTCTTTCGAGATTTTCGAGATTTCTGGCTTGAGTGACGAGACTCTAGACTGTCGTAGGACAGATCTTTATGTATGTTGTGTGCTGTATTGAGAATATCGGAACACACCACACACAATACGATCAAAACTGTTCAATCCATGATTTTTTATCTTCATGTGTGGGGTCTCTCTCAGATAAAAAATCTGAAAATGTTTATGTGTGTACCAGGCTTTAGGCAAGACCTGATTAACAAAACGAGAAGATTTCTACTACAGATTTCATATTACAGCTGTGTTTAGTGCTATTCAATGCAAGATAGACACACTGGCTGGCTGAGGTCTGACTGAGGTCTTAAAACAGCTGTTATTTCATCATTCATTCATTAGGCTACAATTGAATATGCTTTATAGGTTTTAGGTCAAACATGGCCAATAATCACAACATTCTCAATAAAGCTCAAACATTACAAATAATGTATACTGTATACCCCTCCCCCTGGATTTGGATAAATATTACTTGACTTAATTACAACTGTTTCACCTTTCTATAACCAAAACACCAATAACTTAAGATAAGATCAAGCCTACAGACACCAAATTCATTAATGTTAATGTGTTTAATAATCGTGTAGCATAATATTTCTCATACTTTTCCATCTAAGCTGGATCTTCGTACACTCTACATTCTGATAGTTTTTTCTTTATTTTTTTCTTCCCTCGCTCGCCTCACTTTTCTGACAATTAAATCTGTTAAACAATGAATGAAGTTTGCCTTACCGTTTCCTTGGAAGGCAGGGTGATGACAAACGTGCTGGGGTACAAGTACCAAACGCCTGAGAGCCAGAGGGAGGAGGGAGAATCAGAGAATCGAAAATAGGACTGAATACGTTATCAAGTGGTATGCTCCACTATCCTCAACAAATCTGCAACATGCTCCATGCTGTCGGTTGATTGAAACAACACCCAAGCTGCTAGTGACAAAGCTACAATGTCTGTCTCTGAAATTCATGATATTAGCTTGCCATGTTAACTGGTGAAATAAATTATTGGTAGGGATGGGAATCGAGAACTGGTTCCAGTTGAGAACCGGTTTCAAATTGTTCGATCAATCGGAATCGTACGCCTCCAAGGATATCGATTCCTTTTATTGATGCTGCCATATTTTTCTTACAGTTTTGCGTTGCAAAAACTAATGAGTCATGACGTCAAACTCTGTAATAATCACAATACTATAACCGTGATTTATAGAAACTTCTCTTTTAATAACGTCCATGGAAAGAGGGCAATCAGATATGCAAATTGAAATTAAACAACGTGGAAATCTGTTGCTAGCAGCACAATCGCGGGTCTGTAGTTTAAACACATTTTTTATTCATTTGTTTGTCAAGTCTATTTATGTCTTGGAAATGTCTTTAGGATAACCTAACCCTACATGTTAATGATGTGGTAGGTCAGGTGGTCAGAACATATGTACTTCAAAAGGCACTAAAAAATCTTTGTGGAAAATGTACTAATAGGGCCAAAGAGGTCACATCATATATATCACTGTGAATAGCTTGCTGGTGGGCTAGTAACACCACACAAGTAGGACTTATGAATCTAGAATGAAATGGATGTGAAGTGACACTCACCGAAAGTCAAGAGGAGAAGAAGCAGGATGGCCTTCCTCACATCAATGTTGAACAATGCACCAGCTACAGGGAGAGAGAAAAAGGCTAATGTCAACAAACAAACAAGTAATGCTAACAAATGATCTACAGGAGAGAGATAATGCGAATTGTTAAGTATACATTACTTGATTAAACACATGCACGCACGCACGCAAACACACACACACACATGCACAGACACACATACACACACACGACCAACGTGCGCATACACACCGCAACGCAACACATCTGCATACACACCACAACATGCACATGCACACTGCAATAAACACGCACGTACACACACACACACACGTACACACACACACACACACACGCACACACAAACAATGGGATCAACGTTTGCGGAAGTGTTTGTGAAATGGTTTGCGGAAGCAAGATTTTGTGCTAATTGTAAGATTGTTGGTAAAAACAGACATTGTACATTTGTTTAATTATTATAATTGTTTAAAATATATTTTGGGTGTATTCAGTAATGGCATGTTCAGGTCAGAAAGAGGCATACAAATGAAAAAAGATCCATCCATCTATCCATCCATCCATCCATCCATCCATCCATCCATCCATCCATCATTTACCATAAGAGCAGATCACATCCATTGTGCCCCTCTGTGTTGCTGCCTGAGATGAGGCCAAGCCTGGCCAAGGAAGTACAAAAAACTGTGGGCCAATGTCCTGTGTACGAATACTCATACTGCCTACCATTAAGTAGGCATTTTGTGTATACAGGAATAAGAAAGTTCTGAAAGTATGCAAAATTCAGTCTAAACTAATTTAAACTAAATTCAATGTGTCACTGTACTTACCACAGCTGGCAGTGGTAGTCCTGGCACTCTGGGAGCCATCAGAGGAAGAGTCCCCAGAGGTGTCAGTGCTACTCTGGCTTTGGGCTCGGTGGCTTACCTGACTGGAGAGGCCCTCACTGGACGTGTGCAGGCTTGGGGGAGGAATACTCACCCTGGGGGGCACGGCTGGGGCCATACTCACCCTGGGGGGCACGGCCGGGGCTGGGGCCAGAACAGTAGCAGGTGCTGGGGAAGCTGCCTTATGCGCACCTGTTCTCCTCTTATTGTATCTAAAGAGAGAGAGAGAGAGAGAGAGAGAGAGAGAGAGAGAGAGAGAGAGAGAGAGAGAGAGAGAGAGAGAGAGGGAGAGAGAGAGAGGGAGAGAGAGAGTGGATGGGGGGACAGAGAACATTAGTACACAAGGATTTGCATACCTTGCTAATGCCTCTACATCAAGTGTGACACACACGCACACACACACACACACACACACACACACACACACACCTCCAAGGGCTCTCTTTGTACGAGATCCTGCTGACGTTACCGTCCTCGTCCGTCTGGTCGTTCAAGCGAGAACTACGGCGTAACATGATTGAGAGAGGGAGAGAGAGATTGTTGTTATCGCATGGCTTGCCCCTTCCATGTAGTCAAGCAGAATTTTGCACCAAGAGACGACCAAAATGGTTCACTCCCAACTCAATACTTCAAATAAGATAATTTCATTTGCAGTTATAGTACAGTTATAGTACATAGTACATTTATAGCAGTTATAGTACAGTTATAGTATGAAGTATCTAGTTATAGTATCCTACATATTGATAACAACATTATAAAGGATAATATGCATGATGTGGTTAATAGCTTTAATAATTTTTTTGTAAGTGTTGGACCAAACCTGGCAGAAAAAAATCCTGATCCATTGTCATCTGAGGATAGGGATGACAACCTTATAGATAGGAATCCTAGCTCAATGTTCCTTACACCAGTAGAAGAAAAGGAAATAATAGATATTGTTAATAAATGTAAATACAACACATCTAGTGATTGCAATGAAATTGATATGAAAATTGTGAAAAAGGCAATTGAGGGGATTTCAGAACCACTGACATATATCTGTAACTTATCGTTCCAAACCAGTACATTTCCTAACAAAATGAAAATAGCTAAAGTTGTACCGCTGTATAAAACTGGGGATAGACACCACTTCACAAATTACAGGCCTATTTCTTTACTTCCACAATTCTCCAAAATTCTAGAAAAACTATTAAATAACAGATTAGACAAATTCATAGATAAACATAAATTACTTTCTGACAGTCAATACGGATTCAGATCAAACAGTTCAACATCACTGGCATTAATTGAATCAATCGAGGGAATTACAAACGCTATAGACCACAAACAGTATGCAGTTGGAGTAAATAAATAGACCCTTACCTATTTCTACGCTAAGCTTGCTATTGAACAGCTTGGCAAGGTTAATTGTCACAGTCTGTTCTTGATCAGCAACATGTGTCTTATGAACGCATGCCTCGTCGTTCTTGGTTTTTATAGAATATAATTCTACTGTGACGTAATAGATGACAATCACAATGGCTGGGTTCTAAAATTCGCTCCTTTTGCCTTTATGCTATGTATAAACAAACTATAAGTGTTGCATTTATGAAATCAATGAACGACTGCAGAGAAAACGAAATTACATTTCTGCATGCAACAAAAACATTTTGAACTCCGAAAAAAAGACGTTGGGTTGACGGTTACTTTCAAGTAAAATACTCAATGTCTATTTGAGTCCTTCTTGTATTTATGAACTTAAATTATCCACCGGCAGCAAACCAAAAACGCCGTCCTCTCTCTGTGTGCCGTCATCCTTTTGCGTGCAGTCCGCTTTCACTGAACAATGAAAAAATGTAAATATATGCAAAATAATAGGCAATTAAAATATGTATCTTACGTGGTTAATGTGATTTCTGCTCCTGAACCTCAGCGCACAGCGTCTGCACATCAGGGCTGTAGGCCGTCACCTTCATCTTGGATCGTAAGCTGTCATCTGTGAGGCGTGCGCGATGTTTGCTTTTAATAAAGTTCATGTTGAAGAACACCTGCTCACATACCAACCTGGTCTCACACGGAAGCCGTCAGTATTCGACGTCTGTCGTTCGTCTCCAAACGTCGAATTCCGACGAGAAAACGAGCTCTGAAAGCGCAGGGGTGCGCCTGTTATGTGCTCGGGCCGGGCTGGGCTGGACTTGCATTAATTAGTTACGCCACATTTTGAGATACAAGCGCTTCAACGTTCATTCATTTGGAACTGCGAGAATGAGTAACGTTAGCCCGATTGCACTTGCATTAATAAAGCGTTATATAAATATAATTTATTATTATTATTATTGCCTACAGCTAATTGTTACAACTAGTGACTTTAGTGACACATTCTTAGTGATCGAAAAGCGAGTTTACCTTGCACTAGCTCGCTCGTATCGGTCTCATACACAGCGAACGAGTGTGTTGCAGGCACGTGCCGTGAGCTTTTAGATTGGGTAAGCATAAAATATAGAAATACACGTAATTACACATACACGCTATCAGTGAACGCAGTTTCAAGGAAATGCAATTTTGATGCCCTAGAACCCGCTAATAAACGGTAGTGTCACTTTGTGATCAGATTACCAAAAACAAAAAAACAGTTGCCAGTTTCGACTATATCAGGGGTGCTCATTGTTCAATCTTTTTTGAACCAAGATATTTTCAAGTAGCCAGCCTGCTAAAGATCGCCACCAGCCTCGCGAATCATATAAATCATATAAACCAGCAAAGTAAATTTAAAAATGATATCTTACCTTTACTTGAAAACGAGGTCCATTCGCCTCTCCTTGCGAAGGAACACCTCTGTCACTTTAGTGTAGAAGTCACTCGCCTGTTGCAGTTTTGAAAGTCTCTCTTTTTCAATTGAGATCAGGGCCAGTGATGAAAGGCGTCCTTGTCCAGTGCGATTTCGAGTGAGGGTCTTCACTCTCTTCAAAGTTGAAAATGACCTCTCAACAGATGCCGTTGTTGCTGGTATGGTTAGGACTAGTTTAATCAATGTGTTGCCTCTGGAACTGTTTCAGCCAAGTCATGCTGAATGATCCATCCAAGCATCTCCTCAGGTGTTTTCTCCCTCACCTCTTGGATTTGGTAAAGTCCAACTAAATCTGCCTTAAGTCTAACGAAATCGAAAAATTTATGATACAAAGCCAGGCTCTCAAATTTGGCTTTGTCAAATTCTTTTGACATTTGGTTAAATTGCTTGCAGTCAATAAGGCCAATGAAATTCAAACATTCGAAGTTGCTAAATCTAGCCTTCATCTGTGTGAGCGTGTCAAAAAAAATCCTCTTATAAAGTATCTTCCTCTGGTCTTTGATGGGTTGGTTGGGTTTCGCTCGCCCCTCAGTGAGATTTAGCTGGCTGCGTTTCTGGTCAAATTGAGCGTAGCGCGCATCGAAGTCCTGAAGTTTGTTTTCCAAAGCGGTCATTGTATCTTGGATCCTAGAACAACAATAACCAATGTCCATTCCCTTCTTTTGCAGCACATTAAACAGCACATCAGTGATGTTGAAAATCTCCTCATAAATGTCTAGGAGAAAGCACGTCGAGGCCTTTGCCAGCCATGCATCATAGCCTGTAGCCATCATTAGGGTTTCATTATCCCAGTTTGTAGGATTATCGATTATCGACTGAAACATGGTCCGCAAATCCGAATATTGATGGTTGATTGTCTGAACGAGGCGTGAGTGTGAAGACCACCGTGTCGGTGCTGCTCTTGGTAACCGGCGTTTGACGACCTCATCCAGGATTTTTGTGCGCTTTGTCGATTTGTTGAAAAATGATGAAAGGCCTTCCACTGTTTTGAAAAATACCTGGCATTCTGGAATAGACCTCGCCGATTGCGATAATACGAGATTCAATTTATGAGCATAACAGTGCGTAAAAATAGCCTCTGGGATCTTTTCTCTAATCTTGGCCTGAACCCCATTTAAACTAGACGCCATAACGGCTGCTCCGTCGTATGTTTGGGCAACTAATTTTCCAAAGCAGTTAAATTTATCCAAAGCGCTCAAAACATAATCAGCGACAGCCCCGGCAGTTCTATCATTACTCACATCATCGAAACCTAAAAAGGCTTCTTTCACCTCTTGATTGAGCACGTAGCGCAGAATGACTGAGATCTGGGCTCTGTTGGTTACATCAGTCGATTCATCGACCTCGACAGCAACAAATGGGGCTTCAGAAATCTCATTTTTGATGTTGTCGATGATAACGTCTCCGATTGCCTCAATCAGATCATTCTGGATCTTATTTGAAAGACCAGAGAAAACAGTGGATGATCTTAAATGGGTGGCTAAATTCGAATCATATTTGGCAATGAGATGTAGCAGTTCCACGTAGTTCCCACGGTTCAGAGATTCCTTGCCTTCCTCATTTCCCCGAAATGATACTTCTTGCTTAGCTAGGAAGCAGGTGGCATCTATTCATTTGTTTAGAATATCTCTATTCTCTTTTACCTTTTGGTTGTGAATTTCTGTGGCCAGTCTCGTCTGCTCATCCAGAGCTGAGTCGATGCGCGTCGTGGTGCCAAAGGTTTTCAGGGCTACTTGGCTTCTGATGTGTGTTGCCGTCTTCTCGTGTTTATTGAGCGCGTTGGTAAGATTGTTACGGTCCTCGTAGCCTTTCTGAATCCACACACTATAACCTGTAGAAAACAGTGTACAGGAGTAGCAAAAGAGGCGATTGGTCTCTGCACAGCCACATAGCCATTTCTTCCGCTCATACCAGACTTGTTGGAACCCCCTAGCGACTCTCCCTTTCTGGGTGTGCAGATCGTTGAGCGGTGGCTTTGGCCGGCCTTTAGCCAGTAGTTCTGTTTTTGCAGTCCAGCCCAGTCTACAAAATCCCTTTAGGTCGCTGACACTGACAGTAATGTCCATATTCGCAAGTTATCCTTATTGATTAGATCGTTTGAGCTAGCATAAACTAGAAAGTAGTGTGAACTTGATGAACTTGTGAACTTGGTAACTTGAAAATGATAGCCAATCAGTAGCTCTTATCGGAATGAAAGAACTACTCTGATTGGCTGAAAGCATGCTTACCCTGGTCACATTACACAGCGGGCTGAGGCATCGGGAAAAAATAAAAAAGACATTTTCACGCATTCGAATGTACCCGAGGGAAAGCAGAGAGAGGAGTGCTTGCAGAGTAGGAAGTGCTTTACTCCTACAGGTGGCGCTAAAAATGCAACATCAAAATGAATGACTCCTGCTGCCCTGGGACCTAAAATACGACTCTTTTAATGAAAACAAACAAACTGTTACAAGCACTTTTATTTTAATATTTTCACGGTCCTTTTTTCTTTTTTCGTTGGGTAAGCACTGCTTACCCTGCTTATATGGACGGCACGTCCCTGGTGTGTTGCTATGAATGGATTAAACAACACAGCATTAATTCAGCAGGATATGTATTACATATATAATATTCAATATAATTGAATACATTTTTCTGCGAACGTGAGTGTTCAACATAGAACTAGCCGCGTGTGTCCGTAGTCAAAAACGAGAGGTGCAAAGTGTTGCTATGAACTGACAACACCGTATTAATTTATATTAACAATTCCCTTGATAAAAACAATTTATAAAGCCAAGCTCAGTATCTGGACTTACCATAAACGGATGCAGTGAAGCTGAAGGTGACAAAACCGATGGACTGACAGTTCGAAATGTCATGCCGAGTTGTTTGCATATGATGACGTGCACCACCACTAAAGCATTTGGGCGACATGATTGGACACCACTAAAGCATTTGGCGATATGATTGGACACCACTAATGAACCTCGCTCTCTAACACTGAGCTACATCCCCGAGCTGACAGGCATTTTCCCGTTCATTCTCTGGATAATGCTCACTTTTCCCATTTATTCTCTATGGGTATGTGTAATATATTTTGTTTTTGTTGCGACGTTCAATACTTCAGCAAGCGGAGAGCTACAGATCAAATGTAATGGTGATTTACACAATATGCAGGAGGATACCATGTAATTAAAAGCATTAGGTGTACCGATTGTAGCCTGCAGGGGGCGCTATTAGCCCACCATCCCAGATATTGGATGTGACGTGTTATAAAGCTCCAGTTGTTGCAATGGTGAACTCGAGTCTGCGTGCATATCAATATCTATCTAAAGAGTAATCTCCAAGGAACCGAGTCTGACAATATTCTTGCATTCAGACAGTTTTTTCTTCAAACTGATCACTTATATCATTCTCTAATTTACTACTTACACAGTATACTGAAACACTTTATTAGGAACAACTATACACCTTCTCATTCATGCAATTATCTAATCAGCGAAACGTGTAGCATCAGTGCAATGCCAGTGCAATGCCAGCAGCTTCAGGTAATGTTCACATCAACAATCAAAATGGGCAAAGAATGTGATCTCTCAGTGATTTTGACCGTGGCATGATTGTTGGTGCCAGACAGGCTGATTTGAGTATGTCTAAAACTGCTGATCTCGTGGGAATTTCGCGCACAACTGGCTCAAGAGTTCACTGAGAATGATACAATAAACAAAAATCATCCAGTGAGCTATGGAGGGCGGACGGAAACACCTTGTTGATGAGAGAGGTCAATGGAGAATGGCCAGACTGGTTCGAGCTGACAGAAAGGCTACGGTCAGTCAGCTAACCACTCTGTACAATTGTGGTAAGCAGAAAAGCATCTCAGAAGCACAATGCATTGAACCTTGAGGCAGGCTACAACAGCAGAAGGTCACATCGTGTTCTACTTCTGTCAGCCAAGTACAGAAAGCCAAGGCTGCAGTGGGCACAGGCTTACAAAAAATGGATCCCAGAGGTCAGCCTCCTTCAGCCCTGCCTCAGCTAAAGAGAGGCATCAGGTCAGTCATGTTAAACATGCTCCTCCTGTTTTGCTTTATATATCATGAGTGGTTTAACCAATAGTAGTTGAGTATTTTCTTGTCAAATTATTTTTACTCCCACCACAGGAGATTCCTCCCGCTGAGCAGGACCAGTTCACCAACATGATCAATCGCGCCCAGCGTGGACGTATGGATGAGCAGCGCTGTTCCTTAGGTCCTACTAGGAGCACCCCCTCAACTCCGAAAAGCTCCAGTACTGTACTCTACTCCGAACTAGACACAAACACCCTGCTCTCACTCAAGTTGATATTCAGGCTCCTGTCGTCTTCACTTTGATCCTTTCTCTCTTACAGGTCCAGAAGCTGATCAGTTTGTCAGCCTCTTCACCAACTCTCAAGGCCGCCAGCTGGGTGGCCAACTCATGTCACCTGCTTCTCCAGGGATACAGAATGGAAAGAGTCCATCAGAGGCTGGACAGGATTCAGACCGCCTGTGTTACATCATCTCCAAAGCCCAGGTGGGTCTCATACATGGCAGAATACAAGTTCTCATACAGTAGGTTAAGTTATCACAGGTTAGCTACAGTGGCGGCTGGCCGATAGAGGGCGCTGGGGCGCCGCCCCCACCTTCACTTCCTAGTTGCGATTTATAAAAGTTTTTTTTTTTTAAATAAACATTGTTTATTCACAAAATGCGGCTGATATTCTGTCGGCGCCTATCAGACTCCAGTTTTATTTAGGAAGGAGCAGTCCAAATCAGCCTCTCAAACCCACACCACCCTTCAACCAAGCTCATCTAGAGATCCGCAAAGATCAGCCTCCTTCAGCCTTGCCTCAGAGTATGAGAGGATGCAGAATCCCCAAGCTCAGGTACACTGAATAATTTTTATTATATGATATGATAATAATAATGATATGTTTAGTTATATTTAGTATAGTTTGATGTTGATTTGTTCATGTAGCTTTCTGTACATTCTCATCATCAAACACCATCAGGCACTTTTATTTCCTACTTTTTATTTTTACCAATGTTTGCTTCACTACAGTCCTGAATACATGGCTTTATGTTTTCAATTACTTTCCAATAACAATGGAATATTTTCTACCAAAAGGTAACACTGAAATTGTCCATGTCCTTCAGCCCACAACTGGTAAGCCTACCGTATGTACAGTATGCTATTGTTGACTGTTCAGGGAGTGGTCAGTGGAAGAATTACATAGAAAACACTAATGACAATGGTGTATTTTTGTATGTAACAAAAATGATAAGATCAAGTAAAAGACCAGTGATTTGAATATTAATTTGGGAACTTTGAGAAAAACTTTAATTAGAATTGAACATGACTTTTGGTATCTTTTACAGGGACGCAAGGCACACGACCGGTCATGCTCTTTCCCAGAGATCGTCCTCACCTTGGGAACCCCAGGAGAATCCCAGGTTATTCCTCTGAGTCCAAAACCAGGCAGACCACTCTCTGTTAACCTAAACCTGGTTCCAATAGAGGGCAGTCATTCCAGACCCTCCTCCCCCAGCCTGGCAAAGCTACACACCATTAGGAGACCTTCCTCTCTTAATGCAGCAGCTCCCAGGCATCCCTGCCCTGGGCCTGCTTCACCTCATCGGGATGCACTGAGGCGACCACAACCAAGCCCACCTCAGCCCAATAAGACCAGCCCCATGAGCCCAGATGAAGACTACTTCTCCCTGATCCAGAGAGTCCACACCGCCCAGATCCAGAAAGCAATGGGACAAGGAGATAAGGGGAAAGTAGATCAGGGAAAGGGGAAGGTGGATCCAGGCACAGGGGAGGGAAAAGGGGGTGGAAAGAAAGACAGGGAGGAGGGTAGGAGGAAAAGATAGCTGGATAATGGTATTAGTATACCACATGTACTCAAATGACTGTAAACGTGTAATCTATAATACTGCAAATATACAAAAACAATCATGTTACAAGAAAAACATAAAATACATTCCTGGTTCTTTAAATCAATCAATAAGTAGGTTACTTCTGTGCTGTTTACAAATGTTTAGAGGTAGAAACCCTGTTATTGTACAAACTACCTTCTGACAACACTGAAATTGACAAAGGTTTGTTGAGGTCACGAAACAGTAATTCAAGTATAACAGTAAAATTGGTAAGAAGCCAAAATTGAGTAAAGAATAAAAATGAAAAAATAAGCTACAAAGTCATGTGAAATGTAAAAGGTTAAACTACGCTGCATTTTTGGGTGTAAGGAAATGTGCAATGTGTAAGGTGCTTTGAGACTTTTTGTTATTAAAAATACATTTACATTAGGTTATAACCTTATGTCTTATAACAGTAATGAACAATATATTAGCAAAAAATACATCATATAATACAGCAAAATATACATTGATGACTTAAATCACTAAACCTTTATGTTTGCATGTGTGTATTAAAACATATTTGGGATTGTTTATGTGTGTGTGTGTGTGTGTGTGTGTGTGTGTGTGTATGTGTGTGTGTGTGTGTGTGTGTGTGTGTGTGTATAGGTCAGAGGCAGGTTGAGTCAAACTGTGTGTGTGTCTGTCTGTCTGTCTCTCTGTCTGTCTGTATGTGTGTGGTGTGTGTACAGGTCAGGCAGTTTGAGTCAAACTGTGTGTGTGTGTGTGTGTGTGTGTGTGTGTGTGTGTGTGTACAGGTCAGAGGCAGTTTGAGTTAACACAAACTTTGGGAGCCCTGAGTATAGCTGACACAGTGGGGACTGGGACCAGTTCCTTCTTTGTGAAAAGCTGTGTTGTGCTATGCACCTCTTTGCTCCATACAAGCCCAAAAAACATCTTTGTCTCTTATGGCCAAAAGTCGGTACAGGCTCCAAAGTTCTGGAGCGATCGACACATACACATTTAACCATACACATTAAAAAACAAACTTAGTTCTATGTAAGCAAATCATTGTGCACTCAGTTCTAACTGGTCAGTCCTTTATTTCCATTCACTTGATGCTAAAAGTCCCCCCCCCCCCACACACACACTCTGGATGAATGATTGGGGTGTGTCTCACAAGATGATTGGGGTGTGTCTCATCTGTCCATGCACACGGAAGCGGTACACACAGGTGTATTCCAGGTGACCCCAATTACTGAGGATAGCCAGCTCAACATAGCGATATGGGGTGCCATTACGGTCCTGAGAGAGAAAGAAGGAACAACATTTGGGAGGTTGAGGGATAGAGGGGTGGAGAAAAATGGGAGCGAGCAAGAGTGGATGAATGCTAGGGTAGTCAAGCTGAAGAACATCTCTACATGTGTCTCTATTGATGGATTTCATGTGCGACCACAAACATCACCACAAACATCTATTAAGAATGTTTGAACACTTTTTTTGGTACTATGTTCCCTATGTACTTCAATGTTATCGCTCTCAGCTCACAACTCATGCATTCACGTACCAACATGAAATCCATCTATTGGTACAGCACTTTAGTGGAGTCTATCACTCACAGGCAGTTTGAAGGTCTGGATGGACTCTCCTGCCTGGTCATATATGAATGTTCCAAGTAACCTTCCCTCTTCACCCTCAGTAGACATTCCCTGAGAGAGATGGAGGAATAGATAGAAAGAGAGAGTCTTTTGATGCACTTATAAAGAGACATCTTTCTTGAAGGACCGATCCGCAGTTGTGAATTGGCTGGCCACAATTCAGGGTAAACAACATTGGAACAACAGGGAAAACATTGTGTTGAGATTTGAAAAAGTAACATCAGTTACTCTACACAACAGCCTTCAAAAGTGAAATCATAAGGAGCTAGCAGCATGTATGGTTCATGAAAAGCTTTCAAATACTTTGAGCGTTTACTCAAGTGGACTACTTACTCAAATGATTATTCCATTGGTTTCATTGTGCCAGGCAAAATAAAGTGTCAAAATAAGCAACATGGACAGGGGATAAGCAACAGCAATGGAGGCATCAACAACAGTGAATACCAGTACAAATGTGGGGAAATGCATCATTAACATTAAACCTCAGTGTATTGCTCTGAATTTCTCTGTGTAGTGTCATACACAATAGATTTAATTTATTAATGTATGAATGAATGAATCTTTTTATTTTGAACATGATTTAAAATAATAAAAGAACAAATAACTAATACGAAGAGTACAGGCCTATCAATGTTCGAAAGAGAGTAGGATGAAGCCTACGCTTATCATGTCCTACCCCTATCCGTCACTCTCAAGTGAGAACAATTATACTTAAATTATATAATCTAGTTAATTAATTCATACATTTCTGTATCAACAGTACTAATAATGTTTCATTCTTAATATTGAAACAACACTAAATAAATAAATAAACATAATTTTCCATTCTTAATACTGAAACAACACAAAATGAGTTAGTGAGATTGGTGCGAGCATAACCCTTGTTAAAGTTGTGGTTACCTCTCAAATGATATCCCTTATCCCTCTCTATAAATAATTTTTGAATGTTACCTGGGAGTTCATGAGTCTTTGCTTTATACATTAACTGTGACAGTTTAAATTTGAATAAGTCCATGAGCTTTAAGGCATTTGACATTAGGAACAAGTTATTTGTGTGATCACGAAATCCGACCTTATGTACAATTCTCATAGCTTTTTTCTGTAGTGTAATCAATGGTTTTAGAGTGCTTTTGTATGCATTCCCCCATATCTCCACACAGTAACTCAAATAATATTTTGGTAAGACAAGACAACAATAAAGAGTATACAACATCCTCTGTTCCAGAATATGTTTTGCCCTACACAATACACTCCTTGATACTTTGGATCTAACGTATCTTATGAGATTTCTAACAGAATTTACTGTCTAATATTACTCCTAGAAATGTGTATTACTCAGGTTGGTGTGTAAGAGGTTAAAGGTGACTCACATAGACTTGGAAGTCCTTGGGGGTGCTGTCGATGCGTCCTGTGGGGGAGGTGAAGCGAGGCAGGTGGTCCAGGGTGACGTGACTGATCAGGACGGGGTGGGACAGGGCGATCACCAAGGAACCCTGCGCCCCATGGAACGCCCAGCACTTACCAGGCTGTAAGACATGGTGACCCTAATGGGAGGTGAGGTTTGGAGAAGGTTACCGGTGAAGTGGGAGAACTTCAATTCTGCCCGTATCTTCTTCAGTTCTCTTTCCCCCTCTGAAGTGTCAAAATGAATTCCGATTGGTCTACCTGCTAAACAGCTCCTAATTGAAGTACTTAAATCTATATAACATGGGCAACAGGATACATTCTTTCTCCTTCCTGTGTCCTGTTGTGAGGTTCTCATCATGACCTGTGGTCATCTCTATCTCTCTCTGCTCGCCTCATTTGATTCATTGGCCATTCTTGCAATAAATATGCTTTGCTATTAACAAACAAAAGTTTTAAGTCTCTGCCAAACCTTTGTGTGGAAACTAATATTATTAAATGTGACTGGGTCTTCAGACTAGCTTGAATATGAATACTAGCTCAAATATTATAATTATTTATTATTATAATATTTGAGCTAGTATTTATTATTTAATTATTCAGAAATCATCAAAACAAAGCTGAGATGTTATAATAAAGTAAAAAGAAAATGAGTTCCTCTAACCAGTTTGGCATTTCTTTATTCCAACATCACCCATGTTTTTGTTTTATCTCCACCCAAAAATACCTAGTAAATACTATATTTTAAACGTAATTATTATTTAGCCTATTTTTGTGAGAGAAAGAGATGGAGAGAAAGAGACAGCAAGAGAGAGAGAAAGAGACAGCAAGAGAGAGAAGTTGGTACCTGGATAACTGTCCGTGGACTCTCTGATGGATACAACAACGGAAACCGAAACAACTTAACACAGGCATCACGGAAATGGTAGGTTTCAGAACACCTACTGCTGACCACGCTGGCACCTGCACAAACACACACATACACACAGCTCTGAGCATTCAATAGTCTACATTCTAGTACACTCAGCAAACGTCAGTGACGTTGTCTGGGATGTGGTAGAACAGGAGATTCACAGTTTGAAAGTGCACCTAAAAAATCTGCATGAATTGTGTGATGTAATCATGTCATCATGGACCAGAATCTCAATGGAATGTTTCCAACATCTTGTGGAATCAATGCCACAAAGAATCGAGGCTGTTTTGAGAGCAAAGGGAGGCCCTACACAGTATTAGTATAGTGTTCCTAATAAAGTTCTCAGTGAGTATATAATGTATGATGTGGTAAGCATTTACATGTGTCACATTCAAATGAAACACCACATCTAGATGCTAATGAGCAGTAAATCACAAACCTTGTGACTCTAAGGCGAAGTCAGGCATTCTCTCTGCCATTGGAGGACTGCAATCCTGACCAAACTGTTTAATGCATGACACGCGCGCGCACACACACACACACACACACACACACACCCACACACACACCCACACCCACCCACCCACACACACACACACACACACACACACACACACACACACCCACACACCCACCCACACACCCACACCCACACACACACACACACACACACACACACACACACACACACACACACACACACACACACACACACACACACACACAGGAGTCAGTATCACACACACACACACACACACACACACACACACAAGGGTCCGCCTTCCAATTTCTACTATTTACTATTTTAGTACTAAAGAAAGGGTATACAAATGAGTGGGGAAGCTGGACCAAGTAAGAAACCAATAACGTACAACTTCCATCCAGAATGGGAGGAGGACTTTTTTACACTATGTGATATTGGAAGTGCGTCTGTCTGATCTGCAAATCTATGATGGCTGTTTCTCTATGATGGCTGTTAGAAGAAGGGAAATGTGGCAAAAGAGTGAAAACGTACGGCTGCAACGATAGCTTCTTATCGCGTCAGTCACGTTCTTGTTAAACACAAGAAGAAAACAAAGACGGCGAAATTGTGAAAAAAGCGTTTCTCGAGGCTGCAGATTGCCTTTTCGATGACAGATCCACAGTGGCTGATGACACCTTGCAACCAGCTCCTACAGCCCTGACTACTAGAAACTAGCTGCCTCCTCCCAGTGCCAGGTCTCCCACTAAGGTAGAGAAATTACTTTATTTCCTCCTTTCAAACTAGGGAACTACCTGTTTTGTATCTGTATTTGTGATGGTCTTCTCCTGTGTGGCTGTGTGACAGAGAGAGAGAAAGTGTATTGTACTATGCAGGCTGGGAACTGTGTGTGTGTGTGTGTGTGTGTGTGTGTGTGTGTGTGTGTGTGTGTGTGTGTGTGTGTGTGTGATTGTAGTACGTACGTGTACGTTTGCGATGTTTAAACTAGACTGGTAGATCTTGGCAGACTGGCTACTTAAAAAGTAGATCTTGGTTCAAAAAAGTGTGGGCACCCCTGCCTTATACCATACCACCATACCAGAACATCACAGCAGGAACAACCTATCTCAAAAAAGCGATCGTATTGTAACCAGTCCGGAAAGCTCTCTGTCGCTTACCAATAATCGAACCTAGAGAAATCAGCTACGAATGTCCCCTCCCCTCGCAGGTTCATTACAGTATATTGCATAAATGTATTACTGTTAAGTGTTGTTGTGGATGTTATCCCTAGTGCCATTCTGAGGTTAGCATTGCGATGTGTTCGTCTTAACGTTTACAAACTAAAATATACGATCGCTTTTTTGTGATATGTTGCTCCTCTGATGTCCTGGAAACGAACACATAAGCACTCCGAACAGCTGTCAGCGTCTTTTGTTGCTATAGGAAACCACTACTCTGCTTGCGATTGATCAGCTGTCAGCAGTGTTATTACGGGTACGTTCGTAAATGCACGAACGGTCAGTTCGCTCGGGCAAAACCGTGTTTTCAGTCAGAGCACCCATCTCTGAGCGCTCCCAGAGCGCAGAGCTCTGAACTTTGGAACTTTGTTATGTTTTGATATGAGAAATTCGAACTAAGTGGTCAGTTTATGAAAATAATACCATAGAATACTAAATAAAATATTTAAATAATAGCCCCCTAGCGTTTGCCGCCATATTGTGACACCCCCCCCCCCAAAGTCCAATCAAAAATGAATAAATATTAGCATCATAAAACAGCAATTTGGCGAAATGCAACACCAGCACACTTAAAAAACAAACAATGTTAGTTGTAATATACAGTTTTGTAGCCTACTGTTTGTTCTGCACCGGACATGTGTGAAATTGCTGCTGTGTTATTGTTGTTCTGTGATATAACACAGAATATTAGTCAACATTAATATTCAGGGAAGAAAATAAGCCTACTTTTTTTGATGGGGGGCGGTAAGAGACCTGGATAATGGACAGGGGGGCGCTGGCCCAAAAAAGGTTGAGAACCACTGTGCTAGACATAGGGGAAACAGTAGGGGGTAGTAGATGTCTCAGGAGAAACAGTTGGGGGTAGTAGATGTCTCACGAGGAACAGTACAGGGGGGTAGTAGATGTCTCAGGAGAAACAGTACAAGGGGGTAGTAGATGTCACAGGAGAAACAGTACAGGGGGGTAGTAGATGTCTCAGGAGAAACAGTACAGGGGGGTAGTAGATGTCTCAGGAGAAACAGTACAGGGGGGTAGTAGATGTCTCAGGAGGGACAGTACAGGGCGGTAGTAGATGTCTCAGGAGGGACAGTACAGGGGGGTAGTAGATGTCTCAGGAGGGTCAGTACAGGGGGGTAGTAGATGTCTCAGGAGGGACAGTACAGGGGGGTAGTAGATGTCTCAGGAGAAACAGTACAGTGGGGTAGTAGATGTCTCAGGAGGGACAGTACAGGGGGGTAGTAGATGTCTCAGGAGGAAATCACAGCCTTATTCCCGATGGGTCTGAGACTGATGGCTGAATCTCAAAAGTCGGTATAAGTTATTTTACCACCCGGTATAAAGCAGGCACTAATCTTGCCCACAGCTCTCTCTCTCTCTCTCTTCTGTTCTCTCTCTCTTCTGTTCTCTCTCTCTTCTGTTCTCTCTCTCTCTTCTGTTCTCTCTCTCTTCTGTTCTCTCTCTCTTCTGTTACCGTGTAGACCTAATGAACTTATTCAGCATAGTCTTGTGTTTCTACTCCCTTCATAGCCAGTGTTATACTTCCCGTAGTGCAGTGGCGGGCGGTGCATTTCACACCTAGGCCTTCAGTGATGTCCGACACATTCCTACCTGAATTATTCTACCTCTTAATACCATCGTTATGACGCCATAGCTCTAGAAACTAGACAGAAACACAGTATAACCGGGCGTTGCATCACCTTAACATAGTCAGACAACAGAGTTATATTAATATTTCCGAAGCATTTTTAATCAATAAATCCGCATTTACAATGAAGAGTGTTAAACTAACATCTTTAAGATCGCTACATTACCCACGTCTGTCGTCTCGTCCACCATAATAGTGACAAAGGGTGCCTTTTTAATCTCCATTTTGATCTCTTCTCCCATCACTTCAGCAATAGCAAAAATCAGGTTGTTTTGTATTTTGCCTGACGTCCCAGTAAACACTTTGTTTGTGGACAGGTGGTAATGTACATCTGGGTTGTTTTCAGCAAGAAAAGAAAGCGCACTTGTTCGTTGAGCTGTAAATCCACTCGGGTGTCCCCAATAAAGTCCATTCATTCAAAGGTGTTCAAAAGTCCCACATCTACCGGCATAGTTACGCATCTCAATAGTGAATATCAATAGTGCGTATCAATAGTGCGTATCAATAGTGCGTATCCAATCAAAAGACGTGCTGGGTGCTGACATCATTGAGCCTTACAGCAGGCGCCGTTGTTGCTATTGCTCGCCGACTCGAAATCTACGTAGGTTTCCACTAGGAACGCCAGAGGTTTACTCGTTCAACGTTAAGTTACAGGTCGTATCCGCGGCACATTTTTTTGTGCAGGCGGGCAGATTTCGGAGCCCCCTGGCAACACATTTTGATTGGATTAAAGCTCTAACATAAAGGCCAGCCCTCCAAATCTCAATCGGAGACTGGAAGCAGCGCAACCAAGAGGAAAGCTATGAAATGAAGAGAATAGACTATGGGGAATCATTAATACATATTTGTGGAAAAAATATATTAAAATAAAATGTATATTCTGATGATGTTTAGGCCAGCAGAGAAGGCCTTGCTGGCCCTGACGGCACACCACTGCCGTAGTGTGACTCTTACCGGGGTTAATCAAATCTATCTATCTGATGTTCATGTGTCACAGTATCCTGGGTGGAAGTGATAGAATCAATCACACTGTCACACAGCTACTTCTTTGAAAGAAAACCATTTATTGCTTTGAGTGAGGTGCATACGTAGGTCTGTTGTACTTCATACGTAGGTCGGTTGTAGCAGACCTAGGAGTTGTTGTAACAGACCTAGGAGCTGTTGTAACAGACCTAGGAGTTGTTGTAGCAGACCTAGGAGCTGTTGTAACAGACCTAGGAGTTGTTGTAGCAGACCTAGGAGCTGTTGTAGCAGACCTAGGTGCTGTTGTAACAGACCTAGGAGTTGTTGTAGCAGACCTAGGAGCTGTTGTAGCAGACCTAGGAGCTGTTTTAGCAGACCTAGGAGCTGTTGTAGCAGACCTAGGAGTTGTTGTAGCAGACCTAGGAGTTGTTGTAGCAGACCTAGGAGCTGTTGTAGCAGACCTAGGAGTTGTTGTAGCAGACCTAGGAGTTGTTGTAGCAGACCTATTAGGAGCTGTTGTAGCAGACCTAGGAGCTGTTGTAACCGACCTAGGAGTTGTTGTAGCAGACCTAGGAGTTGTTGTAGCAGACCGAGGAGCTGTTGTAGCAGACCGAGGAGCTGTTGTAGCAGACCTAGGAGCTGTTGTAGCAGACCGAGGAGCTGTTGTAGCAGACGGGTCAGACTTCTCACCTCTGAGACAGGTATCTGCTTATCCTTCAGAATGTCAATCTCTCTCAGTATGTTATTGGTGTTGTCTTCCAGAGCTGCATTTATGACAGCAGTAACATCCTGTAGAAAGAGATCGGAGATTTAAAGGAGTGGTTTGTGTGGTTTTGAGACTACACATGAGTGGTTTTTGTACAAGTCTTCGAGTACTACTACTACTAATAGCTAACTTGCATCTCGAAATCAAGTACCCAGACCACTGAGATAAGATCCCGACATGTCAAGTGAACAGGTCATAATACATATTTGCTTGAAAATAATTTTATTGAAAATAATAAATAATAAATAATAACAATTTATAAAACAAGAAAAACATTCAGACAATATATCATATTTATGAAATCTTAATAAACAAATACAGTAGCCTACAGACTCTAAAAGAAAAATTGGCCCAATCAACAGGACTCAGCCCCTTGGTCAGCAGCAGAAAGACCCGTGGTCATCATCTTATATACAGTGCATTGTTAATAGATGGCTATCATGTTATACAGTACATACCAGGGTTTTTCCTGGGTCAGAATGAGGGCACACACACACACACAAAGAGTTAAGACGCTTGTAGACATGCAGCAGCAAACTGCCAATCTTGCAACTCTGGCAGTCATAAAAATGTCAGCACTGTATTCACTGAGCATGACCTGACCTATTAAGCAGTTGTTGAAATAGCTGTATTTTGGAGAAAATTCAATGGTAATGAGAAACGGGCATTACCATGGCAGTCTGGCCCTCCTGGGACGCTACCCTCTGTCTGAGGAAAGTGGTGACTCTTTTGAGGTCCCTCATCTCCTGGCTCAGCACGGTAGTGACGGAGCGGATCCCGGCTTGTTCCACAGTGAGTTCTGCTCTGAGGTCTGCTCTGAGGTCTGCCATCTCCTGCAAGTACCCAGACCACTGAGATAAGATCCCGACATGTCAAGTGAACAGGTCATAATAAATATTTGCTTGGACACAACAATAGTTTTTATTTGCCTACTTTCTGTAAAGAGTTACGATTTGACAACAAAGTGGCCGTACCTTTATATGTTGTATGTAACATACAATGAACATTTTATGTGTAGCTCTTTTGACACACCTTTATGGCAGAGAACCAATATATCACACAAATGAAGACAAAAAGTTAAGAGGTAGATGGCAAAGGGAGGAATGTTCTACCCTCATCTATTTTCTCTACCACATGAACCAGGAAAACCTGGAGGGCCCAGCGATACACTACAAGTATGCCTTATGCTGTACAAAACTTCAGTAATGGTTTAACAGATGCCCTGCGTCACTTAGAAAAATGGCACAAAGCATGGGATGAAGTAGGCGATAGCATATGGCCCCCAAATAAAATTATGTATTTTCTAGGTTCAGCGCAAGCAGTAGGTGCAATTAGCAGCACAGCAGCTGAAACATTAAAGCTGACAGCGGAGCAAGAGAGAGAACTCCAAGTTAGGATTCTCAGTTACTTCAGATTTGTATATAAAGCCTGGTACACACATAAAGGTAATCTGGACGATTTTGGCCCGATTTCTCCCCTTCTGACCAAGGACAGCAAACGCCTGATTATCGGATGGCTCTAAAGATTATCCTACAAGATTATCCTGTTGTGTGAGGTGTGTTAAGAGTCAATTTCTCCTGACAATCTGCTCGGAAAATGGTCGGGCCGACGATCTTAAATATTAAACGTGTTCAATATTTACGATCAAAAGTCCTCTTGTGTGTGGGCAACTCCCGAGTCCCAACAACTCTCGAGCAGGGTTGCCAGATGGGCAGTTTTTTTGGTGGAATTAGCGGTTTTTAGACTGTGGTTAGGCTGGAAAGTGTCAATCCCATCTGGCAACCCTGCTCCCGAGTCCGATTGTGACGTGGATGGAATGTAGCCAATCAAGAAGCGAGCTGACTTCTTTCGAGATTTTCGAGATTTCTGGCTTGAGTGACGAGACTCTAGACTGTCGTAGGACAGATCTTTATGTATGTTGTGTGCTGTATTGAGAATATCGGAACACACCACACACAATACGATCAAAACTGTTCAATCCATGATTTTTTATCTTCATGTGTGGGGTCTCTCTCAGATAAAAAATCTGAAAATGTTTATGTGTGTACCAGGCTTTAGGCAAGACCTGATTAACAAAACGAGAAGATTTCTACTACAGATTTCATATTACAGCTGTGTTTAGTGCTATTCAATGCAAGATAGACACACTGGCTGGCTGAGGTCTGACTGAGGTCTTAAAACAGCTGTTATTTCATCATTCATTCATTAGGCTACAATTGAATATGCTTTATAGGTTTTAGGTCAAACATGGCCAATAATCACAACATTCTCAATAAAGCTCAAACATTACAAATAATGTATACTGTATACCCCTCCCCCTGGATTTGGATAAATATTACTTGACTTAATTACAACTGTTTCACCTTTCTATAACCAAAACACCAATAACTTAAGATAAGATCAAGCCTACAGACACCAAATTCATTAATGTTAATGTGTTTAATAATCGTGTAGCATAATATTTCTCATACTTTTCCATCTAAGCTGGATCTTCGTACACTCTACATTCTGATAGTTTTTTCTTTATTTTTTTCTTCCCTCGCTCGCCTCACTTTTCTGACAATTAAATCTGTTAAACAATGAATGAAGTTTGCCTTACCGTTTCCTTGGAAGGCAGGGTGATGACAAACGTGCTGGGGTACAAGTACCAAACGCCTGAGAGCCAGAGGGAGGAGGGAGAATCAGAGAATCGAAAATAGGACTGAATACGTTATCAAGTGGTATGCTCCACTATCCTCAACAAATCTGCAACATGCTCCATGCTGTCGGTTGATTGAAACAACACCCAAGCTGCTAGTGACAAAGCTACAATGTCTGTCTCTGAAATTCATGATATTAGCTTGCCATGTTAACTGGTGAAATAAATTATTGGTAGGGATGGGAATCGAGAACTGGTTCCAGTTGAGAACCGGTTTCAAATTGTTCGATCAATCGGAATCGTACGCCTCCAAGGATATCGATTCCTTTTATTGATGCTGCCATATTTTTCTTACAGTTTTGCGTTGCAAAAACTAATGAGTCATGACGTCAAACTCTGTAATAATCACAATACTATAACCGTGATTTATAGAAACTTCTCTTTTAATAACGTCCATGGAAAGAGGGCAATCAGATATGCAAATTGAAATTAAACAACGTGGAAATCTGTTGCTAGCAGCACAATCGCGGGTCTGTAGTTTAAACACATTTTTTATTCATTTGTTTGTCAAGTCTATTTATGTCTTGGAAATGTCTTTAGGATAACCTAACCCTACATGTTAATGATGTGGTAGGTCAGGTGGTCAGAACATATGTACTTCAAAAGGCACTAAAAAATCTTTGTGGAAAATGTACTAATAGGGCCAAAGAGGTCACATCATATATATCACTGTGAATAGCTTGCTGGTGGGCTAGTAACACCACACAAGTAGGACTTATGAATCTAGAATGAAATGGATGTGAAGTGACACTCACCGAAAGTCAAGAGGAGAAGAAGCAGGATGGCCTTCCTCACATCAATGTTGAACAATGCACCAGCTACAGGGAGAGAGAAAAAGGCTAATGTCAACAAACAAACAAGTAATGCTAACAAATGATCTACAGGAGAGAGATAATGCGAATTGTTAAGTATACATTACTTGATTAAACACATGCACGCACGCACGCAAACACACACACACACATGCACAGACACACATACACACACACGACCAACGTGCGCATACACACCGCAACGCAACACATCTGCATACACACCACAACATGCACATGCACACTGCAATAAACACGCACGTACACACACACACACGTACACACACACACACACACACGCACACACAAACAATGGGATCAACGTTTGCGGAAGTGTTTGTGAAATGGTTTGCGGAAGCAAGATTTTGTGCTAATTGTAAGATTGTTGGTAAAAACAGACATTGTACATTTGTTTAATTATTATAATTGTTTAAAATATATTTTGGGTGTATTCAGCAATGGCATGTTCAGGTCAGAAAGAGGCATACAAATGAAAAAAGATCCATCCATCTATCCATCCATCCATCCATCCATCCATCCATCCATCCATCCATCATTTACCATAAGAGCAGATCACATCCATTGTGCCCCTCTGTGTTGCTGCCTGAGATGAGGCCAAGCCTGGCCAAGGAAGTACAAAAAACTGTGGGCCAATGTCCTGTGTACGAATACTCATACTGCCTACCATTAAGTAGGCATTTTGTGTATACAGGAATAAGAAAGTTCTGAAAGTATGCAAAATTCAGTCTAAACTAATTTAAACTAAATTCAATGTGTCACTGTACTTACCACAGCTGGCAGTGGTAGTCCTGGCACTCTGGGAGCCATCAGAGGAAGAGTCCCCAGAGGTGTCAGTGCTACTCTGGCTTTGGGCTCGGTGGCTTACCTGACTGGAGAGGCCCTCACTGGACGTGTGCAGGCTTGGGGGAGGAATACTCACCCTGGGGGGCACGGCTGGGGCCATACTCACCCTGGGGGGCACGGCCGGGGCTGGGGCCAGAACAGTAGCAGGTGCTGGGGAAGCTGCCTTATGCGCACCTGTTCTCCTCTTATTGTATCTAAAGAGAGAGAGAGAGAGAGAGAGAGAGAGAGAGAGAGAGAGAGAGAGAGAGAGAGAGAGAGAGAGAGAGAGGGAGAGAGAGAGTGGATGGGGGGACAGAGAACATTAGTACACAAGGATTTGCATACCTTGCTAATGCCTCTACATCAAGTGTGACACACACGCACACACACACACACACACACACCTCCAAGGGCTCTCTTTGTACGAGATCCTGCTGACGTTACCGTCCTCGTCCGTCTGGTCGTTCAAGCGAGAACTACGGCGTAACATGATTGAGAGAGGGAGAGAGAGATTGTTGTTATCGCATGGCTTGCCCCTTCCATGTAGTCAAGCAGAATTTTGCACCAAGAGACGACCAAAATGGTTCACTCCCAACTCAATACTTCAAATAAGATAATTTCATTTGCAGTTATAGTACAGTTATAGTACATAGTACATTTATAGCAGTTATAGTACAGTTATAGTATGAAGTATCTAGTTATAGTATCCTACATATTGATAACAACATTATAAAGGATAATATGCATGATGTGGTTAATAGCTTTAATAATTTTTTTGTAAGTGTTGGACCAAACCTGGCAGAAAAAAATCCTGATCCATTGTCATCTGAGGATAGGGATGACAACCTTATAGATAGGAATCCTAGCTCAATGTTCCTTACACCAGTAGAAGAAAAGGAAATAATAGATATTGTTAATAAATGTAAATACAACACATCTAGTGATTGCAATGAAATTGATATGAAAATTGTGAAAAAGGTAATTGAGGGGATTTCAGAACCACTGACATATATCTGTAACTTATCGTTCCAAACCAGTACATTTCCTAACAAAATGAAAATAGCTAAAGTTGTACCGCTGTATAAAACTGGGGATAGACACCACTTCACAAATTACAGGCCTATTTCTTTACTTCCACAATTCTCCAAAATTCTAGAAAAACTATTAAATAACAGATTAGACAAATTCATAGATAAACATAAATTACTTTCTGACAGTCAATACGGATTCAGATCAAACAGTTCAACATCACTGGCATTAATTGAATCAATCGAGGGAATTACAAACGCTATAGACCACAAACAGTATGCAGTTGGAGTAAATAAATAGACCCTTACCTATTTCTACGCTAAGCTTGCTATTGAACAGCTTGGCAAGGTTAATTGTCACAGTCTGTTCTTGATCAGCAACATGTGTCTTATGAACGCATGACTCGTCGTTCTTGGTTTTTATAGAATATAATTCTACTGTGACGTAATAGATCACAATGGCTGGGTTCTAAAATTCGCTCTTTGTGCCTTTATGCTATGTATAAACAAACTATAAGTGTTGCATTTATGAAATCAATGAACGACTGCAGAGAAAACGAAATTACATTTCTGCATGCAACAAAAACATTTTGAACTCCGAAAAAAAGACGTTGGGTTGACGGTTACTTTCAAGTAAAATACTCAATGTCTATTTGAGTCCTTCTTGTATTTATGAACTTAAATTATCCACCGGCAGCAAACCAAAAACGCCGTCCTCTCTCTGTGTGCCGTCATCCTTTTGCGTGCAGTCCGCTTTCACTGAACAATGAAAAAATATAAATATATGCAAAATAATAGGCAATTAAAATATGTATCTTACGTGGTTAATGTGATTTCTGCTCCTGAACCTCAGCGCACAGCGTCTGCACATCAGGGCTGTAGGCCGTCACCTTCATCTTGGATCGTAAGCTGTCATCTGTGAGGCGTGCGCGATGTTTGCTTTTAATAAAGTTCATGTTGGAGAACACCTGCTCACATACCAACCTGGTCTCACACGGAAGCCGTCAGTATTCGACGTCTGTCGTTCGTCTCCAAACGTCGAATTCCGACGAGAAAACGAGCTCTGAAAGCGCAGGGGTGCGCCTGTTATGTGCTCGGGCCGGGCTGGGCTGGACTTGCATTAATTAGTTACCCCACATTTTGAGATACAAGCGCTTCAACGTTCATTCATTTGGAACTGCGAGAATGAGTAACGTTAGCCCGATTGCACTTGCATTAATACAGCGTTATATAAATATAATTTATTATTATTATTATTGCCTACAGCTAATTGTTACAACTAGTGACTTTAGTGACACATTCTTAGTGATCGAAAAGCGAGTTTACCTTGCACTAGCTCGCTCGTATTGGTCTCATACACAGCGAACGAGTGTGTTGCAGGCACGTGCCGTGAGCTTTTAGATTGGGTAAGCATAAAATATAGAAATACACGTAATTACACATACACGCTATCAGTGAACGCAGTTTCAAGGAAATGCAATTTTGATGCCCTAGAACCCGCTAATAAACGGTAGTGTCACTTTGTGATCAGATTACCAAAAACAAAAAAACAGTTGCCAGTTTCGACTATATCAGGGGTGCTCATTGTTCAATCTTTTTTGAACCAAGATATTTTCAAGTAGCCAGCCTGCTAAAGATCGCCACCAGCCTCGCGAATCATATAAATCATATAAACCAGCAAAGTAAATTTAAAAATGATATCTTACCTTTACTTGAAAACGAGGTCCATTCGCCTCTCCTTGCGAAGGAACACCTCTGTCACTTTAGTGTAGAAGTCACTCGCCTGTTGCAGTTTTGAAAGTCTCTCTTTTTCAATTGAGATCAGGGCCAGTGATGAAAGGCGTCCTTGCATAGGTGAAAGTGGGCCGGAACGGTCCGGTGCTGCGTTCCGGCAAGACATTCTGTGCCGGAACGCCGTTGGGGGAAGAGATGCAGCTGCCTGTCAATCAAAATCCGATTGCTGCAGAGTGCAGAAGCAATCACGATTCACGATCCATAATTTCCAACAAGGAAACACATGGCTGACGTTATGTTTCCTTGCGTCTATTTTAATACCTTTGAAAAGGACATGTTAACCCGCTTTACAGTAGACCCGACGCGACGCGACGTGGTTGGGTGGGCAGCACTGGGCACTGAGACAGTCCGACTGGGATTACAGTCGCGCCGGGGGCGGGGGGACAGTCGCACCTTACAGTAGGTGGCCGTGAGACTCACGCATTTCAACCAGTTCTCGTTTTGCGGGAAATTCATTTAAAGTGAAATTCATTTAAAGAAAGCTACCGGACACGAGTTTCGTGGCATCTTTCTGCACGCTCGTTAACTTCAGTCTGCAATCTAATGGAAGAACCTGTGTTCACCCGAGCTGCATGTAACGTAGCAATTATGGAAGCATATAGTGGACTTTATTCAAATGTTAATGCAATTTGAGATTGCATTTGCATGTTCCACTTTTGCATGCATTCTTTCAGACAATATTCAAATTCAAATGCAATTCTAATGATTTGCATTTTCATTTTCATGTACCTGATGTGCACATTCGTTGTCAATATTAAAATGATAATGCAAAGCCATTTGACATTTAATTTTCAAAGTCATGCGCTGCTTTGTAGCTGACAAAATTCAAAAGTTCATTCTAATGTGAAAATTGTGACGCAATCTGATGTAAATGGACACCTCTCGGAAATGAGAAAGTCGTCAAATTCGTCTTGAAAGTTGTTTTTTTTTTTCTTCCAGATTTTCGTTTTTTTAGCTAACATTCAACTCGAAGATGTGAAGTACCCACTCGTTATTTTTCCGAACAGTTTTACGTTCATTAAATAAGTGTAATCTATAACACAATGACTTCGTTTCTTGTTGTTTGATGGGGATTCATTATCTTTGATGGGGATTTTCTGTGCTTAGTGATTTCAGGTGTAGCAACTTTCAAATACTCATGTCGTCTTCAATTTGTTTCCGATTTCAATGTATGATGCATCATTTGAAAGCTTACAATCTGTAGTTTAAGCACATGTAAAAAACAGAAAAATGATTTTGCCTACAGGTAGCCCTTTTCATTGGGAGTTGTCACAATTACTATGCAATCCCAAAATAGCATATTCATTTGCCACTTTTGCCTGCGTTATTTGAGTTAATATTCAAATTGTAATGCAATAATGTGATACGCAATTGCATTTACATGTTCTAGTAAACACATCTGCTTTGTAGCTGACAATTCAAATTTTCATTCTAATGTGAAAATGACTATGCAATCCCAAAATAGCATATTCATTTGCCACTTTTGCCTGTGTTATTTGAGTCAATATTCAAATTGTAATGCAATAATGTGATTAGCAATTGCATTTATATGTTCTAGGAAACACATCCGCTCATTAGAATTGCATTTGAATTTGAATATTGTCTGAAAGAATGCATGCAAAAGTGGAACATGCAAATGCAATATCAAATTGCATTAACATTTGAATTTAGTCCACTATGCTTCCATAAGCAAGCCGTGTTGCCAGATTGGGCTACTTTTGGTCACACTGGACGGGTGGATTCGACAGCTTTTAGACTGGTTGGGCTGGAAATTGTCAATTCCATCTGGCAACCCTGGTAGCAAAATATGTGCATACGTATCTGGTAGCCTACTGGTACTTTCAAATCGCATCGTATTATTATTATTATTATTATTATTAATAATTACAATTTACAATACAAATACAACAATTGGGGGTCCCTCAAAGAAAATGTGGGCGCACTGCGCGCGCACAACATCAACCTCCAAGGCTTGATTCTGACCCAGGAAAAACCCTGGTATGTACTGTATAACATGATAGCCATCTATGAGCAATGCACTGTATATAAGATGATGACCAAGGGTCTTTCTGCTGCTGACCAAGGGGTTGAGTTCACTTGATGAGGCCCAATTTTGTTTTAGACTCTGTAGGCTACTGTATTTGTTTATTAAGACTTAAGATATATTATCTGAATTTCTCTTGTTTTATCAAATGTTCCAATTATTTTCATTTCTTGTGCTGGTTTAAAATTGCAGGAAACTAGCACAAATAATTGTGTGGGAGAGAGGGGCCGCCGCTACCAAAACGTGCACAGTTGTGGGTCGCTCCACCACCAAAAACTCTCACTCCAAACTTTTGGTGAAACTTGGCAGCCCTAAAGTGTTTCTAATTTCGACACCAACACCACGATGTGTGTGTTCAGGGATGCATGAAGCTGGGGGCAGGAGGAGAACAATATGAAACGATGAAGGTTGGGGTAGTAGCCTATAGTTCCTGTAAGAAACTCAAACCACTTTCACCCCTGCGTCCTTGTCCAGTGCGATTTCGAGTGAGGGTCTTCACTCTCTTCAAAGTTGAAAATGACCTCTCAACAGATGCCGTTGTTGCTGGTATGGTTAGGACTAGTTTAATCAATGTGTTGCCTCTGGAACTGTTTCAGCCAAGTCATGCTGAATGATCCATCCAAGCATCTCCTCAGGTGTTTTCTCCCTCACCTCTTGGATTTGGTAAAGTCCAACTAAATCTGCCTTAAGTCTAACGAAATCGAAAAATTTATGATACAAAGCCAGGCTCTCAAATTTGGCTTTGTCAAATTCTTTTGACATTTGGTTAAATTGCTTGCAGTCAATAAGGCCAATGAAATTCAAACATTCGAAGTTGCTAAATCTAGCCTTCATCTGTGTGAGCGTGTCAAAAAAAATCCTGTTATAAAGTATCTTCCTCTGGTCTTTGATGGGTTGGTTGGGTTTCGCTCGCCCCTCAGTGAGATTTAGCTGGCTGCGTTTCTGGTCAAATTGAGCGTAGCGCGCATCGAAGTCCTGAAGTTTGTTTTCCAAAGCGGTCATTGTATCTTGGATCCTAGAACAACAATAACCAATGTCCATTCCCTTCTTTTGCAGCACATTAAACAGCACATCAGTGATGTTGAAAATCTCCTCATAAATGTCTAGGAGAAAGCACGTCGAGGCCTTTGCCAGCCATGCATCATAGCCTGTAGCCATCATTAGGGTTTCATTATCCCAGTTTGTAGGATTATCGATTATCGACTGAAACATGGTCCGCAAATCCGAATATTGATGGTTGATTGTCTGAACGAGGCGTGAGTGTGAAGACCACCGTGTCGGTGCTGCTCTTGGTAACCAGCGTTTGACGACCTCATCCAGGATTTTTGTGCGCTTTGTCGATTTGTTGAAAAATGATGAAAGGCCTTCCACTGTTTTGAAAAATACCTGGCATTCTGGAATAGACCTCGCCGATTGCGATAATACGAGATTCAATTTATGAGCATAACAGTGCGTAAAAATAGCCTCTGGGATCTTTTCTCTAATCTTGGCCTGAACCCCATTTAAACTAGACGCCATAACGGCTGCTCCGTCGTATGTTTGGGCAACTAATTTTCCAAAGCAGTTAAATTTATCCAAAGCGCTCAAAACATAATCAGCGACAGCCCCGGCAGTTCTATCATTACTCACATCATCGAAACCTAAAAAGGCTTCTTTCACCTCTTGATTGAGCACGTAGCGCAGAATGACTGAGATCTGGGCTCTGTTGGTTACATCAGTCGATTCATCGACCTCGACAGCAACAAATGGGGCTTCAGAAATCTCATTTTTGATGTTGTCGATGATAACGTCTCCGATTGCCTCAATCAGATCATTCTGGATCTTATTTGAAAGACCAGAGAAAACAGTGGATGATCTTAAATGGGTGGCTAAATTCGAATCATATTTGGCAATGAGATGTAGCAGTTCCACGTAGTTCCCACGGTTCAGAGATTCCTTGCCTTCCTCATTTCCCCGAAATGATACTTCTTGCTTAGCTAGGAAGCAGGTGGCATCTATTCATTTGTTTAGAATATCTCTATTCTCTTTTACCTTTTGGTTGTGAATTTCTGTGGCCAGTCTCGTCTGCTCATCCAGAGCTGAGTCGATGCGCGTCGTGGTGCCAAAGGTTTTCAGGGCTACTTGGCTTCTGATGTGTGTTGCCGTCTTCTCGTGTTTATTGAGCGCGTTGGTAAGATTGTTACGGTCCTCGTAGCCTTTCTGAATCCACACACTATAACCTGTAGAAAACAGTGTACAGGAGTAGCAAAAGAGGCGATTGGTCTCTGCACAGCCACATAGCCATTTCTTCCGCTCATACCAGACTTGTTGGAACCCCCTAGCGACTCTCCCTTTCTGGGTGTGCAGATCGTTGAGCGGTGGCTTTGGCCGGCCTTTAGCCAGTAGTTCTGTTTTTGCAGTCCAGCCCAGTCTACAAAATCCCTTTAGGTCGCTGACACTGACAGTAATGTCCATATTCGCAAGTTATCCTTATTGATTAGATCGTTTGAGCTAGCATAAACTAGAAAGTAGTGTGAACTTGATGAACTTGTGAACTTGGTAACTTGAAAATGATAGCCAATCAGTAGCTCTTATCGGAATGAAAGAACTACTCTGATTGGCTGAAAGCATGCTTACCCTGGTCACATTACACAGCGGGCTGAGGCATCGGGAAAAAATAAAAAAGACATTTTCACGCATTCGAATGTACGCGAGGGAAAGCAGAGAGAGGAGTGCTTGCAGAGTAGGAAGTGCTTTACTCCTACAGGTGGCGCTAAAAATGCAACATCAAAATGAATGACTCCTGCTGCCCTGGGACCTAAAATACGACTCTTTTAATGAAAACAAACAAACTGTTACAAGCACTTCTATTTTAATATTTTCACGGTCCTTTTTTCTTTTTTCGTTGGGTAAGCACTGCTTACCCTGCTTATATGGACGGCACGTCCCTGGTGTGTTGCTATGAATGGATTAAACAACACAGCATTAATTCAGCAGGATATGTATTACATATATAATATTCAATATAATTGAATACATTTTTCTGCGAACGTGAGTGTTCAACATAGAACTAGCCGCGTCTGTCCGTAGTCAAAAACGAGAGGTGCAAAGTGTTGCTATGAACTGACAACACCGTATTAATTTATATTAACAATTCCCTTGATAAAAACAATTTATAAAGCCAAGCTCAGTATCTGGACTTACCATAAACGGATGCAGTGAAGCTGAAGGTGACAAAACCGATGGACTGACAGTTCGAAATGTCATGCCGAGTTGTTTGCATATGATGACGTGCACCACCACTAAAGCATTTGGGCGACATGATTGGACACCACTAAAGCATTTGGCGATATGATTGGACACCACTAATGAACCTCGCTCTCTAACACTGAGCTACATCCCCGAGCTGACAGGCATTTTCCCGTTCATTCTCTGGATAATGCTCACTTTTCCCATTTATTCTCTATGGGTATGTGTAATATATTTTGTTTTTGTTGCGACGTTCAATACTTCAGCAAGCGGAGAGCTACAGATCAAATGTAATGGTGATTTACACAATATGCAGGAGGATACCATGTAATTAAAAGCATTAGGTGTACCGATTGTAGCCTGCAGGGGGCGCTATTAGCCCACCATCCCAGATATTGGATGTGACGTGTTATAAAGCTCCAGTTGTTGCAATGGTGAACTCGAGTCTGCGTGCATATCAATATCTATCTAAAGAGTAATCTCCAAGGAACCGAGTCTGACAATATTCTTGCATTCAGACAGTTTTTTCTTCAAACTGATCACTTATATCATTCTCTAATTTACTACTTACACAGTATACTGAAACACTTTATTAGGAACAACTATACACCTTCTCATTCATGCAATTATCTAATCAGCGAAACGTGTAGCATCAGTGCAATGCCAGTGCAATGCCAGCAGCTTCAGGTAATGTTCACATCAACAATCAAAATGGGCAAAAAATGTGATCTCTCAGTGATTTTGACCGTGGCATGATTGTTGGTGCCAGACAGGCTGATTTGAGTATGTCTAAAACTGCTGATCTCGTGGGAATTTCGCGCACAACTGGCTCAAGAGTTCACTGAGAATGATACAATAAACAAAAATCATCCAGTGAGCTATGGAGGGCGGACGGAAACACCTTGTTGATGAGAGAGGTCAATGGAGAATGGCCAGACTGGTTCGAGCTGACAGAAAGGCTACGGTCAGTCAGCTAACCACTCTGTACAATTGTGGTAAGCAGAAAAGCATCTCAGAAGCACAATGCATTGAACCTTGAGGCAGGCTACAACAGCAGAAGGTCACATCGTGTTCTACTTCTGTCAGCCAAGTACAGAAAGCCAAGGCTGCAGTGGGCACAGGCTTACAAAAAATGGATCCCAGAGGTCAGCCTCCTTCAGCCCTGCCTCAGCTAAAGAGAGGCATCAGGTCAGTCATGTTAAACATGCTCCTCCTGTTTTGCTTTATATATCATGAGTGGTTTAACCAATAGTAGTTGAGTATTTTCTTGTCAAATTATTTTTACTCCCACCACAGGAGATTCCTCCCGCTGAGCAGGACCAGTTCACCAACATGATCAATCGCGCCCAGCGTGGACGTATGGATGAGCAGCGCTGTTCCTTAGGTCCTACTAGGAGCACCCCCTCAACTCCGAAAAGCTCCAGTACTGTACTCTACTCCGAACTAGACACAAACACCCTGCTCTCACTCAAGTTGATATTCAGGCTCCTGTCGTCTTCACTTTGATCCTTTCTCTCTTACAGGTCCAGAAGCTGATCAGTTTGTCAGCCTCTTCACCAACTCTCAAGGCCGCCAGCTGGGTGGCCAACTCATGTCACCTGCTTCTCCAGGGATACAGAATGGAAAGAGTCCATCAGAGGCTGGACAGGATTCAGACCGCCTGTGTTACATCATCTCCAAAGCCCAGGTGGGTCTCATACATGGCAGAATACAAGTTCTCATACAGTAGGTTAAGTTATCACAGGTTAGCTACAGTGGCGGCTGGCCGATAGAGGGCGCTGGGGCGCCGCCCCCACCTTCACTTCCTAGTTGCGATTTATAAAAGTTTTTTTTTTAAAAATAAACATTGTTTATTCACAAAATGCGGCTGATATTCTGTCGGCGCCTATCAGACTCCAGTTTTATTTAGGAAGGAGCAGTCCAAATCAGCCTCTCAAACCCACACCACCCTTCAACCAAGCTCATCTAGAGATCCGCAAAGATCAGCCTCCTTCAGCCTTGCCTCAGAGTATGAGAGGATGCAGAATCCCCAAGCTCAGGTACACTGAATAATTTTTATTATATGATATGATAATAATAATGATATGTTTAGTTATATTTAGTATAGTTTGATGTTGATTTGTTCATGTAGCTTTCTGTACATTCTCATCATCAAACACCATCAGGCACTTTTATTTCCTACTTTTTATTTTTACCAATGTTTGCTTCACTACAGTCCTGAATACATGGCTTTATGTTTTCAATTACTTTCCAATAACAATGGAATATTTTCTACCAAAAGGTAACACTGAAATTGTCCATGTCCTTCAGCCCACAACTGGTAAGCCTACCGTATGTACAGTATGCTATTGTTGACTGTTCAGGGAGTGGTCAGTGGAAGAATTACATAGAAAACACTAATGACAATGGTGTATTTTTGTATGTAACAAAAATGATAAGATCAAGTAAAAGACCAGTGATTTGAATATTAATTTGGGAACTTTGAGAAAAACTTTAATTAGAATTGAACATGACTTTTGGTATCTTTCACAGGGACGCAAGGCACACGACCGGTCATGCTCTTTCCCAGAGATCGTCCTCACCTTGGGAACCCCAGGAGAATCCCAGGTTATTCCTCTGAGTCCAAAACCAGGCAGACCACTCTCTGTTAACCTAAACCTGGTTCCAATAGAGGGCAGTCATTCCAGACCCTCCTCCCCCAGCCTGGCAAAGCTACACACCATTAGGAGACCTTCCTCTCTTAATGCAGCAGCTCCCAGGCATCCCTGCCCTGGGCCTGCTTCACCTCATCGGGATGCACTGAGGCGACCACAACCAAGCCCACCTCAGCCCAATAAGACCAGCCCCATGAGCCCAGATGAAGACTACTTCTCCCTGATCCAGAGAGTCCACACCGCCCAGATCCAGAAAGCAATGGGACAAGGAGATAAGGGGAAAGTAGATCAGGGAAAGGGGAAGGTGGATCCAGGCACAGGGGAGGGAAAAGGGGGTGGAAAGAAAGACAGGGAGGAGGGTAGGAGGAAAAGATAGCTGGATAATGGTATTAGTATACCACATGTACTCAAATGACTGTAAACGTGTAATCTATAATACTGCAAATATACAAAAACAATCATGTTACAAGAAAAACATAAAATACATTCCTGGTTCTTTAAATCAATCAATAAGTAGGTTACTTCTGTGCTGTTTACAAATGTTTAGAGGTAGAAACCCTGTTATTGTACAAACTACCTTCTGACAACACTGAAATTGACAAAGGTTTGTTGAGGTCACGAAACAGTAATTCAAGTATAACAGTAAAATTGGTAAGAAGCCAAAATTGAGTAAAGAATAAAAATGAAAAAATAAGCTACAAAGTCATGTGAAATGTAAAAGGTTAAACTACGCTGCATTTTTGGGTGTAAGGAAATGTGCAATGTGTAAGGTGCTTTGAGACTTTTTGTTATTAAAAATATATTTACATTAGGTTATAACCTTATGTCTTATAACAGTAATGAACAATATATTAGCAAAAAATACATCATATAATACAGCAAAATATACATTGATGACTTAAATCACTAAACCTTTATGTTTGCATGTGTGTATTAAAACATATTTGGGATTGTTTATGTGTGTGTGTGTGTGTGTGTGTGTGTGTGTGTGTGTGTGTGTGTGTCTGTGTGTGTGTGTGTGTGTGTGTGTGTGTGTGTGTGTGTGTATAGGTCAGAGGCAGGTTGAGTCAAACTGTGTGTGTGTCTGTCTGTCTGTCTCTCTGTCTGTCTGTATGTGTGTGGTGTGTGTACAGGTCAGGCAGTTTGAGTCAAACTGTGTGTGTGTGTGTGTGTGTGTGTGTGTGTGTGTGTGTGTGTGTGTGTGTGTGTGTGTGTGTGTGTGTGTGTGTACAGGTCAGAGGCAGTTTGAGTTAACACAAACTTTGGGAGCCCTGAGTATAGCTGACACAGTGGGGACTGGGAGCAGTTCCTTCTTTGTGAAAAGCTGTGTTGTGCTATGCACCTCTTTGCTCCATACAAGCCCAAAAAACATCTTTGTCTCTTATGGCCAAAAGTCGGTACAGGCTCCAAAGTTCTGGAGCGATCGACACATACACATTTAACCATACACATTAAAAAACAAACTTAGTTCTATGTAAGCAAATCATTGTGCACTCAGTTCTAACTGGTCAGTCCTTTATTTCCATTCACTTGATGCTAAAAGTCCCCCCCCCCCCACACACACACTCTGGATGAATGATTGGGGTGTGTCTCACAAGATGATTGGGGTGTGTCTCATCTGTCCATGCACACGGAAACGGTACACAAAGGTGTATTCCAGGTGACCCCAATTACTGAGGATAGCCAGCTCAACATAGCGATATGGGGTGCCATTACGGTCCTGAGAGAGAAAGAAGGAACAACATTTGGGAGGTTGAGGGATAGAGGGGTGGAGAAAAATGGGAGCGAGCAAGAGTGGATGAATGCTAGGGTAGTCAAGCTGAAGAACATCTCTACATGTGTCTCTATTGATGGATTTCATGTGCGACCACAAACATCACCACAAACATCTATTAAGAATGTTTGAACACTTTTTTTGGTACTATGTTCCCTATGTACTTCAATGTTATCGCTCTCAGCTCACAACTCATGCATTCACGTACCAACATGAAATCCATCTATTGGTACAGCACTTTAGTGGAGTCTATCACTCACAGGCAGTTTGAAGGTCTGGATGGACTCTCCTGCCTGGTCATATATGAATGTTCCAAGTAACCTTCCCTCTTCACCCTCAGTAGACATTCCCTGAGAGAGATGGAGGAATAGATAGAAAGAGAGAGTCTTTTGATGCACTTATAAAGAGACATCTTTCTTGAAGGACCGATCCGCAGTTGTGAATTGGCTGGCCACAATTCAGGGTAAACAACATTGGAACAACAGGGAAAACATTGTGTTGAGATTTGAAAAAGTATCATCAGTTACTCTACACAACAGCCTTCAAAAGTGAAATCATAAGGAGCTAGCAGCATGTATGGTTCATGAAAAGCTTTCAAATACTTTGAGCGTTTACTCAAGTGGACTACTTACTCAAATGATTATTCCATTGGTTTCATTGTGCCAGGCAAAATAAAGTGTCAAAATAAGCAACATGGACAGGGGATAAGCAACAGCAATGGAGGCATCAACAACAGTGAATACCAGTACAAATGTGGGGAAATGCATCATTAACATTTAACCTCAGTGTATTGCTCTGAATTTCTCTGTGTAGTGTCATACACAATAGATTTAATTTATTAATGTATGAATGAATGAATGAATCTTTTTATTTTGAACATGATTTAAAATAATAAAAGAACAAATAACTAATACGAAGAGTACAGGCCTATCAATGTTCGAAAGAGAGTAGGATGAAGCCTACGCTTATCATGTCCTACCCCTATCCGTCACTCTCAAGTGAGAACAATTATACTTAAATTATATAATCTAGTTAATTAATTCATACATTTCTGTATCAACAGTACTAATAATGTTTCATTCTTAATATTGAAACAACACTGAATAAATAAATTAACATAATTTTCCATTCTTAATACTGAAACAACACAAAATGAGTTAGTGAGATTGGTGCGAGCATAACCCTTGTTAAAGTTGTGGTTACCTCTCAAATGATATCCCTTATCCCTCTCTATAAATAATTTTTCAATGTTACCTGGGAGTTCATGAGTCTTTGCTTTATACATTAACTGTGACAGTTTAAATTTGAATAAGTCCATGAGCTTTAAGGCATTTGACATTAGGAACAAGTTATTTGTGTGATCACGAAATCCGACCTTATGTACAATTCTCATAGCTTTTTTCTGTAGTGTAATCAATGGTTTTAGAGTGCTTTTGTATGCATTCCCCCATATCTCCACACAGTAACTCAAATAATATTTTGGTAAGACAAGACAACAATAAAGAGTATACAACATCCTCTGTTCCAGAATATGTTTTGCCCTACACAATACACTCCTTGATACTTTGGATCTAACGTATCTTATGAGATTTCTAACAGAATTTACTGTCTAATATTACTCCTAGAAATGTGTATTACTCAGGTTGGGGTGTAAGAGGTTAAAGGTGACTCACATAGACTTGGAAGTCCTTGGGGGTGCTGTCGATGCGTCCTGTGGGGGAGGTGAAGCGAGGCAGGTGGTCCAGGGTGACGTGACTGATCAGGACGGGGTGGGACAGGGCGATCACCAAGGAACCCTGCGCCCCATGGAACGCCCAGCACTTACCAGGCTGTAAGACATGGTGACCCTAATGGGAGGTGAGGTTTGGAGAAGGTTACCGGTGAAGTGGGAGAACTTCAATTCTGCCCGTATCTTCTTCAGTTCTCTTTCCCCCTCTGAAGTGTCAAAATGAATTCCGATTGGTCTACCTGCTAAACAGCTCCTAATTGAAGTACTTAAATCTATATAACATGGGCAACAGGATACATTCTTTCTCCTTCCTGTGTCCTGTTGTGAGGTTCTCATCATGACCTGTGGTCATCTCTATCTCTCTCTGCTCGCCTCATTTGATTCATTCTATTTGGCCATTCTTGCAATAAATATGCTTTGCTATTAACAAACAAACGTTTTAAGTCTCTGCCAAACCTTTGTGTGGAAACTAATATTATTAAATGTGACTGGGTCTTCAGACTAGCTTGAATATTAATACTAGCTAAAATATTATAATTATATATTAATTTAATCTTATTCAGAAATCATCAAAACAAAGCTGAGATGTTATAATAAAGTAAAAAGAAAATGAGTTCCTCTAACCAGTTTGTCATGCATTTCTTTATTCCAACATCACCCATGTTTTTGTTTTATCTCCACCCAAAAATACCTAGTAAATACTATATTTTAAACGTAATTATTATTTAGCCTATTTTTGTGAGAGAAAGAGACGGAGAGAAAGAGACAGCAAGAGAGAGAGAAAGAGACAGCAAGAGAGAGAAGTTGGTACCTGGATAACTGTCCGTGGACTCTCTGATGGATACCACAACGGAAACCGAAACAAGGCACTCAAGACACAGGCATCACGGAAATGGTAGGTTTCAGAAGACCTAGTGCTGACCACGCTGGCACCTGCACAAACACACAGCTCAGAGCATTCAATAGTCTACATTCTAGTACACTCAGCAAACGTCAGTGACGTTGTCTGGGATGTGGTAGAACAGGAGATTCACAGTTTGAAAGTGCACCTAAACAATCTGCATGAATTGTGTGATGTAATCATGTCATCATGGACCAGAATCTCAATGGAATGTTTCCAACATCTTGTGGAATCAATGCCACAAAGAATCGAGGCTGTTTAGAGAGCAAAGGGAGGCCCTACACAGTATTAGTATAGTGTTCCTAATAAAGTTCTCAGTGAGTATATAATGTATGATGTGGTAAGCATTTACATGTGTCACATTCAAATGAAACACCACATCTAGATGCTAATGAGCAGTAAATCACAAACCTTGTGACTCTAAGGCGAAGTCAGGCATTCTCTCTGCCATTGGAGGACTGCAATCCTGACCAAACTGTTTAATGCATGACACGCGCGCACACACACACACACACACACACACACACACACACACACACACACACACACACACACAAAGAGTTAAGATGCTTGTAACATGCAGCAGCAAACTGCCAATCTTGCAACTCTGGCAGTCATAAAAATGTCAGCACTGTATTCACTGAGCATGACCTGACCTATTAAGCAGTTGTTGAAATAGCTGTATTTTGGAGAAAATTAAATGGTAAGAGACATACAGGAATGAGAAACGGGCATTACCATGGCAGTCTGGCCCTCCTGGGACGCTACCCTCTGTCTGAGGAAAGTGGTGACTCTTTTGAGGTCCCTCATCTCCTGGCTCAGCACGGCGGTGATTGCCCGTACGCTGGTGTGTTCGGCCCGGAGGTCTGCCATCTCCTTGCCCAGCACGGTAGTGACGGAGCGGATCCCGGCTTGTTCCACAGTGAGTTCTGCTCTGAGGTCTGCTCTGAGGTCTGCCATCTCCTGGCCCAGCACGGTAGCGACGGAGCGGATCCCGGCTTGTTCCACAGTGAGTTCTGCTCTGAGGTCTGCTCTGAGGTCTGCCATCTCCTGGCCCAGCACGGTAGCGACGGAGCGGATCCCGGCTTGTTCCACTGTGAGTTCTGCTCTGAGGTCTGCCATCTCCTGATCAAGGTGTGTGCGATGCTCAGAGTCCACACTACAGACAGGACAATGCAGTACAATAAACCTTTAGGGGCAGTTTCCCGGGAACAGACTAGGCTTAGTCCTGGACAAAATCACATCATGGAAATCTCCATTGATAATGTTTTTTAGTCGACAGTACACGCAATCATGTTCGGTATCAGACAGACTCACCTCTTAACTCTCACTCCCACATTTCTTATGTCAGACTGCAGTCTTTTTACCATCTGTGGGGAGGTGATTAAAACACATAATTTACATTTACATTTATGGCATTCAGCAGGCGCCTTTGTCCAAAGCGACTTACAACAAATACATTTGACTAAGTAAGTGAATAATCTATCCACCAGTCATAGCCAGTCAGAGAAAGTAATCTCTGCTCAGGCTTGGGGCCATTGGCAGTCGTCGTGCTAGACCATCGTTTCTCAACGGGGGCAGTACCGCCCCCAGGGGGCGTTCAGACAACATCGGGGGGCGCTGGAACAAATCTTTTTTAAAGGGGGGCGTTGATGTGTTCTTGGGGGGCGGTCACGCATAAAGTATTTTTCTCATGAAAAACAGCTGTCAGCAGTGTTATTACGGGTACGATCGTAAATGCACGAACGGTCAGTTCGCTCGGACAAACCGTCTTTTCAAAGGTAATGGGTAGATCGCATGGCATTGAACAAAACCCCAAAGGAAAAAAAATTAAATAAAAAAGTTCGCCTATCATCCATCCTCACTATGGCTTTTGCCACTTGATTGACATACAGGTAAGCCAGTCTGAGATCTGATCTTTTCACCTAACACACGGTTCACCACGCATGCGCAGTCAACAGCGCCAACTACAAAATACTAAATACCGGCGAGACTAATTAACTAGTTAGCCTTCCAATTTCTACTATTTACTATTTTAGTACTAAAGAAAGGGTATACAAATGAGTGGGGAAGCTGGACCAAGTAAGAAACCAATAACGTACAACTTCCATCCAGAATGGGAGGAGGACTTTTTTACACTATGTGATATTGGAAGTGCGTCTGTCTGATCTGCAAATCTACGATGGCTGTTTCTCTATGATGGCTGTTAGAAGAAGGGAAATGTGGCAAAAGAGTGAAAACGTACGGCTGCAACGATAGCTTCTTATCGCGTCAGTCACGTTCTTGTTAAACACAAGAAGAAAACAAAGACGGCGAAATTGTGAAAAAAGCGTTTCTCGAGGCTGCAGATTGCCTTTTCGATGACAGATCCACAGTGGCTGATGACACCTTGCAACCAGCTCCTACAGCCCTGACTACTAGAAACTAGCTGCCTCCTCCCAGTGCCAGGTCTCCCACTAAGGTAGAGAAATTACTTTATTTCCTCCTTTCAAACTAGGGAACTACCTGTTTTGTATCTGTATTTGTGATGGTCTTCTCCTGTGTGGCTGTGTGACAGAGAGAGAGAAAGTGTACTATGCAGGCTGGGAACTGTGTGTGTGTGTGTGTGTGTGTGTGTGTGTGTGTGTGTGTGTGTGTGTTTGTAGTACGTACGTGTACGTTTGCGATGTTTAAACTAGACTGGTAGATCTTGGCAGACTGGCTACTTAAAAAGTAGATCTTGGTTCAAAAAAGTGTGGGCACCCCTGCCTTATACCATACCACCATACCAGAACATCACAGCAGGAACAACCTATCTCCAAAAAGCGATCGTATTGTAACCAGTCCGGAAAGCTCTCTGTCGCTTACCAATAATCGAACCTAGAGAAATCAGCTACGAATGTCCCCTCCCCTCGCAGGTTCATTACAGTATATTGCATAAATGTATTACTGTTAAGTGTTGTTGTGGATGTTATCCCTAGTGCCATTCTGAGGTTAGCATTGCGATGTGTTCGTCTTAACGTTTACAAACTAAAATATAAGATCGCTTTTTTGTGATATGTTGCTCCTCTGATGTCCTGGAAACGAACACATAAGCACTCCGAACAGCTGTCAGCGTCTTTTGTTGCTATAGGAAACCACTACTCTGCTTGCGATTGATCAGCTGTCAGCAGTGTTATTACGGGTACGTTCGTAAATGCACGAACGGTCAGTTCGCTCGGGCAAAACCGTGTTTTCAGTCAGAGCACCCATCTCTGAGCGCTCCCAGAGCGCAGAGCTCTGAACTTTGGAACTTTGTTATGTTTTGATATGAGAAATTCGAACTAAGTGGTCAGTTTATGAAAATAATACCATAGAATACTAAATAAAATATTTAAATAATAGCCCCCTAGCGTTTGCCGCCATATTGTGACACCACCCCCCCCCCCCCCAAAGTCCAATCAAAAATGAATAAATATTAGCATCATAAAACAGCAATTTGGCGAAATGCAACACCAGCACACTTAAAAAACAAACAATGTTAGTTGTAATATACAGTTTTGTAGCCTACTGTTTGTTCTGCACCGGACATGTGTGAAATCGCTGCTGTGTTATTGTTGTTCTGTGATATAACACAGAATATTAGTCAACATTAATATTCAGGGGAGAAAATAAGCCTACTTTTTTTGATGGGGGGCGGTAAGAGACCTGGATAATGGACAGGGGGGCGCTGGCCCAAAAAAGGTTGAGAACCACTGTGCTAGACATAGGGGAAACAGTACAGGGGGGTAGTAGATGTCTCAGTAGAAACAGTACAGGGGGGTAGTAGATGTCTCAGGAGAAACAGTTGGGGGTAGTAGATGTCTCACGAGGAACAGTACAGGGGGGTAGTAGATGTCTCAGGAGAAACAGTACAAGGGGGTAGTAGATGTCACAGGAGAAACAGTACAGGGGGGTAGTAGATGTCTCAGGAGAAACAGTACAGGGGGGTAGTAGATGTCTCAGGAGAAACAGTACAGGGGGGTAGTAGATGTCTCAGGAGGGACAGTACAGGGCGGTAGTAGATGTCTCAGGAGGGACAGTACAGGGGGGTAGTAGATGTCTCAGGAGGGACAGTACAGGGGGGTAGTAGATGTCTCAGGAGGGACAGTACAGGGGGGTAGTAGATGTCTCAGGAGAAACAGTACAGGGGGGTAGTAGATGTCTCAGGAGGGACAGTACAGGGGGGTAGTAGATGTCTCAGGAGGAAATCACAGCCTTATTCCCGATGGGTCTGAGACTGATGGCTGAATCTCAAAAGTCGGTATAAGTTATTTTACCACCCGTTATAAAGCAGGCACTAATCTTGCCCACAGCTCTCTCTCTCTCTCTCTTCTGTTCTCTCCCTCTTCTGTTCTCTCTCTCTTCTGTTCTCTCTCTCTTCTGTTCTCTCTCTCTCTTCTGTTCTCTCTCTCTTCTGTTCTCTCTCTCTTCTGTTACCGTGTAGACCTAATGAACTTATTCAGCATAGTCTTGTGTTTCTACTCCCTTCATAGCCAGTGTTATACTTCCCGTAGTGTGACTCTTACCGGGGTTAATCAAATCTATCTATCTGATGTTCATGTGTCACAGTATCCTGGGTGGAAGTGATAGAATCAATCACACTGTCACACAGCTACTTCTTTGAAAGAAAACCATTTATTGCTTTGAGTGAGGTGCATACGTAGGTCTGTTGTACTTCATACGTAGGTCGGTTGTAGCAGACCTAGGAGTGGTTGTAACAGACCTAGGAGCTGTTGTAACAGACCTAGGAGTTGTTGTAGCAGACCTAGGAGCTGTTGTAACAGACCTAGGAGTTGTTGTAGCAGACCTAGGAGCTGTTGTAGCAGACCTAGGTGCTGATGTAACAGACCTAGGAGTTGTTGTAGCAGACCTAGGAGCTGTTGTAGCAGACCTAGGAGCTGTTTTAGCAGACCTAGGAGCTGTTGTAGCAGACCTAGGAATTGTTGTAGCAGACCTAGGAGTTGTTGTAGCAGACCTAGGAGCTGTTGTAGCAGACCTAGGAGTTGTTGTAGCAGACCTAGGAGTTGTTGTAGCAGACCTATTAGGAGCTGTTGTAGCAGACCTAGGAGCTGTTGTAACAGACCTAGGAGTTGTTGTAGCAGACCTAGGAGTTGTTGTAGCAGACCGAGGAGCTGTTGTAGCAGACCGAGGAGCTGTTGTAGCAGACCTAGGAGCTGTTGTAGCAGACCGAGGAGCTGTTGTAGCAGACCTATTAGGAGCTGTTGTAGCAGACCGAGGAGCTGTTGTAGGGTCATACTTCTCACCTCTGAGACAGGTATCTGCTTATCCTTCAGAATGTCAATCTCTCTCAGTATGTTATTGGTGTTGTCTTCCAGAGCTGCATTTATGACAGCAGTAACATCCTGTAGAAAGAGATTGGAGATTTAAAGGAGTGGTTTGTGTGGTTTTGAGACTACACATGAGTGGTTTGTGTACAAGTCTTCGAGTACTACTACTACTAATAGCTAACTTGCATCTCGAAATCAAGTACCCAGACCACTGAGATAAGATCCCAACATGTCAAGTGAACAGGTCATAATAAATATTTGCTTGAAAATAATAACTAATAAATAATAACAATTTATAAAACAAGAAAAAAATTCAGACAATATATATCATATTTATGACATCTTAATAAACAAATACAGTAGCCTACAGACTCTAAAAGAAAAATTGGCCCCATCAACAGGACTCAGCCCCTTGGTCAGCAGCAGAAAGACCCGTGGTCATCATCTTATATACAGTGCATTGCTCATAGATGGCTATCATGTTATACAGTACATACCAGGGTTTTTCCTGGGTCAGAATGAGGGCTTGGTGGGTGATTTTGTGCGCGCATAGCGCGCCCATTTTTTTTTTGAGGGACCCCCAATTGTTGTATTTGTATTGTAAATTGTAATTATTAATAATTATTATTCTTATTAATGTACCTGGTTATGTTACAGTAGAGAAACAAAAAACAGTTACCAAAACTGAGTATTTACTAGCTAAGATTGGCAAAAGATTGGCGTGGTGCAACCGAAATTAGTAAACAACTAGTTTGAAACTAACTAGTAACAACTAGGGGTTTAGTAACTACTAAATGCAGTAGTAATGACTTACGCCATATTGGTGCAACCCAGTCCAGTAGGCTACCAGATACGATGTTGTAATGTATGCACATATTTTGCTACCACGGTTGCCAGACGGAATTGACAATGTCCAGCCCAACCGGTCTAAAAGCTGCCGAATCCACCCGTCTAGTGTGACCAAAAGTAGCCCAATCTGGCAACACTGCTTGCTACGTTCTTGCAGCTCGCGTGAACACAGGTTCTTCCATCAGCGCTCGCCTGCCGCTTCGATTGCAGACTCAAGTTAACGCGCGTGCAGAAAGATGCCACGAAACTCATGTCCGGTAGCTTTCTTTCAAGGAATTTCAAAAATAAAAGTCCTGTAAAACAATTGTTATTTCTCGCCGTGAGAAATAGAGATGCGGCGTGAGAGTGTGAGAACTGGTTGAAATGCGTGAGTCTCACGGTGATTGCATGAGACTTGGCAGCTCTGGTCAAAGCATTAGAACGTAGAACGGAAAATCGCACGCGCGCTGTGCGCACGGAAAGCCACCGGCCCCGATTTGGCCTGATTTTTTTTTCCGTCAGTAGATTTTTTTGGGCTCTCATCCCTGTAAATAAGAGGAATGGTGAATATAAATATATGTATAGGGTAAATATGTGTATAGGATATGAACAGCAGTATTATACAGCAATATTATACAGTATTATACATGACTATATTCTATGCAGGTAGGCTATGTCTATAAGCTATTTTACAGTTATTTTACAATTCTCATAGCTTTTTTCTGTAGTGTAATCAATGGTTTTAGAGTTCTTTGTATGCATTCCCCCATATCTCCACACAGTAACTCAAATAATATTTTGGTAAGACAAGACAACAATAAAGAGTATACAACATCCTCTGTTCCAGAATATGTTTTGCCCTACACAATACACTCCTTGATACTTTGGATCTAACGTATCTTATGAGATTTCTAACAGAATTTACTGTCTAATATTACTCATAGAAATGTGTATTACTCAGGTTGGGGTGTAAGAGGTTAAAGGTGACTCACATAGACTTGGAAGTCCTTGGGGGTGCTGTCGATGCGTCCTGTGGGGGAGCGAGGCAGGTGGTCCAGGGTGACGTGACTGATCAGGACGGGGTGGGACAGGGTGATCACCAAGGAACCCTGCGCCCCATGGAACGCCCAGCACTTACCAGGCTGTAAGACATGGTGACCCTAATGGGAGGTGAGGTTTGGAGAAGGTTACCGGTGAAGTGGGAGAACTTCAATTCTGCCCGTATCTTCTTCAGTTCTCTTTCCCCCTCTGAAGTGTCAAAATGAATTCCGATTGGTCTACCTGCTAAACAGCTCCTAATTGAAGTACTTAAATCTATATAACATGGGCAACAGGATACATTATTTCTCCTTCCTGTGTCCTGTTGTGAGGTTCTCATCATGACCTGTGGTCATCTCTATCTCTCTCTGCTCGCCTCATTTGATTCATTCTATTTGGCCATTCTTGCAATAAATATGCTTTGCTATTAACAAACAAAAGTTTTAAGTCTCTGCCAAACCTTTGTGTGGAAACTAATATTATTAAATGTGACTGGGTCTTCAGACTAGCTTGAATATGAATACTAGCTCAAATATTATAATTATATATTAATTTAATCTTATTCAGAAATCATCAAAACAAAGCTGAGATGTTATAATAAAGTAAAAAGAAAATGAGTTCCTCTAACCAGTTTGGCATTTCTTTATTCCAACATCACCCATGTTTTTGTTTTATCTCCACCCAAAAATACCTAGTAAATACTATATTTTAAACGTAATTATTATTTAGCCTATTTTTGTGAGAGAAAGAGACGGAGAGAAAGAGACAGCAAGAGAGAGAGAAAGAGACAGCAAGAGAGAGAAGTTGGTACCTGGATAACTGTCCGTGGACTCTCTGATGGATACAACAACGGAAACCGAAACAACTTAACACAGGCATCACGGAAATGGTAGGTTTCAGAACACCTACTGCTGACCACTCTGGCACCTGCACAAACACACACATACACACAGCTCTGAGCATTCAATAGTCTACATTCTAGTACACTCAGCAAACGTCAGTGACGTTGTCTGGGATGTGGTAGAACAGGAGATTCACAGTTTGAAAGTGCACCTAAAAAATCTGCATGAATTGTGTGATGTAATCATGTCATCATGGACCAGAATCTCAATGGAATGTTTCCAACATCTTGTGGAATCAATGCCACAAAGAATCGAGGCTGTTTTGAGAGCAAAGGGAGGCCCTACACAGTATTAGTATAGTGTTCCTAATAAAGTTCTCAGTGAGTATATAATGTATGATGTGGTAAGCATTTACATGTGTCACATTCAAATGAAACACCACATCTAGACGCTAATGAGCAGTAAATCACAAACCTTGTGACTCTAAGGCGAAGTCAGGCATTCTCTCTGCCATTGGAGGACTGCAATCCTGACCAAACTGTTTAATGCATGACACGCGCGCGCACACACACACACACACACACACACACACACACACACACACACACACACACACACACACACACACACACACACACACACACAAAGAGTTAAGATGCTTGTAGACATGCAGCAGCAAACTGCCAATCTTGCAACTCTGGCAGTCATAAAAATGTCAGCACTGTATTCACTGAGCATGACCTGACCTATTAAGCAGTTGTTGAAATAGCTGTATTTTGGAGAAAATTAAATGGTAAGAGACATACAGGAATGAGAAACGGGCATTACCATGGCAGTCTGGCCCTCCTGGGACGCTACCCTCTGTATGAGGAAAGTGGTGACTCTTTTGAGGTCCCTCATCTCCTGGCTCAGCACGGTAGTGACGGAGCGGATCCCGGCTTGTTCCACAGTGAGTTCTGCTCTGAGGTCTGCTTTGAGGTCTGCCATCTCCTGCAAGTACCCAGACCACTGAGATAAGATCCCGACATGTCAAGTGAACAGGTCATAATAAATATTTGCTTGGACACAACAATAGTTTTTATTTGCCTACTTTCTGTAAAGAGTTACGATTTGACAACAAAGTGGCCGTACCTTTATATGTTGTATGTAACATACAATGAACATTTTATGTGTAGCTCTTTTGACACACCTTTATGGCAGAGAACCAATATATCACACAAATGAAGACAAAAAGTTAAGAGGTAGATGGCAAAGGGAGGAATGTTCTACCCTCATCTATTTTCTCTACCACATGAACCAGGAAAACCTGGAGGGCCCAGCGATACACTACAATTATGCCTTATGCTGTACAAACTTCAGTAATGGTTTAACAGATGCCCTGCGTCACTTAGAAAAATGGCACAAAGCATGGGATGAAGTAGGCGATAGCATATGCCCCCCAAATTAAATTATGTATTTTCTAGGTTCAGCGCAAGCAGTAGGTGCAATTAGCAGCACAGCAGCTGAAACATTAAAGCTGACAGCGGAGCAAGAGAGAGAACTCCAAGTTAGGATTCTCAGTTACTTCAGATTTGTATATAAAGCCTGGTACACACATAAAGGTAATCTGGACGATTTTGGCCCGATTTCTCCCCTTCTGACCAAGGACAGCAAACGCCTGATTATCGGATGGCTCTAAAGATTATCCTACAAGATTATCCTGTTGTGTGAGGTGTGTTAAGAGTCAATTTCTCCTGACAATCTGCTCGGAAAATGGTCGGGCCGACGATCTTAAATATTAAACGTGTTCAATATTTACGATCAAAAGTCCTCTTGTGTGTGGGCAACTCCCGAGTCCCAACAACTCTCGAGCAGGGTTGCCAGATGGGCAGTTTTTTTGGTGGAATTAGCGGTTTTTAGACTGTGGTTAGGCTGGAAAGTGTCAATCCCATCTGGCAACCCTGCTCCCGAGTCCGATTGTGACGTGGATGGAATGTAGCCAATCAAGAAGCGAGCTGACTTCTTTCGAGATTTTCGAGATTTCTGGCTTCAGTGACGAGACTCTAGACTGTCGTAGGACATATCTTTATGTATGTTGTGTGCTGTATTGAGAATATCGGAACACACCACACACAATACGATCAAAACTGTTCAATCCATGATTTTTTATCTTCATGTGTGGGGTCTCTCTCAGATAAAAAATCTGTTAAGATTTAGAAAATCTTTATGTGTGTACCAGGCTTTAGGCAAGACCTGAGTAACAAAACGAGAAGATTTCTACTACAGATTTCATATTACAGCTGTGTTTAGTGCTATTCAATGCAAGATAGACACACTGGCTGGCTGAGGTCTGACTGAGGTCTTAAAACAGCTGTTATTTCATCATTCATTCATTAGGCTACAATTGAATATGCTTTATAGGTTTTAGGTCAAACATGGCCAATAATCACAACATTCTCAATAAAGCTCAAACATTACAAATAATGTTTACTGTATACCCCTCCCCCTGGATTTGGATAAATATTACTTGACTTAATTACAACTGTTTCACCTTTCTATAACCAAAACACCAATAACTTAAGATAAGATCAAGCCTACAGACACCAAATTCATTAATGTTAATGTGTTTAATAATCGTGTAGCATAATATTTCTCATACTTTTCCATCTAAGCTGGATCTTCGTACACTCTACATTCTGATAGTTTTTTCTTTATTTTTTTCTTCCCTCGCTCGCCTCACTTTTCTGACAATTAAATTTGTTAAACAATGAATGAAGTTTGCCTTACCGTTTCCTTGGAAGGCAGGGTGATGACAAACGTGCTGGGGTACAAGTACCAAACGCCTGAGAGCCAGAGGGAGAAGGGAGAATCAGAGAATCGAAAATAGGACTGAATACGTTATCAAGTGGTATGCTCCACTATCCTCAACAAATCTGCAACATGCTCCATGCTGTCGGTTGATTGAAACAACACCCAAGCTGCTAGTGACAAAGCTACAATGTCTGTCTCTGAAATTCATGATATTAGCTTGCCATGTTAACTGGTGAAATAAATTATTGGTAGGGATGGGAATCGAGAACTGGTTCCAGTTGAGAACCGGTTTCAGATTGTTCGATCAATCGGAATCGTACGCCTCCAAGGATATCGATTCCTTTTATTGATGCTGCCATATTTTTCTTACAGTTTTGCGTTGCAAAAACTAATGAGTCATGACGTCAAACTCTGTAATAATCACAATACTATAACCGTGATTTATAGAAACTTCTATTTTAATAACGTCCATGGAAAGAGGGCAATCAGATATGCAAATTGAAATTAAACAACGTGGAAATCTGTTGCTAGCAGCACAATCGCGGGTCTGTAGTTTAAACACATTTTTTATTCATTTGTTTGTCAAGTCTATTTATGTCTTGGAAATGTCTTTAGGATAACCTAACCCTACATGTTAATGATGTGGTAGGTCAGGTGGTCAGAACATATGTACTTCAAAAGGCACTAAAAATCTTTTGTGAAAAATGTACTAATAGGGCCAAAGAGGTCACATCATATATATCACTGTGAATAGCTTGCTGGTGGGCTAGTAACACCACACAAGTAGGACTTATGAATCTAGAATGAAATGGATGTGAAGTGACACTCACCGAAAGTCAAGAGGAGAAGAAGCAGGATGGCCTTCCTCACATCAATGTTGAACAATGCACCAGCTACAGGGAGAGAGAAAAAGGCTAATGTCAACAAACAAACAAGTAATGCTAACAAATGATCTACAGGAGAGAGATAATGCGAATTGTTAAGTATACATTACTTGATTAAACACATGCACGCACGCACGCAAACACACACACACATGCACAGACACACATACACACACACGACCAACGTGCGCATACACACCGCAACGCAACACATCTGCATACACACCACAACATGCACATGCACACTGCAATAAACACGCACGTACACACACACACACGCACACACAAACAATGGGATCAACGTTTGCGGAAGTGTTTGTGAAATGGTTTGCGGAAGCAAGATTTTGTGCTAATTGTAAGATTGTTGGTAAAAACAGACATTGTACATTTGTTTAATTATTATAATTTTTTTAAATATATTTTTGGTGTATTCAGCAATGGCATGTTCAGGTCAGAAAGAGGCATACAAATGGAAAAAAGATCCATCCATCTATCCATCCATCCATCCATCCATCCATCCATCCATAATTTACCATAAGAGCAGATCAGATCCATTGTGCCCCTCTGTGTTGCTGCCTGAGATGAGGCCAAGCCTGGCCAAGGAAGTACAAAAAACTGTGGGCCAATGTCCTGTGTACGAATACTCATACTGCCTACCATTAAGTAGGCATTTTGTGTATGCAGGAATAAGAAAGTTCTGAAAGTATGCAAAATTCAGTCTAAACTAATTTAAACTAAATTCAATGTGTCACTGTACTTACCACAGCTGGCAGTGGTAGTCCTGGCACTCTGGGAGCCATCAGAGGAAGAGTCCCCAGAGGTGTCAGTGCTACTCTGGCTTTGGGCTCGGTGGCTTACCTGACTGGAGAGGCCCACACTGGACGTGTGCAGGCTTGGGGGAGGAATACTCACCCTGGGGGGCACGGCTGGGGCCAGACTCACCCTGGGGGGCACGGCCGGGGCTGGGGCCAGAACAGTAGCAGGTGCTGGGGAAGCTGCCTTATGCGCACCGTTACCGTCCTCGTCCGTCTGGTCGTTCAAGCGAGAACTACGGCGTAACATGACTGAGAGAGGGAGAGAGAGATTGTTGTTATCGCATGGCTTGCCCCTTCCATGTAGTCAAGCAGAAATTTGCACCAAGAGACGACCAAAATGGTTCACTCCCAACTCAATACTTCAAATAAGATAATTTAATTTGCAGTTATAGTACAGTTATAGTACATAGTACATTTATAGCAGTTATAGTACAGTTATAGTATGAAGTATCTAGTTATAGTATCCTACATATTGATAACAACATTATAAAGGATAATATGCATGATGTGGTTAATAGCTTTAACAATTTTTTTGTAAGTGTTGGACCAAACCTGGCAGAAAAAAAATCCTGATCCATTGTCATCTGAGGATAGGGATGACAACCTTATAGATAGGAATCCTAGCTCAATGTTCCTTACACCAGTAGAAGAAAAGGAAATAATAGATATTGTTAATAAATGTAAATACAAAACATCTAGTGATTGCAATGAAATTGATATGAAAATTGTGAAAAAGGTAATTGAGGGGATTTCAGAACCACTGACATATATCTGTAACTTATCGTTCCAAACCAGTACATTTCCTAACAAAATGAAAATAGCTAAAGTTGTACCGCTGTATAAAACTGGGGATAGACACCACTTCACAAATTACAGGCCTATTTCTTTACTTCCACAATTCTCCAAAATTCTAGAAAAACTATTCAATAACAGATTAGACAAATTCATAGATAAACATAAATTACTTTCTGACAGTCAATACGGATTCAGATCAAACAGTTCAACATCACTGGCATTAATTGAATCAATCGAGGGAATTACAAACGCTATAGACCACAAACAGTATGCAGTTGGAGTATTCATTGATCTTAAAAAAGCTTTCGACACAATCAATCACAACATATTAATCAATAAACTGGAACGGTATGGGATCAGGGGGGTAGCATTGCACTGGGTGAGAAGTTATTTAAGAGACAGGAAACAATTTGTGAAGTTGGGAGAGTATTCATCGTCATGCTTGGACATTGCTTGTGGCGTCCCCACAAAGGGTCAGTATTGGGTCCGAAACTGTTTATTCTTTATATAAATGATATTTGCAAGGTATCAAAAACATTAAAATTAGTACTATTTGCAGATGATACAAATATTTTTTGTTCTGGGGGGAATTTAAAGGAGCTAATGGAGATGATTACTTCAGAAATGTGCAAATTAAAAAGATGGTTTGACATAAACAAATTATCATTAAACCTAAGCAAAACTAACTACATGTTATTTGGTAATTATAAAATGAATACTCAAGTACAGATACAGGTAGATGGTGTGGACATTGAAAGAGTTCATGAAATTAAGTTTCTTGGTGTGATAATTGATGATAGAATAAGCTGGTCATCTCATATAAAAAATGTCCGAAATAAACTGTCAAGAAGCATTTCAGTACTAAGTAAGGCAAGACACGTTCTGGACCATAAATCACTCCACACTCTCTACTGCTCACTGCTTTTACCATATTTAAATTATTGTGCGGAGGTTTGGGGCAACACTTATAAATGTAGACTACAATCACTATTAATATTGCAAAAAAAGAGCCATAAGGTTAATTCATAATTCCGGTTATAGAGATCACACAAATTCATTATTCTTAAAATCAAAAACATTAAAATTCACGGATCTGGTCCACCTTCTAACAGCACAAATAATGTATAAAGCAAATACCAACCTACTCCCTAGGAATATTCAAAAATAGTTTTTTGATAGAGACGGGAGTTATAATTTGAGGGGGGAGTTATTTAAAACATATTTATGTAGGTACAACGTTAAAACGTTTTTGTATTTCTATATGTGGAGTGAAGCTGTGGAACGGATTGAGTGTGGAGCTAAAGCGGTGTCCAAGCATGACCCAGTTCAAAAAGCGGTATAAAAACATGGTTTTCACCAGGTACGAGGAGGAAGAAGGGCTTTGATAGTCACCAGTTGTTTTCACAGATTATTTGTTTATTTACATTATCTGTTTTCTATTGTTGGTAAATATGTAAATACGTAAATAAATTTGATTTAATTTTAAAAATATTATATTAATATTGAAGTTAACTGCAGATTATTAATTATTAATCTCTGATTATTGGAGAAGGGGTAGGATTAAATAAGCTTATGCTTCTTCCTACTCCTTTTCGGACATGTTAAGTAAATAGTATTTTTATTTTTTAATTATTTTTTTCCTTTCTTTTTTTTATAACAATTTCTTTTTTCACATGTTCGAAATAAAGCTTTCATTCATTCATTCATTCATTCATTCATACATTTATAGTACAGTTATAGTACATTTATAGTAGTTATAGTACATTTATAGTACATTTATAGTACAGTTATAGTACATGGACGTGTAGACAAACTGTTTCCAGGAAGTAGTGGTGGGCCTAGCCTGGATGAGGGAACAGGTTCTATTTAACAGATGCCCTCCTGTATAATCTATAATCCTGCTAATCTCCACCCCGTCTCCACCCCAACCTCACCCTCCCGAGACTGTCCAGTTGCTTAGCAAGACCCTCCGTTTCTCACATGTCATCAAGGCTCGAACACAATACACAGACTGCTTACTGGAGGCAGCGTTGACCTTCCTTATGGGAGCTCAGCTCCCATTGGCTCCCACATAACTCGAACCCTGAGTACAGTACAGTCAATATTGCTGCAGGTAAGATAAGAGAATCAAATTAAATCGGGTACAGTATTCAATGATTATGATTTTTTTCTTAAATCAAAAAGAAGTTGCAAAAATGTATGTAAAATAAATAAATAGACCCTTACCTATTTCTACGCTAAGCTTGCTATTGAACAGCTTGGCAAGGTTAATTGTCACAGTCTGTTCTTGATCAGCAACATGTGTCTTATGAACGCATGACTCGTCGTTCTTGGTTTTTATAGAATAGAATTCTACTGTGACGTAATAGATGATTCATGACAATCACAATGGCTGGGTTCTAAAATTCGCTCTGAGTTCACACTGGGTTCGTCGGCAACCTTTACCACTCAAAGAGCCATTTGGACCCGTTTCCCACAGTAAAGAAAACACTGGGAGCCACAAAACCCTTTTGACATTTAAACTGAAATAACACTGCATATAACGTAAACATTTGTTTTGCCTTTATGCTATGTATAAACAAACTATAACGTGTTGCATTTATGAAATCAATGAACGACTGCAGAGAAAACGAAATTACATTTCTGCATGCAACAAAAACATTTTGAACTCCGAAAAAAAGACGTTGGGTTGACGGTTACTTTCAAGTAAAATACTCAATGTCTATTTGAGTCCTTCTTGTATTTATGAACTTAAATTATCCACCGGCAGCAAACCAAAAACGCCGTCCTCTCTCTGTGTGCCGTCATCCTTTTGCGTGCAGTCCGCTTTCACTGAACAATGAAAAAATATAAATATATGCAAAATAATAGGCAATTAAAATATGTATCTTACGTGGTTAATGTGATTTCTGCTCCTGAACCTCAGCGCACAGCGTCTGCACATCAGGGCTGTAGGCCGTCACCTTCATCTTGGATCGTAAGCTGTCATCTGTGAGGCGTGCGCGATGTTTGCTTTTAATAAAGTTCATGTTGGAGAACACCTGCTCACATACCAACCTGGTCTCACACGGAAGCCGTCAGTATTCGACGTCTGTCGTTCGTCTCCAAACGTCGAATTCCGACGAGAAAACGAGCTCTGAAAGCGCAGGGGTGCGCCTGTTATGTGCTCGGGCCGGGCCGGGCTGCACTTGCATTAATTAGTTACGCCACATTTTGAGATACAAGCGCTTCAACGTTCATTCATTTGGAACTGCGAGAATGAGTAACGTTAGCCCGATTGCACTTGCATTAATAAAGCGTTATATAAATATAATTAATTATTATTATTATTGCATACAGCTAATTGTTACAACTTAGTGACTTTAGTGACACATTCTTAGTGATCGAAAAGCGAGTTTACCTTGCACTCGCTCGTATCGGTCTCATACACAGCGAACGAGTGTGTTGCTAAACAATTTAGTATAGGTAAGGTTTTGCCCTCTCTGATGGTACCCATATCTGGTCTGTCCCATAGACTATCAAGGAAAACCCCCATTTCAAAGGCCTGAACATGTTGTAATCTGTGTATCTGTAATCTGTTGGTTTTCATCTCTAGCTTTTGCCCTAATCAGCAAACCTAGAGGTTACAAATGTAACACATGTTCTCTGAAGGAGATAAGGGAGACCCTCACAATGGGACACGCATTCTGTATACCTATTCACTGAAACCCTCAGAAACCCTCTTCACTCACACCTGGACAAGCTGAGGGAGCCTGCAGGCACGTAGCCCCACCTAGTGCCCAGCCTATAAAGGCTTATGCATAACTCATTTAGATAGATAGATAGATATATAGATAGATAGATAGATAGATAGATAGATAGATAGATAGATAGATAGATAGGTAGGTAGGTAGGTAGGTAGCAGTGGCGGCTGGCCGATAGAGGGCGCTGGGGCGCCGCCCCCACCTTCACAAAAAAAGTTTTTTTTTTAAATAAACATTGTTTATTCACAAAATGCGGCTGATATTCTGTCGGCGCCTATCAGCATTCATTAAAAATCCTCCAATACAATAAACATTTTTATCTGTGTGTGTGTGTGTGTGTGTGTGTGTGTGTGTGTGTGTGTGTGTGTGTGTAAAACTGACTGTTAAAATACATAGGGGAGAACGCGGGGGCGCCGGTCAATGGATGTCTATGCCAGGACGAATACTTTTCGTTTACACGTGAGCTGTAGCAGCGCTCCAATTGGCTGTCTCTATTTCTTGGCCAGGGCGCACAAATGTGCGTTCTCCTGAATCTCCTGTTGTATTGCAGACAATGCATTATGCTGAGGACTCCCGACTTCCGGTTTTCCGGACTTCGGGCTTCCGGAGTATTTTAAATGAACATTCGTAATGTCTGTCTCTGATGTTCATGGTCAATTAAATCAGCCTATTTTGTGCAACTAATAATGTTCCCGCTAATGGGTTAACCAAGCAGCCTCGCACCTAACGTGCAAGCACCTATCTTCGAACTATTCATAGCAATATGCGCGGAGCAAGGCGGAGGTACGGGTAAACACGGCTCATGTTCTGTCATCAAAGGTAAGAGTTGGTTTTCTTTAACTCAGCTGATGCATTGTTGTGTTTCTGACATGGTCTGGTTGTGTTTCTGACATGGTCTGGTTGTGTTTCTGACATGGTCTGGTTGTGTTACTGACATGGTCTGGTTGTGTTACAGACATGGTCTGGTTGTGTTACAGTCATGGTCTGGTTGTGTTTCTGACATGGTCTGGTTGTGTTTCTGACATGGTCTGGTTGTGTTTCTGACATGGTCTGGTTGTGATACATCATTGAATGTGTTGACCTGCTGTGATGTGTTGACCACCATCACTCTCCATCATCATCCATCATGTGTCTATGAAATAGATAGTACTGTACTACTGACTGCAGCATTCATCTCTGCTCATTGATGTAGCCATGTCACACAGACACATAGTACACATATTCATCTGCTACCTTTATTAACCTGAGTGTAGCTGTGAGGCCTGTACTAGCGTTGTTGACTAGACTTCCTCCTTGTCTGACACTGGGTATTGGACCGTACCGACGTCCATAGACCGGTCACTCTTCCACCTCAGTGTCTGTAGTTGACAGGGTAACTTCTCCATGGCCCACACGGTCATTTTAAGGGTGAAAGTTGAAATTATACAATGGTTGTAACGCCAGTGCGTGTTTATGCGCGTGCACGCGGAAAAAAACCGTGCACGCGGAAAAAAACGCGCGCTGCGCGGGCGAAAGAGGGCCCCCCCGCCACACTGCTGTGCCCCACCCAAAATTTTTAGCACCAGCCGCCACTGGTAGGTAGGTAGATAGATAGATAGATAGATAGATAGATAGATAGATAGATAGATAGATAGATAGATAGATAGATAGATAGATAGATAGATAGATAGATAGATAGATAGATAGATAGGTAGGTAGGTAGGTAGGTAGGTAGGTAGGTAGGTAGGTAGGTAGGTAGGTAGGTAGGTAGGTAGGTAGGTAGGTAGGTAGGTAGGTAGGTAGGTAGATAGATAGATAGATAGATAGATACACAAATGGACAAAAGTATGTGGACACAATTATCATCTGGGGCTGTTTTCATGGTTTGGGCTAGGCCCCTTAGTTCCAGAGAAGGGAAATCTTAATGCTACAGCATACAATGCGATTCTACAGAATTGTATGCTTCCAACTTTGTGGCAACTGTTTGGGAAAGGCCCTTTCCAGTTTCAGCATGACAATGCCCCCATACACAAAGTGAGGTCCATAATGACATGGTTTGCCGAGTTTGGTCTGGGAGAACTTGACTGGCCTGCACACAGAGCTCTGACCTCAACCCCGTCAAACACCTTTGGGATGAATTGGAACGTTGACTGCAAACTAGTCCTTCTCGCCCAACATCAGTGCCCGACTTTATTAATGCTCTTGTGGCTGAATGGGAGCAAATCCCCGCAACCATATTCTAAAATCTAATAGAAAGTCTTCCCAGAAGAGTGGAAGCTACAGTACAAGGGGGGGGGGAGTAGACTCTTAGGAGACACAGTATAGGCTAGAACCTCACAAGAATCAGATAATAACACACAAAATGTGATACGATGTAGCCTACGTCACGTATAGGGTCTATACTTCCTCAACATGTCTAAATGGTTTACTGCTGCTTTATTGACTGTGCGTCATTGTGCCTTGACTGTGTAGAATGACCTTGGAATATGAAATATGAAGACAAAAGCTCTAGTGTCGTATTGATTGGATCCTCTAATGAGCTCCTCAGTCTGGATGTGTTTTACCTGGAGTTGTAATTAACTAAACACCGTTAGGCGACAGGCCCACTCTCAAGAGTCATGGTCATTATTATCCCCCTCAAACAGATCAGGCATCTCAGTCCAGTTAGGGTGTAGTAACATTCTTCTACCACTGGGTAGCGCTGTCACCCTACAATGATAATAAATCTCTCAGCGACCCACGCAATAATGTACGGGTGCACACAGGGCCATTGCGTTGCTTTGCGTTGCACCGGAAGTCATTCATCTCAATGGGACCGTTGCGTTGATCAGTTGCGTTGCTCTGCATTGCGTTTCTTGACCGTAAGGGTGCGGCAATCAGTCAAAAAAAATCTGCTTTTTGCGTTGCGTTGGATCCGTCAAAACAACCGGAAGTAGTTTCTTGCCCTGGAGCTCTCGCCTCAGATTTTAAATCCTCAATTTTGGCCGCCATTGGCTAAAATCTGTAATTTGGCTCTACAAGTGTTAATATGTTATTTTATGAAGTTTTTATATGTTTTCAGGTGAGAAAGTAACTATATATATTCACAAAATGTGTCCAGTTTATCAAAATAACCCGTTTATATATCTGATCTAACGTTTTTTTCCCCACTTCTGTGGGAAACTTCGCTAGCAACACGAGTAGAGCTTACGTCTGCATCGCACATTGAAGTACGTCAAGTCCATCCCACCAGGTTGCGCAACGCAACGCAATGGCCCTGTGTGCACCCGGCGTGATCAGAAGTTCTGATTCAGAACGTATCACTACATAATCTTGTAGTCACAATGTTTTAACATTCCGCACATAGTCAAGTTCACTCACAGAAGTTTTGACCTGCCAGAATATACTCGACTCTCTAGCGAAATCCGTTTGTCACTGCGTTTTATTAGTATTCACAAGTATTCACGATCAATAACCATTATTGATTGTTCTTCATTAGGTATTTATTCCTCCAATGCATCAGAAATTACATGTTCAGTATAATATTTTTGATATGTGTCTATATTTTATAGTTACTTGCTGTTTTAACTCGTTGGTTTTTCATGTTTCTCCCTCCCTTATGTTACCATGACCACAGTTAATATGGAGGGTGGTTATGATTATGAAGCCCTATTCCACGGGGAGGTAACTTGAAACAATAGTCAGGCACAAATGCACAGGAGATAAACTGTTAAAACTTTAATGTGTGTCTCCCTCTTTTGCAGAAAAAGCTCATGAAGGCGTTCATGTTGCTGAAACATCCGGTGGAGGTCCCCTCCTATATAACAGCTAAGGACATGAGGAACTGGCTGTTAACGGAGAGGCCCTTCCTGCTGGATGAGTGAGTGATTTATTTTTTTGTGATCAATTTTTTATTATTATTTCAGGGAATAATACAAGGGAGTGGTAACAAAAACTTAAACTCAGGAGAGAAATACAATGACAAAATTCAAGTACAAATACAAAAACCATAAACCTGCTGGCTATGTCTATGAAGTCTAAGATCCACCTCTGCATAATCAAAGATGAGTGAGAGATTTTATCAAACTGTATAGATAGGTTGATATATTCTATGGATAGCAGTCTGATACATTATCAAACTGTATAGATAGGTTATTCTATGGATAGCAGTCTGATACATTATTTTATTCACATGAAGGTATGATGACATGGCAGAGAAAGAGCCCAACTTACAGCTCCATCTCCTTGAACTTGTAAGTAGCCTACTAGGACAACACATGAACATGTTTACTGACATACCAAGCAATAACAGGCAGTAAATTCATTTTATTAACATATTAGTGCCCTGACGCTCCTGCAAGAAATAATGTGGAATGTTGTGCACAGCTCTGGAGAGCCGAGAGGCTCCTCGGAATGGAGAAGATGGAGGAGGAAGTCCGCAGGGAGATCCAGGATGAGCACGCCTCTCACTGCTGATGGGCAGAACGGTATGACAACACAACACACAACACACTGCTAGACAAACCTCAAAGTGCTTGCTTGAGTCAACTCTCTGTCTGTCACATGAAGGTAACCATGGAGGGGATGGACCTGTTCCTATGCAAGACCCGACCGGCTGCGGAGGAGGCGGTCAAGAAGATCCTCCTTCCTGTCCTCGCCTCACTCCTGAAGGAGGTCACTCTCTCCAGGGTATTTCGATTGGTTGGAGATCTCTCCCCAGAGATCGTAGAGATGGCCTATGAACATCTCCTGGCTAGGTAATACAGAAGCATCATGCCTACTGTAAATGGACTGCACTTATACAGTGCCATATTCCAAAACGCTTTACAATGGCCTCTCATTCACCCATTCACACACACATTCACACACCAATGGCGGCAAGGTACCATGCAAGGCGCTGGCCCGCTCACTGGGAGCGATTTGGGGTTCAGTGTCTTGCCCAAGGACACCTCGACACGTGGCCAATCAGAGATTGAATCTCTGAACCGGCAACTTTGCGATCATTAGACGCCGGCTCTACTTCCTGAGCCACTGCCGCCCCATACTGTAAAATCTTATTTCACTTAAGAATGGCATCACAGAACAAGGCATCACATTACTGCAGTTAGGATTTTAGATAACAACATACAGGCATATATTATATTATTAAATATCATTTATTATAGATATTTTATTTTTATTTTATAGAAGTGACCTAACCCTAACCCTAACCCAAAATCCTTAACAGAAAACAGGTCAGAGGCCAAACTGAAGACCTCCACCATGGAGAAGACATGGGAGGCTGCTGCTGCCAGGGACATCAGTGGGCTGATGGAGAATGCAACTGCCTCTTTTCTCTCCCAGTCTGCAGAGGAAGTGCCTAAAAATTATGTTCTCTCTGCCATCACCAAGGCCATAGCCCAAAAGAATTAAGACAACAAAATTCTGTTATGAAAATATAAAATCAGTGCCCTTTGCAGTGACGAGATGATGCATTAAAGTTAAGTGTATTACAAATGAGCCACGATCACAATAACATTAACGTTTTCCTGTGTAAGACACTACAGGAAATAATGTGTTGCTGTTCCTACTCTTAGACTGCTCTCCTCTGTTTGTTTACAGCCCTCAGAGCTCATGGCTATTGATTCCAGTGGTACGTTACTTTTACTGTTAATTTTCTAAAATCGCAACGAGTTAACATCATAAAACAAAAACCCTCACACCAATCATTGTGTCTAAAGTAACAGTTGCATTAATCATTTAATAAATGGAAGAACACTCAAGTATCTTGTCCTTCCTTCACAGAGGATAAAGCCACCAAACTGAAGACGAAGAAGAAGAAGGGAGGAGTTCGGAGGTTCTTCAGCCGCGTTTTCAAAATGATTAAGTGCATAGAACAAGAAGACCACTGAGACAGCCCCCCAACACACCCCCCCCCCCCACACACACACACACACACACGCACGCACACACACACACACACACACACACACACACACACACACACACACACACACACACACACACACACACACACACACACACACACACACACACACACACACACACACACACACAGTGGCTGTTAGAACAGGTGGCATAATTATAATGAATTAAAGAATGCTTAAAAAATATATTGTGAACTGTAGCTACACGGACAGTTCTTCACCCTTTCACAGTTGTCACCCTTTTTACATAACATATAGTTAAAAGTCCCAGTGCTGTTATACTGTATATCGTAACTCATGGGATGCCTCTTGTCCAATCAAATTACTTGGTCGGAACTAACTGTTGTATATGATCACTTTGGTTACAGTCACAGATATTTAGATTGTTGTATCTAAGGCAAGTAGAGAAAGGCGATTGGTCAAAACAGGTAATCCCACATCTGATTGGACCAGAAGGTAATCTCATCGCTGATTGGACCAGTAATAACCAGTAGTAATTCAGTCTTTGTCAACAGCTGGAATCTCCTCACTCGCGGACTTTCCTGAGGGGATTTAGGAGAATCATCACATAAAACCCGAATAATTCATTCCGAGATAGCTACCGACCAACCCCGTTTCCTTTGCAACGTTGGCACTTTTGTGAGAGTGAGGAAATGTTTTATTATCCTAATGTTCTTCGACGTCGCAGTGGCTGCTTTTCCACCATTTGGTAAGTCCATGACAACATGTAGCTAGCTAAGAGTTTAGCTTGATGCTAACACGTTACCTCTGTAGCTAGCTTCTTATAAAAACCTCACTGAAAGGGATCTAGCTCATATAACTCAACTGGAAACTAAAGCCTGCACCTTTTCAGTTCAACCTGTGAGGAATAGCTGGATATGTATTTGTATGTAATACTGCTTACATTCTTTGGGAAGAACCCTGATGTTACAATGCTGTTGGCTGTTCCATCTAGTTAATGTGATGTTAATTTTAATTTTAATAATTTTGCCATTTAGCAGACGCTTTTATCCAAAGCGACTTACAATTACGAATTACAGGGACATTCCCCCTGGAGTAACTGAGGGCTAAGTGCCTTACCCAAGGGCACACTAGTAGTGGTGTGGCTTCAGGCGGGATTTGAACTCACAACCTTCCGATCACAAGTCCAACTCACTATCCACTAGACCACCACTACCAGCTCAAGCAGTCAAGAAAGGTAAGAAAGATTTTCCTATCGTTTTTCTTATATGAATTATTCTCCCTACATGAATAAAACATACCTGGTGATCAACTACAGCTAGCTGTGAACATTTGGATGTGTGGTGTGTTCTGACAGACTGTTATTGGTGAAGCAATGTTAAGTTTAATTTGGGGTGTGACCGATGCTACAGCGCTAGCTGTGGTTTGCTGAGGAGAACGGTGGGGCGGGACTAGCATCTCGTTTCGTTGGAGGCGGAGAATCACCCAACGTTTAGATTTCAGTGAACCCCTCATGATAATGTTGCCAAACAATTTGTAGTATTATTAGGAGACAGACAGAAATCTGACGAACATAATGTCAGGCTGACACAATACAGTCGTGTTAGCGAAGTGTTAGTCAACTTCCCAGCTGTCTCGTGTGTATGTGTTTGTGTGTGTGTGTGTATGTGTGTGTGTGTATGTGTATGTGTATGTGTATGTGTATGTGTGTATGTGTATGTGTATGTGTATGTGTGTGTGTGTGTGTGTGTGTGTGTGTGTGCGCGCGTGTGTGCGTGCATGCGTGCAGGGCACGCGCGCAAGAGAGGGGGGGCTGGGTGAACCTCTATCCAGTGTGGGCTATAGCAAAACATTGTTGAATTTCATACATATTTTATTACATCAGAAGACTATTATTGTGTGTATTTTCAATTCTTATCTTTCAGATACTTAGTTACATTGGAGACATCTGCCTGAAGCATTGTGACTGTGAGCTGTGACTTTCACTGCCTGTAAGAGAATATTCTTCAATACCTATTCTACCTGTGACTTTCAATAGGCCTACCTGTAACAGAGAAAATATGTAACGGATGCAGTTGAGTCCGCTATTGTTTTAATTTGAGTTCTCTTATCTTTCAGATCCTTTGCCCTTTGATGCAAAATGGCCTGTGCTGTAGGAGAAGAAGAAAGGTCTGTCTCAAACATCACCAACAGGACCGTTCTAGATTTGAGAAGAAAGCATGGAGGGATTACAGCAGAATTTTTAAAAGACCTTAGGATGGAGACTCTAGAGTCACAGGCGTCAGACATGGCAGCTGCTACTGACGCAGCACTAAGAAAATGTGTCGAGAGGGCACATCAAGTCTTCAGTGGCCTGAAGAAAACAAAGAAGAAAGAGGGGGAGCTATCTGAATTTCTTGAGAAGTTCATTCATTATCCCAAAGAAAAGAGAAATGGGTGGGACTGTAGACAAGACACTGTACATTCACCTCAAGGAGGACATGAGCCAAGTCAAGACAACTCTTTTAAATGTAGGCAAGGAAAATATTCAATTAGAGTCAGAGAACATTACATTACATGTCCAGTTGGATAATGTGGAGAACAAATTGAAGAAGGAAATGGAACACAATTCAGAAATCTGTGAATCATTTAAATCAAAACTGTTCATCCAAGAGGAAAAGGAAAAGCAACAAGTCAAACATAATACAAGCAAGGTGCGCAATCTAAATAAAAAGCTTAAGAAGAGAGACAGCCAAATAAAAGAGCTTCGAGAGAAAGTTGTCCATGAAGCTCAACAACATGTTGCCATGGAAGAAACAGCAGAAAGAGTCGAGGAGAGAGTTAAGAAAGCAGAAAAGAGAGCATGCAGCATGAAATCTAGTTTGGACAGTTGCAGAAAAAGACTGAAGAGAATGTCAGTCAAAGAAGTCAGAGAGGAGCAGAAAAGGGAAGACACAGAAAGGTTGCTAATAGAGGTGGAAAACAAACTGAAACAGCTAGACAAAGAAAAGCAGGAATTGGCTGAACTCAGCGCATTCATGGATGAGGATGTCATCACCACTTTTGAAGATGGCAAGTATAGAAATGAAATTAGAGAAGTCATCATAGAGTTATTAACAATGAATGTTTCCATGACAAAGGTTGATGGTGTCATCAGAACAGTCCTAAAAAAGTTGACTGGAAAGGATGTGCAGCAGTTGCCCAGTAAGTGGTTGAAGTCCCACCTGCTTGTGGAAGCCCGGAGTCTTGCTGACATGCAGTTAGCCGAAGCCATGCTCAGCAGCCAAGTCAGTGCAAGTGCTGGACACTGTCTTCATGGAGATGGAACCTCAAAGTTTCACAAGCAGTATCAGGATTTTGAGGTCACACTTTCCAGTGGAGAATCAATGACACTAGGATTGCTAGAGCAGGCTGGAGGAGACACAAAGGCTACTTTGGATTCCTTCATGTTTAGGATCAAGGAGCTGGCGGGAGCAATAAAGAAAGGGACAAGAACTGAGAACATCGCAAAACTGATTGCCTCAATCAAGACAACAATGTCTGATCAGGGACCAATCAACCCAGGGTTCAACAGAGGATTGAGGATGTTGAGGGAAGATCTTCTCCCTGTTGCCATTGAGAAGTGGGACAGTTTAAGTGAAGAAAACAAAGCACAACTTGGGTCAATGTCAAATTTCTACTGCAAAATGCACCTTGTTGCAAACCTGGAGGAGGAAGCCAAGAAAGCCTTGAAGAGCTTTGAGGACGTCGTTGTGCAGGAGGGGAAGAACACCCACAGCTTCACCACCAATGAAGCAGGAGCAGTGCGTTTAGTCCGAACAGCATGCAAAGCATTCACCGTAAGAGGCTCTGATGAAGCGGGCATTCCACACCTTCTGGAGGCTCATCTAGCTCCTCTTAATAAAAAAAATCACATGGTGACTTTCATTGGCAACCGAGTAAACATCCTCTGCTACAATGCTGCTGCAGTGTACTTTCATAGAAACCACATCATCGACTTGATCCAGTCACTGCCGAACCCAAACCAGCTCCTGCGCTCCATTGTGGTAGATGTGCAAGGGAAGGCCCACTTGGCAGGTGTGAGAGCACTTGGCATCAGGGGCGGCGCTAGGGGGTGGCTACTGGGGCTCAAGCCCCGGATGTTTTCTGAAAAGCCCCGAATGTTTTACTTTAAAAAAAAAAAAAAAAAAAAAAAAAAACTCTCGTGAGTAACGTGCAGTACCGGAGTCCAACAGAGAGGCAGCAGCTGCGCGACATTAGCCTGCATACTGCGTAGCCTACCCTGCCCTGAAGAAGAAGTGATCTCAATCAGTGCCTGACTTGCAAAATTGTAAGGATGGATATCCGAAAGTTGTTTTCAACAAAACAAGCGCCAAGAACTGTTGCAGCAGCCGTATCAGCAGCTGACAACAATGACATCACCAGCAGTGATGACATAGATGATGTTTCAGATTTGTGAATCTTATTAGAAAGGTGACTGACTCACTGACACTACTTTTCCGGTTTGCTAATGCTAGCTGGCTATCATAACATAACGTTATGTTATAATGAAAATGAAACATAGCAAGGTACTGTTACGGTACATGGTAAGAAATCAAACAAAGGATAATACTTATACAAATAAAGTGAATAACAGGCTGATAGTCTTTGATATATGCACTCTAGTTGACTGAGTAACAAGTGAAAAAGAATGATGTAACGTTAATGTTACAGCTAGTAAACATGGAGTAACCACATTAAGTATGCCCTTATGGTAGTATGTATGTATACAGAACATGACTCAAATCTATCCTAAGATGTAACGCTAACTAACTAAGTTTGTTTAATGTCCCAGGGGGGATTTGATTTTACAGTACTATACACAGGCCAACAATACATGTAATATATCGTCATATAACACAGGACAAGACTCTAAATACAATATATAAGTGGTGAGCACAGAGTCTGCCCTGATATACATACTGTAACATAACTAGCCTCAGCCCATCAATTATGTAATTCTATACAAATATAAATGATGGTGACTGACAGGGGGAGCTACGTGTGCTGACCTCCCTCTGTGCCCAGAACCACCACAATTAGTTTGCTTCATTAAAGGGTGTGAATGTATATGTGTTCTCCAGTGCCTTTTGTCCGCTTTAAGGTGGTGGTAAGTTGAAGGTTGAAGGCAAAATTATAATCTCCCTCTGGGCTAAGCCCCGGATCTCCTACGATCCTAAATCCGCCCCTGCTTGGCATCATAGATAAGATGGTTACAGGACCATTCTGGCGGCTCATCTCTCAAAAAGGCAAGAACATCCTCAGCCTAAACCACCATCTGTTGGATATGAAGATCCAGTTTGAGAGATGGAGCCGAGATGCAAGTCCACTCCTGGAAGCAGAAGCCCTATTCAACGAGGAAGTTGTTGAGGTCCACAAAGATGATCTGTACGAGGAACTCTTCAGTGAAAGTGGCGATGAAGAGTTTCAGGTGATTTTTTATATTGTGCATCTGTCAAATTTAAATATATTGAATGACAACTGTACATAGACCCTACTGTGTGTATGAGTACAAACATACTACACGCGTGTGAGCATGCATGCACAGTACAGTCACACTCATGAAACACTGTCACACTTGTACCCACACACAGTGAAAGATTATCCCATGAAACGCGTACATGGACTGATTGGTAAAAAAGAATTGCGAGAATTAAAAAAGAAATAAAAAAATATTTTGTAGGTTTTGACACTATCTGTGTCAACAAATATTGTGTCAGAACGTGACTTTGCCATCCTCGACATGCTGGTGCGACAGAAGCCTTCTGCTAGGACAATGTCGCATGAAGCCATGATCATGTGGCTCCACAATGGCACGGTGGAGTGGCTGGATAGCCTGCCTCCTGAGGAGAAGGAGGAGAAGATGAGTCAAGCCAGGAGAGCTTCTGGGGATGTCCTGCAAAGGTATAAGGAGAGGAAGGAGAAAATCAGACAGCACAGACAGGAGGTTCTTCTGAAAAAGCAGCAACAGAAGAGAGAGAAAGAAAACAAAGAACTAAACAACAAGGTCATGCTGACAAATAAAATAACAAAATTGGGTGGTGTATGGTGTTCAGCAGCAGAAATAGATCACCAACTTTCAGCTCTGGCTACTGAAAGAGAAACGATTCTAGCCTTGGTGACCCAGCTGCAGTTCCACAGGTCTGTCTTTAAGGCAAAAGGAGCAAAAGAACTGTTCCAGCAGTCGGTCACAAGAGATGGGAAATCTCACACTTTCAGCTTCAAGGAGCTTCGCCTGAATGTGCTTGAAGTTCTAAAAGAGAACCAGGTTGTTGAGGAGACAGAAGAGAATCAACAGGAGCCTGCAATAACATACCGCAGCGAGGAGGAAGTAAGGAAGAGGCTAGAAGAGGAGAAACAGAAATTGGCAAAGAAACTTGCTGCAGCCAGAGAGAAGAGACAGAGGATCCAGCAAAAGAACACCCTGACTGAGTTTCTGGAGAATCCAGAGAGGTTAGTGGGGAAAAGAGTCAGCCACAATTGCTGTGAAGAAGGTGACCAAACTCCAGTGTGGTACCTGGGTACAGTACTACAAATGACTCAGTCCAAGCCTAGTGCCCTGAACACAGTGTACACAATTAAATATGACGTCGGTGACACTTGGGAGTTCCCCCTCTTAAAAGACTTTCAAATTGGAGACCTCAAATTAGTGGACAATTAGTATGCTGTTACCATAATTAGTAATCCTCCTGCTTCCTTTGTTTAATTATTCTTTTTATGATCTAACAAAATTCTGTTTGCGTTCTGAGTGAGTGAGTGAGTGAGTGAGTGTGTGAGTGAATGAGTGAGTGAGTGAGTGAGTGAGTGTGTGTGAGAGAGAGAGAGTGAGTAAGAGTGATTTGGTGCTAATTGTTAAATAAAACATTATTTATAACTTGATATTTCTTCATTGGGTCTGCAATCTTTGCAAGCGCACTTTTCAATGCTCATTTGCATACCCAAATATGCTCATTTGCATATGTATTATTACGTTATTTTATAAGTCAGTAACAATATTATCAAAATGTGCCCTTCAAAATGAAACAATAATGTTAGTAGAGGATTCAAATGTTGAGCTTACTTGTCACTAGTTACATATAACGAGTGCCTAGTTAGCATATTGTGTACTAATTAGCATATGTTTAATTAGCATATTCAAAAATTACTCACATGGAATATAATATAAATTATTTTTCATTATTATTCAACATTTGATGTTGATTGGATATTCCTATCTTGAGATATTTAAGTTTATACATCTCAATAGTAGTAAATGTATGCCATTTTACTGCCATTCTGGTGCCTTCTGAATAGGAGATTTACATTGCATGTCCAGCGACATTTTGACCGTCACAGCTGAACTTCAATCTGCAATATCTTGGGATTGGTAAGACATAAATACATGAATACAATTGCATTGTTTCTGGAAGACTTTAATACATCACATGGTACAGACAGATAAACTCAGAAAACAAGTCTTATTTTATGCCCCTAACACCCTAATGATACTTTCTTTTCTCTCTCTCTCTCTCTCTCTCTCTCTCTCTCTCTCTCTCTCTCTCTCTCTCTCTCTCTCTCTCTCTCTCTCTCTCTCTCTCTCTCTCTCTCTCTCTCTCTCTCTCTCTCTCTCTCTCTCTCTCTCTCTCTCTCTCTCTCTCTCTCTCTCTCTCTCTCTCTCTCTCTCTCTCTCTCTCTCTCTCTCTCTCTCTCTCTCTCTCTCTCTCTCTCTCTCTCTCTCTCTCTCTCTCTCTCTCACACACACGCACACACACATACGCAAGAGACAGAGACAGGAAGAGTTCAGTCAGGGACTTAACACATTAAAGGGTCAACCTGTGCCCTTCCAGCACTGTAACAGTACAATTACAGTACTATAGTTAGATGTGTAACAGAGCCAGCCCAGTTCAGTTCAACTCGGCCCAGCCCAGCTCAGCTCAGCTCAGTAATGTGAATTATGGCTGTGTGATATGTTATGTTATCAGACCAGCTCAGTTCAGCATGCTTTTTGAAACTGTTTGTTATTACTTTGCATCATCCATTCATCATCCATTTACCAATTATCTTAGTATTTCAGTAATATTTTCATCATAAGCCATTCCACCCATATTGCTGTTCTCATGGCTGGTTAATGATGTGCCTTTACACCAATGGAGGCTGGTAGAGGTGGAAATTGGAGGATGGACTCATTGTAATGAATGGAATGGAATGGGGAATGGTATCAAACACGTGCTTTACACATAACCTATAGGTAAATATACGTATCTGGGTAGTGTCTTGGCCACCGATCCAGGTTCGAGGATGAACACCAGTGTGTGTCCATATCAAGTCCTGAATGAAGTGATGTTCTTCCATGCTTGTGGATAGATGCCAGGTTCCCTCCGCCCCCAACACAGTTCCTCTGGAGAGAGAGGGGGAGGGAGGGAGAGGGAGGGGGAGGGAGAGAGGGAGGGAGGGAAAGAGACACATGAGTTCACGTACAGTAGCCAACTGTTAATTGTCAACTACAGAGTATGTGAGATTGAGTCATTCTGTAATTCTCTCAGGAGAGAAATTGAGAAGTGGAGAAATGGGACACACATCAGATGGCACACAGGTGTCATTCACTGTAAGGCTGAATCAGTGAAACAGTTTTACCTCTGACTCGGCCCATGACATTTCAAGGGGTAGCAGCGTGGACCATCCGGATGGACAACTCGTCCTGCTCTGTGGCCCCTCCTCCTCCTCCTCCTCCTCCTCCATCCTCTCCAGCTGGTCTGTAAGGAGGAGAGACATGTTTACTCAATACACACCCTACTGTATAACTAGGGCCAGGAGACTTCCCTCACCAAATGACCTTTACAGGATAATTCAGAGCTATAGTTATATAGTGTATGACCAAGGGCCCATAGGTTTTCTGGATCAGATTATATGGTCCGGAAAAACCTGTCTCTATTTGGAACTGACAACTTGTACAGATGTACAGCAAACAGATGTACAGCATGGTGTGTGACTCAAACACTCACCAAGAGTGATTTCTTGCTCAGCATTTGTATCCTCCAGGGTTTCTGCTATGAGAGCAAAATATGATTTTTTTGTTTACCAAGATGGTTCTCTTTATACATCATATCCTCTCAGAAGATAGAGACAGTCAACATTAAAACATATGTTTTTAAAACTTGATGCACTCTTCACTTTAACCAGGCAAACACACTCACCAAGAGGTAGTCCTTGTTCAGCATCCATCTCCTCAAAGATCTCTGTATCTGTAAGAAGAGGTTGTTCAGGGTACAAACTCAAACTATAGTCTTCTATAACTGGACATGTAAGTAAACACCAGACTCTTGTTCATTAAACACAACGTAGCAGAATAGTTTGTAACAGATAACCAGCCTAGTAAAGACTGACCCAGGGGTAGAGGCTGTTCCTCATCCATGATCTCTGGCCTCTGCTCCAGGTTGTATCCCTCGTCACCCATAGACTCTACAGTAACATACAGTTATATTGGTCAGGGGAAGGAAACTGTTTTCAGAAGGGAAAAGCATTTTTCTCCAACCCCGTTGCCTTGTAGAGATATTGACAGTCAACGGATAGGTTGATAACACTCACCCACAGGAGGGAGCTGTTCTACATCAGTATCCAGTAAGAGCTCTGTCACAGAGAGTGGTGTGAGCAGAACCAGGGCTGGACTGGCCATCTGGCATACCGGGCATTTAATATTTTCTCACCTGGCCTGTTTGGGGGATATGAAGACGCAGATGGCTGGTGTGGAGTGTCTTTGACGGCATTCTACCTGACAGACTGCCTCCTCCAGGAGTTCAAACGGCAGGAGCCAGTACTTACCCAGCTCCTACAAGGCACCTTCGGACAGGTCTTCAGGTCTGGTCACACACGCAAAGTGGCCAGGAAGGTGGCACTGACATCTGGCACCATGTCATCATATGCGGTGATGAACGAGAACTGGATGATCCTGTCCTGGGTGATGCTGCAGTCGGAGAGTGAGCAATCCCTGGAGTCGCTGTACGAGGGACTGGCCAACCGCTACAGTGCTGCTGCAATTGAGAAGGCCAACTACCAGTGGGTGGACAGGTATGAATCCTCATCCTCACATTTTTATAACCAGTTTAAATACATATTTCACAAAAAACATGTTTCACTTTCTTTTAACATTCACATGTATGTGAGTAAAAGAGAAGATTTTCATATGTCAGCATTCTTTTCTGTTTAGATAATTAATCACATCTACAAAACATGTTACATATTAATTACACATTTATTTTGTCTCTTTGTGTCAATAGGGACTGTTGTGCAGCATTCAGGATCCCAAACTCCCAGCCTCATGAGCATCTCCTGTGGTCTGCCTGGATGACCACAGAGGCTATCGTGGCAGAGGTAACATCAGGGAACTTGGCCAACACCTGTGCCTCGCGGAAAACAAGTTCAACAACAACATCACTGTTAAATTGGACTTGTTCCACTGCATGCGGCGGTTCACCAGGGAGTGTTTCTCGGAGCACCATTCCCTGTACAGCTCCTTCTGCCAGTTCCTCTCTGCAGCGTTCAGTGTGGTGGACCAGGCTGACCTGCAGAAGCTGAAGGAGGCCTACTCCTTCTGTGGGGTTGTGCCTGCTAACCCCACCAAGCAGCACACCCGCGCGCACTGCAGGACAAAGGTGCCACACCCTACTGAGCTGGTGCAGAGAGTGGAAGTAGTCATGGAATACTTCTACCAGGCCAAAGACCCCAATGATGTGTGGCTCTTCAAGCCCTCAATGCTGAAGGAGTGGAGGATCCAGCGGGTGCACATCCTGAGAGGCTGCCTGAGTGACCCTGAGGTGGAGGACGGGGTTCTCTACAGGTATGGGGGAACACTGCAGCTGAACCACATCAAGGGTGAGGGGGCGACTCTGCCCATCTGGATCAGCGTCAGGGGCACCTCTCAGCAGGAGGGCTACCATTTCCACCAGGCTCGGTGGGTGACAGGTAACCGGGTGTCCACTGAGCTTTTCCAGGCCCAGGGTTTGACTGGAGTGGCACGGTGGAACTTCCAGAGGCTGGTGGACCTGAAGATGCCTGATGTGGTCTTACCTGCAGTGTTTGACTTATTGCTGATGGTGGAGCTGAACATGGCCTCTGTGAAGGTGACAGGACGGGCTAAATATCCAGCTCTGCAGGTCTCCAACAGGGACACAGGGGAGAGGTTTGGACTCCAATACGTGGAGCCAGGCTGTCGCCCTGTTCCACTTGACTGGGACAAGCACAAGGTGCCAAAGACTGTCCCAGCTCCTGTGGCTGTAGAGCCAGATCACCCTTCTGCAGTGGCCATGGAGGGAGACATCCATCCGGATGTAATCCAGAATAATCATATACACTCACTCACTCACATAGTTAAACTCTATGATTATTGTTCCTAATGGTAATTTGGCCTCTATTTCATTTTCTGCTGACACCGATCCAGCCCCACTGTCACAGTCCTCACAACAGTCCTCCAGAATGACTGTCCTGTGCCGGTCAACTTTCACAGTAGCTCCTGCTACAACCAAAGAGGAGGACCTGCTGGATACAGGTATTTAAAATTAGATAACATAATTATGTGTGGGGCCAACAGCTAATTCTGTTTTACACACCCACACACAGTTATGGTTAGTGTATAGTCATAACTTTGTCATTAAATTCATATTTTAATAATAAAATGATAATACTCTCTTTCAGATCTGCTTCTGCCCCTGTCAGCCACACCACCACTGCCCTTTGTCAGCTTCTCCCCGTGCTGCCCGCACTGGGCCCATCAAGACAGGAGGCCGCATCTTTGTCTTGGACCACAGCAGGTGGACAGAGCCCATGAGAGCTGCCATTGATGGGCTCCTGGCCACGCACCACGGGGAGAAAGACATCCTGAAGCGGGTGGATGGGGACTATGCTGCTCTGGTGCAGAGTAGGTGCACCGACCCTAACAGCCTCCTGCACAGTACCACAAAACATCATATAAACAGATACCTGAAACACCTGGCCAAGAGCAAAAACACCAGCTGTGCTCTTAACACTAGCCCCGAGAAGCTCCTGGAGACACAGCAGCTGTGGCAGCAGCTTAACAACCCTGTCAGTGTCGCTGTCACACCCCTGCCACCTGCCCCAGTCAACCCACCAGCGGTGAACCTACCCCTGGATGCCCCTGCGAACCAGGCAACAGGGACAACCGAACAGGGGAACACGCAGCAACAGCAGCAAAAAAAGAAAATACTTACCTGTCGAGCGTGTGGCCAGCCTAAGTCCCGCTACCTTGGCGATGGCTCCTCCATTCATTTTTTTTACAGGAGTGCAGAGGTGAGGTACTTCTACTGCTCGAAAAAAGTATTCGATACCTACGCAGTAGAAGGCCTCACAAATCCACGTATGCCATTCACAGACTTTGCTGAGACAGCATTTTTTCAGCGGGAGCTTAATGCAACAAAACAAAAGGCGGCGGTGTTTAGAAAGTATAAAAATACACCAGAGAAACAAGATGCCAGGGCAGCAGCCCTCCGGCCGCCTGTGCAGGTTCTGCCACCAGCCACTTAAGCAGGGTCCCAACAGTCCACACACACACTACATTCCCTGGAGTGAGAGGGAAATATATTTATTGCCCTGCAAAGGTACTGTCTCTGTATAAGGCACAGGGCATGGTAAAGGAAATGACCTGGGTGGAGTTCCAACTGTCTGCATTTTATGAGACTGAGAAGCAGAGGTGGATGGTGGAGAAACGTGTGGATCTACCTCCATTCACACTTACACGCACACACACATAGAGACACATAGCAGGGTAGGAGAATCTTCCTGTGTATTACAAATTCATTGTGTATTACAAATTCCCTGTGTATTACAAATTCATTGTGTATTACAAATTCCCTGTGTATTACAAATTCATTGTGTATTACAAATTCACTATGTATTACAAATTCATTGTGTATTACAAATTCACTGTGTATTACACATTCACTGTGTATTACAAATTCACTGTGTATTACAAATTCATTTGTATTACTTTCCAGTGTATTATTTATTTGTATTAAGCTTTTGTTAGTTGTTATTTACAATTACATGGTTCATTGATGTTCAGTCATTGCAAATCGTTTTAAATATGTGTATATTATGTACATGGTGTAGCAGTTATGTGTGTGCTTTTTAATAAATCAAGTGTGGAGTTGAATGTGTCAAAGTGTTTTTTAAAACAGTATAATGGTGACATTAAGATCAACAGTGAAGCATAATTAAGGTTTGAGATTTTATGACACGATTTTTATGGTGCATCAAGGAGATGGCTGGTGTTATCTCCTTGAAGAAAGGTGTTGATGCCTCTTCAGGAAGACTGCTTGCTGTTTGTTGCCTCAACAGGGGGCTGCAGTCTGATAAGAGTGTAGTCTTCCAGTCTGTACTGCTTTGAAGAAAGGTGTCCATGCCTCTTCAAGAAGACTGCTTGCTGTGTGTTGCCTCAACAGGGGGCTACAGTCTGATAAGACTTGCAATCTTCCCACGGTAAGATAGAAACTGGAAAGGGGCAGAATACATTGCAATGTTAAACCAATAAATAGCATAAGATGTCCTGTTTTCTTTAATGAAATGAATTATAAATCATCAAAACATGTTGTGTTACATTAAACATTTAATTGATGTGAAAGAAAATATTTTTGACAGTAATGTCCTCAGGTGGATTCAAACCCACGGCTGAAAAGACGGCAAGAAAGGGTCAATAAAAGGTCAAATCTCCGTTACGGGAAGACTGAAAAAGAAAAGACAGTGGGCTGATCTCAGCGCTGTCCACTTTCGGTAAGACAAGGGGTGCTGCAGCCAAGCGTATCAACATGCAACCAAGAAAAGGCTTGCAAACAAGCACGCAGATTGGAGTCCAGCCTACAGCTGTGGCTCGTCGGAAGACACGACTTGGGGGCAGACGGGCACTGATCACCGGGCGGCCTCCTAAAAGAGTCCGGAGGGAGCATGACTATGGGAAAGTGAAAGAGGGGAGCGGTGCACTGCCCAAAAGATCTGCACCACACTCCCTCTCTCAGTGTGTGTCTGATGGTGTGTCCCTGGGAGGCCAACACAGCAGAAAATGAACACACTCCCCAACACAGCAGAAAATGAACACACTCCCCTGAAGTTGCGTCAACACACACTGCAGCTGTCCTAGTAATTGAATTACTTTTCCTCAGATTGCCAGAACCTGCTAACGCAGCTGAACGTGGAGATGTTTGCCAGTAGCTGAAGATCGGCTTGAATATAATCTAAGAGAGTTCAAGTTTAAACAACTCCTAAAGTTCTGAAATGTATTATTGTGACATTACTGCTCCTTTGATACTGTATTTCCCCTGTGTGGTTGCTTATGCAGTAATATGGTTTGTGGGTATACAATGTGACAAATTGAATGTTAACAAGCTGGTTAATATCAGAATAAAACGTGCAGACTGCAGAATGAGTGTTTCTGGTTTATTTTATGAAGCTGGTTCACATGACCAAGGTCAGGCTAGTACTGTATTTACACTGTGTTGCCCAGTCAATAAACATGTTTCCTTATGACTTCTAACTTCTCTGAAAGATAAATAGGCTACTGAAATTCATATTAGAATAAACGTGCATAACACAGGGCTCTCAAGTCTCACGCATTGGGCGTGAGACACACACATTTCAACCCGTTCACACGCCGCATTTCAACCCGCGTTTGAGAGCCCTGGTAGCATTAGTCTAAGTAACTATAACTTGAAGCTAGCTAGCGTTTACGTTAGCCCAATATTGCTAGCGCATTCAGTTAGCATTATAAGGTTTACGTTAGCCCACCAATCAGGTAGCGGTATTGCCCTACCTTCCCCTACCATCCTAGGTTCCGCAAATTCGCGAGCGGGACATCGGTTCCTCAATAAACAAGCCACAAGTAACGTTAATGTTAAAATCTTGTCCATGATTCTCGTTCATTCAGGTGGGTTAAACAAACTGTATAAACGCCATAATACTGTTGGTTCAAATGTAATATATTAATGAACAAGTTCATGTCAAGTTCTGTCAAACTTCTAATGTTATTTTAGTGAAAAAACGGACCTAACGTCACCCGCGATTGTGAAGCTAACTCTAACAAGCTAGTTAGCGAACATTAAAGATTACAACAGCTAGTTTACGTATGTCAACAATGTCTCTATTCTCAATCATTTCAGTAATAATTGTACCAAATTGGGGCCAGTAAAACTAACTTGTGTGTAAGTTATATGTGTGTGCAAGCATGTTTTGATATTGTCAATCGTCTCACTTTTAGTAGGTGAGCTGTAACAAAAATATGCCAGGGAAAAAAAGGAAAATGGACATAGCAAAATACCTTTTTTGGTCAAAGGGCAGCAGAGACAATTACAGGGACACAGGTGAGGTCTCACAATACTAGTGTTTTAACAGTGCAGTTAATTTAGAGTTGAGAATAGCTAAATCTGTAATGTTTTGTTTCTAAGGAGATTGAACCAGTCTGCCTGCTAGGAAAGATGTAGATTACCACCTACATACTGTAGTTGTCTCCTTTATTCATTACCTTAATGTCATATAAGTCAATTGTATAGAAACAACTCACCAAAATTGACTATTGCACAACTGATTTGGCTAAAAAAATCCACCAAGGGGGGGAAACCCCCCCTCAACCCCCCGACTCTGTACCTTGCCATACTGTACCTTGGCCTTGTACCTTTGTACCTTGGCCTTTGCTGAAATGACAACACTGGTCTCATAGCCTATTGGAAATGTATTGCGTGTGTGTGTGTGAGCTTTTGTGAGCCCGCATGTATGATGTGGCTCTTTCTGGTACCCCAACAATTTTTTTGGGCTCTTGGTCTCTGACTGGTTGGCCACCCCTGGTCTAGAGTCTCGTTCCCCAAGCCAGAAACCTTGCATGATCAAACGTGATCTAACGTAGTACGCTGACTGACCTGTACAAGGCAGCCATGTGTGACACGGCAAATAAAGTGCCGAAGAACGAAAAGAAGAAATCAGCTTGCTTGTTGATTGGCTACATTCCATCCACGTCACAATCAGACTCGCGAGCAGGGTTGCCAGATGGGATTGACATTCTCCACCCTAACCACAGTCTAAAACCGCTAATTCCACCAAAAGAACCTGAGCTATCTAAATATTAATAATTTTAATTTTGCCATTTAGCAGACGCTTTTCCCCCTGGAGTAACTGAGGGCTAAGTGCCTTACCCAAGGGCACACTAGTAGTGGTGTGGCTTCAGGCGGGATTTGAACTCACAACCTTCCGATCTCAAGTCCAACTCACTATCCACTAGACCACCACTACCCCTAGCTATCTGGCAACCCTAGTCGGGAGTTGTCGGGAGTTGGGAGTTGCCCCCACACATAAGGATTTTTGGTCGTAAATATTGAACACGTTTAACATTTACAATTGTCGGCCGCGACCATTTTCCGAGCAGATTGTTGGGAGAAATGGACTCTTAACACAGCTCACACCACAGGATAATCTTGTAGGATAATTGATATGATGCGTTTTTGTGTGACTACATGCCAAATTTGTGTGCCTATCAAATCAAATTCATGATCAAATTGTATTTAGTCTATGTTTTGTTGTTGATCTGGTGTTGTTTTATTGTGTAATTGTGCTGTTTGTTTTGGCTGTTGAAACTTGATGTTGAACTGCTGTCTTGGCCAGGCTTCCCTTGAAAAAGAGACCATTGTGTCTCAATGGGACAGACCCTGGTTAAATATATATATATTTTTTTTGGTAAGAATACACACAGGAGAGAGGGAACAGTGGACACTGACAGAGTTCCATTGCCCCTTGTGTAAGAAAGAAGACATGTCGGCAGATTCATCAGTTTATTTGTAGTAAATTGTGTTAAAGAGTGAGTGTACTCCAATAGATTCTGTAGTGGACCTTAATAGAAGCAATGTAATAACTATATGCATCACAGGCAGTGTTTGGAGTTAATATTTAGAGTGGAGTATCACACTGTTTAATTATCAGTAATACAAATAATAACTGCCTGAAGTTTATTTATTTTTTCCTATGTTGCCATGGCAGTATGTTTTTTGTATGTATGTTTCTGTACACTTCAGAATACATTCTGTTGCTGCTGTTGGCAGTTAAATCCTCAACTAAGACGAGTTAGCCAGTTCTAGTGTCAGCTAGGCAAACTGCCTTGTGGGCCTATTGAGGCGAAGGCTACGGGAGAAAACCCCTAACGAAAAATCCAGCAGGTCAGCAGGCTGTAAGGTGGCAACCCCACCAGCTGACAACGGCTGCTTGGGCCAATCACCCACCCAGACGTAAAACTGATTACTGAAACCGAAACCAGAACTAAGAAATCACACCTGAATCAGGCATGCCGCCCTACCAGTAGGAGACAAATGAATTCCTTGGGACAAACCCTAACGGAAGCCCAAGGGAGGAAAGGCCTGCTCCAGTTCAATTCCAATACCAGAGTAGGATGCTGGAACGTGAGAACTCTATACCAAATAGGAAAGTTAGCACGACTAGCAAAGGAGATGAGAAGATACAACATTAGTATAATAGGAGTAAGTGAGTGTAGATGGAACACCTTTGGGGAAGTCACCATCGCCACAGGAGAGAGGTTCCTGTATTCAGGAAAGGAGAACGAAGAGGATCCACATATGCATGGGGTGGGCTTAATTATCTCTAAAGACGCTGCAAGAAGCCTCCTTGAATGGAAACCAGTTTCAGAGCGCATAATCACTGCCAGGTTCCTATCCAAGGGTCGTAACATCACCATCATCCAGTGTTATGCACCGACAAATTCGGCTGAAACTGAGGAAAATGAAAAGTTCTACCAACAACTCCAAGCGCAAGTACAGAAGACCCCAAAGAGAGACATCCAGATAGTCATGGGAGATATGAATGCCAAGGTTGGAAGGGACTGTTTTTCCTGAGGCAGCTCAGGAAATTCCACCTTCCTAAGACCACGCTGGTGAACTTCTACACGGCCATCATTGAGTCCATCGTCACCTCCGCCATCATCATCTGGTTCCCCGCTGCAGCGGCCAAGGACAAGGCCAAGCTGCAGCGGGTGATACGCTCGGCGGAGAGGGTGATTGGCTGCCCTTTGCCCCCCCTTGAGGCCCTGTTTAAAAGTAGGGCTTTGGGGAGGGCCAGGAAGATCATGGCTGACCCCGCACACCCAGGACACGGTCTCTTCGCCCCGCTCCCCTCAGGCAGGAGGGTGCGGTCCATAAATACTGTGAAGGTCCGACACACAAACAGCTTTTTCCCCACAGCCATCCGGCTCCTAAATGCCGCTGGCCCCCCCCCCCCTGCCCTGACCCCTATCTATCTACCCTCCCTCCACCCCCACCCAGAGAGCTTTGCACTGTCTGGATATGAACACTTGAACACTTGAACACTTGAGCTCTGCACCTTATATTTATATTATTTATGACTCTTGCACTTTGATGTTGGTTTGCACTGTCTTGTCCTGTCTTGCACCTGTCCTTCTGTAAACCGTGCTCCATGGTACCAAACCAAATTCCTAACATGTTTACATGTCATGGCAATAAAAGTCTTCTGATTCTGATTCTGATTCTGATTCTGACAACAGGCACTGGATGAACGCCATGGGAACTGAAGGTCTCGGAGAAATGAACGAGAATGGAACCCTCTTTGCGGACTTCTGCTCTTTCAACGAACTGATCATCGGAGGAACTGTATTCCCACACAAGTCCACACACAAAGCGACATGGATCTCTCCTGATCTAAAGACAGAGAACCAGATCGACCATACAGCAATAACAAGAAAATGGCGAAAACTGCTGCTAGATGTTAGGGTAAAGAGGGGAGCAGACATCGACTCTGACCACCACCTGCTGATAGGAGAGTTCAGACTGAAACTAGCTGCAAGGACAGGGGAAGGAAGTAGGACCCAGAGAAAATTCAACATCAGGAAACTAGGGGATCACCAGGTTAGACAGGAAGCAGGGCTTACACTTAGAAACAGATTCCAAGCATTAGCAGAAATGGGAGATGTTGAGGAACATTGGGAAAGCTGCAAGAAGGCCCTCATCGACACATGTGAACAGGTCCTAGGCTATAGGAAAGGAGAAAGAAAGGACTGGATTGCAGATGACAAATGGAAAGATATAGAGGAAAGGAAGAACCTCAAAAACAAGTGCAATAGGGAGCCAGATATGACCAAGAAAGGGAAATGGAGACAAGAGCACCAACAACAAAGCAGAGTAGTGAAGAAGAAGACAAGAAGGGACAAGAGGAGATATATTGACAACCTAGCATCTGAGGCAGAAGTAGCAGCGGGACAGAGGAACATGAAAGATCTCTACAGAATCACAAGACAACTAGCAGGGAAGAACAGAACCACTAGCCGACCGGTGAAGAATAAACAGGGACAACTCCTCACACAGGAAGCCCAACAGTTGGACCGCTGGAGGGAACACTTCCAAGAGCTCCTAAATAGACCTCCCCCAGAAACATCACCAGAGATCAGCAGTACACCATTGGAAATACTGAAGGTCAACTGTGGGAGGATCTCGAAGGGTGAAATAACCAGAGCCATCAAAAAGATGAAGGCTGGAAAAGCACCAGGAGTTGATAACATCCCCCCTGATATTCTGAAAGCCGATCCCAAAGCGTCCACAGAGGTTCTATATCCCCTCCTCAACAAGATCTGGGATACAGAGACAACCCCGATAGAATGGAAAACGGGCTTAATGGTCACCATTCCAAAAAGAGGAAACCTTAGCGAATGCAACAACTGGAGAGGCATAATGCTTCTGTCCACCCCTAGCAAGGTTCTCTGTAGGATTATCTTCGATAGGATACAAGCAGCCTTGGATGACCAGTTGAGGAAGGAGCAAGCAGGTTTTAGGAAGGATAAGTCATGCACAGACCACATTGCTACCCTGCGAATCATAATAGAACAGTGTGTTGAGTGGCAAAGCGCACTTTATATAAACTTTGTTGACTTCGAAAAAGCCTTCGATAGCCTGGATAGGGAAGTGTTGTGGAAGCTCCTAGGTCACTATGGCCTACCCTCTAAGATCATCAACGTAATAAAAGACATATACCAGGATTCCAATGGCCGGGTGAACTGCAAGGGTAAACTGTCAAACACCTTTGCCATCACGACAGGGGTGCGGCAGGGCTGTCTCCTTTCCCCTCTGATTTTCCTCATTGCCATAGACTGGATCATGAGAAGAACAACTGAAAACCATAGGACAGGAATCCAGTGGACCCAGTTCACCCAGCTCGAGGACCTAGATTTCGCAGACGACCTCGCACTACTCTCCGAAAACCACACACACTTGCAACAGAAGACAGATAGGCTACAGACTAACAGTGACCAGCTTGGACTCAAGATCAACATCGGGAAAACTAAGACCATGAAGCTAAACCAGAAAACACATGACCCAATCACACTCAGAGGAGAGGCCATAGAGGACGTGGAGCACTTCACATACCTAGGGAGCAACATCAGCAGGGATGGAGGAGCAGACAGGGACATAGTAGCACGCATCAGCAAAGCACAAGTAGCCTTCAATATACTCAGGCCCATCTGGCTGTCCAAGCAACTCTCCAACAACACAAAGCTACGGATCTTCAATACCAATGTGAAGACTGTCCTGCTCTACGGCTCTGAAACGTGGAGGACCACCGAGGGCCTCACAAGCAAGATCCAGGTGTTTGTCAACAAATGCCTACGGTACATCCTCAAGCTGTGGTGGCCCATCAGAATCACAAATGAAGAGTTGTGGAGAATAACAAACCAGGACAACATAGCTACCACCATCAAAAGGAGAAAGTGGAGCTGGATAGGGCACACCCTTAGGAAGGACTCCAACAACATCACTAGACAGGCCTTGGACTACAACCCGCAGGGGAAGAGGAAAGTTGGAAGGCCGAAAAACACCTGGAGACGTTCCACACTCCAAGACCTGAAGAACATCGGGGTGAGCTGGCAAGAAACAAAGGCCCAGGCCCAAAAGAGAGTGAGATGGAGAGCTCTGGTGGACGCCCTATGCCCCTCAACGGGGTGAAGAGGACTAACTAACTCTGAGTCATCAATATATCATTTCCGGCCACCTGACCAAGAAAGATCTCCATATATCAGATGGCGTCTAACGAACAGGATGCTAGATTCAGCGAAACAGGTAAGGCATGATAACACAATGTGATTATTTGCTTTAACCTGAATTGCTGTTCTAGAACGAATCTAAACATTTTTCAAAAAGGAGATGTATTGATATTGGAAAGTACTAAATTAAAATATAGTTTTAATAGAAGGCGCTGTATAGTCAAAGACGGTGGTCAAAACACTGAGAGTTAGGATTTATTGAGATTCTGAACTTTGTAGAGAAACAAAGCAGAAGTCTATTGTGTAATGGAAATACTGTGGACAAACAGTACAGACTGAGATATATTTGTGTATTAATCCAGCTAGATCTGGACTCTAGCGTTCGTAATCAGAAGATCTTCCAGGCAATCTCTCGCCGTTTGTTGGACATGGGAGTTCACAGGACACCCAAGCAGTGCAGAGAGAAACTGAAGAAACTCAAAGCGGATTACAGGAAAATCAAGGACCACAACAACCGCAGTGGAGTTGATCGCCGAACCTCGCGTTGGTTCGACGCTATGGATGCGGTGATCGGACTCTGACCGACAAACTGCGGGAGCACAGGAGGGACGGGGTCGAGGGCCTCGGCAGTGTCGTTGCTGGAGGCCACCATGGCCGATACTATCCAGGAGGAGCAAGGTATGATATGATACAATAGACGTATGATACCAATCTACTTCTAACTAGCTACTATCCTAACTGTATTTGTTGTAGCTGCTAGCGAGCTAACAACAGCAGCCATTGTTTGTCAACGTTCTAGCTGCTAGCTAGCAAACAACAGCAGCCTGGTCTACGTTCTAGCTGCTAGCGAGCTAACAACAGCAGCCATTGTTTGTCAAGTCATTGTTTGGCTAGCAGCTCGTCTTAACTCTATTTGTCCTGCTTAACGGGATGTTTTATTAATCAGTGTTGATATAATGTGCTTTTCAGAGGACACACAGATGGAGACTGACGACGAGTGCATCCCGAATACGCCGGGTACCTTCACCACTCCTATCCAGAGTACCCCCGGGCCCAGCACTCCTATCCCGAGTACCCCTAGGCCCAGCACCCCCTGTCCTGTGACCCCCAATCGCTCAGGTAGAAAACGTGTGATGTTGTCGGCGAGTTTTGTGGTTCATTCTTATAAACCTTGACTGAGTTCTATTTTCTGTGGACTTAAGCTATGGACTTGAGTGTTTCGTTGTGCTGCTTCATGTATTACATGGTATGGTCTCTCTGCAGACTCCAGCCAAATCCTCTCCTGCCAAACCAACCACACCTGCTAGCAGCCAACGCAAGAGAGTGATAAAGCAGGAAGAGGAATATTGCATTCTTTGAGTACTGTAATTCCTTTAAGAAAGGGGGAAATGTTGTGTCCTGTTTATACCGCCAGTGGGCGCTAGTATGCTAGTGATGTAACCACACCTGCTAGCAGCCAACGCAAGAGAGTGATAAAGCAGGAAGAGGAATATTGCATTCTTTGAGTACTGTAATTCCTTTAAGAAAGGGGGAAATGTTGTGTCCTGTTTATACCGCCAGTGGGCGCTAGTATGCTAGTGATGTAACCACACCTGCTAGCAGCCAACGCAAGAGAGTGATAAAGCAGGAAGAGGAATATTGCATTCTTTGAGTACTGTAATTCCTTTAAGAAAGGGGGAAATGTTGTGTCCTGTTTATACCGCCAGTGGGCGCTAGTATGCTAGTGATGTATGCAGTTACGGATGTGATGTATGCAGTTACGGATGTGAGAGAGAAGTTGAATAAACGTGCGAGGTGAACAGCAGCTGCGCTTCTCCCGGTCTCCTTTTTCCTAACTACCTTCTTCACTACAGAATACCACAGTTCCTGTGGTGGATAAGGACGCTGATAAGTTCGCCCTGCCCGCCCCCCGAACCCCATTACCCAATAGGAAGAGTGCACGGAACAACAGGAACGTTCTGACCACGCCCACTCACAATAATAACGTTGGCAGCAAGTCCCCGACAAACTCACCCAGAGCTGCTGAAGAGTGTTGTGTTGCCATGGATACCAGTTCATCGGAGCTCCTCAAGTACTATGAGGTGTACGAGACGATTGGCTCAGGCGGGTTTTACTTTGCCAAAGTCAAGCTGGGGAGACACATCCTGTCTGGGGAGAAAGTGGCCATCAAGATCATGGACAAGAACGACCTCGGGGAGGACTTGCATCGTGTGAAGCTGGAGATTGAGGCGATGAAGAACCTCAGCCACCAACACGTGTGTCGCCTCTACCACGTCATAGAGACCCCCACCAAGATCTACATGGTGCTAGAGTACTGTCCGGGTGGGGAGCTGTTTGACTACATCATCGCTAAGGACCGTCTGCCTGAGGAGGAGACCAGGGTGTTCTTCAGACAGATCATCTCAGCACTGGCCTACGTCCACCACAAGGGCTACGCTCACAGGGACCTCAAACTGGAGAATCTGCTGATCGATGAAAATCACAACCTGAAGCTCATCAACTTTGGGCTCTGTGCCAAACCTAAGGGAGGTATGGGCTATGAGCTGATGACGTGCTGTGGAAGTCCTGCCTACGCTGCTCCGGAGCTTATCCAGGGAAAATCCTACATCGGTTCTGAGTTGGGTCACATTGATGAGGACTGTATTACTGAGCTGGCCGTCCACTTCAAGAGTTCCAGAGAGAGCATGATCCAGCTGGTCAAAGAGTGGCGGTACGACCAGACCACCTCCACCTACCTGCTGCTGCTGAGTAAGAAGCAGAGAGGCCGGCCTGTCCGTCTGAGACCTGACCTGGCTGTGCCTGACCTCATCACCTCCTACCCTCTGCACCAAGGAGTACAGTCTGAGAAGGCCCTTCGCTTCACTGAGGATGAGGATGCGGTGGTCCTGGGTTCCCTGGCATGATAAGGGCTCTCCCTCCACTGAGCAAGTCCCGGTGGCCACAGATGCTCCAGACACTGACCTTCTGCTACAACTCCACTGTGCATGAGACCACGGGCTTCGCGCCATTCTACCTGATGTTCGGACGGGTCCCACGGCTGCCCGTGGATGTCATGTTTCAACATGTGCTGGAGGATGCTGCCGTTGTCAGTCGTCATGAGTTTGTGCAACATCTGAGGAGAGATCTTTCTGAAGCAGCACAGATCGCTCAAAGGAATGCCATCAGGGAACAAGATCGCCACGCCAAACTGTACAACCGGAAGGTCAGAGGACTGCCGTTGGGTGTTAGTGACAAAGTGCTGCTTGCCAATCGAGGTGAGAGAGGGAAGAGGAAGATCGCAGACCGGTGGGAATCAACTCCTTTCGATGTGGTGTCTGTGAGATCGGACATCAACGTGTACAGGATCAGAGATGTTGTCACGAATAGAGAGAAGGTTGTACACAGGAACATGCTGCTTCCGGTTGACTTCTTAACAGTTCCGGAACAAGATGGGAACCCGGCATCCCTAGAGGAGTCGCAGTCTATAGCTTCCTGTGCCAGTGTTCAGGGCTCTGTCACCTCTGATGTTGAAGAGGCCTCTCGGTTGCGCACCAGGGACTGGGTCTTGGAGTCGCCTGAGCACGCGGGGGCAGAGAGCATCCATGAGGAAGAAGTCAACGGAGGGACTATGCCCGTGCCGAATGCCTCGAAGGAAGACCGACCAGATGAGTTGCTGGATAGTGTTCCTGATGACTCTGTACCTGACTGCCACACTGATTATCCCCCTGACACAGTATGTGACACAGTACACTCACCTGAAGCTAGATGTGATGCCCATGGTGACCTCCCAGTTCTAGTTGAGGTTGAGCCGGAGCAGGTAGTTTGCACACGTTCACAGAGTGCTCAAGTTCCATCAGTTGTCACGAGATGTGGGAGGAGTGTTAGGAACCCAAATAGGCTTATTTGTGAGATGTCAGGGCAGATGCTTAAAGGGAGTACTGAGCCTTTCATAGGTTCTGCATTTAGTTTCATTGCGGCGTCTATGTAGGGGCGTAGTGCATCCAGTTTTATTTTTCCCGTTTGTCAGAGCACATCCTCCTGTCTTCAGTGCTGAGCTATAACTGACAGTGCAGTAATATTTAGTTAGCACCAAGTACATTTTTGGGATATTAGTATCACAAGACAAAATGGTACATTCCAAACAGATGTATATAGAAAACCTTGTTATAGAAACTCTTTATTGAAAAGTGATTAGTTTCATCCTACTCCTTTAAAAAACAGTTTACCTATTAGCCAGTTCTATAGAATCCGGAGGATCTGCAGTACAGAGAAGTCATTCCAGGAACAGACAGAGACTTTGAAAAATATGTTTACAAGCAGAGGATACACACAGGACATTGTAGACAAAGCAGCTGAGAAAGTTAGTCTGAAGACTCAAGATGAGTGCTTGCAGACTAATAAAAAAGAAAATACAGTACAACCAGTGCTATGTGTGACACAATACTCACCTCTTGGTAACTTTTTGAAAAAAACGATAAAAATACATTGGCATCTGCTGAGTTCGGATCCAACACTAGATACATCGTTTCAGGTATCCCCCCGTCTAGTGTATAGAAGGGCACCTAATATTAGAGACATTGTGGTGAAGTCTGACTTGCCGCCCAAGAAAATGCATACTTTCTTAGATGATTTACCTGATGGGAACAGACGCTGTGGGTCTTGTGCCCAGTGTCACTTTACAGAAAAATGTAATTTATTTTATCATCCTACTACAGGACAACAGGTTAAAATAAAAGGAAAAATAACCTGCTCAACTACTCGTTATTTACATGCTCAAGTGTCCCTGTGGAAAAGCTTATGTCGGAAAAACTACACGGGCCTTAAAGACCCGCATTGCGGAACACAGGAGCACTATTCGTAATGGGGACGAGAAAAGTCCAGTAGCGGTACACTTTAAACAGGCAAAGCACAATGTCTCATCTTTAAGATATCTAGGAATTGAAAAAGTGCATTACCCCAGACGGGGAGGTGACTTAGATAATCTTCTCCTAAAAAGAGAAGTGTGGTGGATTGACTACTTGAAAACAATGGCACCTGTAGGCTTAAATGAAGACTTCGATATCAGGCCCTTTTTGTAAAACAGAAGGTCTATGAGTATAGCCTGTCTATGAACATTTGAGTATAGCCTGTCTATGAAAATTTGTTTGTGTGTTTGGTGATGTAGTCAACATGAAGGTTGAAATCAAATTTGAATATAGCCTGTCTATGAAAATGTGTTTGTGTTTTTGGTGATGTAGTCAACATGAAGGTTGAAATCAAGGTAGGATCTGATTTCCTTGGAGAGGTGTATTTTCTAAAATGTTGTATGTTTATATAAAAAAGAAAAAGAAGAAAAAAACAATACTATGTAATCATGTAATTTTTGGTGAATCTTGTTCTAAATCATGTCTACACTGATACGTGCTCCAACACACCAGGTGGGGCTAATGATTGTCTAAAAAATACATTGTTTTCTGTTTCCTGCTATACTGAAGAAGACCTCACGGTCGAAACGTCTATTTTTACTTGCTGCTTGCTAAATAAAAATTGGAGCAACGAAAAGTGAGTGCGGGCTACCTTACAGTTCATCAGGTCGCAGCTCCTGTTATACAGACCAACGTTGGACGAACTATTCTTCTGTGTTCTGGAATAATACGGTTAACTGCCCAGGTGATATGAGGGTCCCGGACCTCTACTGTTGACATGTGAAAGGAACTGACTTCAGAAAACCTAATCCTGTGGTTCGTCTGATAGAGGAGGCGAGTGGCCGTGGTCTGAAGGAGGTTCGGTTCATAACCCTTCAGAACCAGTACATCCTGAATATACGCGAGGGCTTCCAGCAGAACGCCATCTTCGGGTTCAGACGGCAGATCAAGAAGCGGCCCCTGTTCCTCTCCTCTGTGGTTCTCACGCCACACCTGCAGGGTCCTTTGTGAGGAGAAAATCCCACAGCTCAGCATAGCTTTTGTCGCTGAAGTTCTCGCTTACGAGTACTTTCAGCCCTTCCCATTCCTGTTGCGTCCTAAACCATGGGTCCTAAGAAGGCACTGACAACCAAGGAGGGCGATGAAATCAAGAGGTCGCTGGACTTCTTGACAGAGGAGATTTCCACTGTCAAACTGCAGCAGAAAGCCATCTTGGACCTGGTGGAGGAGGTGAAGGCTCTCCGCCTCCAGAACGCTGAGAAAGACCAGCGTCTGGTGCACCTGGAGAACAGAGTGGCGGATCTGGAGCAGTACACCAGGATGAATGATGTGATTGTGACTGGGATCCGCATCAAACCCCGGTCATACGCTCGGGCGGTGACCGCTGACAACGGGGGGGAGCCCGGCGAGCAGGATGTCAGCTCCACGGAGGACAACCAGAAGGGCAACCAGGCGAAAGTTTTGGGTGAGACCGGGCAGAACCAGCAGTTGGTGGGATAACTTTGTGAATGGCGTTGTCGTGGACGATGAATGGAAGGAGAACTTTCGCATGTCCAGAGCCTCTGTCATCGCGCTGAGCGAAGAACTGCGCCCATATATCGAAGGGCAAACAACAAACATGAGGGCACCAATTGATCCACTGAAAAGAGTTGTGGTAACACTTTATTACCTTAGCGACGAGGGAAGGCTACGGAAGACTGCTAACGCCTTTGGCGTGTCGCGACAGTCTGTGTCCGTCATTGTTAGGCAGACATGCACAGCGATCGCCACCCACCTGGGTCCAAAATACATCAAGCTGCCTTTTACGGAGCCTGCGGCTGAGGATCTAGTTGTGGCCTTCCATCGTGCTCATGGCATGGCACAATGTTTTGGAGCAGTCGACGGCACCCACATCGAAATCAAGCAGCCATCTAGCAACTCCATGGACTACATCAACAGGAAAGGCAAATATTCCCTTAATGTAATGTAATCGGTTATTCTGTCCCATCCCCAGAAAGCAGTTATGGTAGTAAGGTCTCTCTGTATGTATGGTATGGTATGGTCTCTCTGCAGACTCCAGCCAAATCCTCTCCTGCCAAACCAACCACACCTGCTAGCAGCCAACGCAAGAGAGCGATAAAGCAGGAAGAGGCACCCACATCGAAATCAAGCAGCCATCTAGCAACTCCATGGACTACATCAACAGGAAAGGCAAATATTCCCTTAATGTACAGGCTGTCTGTGATTACAAGTACAGATTCTTGGATGTTGTGATAATGTGGCCTGGGAGTGTGCATGATGCACGGGTCTTTGCTAATTCAAAGCTAAACATGTTCTTGAAGACGGGCAAGATCCCTGCTCTGAAAAAACAGATTGTGGATGACGAGGAGGCCATACCAATCTTTCTTCTTGGTGACCCTGCCTACCCGCTGCTGCCTTACCTGATGAAGGAATATTCAAACGGTGGCTCCACACCTCAGGAGCAGTACTTTGGGCTATGTTTGTGTAGGACACGTATGGACATTGAGTGTGCTTTTGGTCGCCTCAAGGCCAGATTTGCTGCACTTAGAAGGCCTATGGACATAAACATGGATGACCTGCCCTATGTAATTTACTCCTGCTTTGTCCTCCACAATTTTTGTGAGGCCAGTAAGGAGGCTGTGGATGATCACTCTGTGTTGGGAACAATACAAGGTGAAAGGGACTCACAGCCTCCTACACAGTGCAATAGATATCGCACTGACTGTAATGAAGGGGGGGGGGAAAGAGAGTGAGGAGAGTGCTCACGGAGTACCTTGACCCTTAAGGACTGACTGAAAGACAGACTGATATTTTTTGGGAAGATTTTTTTTTCTATTAACATCTGATAAATATTCTTTGTCACTTAGGAGCTACAGGGTGCATTTTGGGTGCTTATGTGCAGCATCATTTACTGTATGTTTGGTCGTTGAAGAGCGGAAGAGGGTCAGGAGGGTCCTCACTAAATACCTTGATCCATAAAGGGACAGCTTATCTGCAAGACCAGGTATGTCACAGCATCACAAAAACTGACCTGACTAACTGTGTCACGCACACACACACGCAGGCACACACGCACACACAGATATACATACCTCATAACATAACCAAATCTAATTTCCCTTTGTAAGGTGATCAACTTCTCCAGTATCGATTTAATTGAGTCGTCACTTTACAAGCGAGTTCGTTTAATCTCAACGAGACGTCCTTGATATCACTTCTTAAGATGATATGATCCAATCAAATATTAGGCACCACTACTGAACTGTTCATTAAGATAATATTTATTCAAGCACATCAGCAAGCAATAATTAGTTCATTTCCATGGAAAAGTGGTCTCATCTAGTTTCACCTCTGCAGGCCCGTCTCAGCTAGCCGTCAACAAGTTAACTGCAAGAGCTCCACCAGACCAGACTCCCGTTTAGCCCTGGTACATAGTCTTTATACCATTCATCAAACATTTTGGGCTGGGTGATGCCCCCCCCTCTATCTGGTAGTTTTCCAAGTGTCAGCACAAATCCGTTGCAGCTGCAGAAGGTCTTCTCGTTAGCGTTGGCCTTCAATTCTTCTGGTATGTGGGTGCGAGAGTGTATGTATGTTATCAGCTTGAGTGTCCTGCTAGCGTCTCGTTCCCATGGTGATATCATACTTTGTGAGCAGAGCTGTGAGTTGAGTTCTTATCAGTAGCTTGTGAAAACATTTGAAGTTGCACAGTAATATGAGTTAGGATTCGATTTACAAGTTAAAGTATAGTATAGAAGAATAGACTTATCATTAATCATTAGTTATGAAAGTATAAAATCAGTACAGAAAAATAGAATATCATAACAGCAGGTATACAATGGTTGTTAGCACATAGGTAAAAATAAGTAATTTATAGGCAGTTTGAATCATAAAACGTTCTTTTAGTCAGGAGCTTGTCTTCTTCTTGTCGCTCAAAAACAGAACCTCTCTTTTGGCTTTGCGTGACCTTCCTATTGTTCTCAACTGACCGCATTCACATATTATTTAAATGAGCACATAGTACATGATTTATCACTTCTAGTGATTTTAATACAAATTCCCAACAAATCCCCCCTTTGGTCATTAAAACAAAATTATGACCATTACAGAGAATTTGTAGCCAGAAAGGTGAGATGGGTCGTAGACCGCAAATGCCTTTATTTACACCATTCCTTCACAAAACTCCATAATTACAACATATCTTCAACTCCTGTATCATGATCCATCTCCTCACCCTCCAACAGTGACTGCTGCTGCTCAGCAATAAGCATTTGTAAGTGCATCTGTGTTCCAGCATCAACCTTGGTTAGGGCCGTAGTAATCAGTCGCTGTGCCAGGCCTCTAATGCAAGGGACAATGCAGCAGCCAAACAGGATCAGCACTGTGGCAGAGATGAGGAGGGCAGAGAGCATAGACATAGCCAGATTTTTCCATTTACCAAAAACAGATTCGAACCACTCTCCAATAACATTGTTAACTCCAGCGTTTGCATACACCTCTTTTAAACATCCTCATCACCATCTACCAAATGTGCCTCAGCACCAATAACATTAATTAGACCTGCACGGGCCACTATTCTTCCGTCATGCTTTGCGTCACCCCCCTTGTTACCCACACTGACCTTTCTTGGGGGGAGGCGGCCCCCTGTATGTCATCTATAGTCTGTACAGAGCATTTAGGTTTGTCTAGCTGGATTGAGACCAGCTGATGTTCTCTGGGGACATATCAATGGACTGCGCTTACATACCGCCTTTATCCAAAAGCGCTTCAATGGCTTCTCATTCACCAACACACACATTCACACACCAATGGTGGCAAGCTGCCATACAAGGCGCCGGCCCTGGGAGCAATTCGGGTTTCAGTGTCTTGCCCAAGGACACTCTGACATGTGGCCTGCCGGGGCTCGAACTGCCGATCTGCCAACCTTGCGATCATTAGAGGGCGGCTCTACCTCCTGCATCACAGCCGTCCCCCTCCTGATTTAGCGGCTGCATCTGCAGCATAATTTCCTTTTTCTTCGTCTGTGTCGGCTTTCGAGCGTCCCTTCAGCGGTGCCTCTAATCTAAAAGCAGATATCTATGGGGTGAGCCCCCACCTTTCCAAACATGTCTGCTACAGGTTTACTGAAATTGCCTGGCAGTCACGCATTCTAAGGAAGCAAAACAAATTGCAAGGCATTTAGACAAGAAACTGTAAAGTGATGATTAGGCCCAATGGATCTCCTGAAACCTCCAAAGGGATTATGGTGAGAGAACAAATAATGACTGTGAAATACCTGAACAGACAATTGACTCAAATCTGAGTGGAAATACTTGAACAGACAATGACTGACAAAATGGGAATGGACAAGGATTATTCATTTCCACTAAACGATATAAATGATGATGAGTTTCGAGAAATGGGATCACTGGACTGTGTGGATTATAATCCAGCTGCACCTAAAAACTATGAAGAGTTGAACTTTGAAAACTTTTGACTTTACAGAGCACAAAATGTATGACATTGAGAACAACATCGACCACTTCTACAACAATAATAACATCGAACCACTTCTACAACAATAATAACCGTCTGCAACTGTGACTATTACACAGAGGAACAATTCAAAAGTAATATAATATTGGATGGTATTTTATCAACAATACACTTCAGCAGTAGAAGTCTTTATAGAAACTTTAAGAAAACGAAGGATTATTTGAGACAGTTCACCAAGTTCAGCATCATTGCTGTATCGGAGACATGGCTCAGTAAAGAAAAAGAAGCCGATGTGGAACTTGAGGACTATGAACTATTTACCTCCAACAGAACAAACAAGAAAGGAGTAGGAGTTGCCTTGTATGTAAATAATGACTGTGACTGTAAAATAGTAAAACATATGTCAATAACAATAGAAAACATTATGGATTGTGTCACTGTAGAAATAAAATAAGGAGAACTCTAAGACCATAATAATACACTTTGTATATAGAACTCCAGGATCCTGTCTTGACACATTCAAAGATATGATGGTTGATATGTATGATAAACTAAGTGACAGAAAGACGGTCTTTGTATGAGGGGACTTAAATATAGATTTGTTGAACCCAAATGAACACAAAAAAAATGTTACAGACATCATGGACACAATGTACAGTATATGTGTATTTCCTACAATCTTAAAACCGACTAGAATAACAATTAACAGTGCTCCTTTAATAGATAACATTTTTACCAATGAAATTGGGAGTAAAATAGTAAGTAGAATGCTATTACCGTAAATAAACAGCTGCCTATCAAGACCCAACTAACAAATTATTCATAAACCCCTATGATCTCAAATGTAAAGAATTGGTGGACTTCAAAATGGCACAAGTAATTCTACAAAGTAAAAAATATATATAAGATGCTTCCAGACTTTATCCAGAGACTGTTCCAAGTTAGACAGACTAATTACGAACTCAGAGGAATATGTATATTTATGAAAACAAAGATTAAAACAAATGCAAAACAAAGATGTATAACAGTTAAAGGAGCCTACCCATGGAACACCGTCGAAAAGGAAATGAAAATGTGCAGCACACCAAAAGGACTCAAAAAATCACAAAAATAAGATGATTAACAAGTATAAAAACAGAGGCATAAATACAGCCCTTGTTTGGTATCCTTGAACCCCCCCCGCCAACATGCGCAAGTAAAGTCCTGTTCACAAATGTTTCCCTGTCTTGACCATGCACTCATGAACATATTGCAGAAGTGCGTAGCATTAAGGCGTCCCACGTCGCCCCCCTTTCCCGTCCTGTTAAGGCAGTCGTAGGCTTTTTCTAAGTGTAAAGGGTGATGTCCCTCATATATCATGGGGCCTTTAGTTCTATTCATACCGGGGCAGTATGTTCTCCCCCTCGTCCCATCTCTACTGAAGAATTTGAACAATTATCAGGCTTGTAGGGGAGGGAAACATTAGGTTGTTTCAAGCAGACTAAACAATGAATTTAGAATGAACTTAGAAATGGTGGATATTGTGTAGTTAACCCAGTTAATTTAATAGTTAATTAATAAATTGTATAAATAATTGTGGCTATAACCCAGTTGTACCAAACATTTTAATTTGATTTGATTTGCTTCTCCATTTATCTCGAACATTTCAACCACAAAAACACACAAATCTTCAACAACAAAAACAAACCCCCAAAAATGAATAAAAATACAAATAAAATAAGATATAAATTGAAATAAAATATATCTTCCTCGACATGGAAGCAACAGTCGGCAATTGCCCTGTTCGATAAAAGACAGAAAGAAACAAAAGCCACCTGGTCCTGCCCCTTCCCCACAATATCATACCTTTACGCAATAGATTATCTATCAATATCTATAATAATATGGCTATCCACTATAGCTAACCAGGAACCAAATGTCCACAAAAATACCAGTTCACGTCATTCTCAAGCTCCTCCAACCTATATCCCTCCAAACTACTCAATAGTATTACTTGTTTTCATTGTTACATCAAGGCCATTCAAAATGGACACCCCACAAACTGAGATGCACCTGCCCCTGAGCGCTGCACAGACAACAGGCTGTTCTTCATTCAATTTCCCTCCTAGACTACACAACCCCCGTCTCTGCTCATGAACAAAACATTTTTTGTAAGTTGCCAGGGACCTTATTTTACTTTTAACCATGAATCGTGCAGCTCTGAATTTAAGAGTTGACTTTTATTTTATTTTATTAATAATTGGTATGACCTCTATACCCAGCATGAAGTACAATTCTTATAGCTCTTTTTTGCAATGTGCATATCTTTTCTAGGTTGGTTTTATATGTATTTCCCCAAACTCCAACACAATATGACAGATAGGGTACAATGAGTGTGCAATATAGAGTGTATAGTGATTTCTGATTTAAGATGTATTTAATTTTACCCAGAGCTCCCAAGCTTCTCGCAATCTTTGAGCACAGATATTTTCACTTTGTTTCCAGCAGAGTTTGTGGTCTATTTAAGACACCCAAAAACGTGATTTCATATATTCTATTGATTTAGACATTTTCAATTTCCAGATGGAGGTCTGTATTTATATTGCAATTTCCAAATAGCATGAATTTGGTTTTATTCAGATTTAATGATAGCTTGTTTGTCTCAACCCAGCATTTTAATTTGTACAATTCCTTCTTTGCCACCTTTAAAAGCTGCTGCAGATCTTCCCCATAACATAACATATTTCTGTCATCTGCCAAGACAACCAATTCGACCCCTGTGGGCACCACAGGTAATATTTAAGCACCTTGATTTGTTCTGGCCTATTTGAACAAATTGCTGTCTATTACTAATATAGCTTTTAAGCCATTCAAGTGCGACCCCTCTGACACCATACCTGTCCTTTTTTTTTTTTTTTTTTTTTTTTTAAGTAGAATCTCATGATCTATTGTGTCGAATGCTTTTTTAAGGTCAATGAATATGCCCAATGCATATTTCTTTCTCTCTGTACAAGTTGTTATTTGCTTCTACTAGCTCCATTAATGCCATGGCAGTAGATCTAGCTGTTCTAAAACCATACTGACTATCCATTAGTAGTTGATGTTTTTCAATGAAATTGGCCAGTCTTTCATCATATAGTTTCTCAAGTTTCTCAGTCTTTCATCATATAGTTTCTCTAACCCTAACCCTAACCCTAACTGTTATAATAAGGATACCGGTCTGTAATTGGTGAAGAGGTGTTTATCTGTTGAAGTTTTGTTCATACATTTGTTTACCATATCAGTATATCAGTAAAATAGTTATTATTATTTATTATTATTTTTCCTATAGTTCCCAAAGATATTGAGTCAGTGATTCTCTCTCCACAGTCCTCCTCAGCAAATCTCTATTTTTTATTAAATCCATCCACCACCTCATTTATAAGGCTAATTTTCCTGTCATTGTCTGTAAAATGTTCTACTTTGTTCCTTTAACATTATTTTTTATTCTCATCTAATAATTTGGAATAATAATCCTTCTTACATATTCTCATAATACTAATTAGTTTGTTTTTTGTATTTATTATATGTAACCCCTGCCTCCTTTGTTTCATGCTTTATACATACACTTTATAGAGTATACTTTTTCTTGTATGCATTTTGAATGCCCCTGGACATCCACAGATTTTCTGAATATTTATTCTTATTGCTACATTGTTTTAGTGGGCAGTTTTTGTCATATAGAACTTTAAATGTTTCTAGGAATAACCCATACGCTTTGTCCACATCTGATTCTTCATATCACTTTGTTCCTTCAGACCTCCCCTCTTCCCAGGGTGCAGTCTCAGGCTGGAACCCTTTCCGATGGAGGTTTACTGCCCTCCAACCCCTTCTTGAGTCAGAGTCAGTCAACCTCCACCCCTTCCGCTTCCCAGACGTCTCCTTTTCAGAGCTCTGATCACGGAAAGCACTGCTCGCTTACTAACGCATTCGGTTTCAGCTTACAGTGGCCTGACTGTACATTGAGCTGAGCGCAGCCACCATTTCCCTATGGTTTAAGGCTTTTGCGACCCAACCGGCCGGTGACCCAGTCGATAGCGATCCCCAGTCAGTGTCTAAACACCAACCCTGTAGCGGTGATTGGCCGCCCAGTTGGGAACCGACGGTCTGATCCCTAGCCCACTTCGCTATGGGTCTAGAAACTTTGACCGTTTACACCAGCCTTGCCTGTTCACGGGTGTGACTTCCCTTCACATCCCGCTAGGTGTGGGCTGTCGCCCACGTACCACGCACTGCCCACACACCTAGATGCGACAGCTGCGCCGACTAGACGGTACCACGGTAGTATGTTCATTCATACTTCATCAGACACGGGGGCCTTCAGTCCTCTCCCCAGCACTATATAGAGTCTTTAACGTGCCCTCGGAACTTTGCAATTCCACCGCCGCCTGTTGAGTACTAAGGTTCGGGGTGCCCAATCCCCTCCCTAATACTCTTCTAATTCCATTTTAATAACTCATTTCTAAAAGCAGATATGGATTCCTCAGTTCTACTGTCTTGTATGTCATTTCCTTTAACTCCCTCTTCTTTCTATAATTACATTCATAAAATGAAAAGACAGGCAGGTGATCGCTAATATCATGGATTAATAGTCCACTTGTTGTGTTACTTTCCACATTATTTGAGGCTTAGTGCATGCTGACAGAGTCGCCAGGAATTTGAAAATGTTATACATGTGGTGGGTCTGCTTTGGTACAGTGTGACAAGAGAGGCCATTCTGTACCCGGTTTACCTTCGACTCTGACAGCGTGTGAGGTGGTCAATATACCTCCCACGGTCTTGTCCACCACGTCGCCTGGGTCTAAAATAGGAGTCTGTTTTGCGCCGTTGTCTGCTCTCTCCGCAGCATTCAGTTCCTGTGAAGAGAAAACTCGATTGAGATTAGTTAAAGTTTTGACATATATTCATTTTCATGGAGAGGGGGTTCAAGCCCCCTCTCTCTGTCTCTGTGTCATGTCGGCCAACTTTCTTTTAATAGATTGGTTATCCCTCTCAACCTAACCCTAACCCTGTGACTACTGGGGGTGGTAGACTGAACCAAATCGATGCTTAATCCCCATTGCTGTCTCAATTGCAGCCATATGGACTTTTATTTTATTTTATATGTGACCCATTATCAAAGCGTATTATTGTAGGGAAACTAAACCGTGGTATGAATTCCTTTAAGAGGCACTTTATTACAGATGCGGCATCCTCCCGTTTACACGGATATGCTTCAGGCCACCTTGAAAACCTATCAATCACCACCAACAAGTATCTCTTGCCTTGTACTCTATTGTCTAATCCCATGTCCGTGAAGTCAATACATATCTCTCGAAATGGGCAGGGAGGCACTGGATATGTGCCCATTGGGCATTTAAGTACTGTTTTTGGGTTGTGCTTATTGCACACATCACAGTCTGAGATGAAATTCTTAACCATCTCCAAACCATAAGGGGTCCACCAATCTCTCATTATTGCCCCCAAAATACTACTATTACATACGGCGATCACCGTGCGTCAATAGAGACACTCCTTCTAGCGGAGCCACTTCTCCTTCTCTTGTCCGCGCTCAAATGGTGTGACACACTCGCTCCACAACACTTTTTTTCTTTTTCTTTTGTATTTGTTTTTGTTAGTTTTTTTGAATTAATTAAGGTCTTATATTATATTTTATAGGGTCTCTGTGTGTATCTATCCTGTCGGTCCTCTATGTATTCTCTGAATTATGTGTTCTGCATTATCTGCTCATCTAGATAGTCATTCTACTGAAGGTCCACTGTATCGTGTGGCTATGCTGCCACCCTTATCATCAATATTATTATTGCCAACCAATACTAAACAAACTGAACAACTAAACAAAACCACCCTCACCCAATATGTCAATATCAGAACACACCAAAAATACTACTATTATACAACCCGTGAGACATACATCACCGTGCGTCAGAGGCACTCCTAGTGAGCTTTTTTTTTTTTTTTTCTCCTGCTGTCTGCGCTTCAATGGTGGGTTACACCCGCAGCACAACACTTCTTTAAACACCTTGAACGAGGCATAACATATTTTATAAAGTTTGCAAGTGATATTTGAGTGATACCAAGCCAGGGAGCACTCAGCCTAGACCAGTTGCTCCTGGGCGCTTTACTCAACTATCCCTTTTAATAGTAATAATTAAAATAATAATAACAATTCCAATTATTATTTACATACAATATTACGTAACACCTTTGCATGAGTTTAGAATTATAAGGTTCTATCTCCGTTTAGGGTAGTTCAGAGACACTGAGCGTCATGGTTTTTACATTCCATTATGTTTTGTGAGATGGAACCGTTGTATTTTATGAATCACCCACTCAAAATGTCAACATTTTAAAAATACCACCACACATTAATAAACCACTTAATGGATCAGATTATGCAAAAAACTCAATTTTGACTAAAATGATGATAGAACCATATAATCCTAACGTCACAATTATTTTAGCGCCCGCTGTGAGGGGAGGCACGCTAATACTAGGACCTCTACCGGACTGCAGTCCTGCCGTAGACGCTACCCTACTCGCAATGACCTCACTTCTCACTCGGTTTGCAAGGTATTTCAACCTTCGGGACACCGTCCTTTCATTAGACCTCGTCGGGTCTAAACTGGGGGCTGGTTACCTCTTAATATCCAGGACTGTCGTGTCTTTCCTTACCTTAGACCTCGGCGGGTCTATCCTGGGGACTGGTTACCCCTCTTTATTTCCAGGACTTAGCTACTGTCCCTTCTTTTAGACCTCGGCGGGTCTTATTACACGTTAATACAAGATGTGCTTAAATATCAGACAGTGGTGTTCAATAATGTATAGAATGTCAATTTAATTAATGATTATCCTTACTTTTGACGGATTCTTCACAGACACAGATCAGAATGGGTTTGACATACGATTCATGGCCCAGCACTTCCACCTAGAATACTATTGTCTACCTAAGCAGATTTCATTAAATGGCTCTGCTCACCTTTTTTGTGTTGGTACCGTGGAAGTGCTTAGTCCGAACCCAGCCTCGCCCACTCCTCCTTGCATCCCGTTGAAGATCACGTCGGGGTCACCAATTTTGTAAGGTGATCAACTTCTCCAGTATCGATTTAATTGAGTCGTCACTTTACAAGCGAGTTCGTTTAATCTCAACGAGACGTCCTTGATATCACTTCTTAAGATGATATGATCCAATCAAATATTAGGCACCACTACTGAACTGTTCATTAAGATAATATTTATTCAAGCACATCAGCAAGCAATAATTAGTTCATTTCCATGGAAAAGTGGTCTCATCTAGTTTCACCTCTGCAGGCCCGTCTCAGCTAGCCGTCAACAAGTTAACTGCAAGAGCTCCACCAGACCAGACTCCCGTTTAGCCCTGGTACATAGTCTTTATACCATTCATCAAACATTTTGGGCTGGGTGATGCCCCCCCCTCTATCTGGTAGTTTTCCAAGTGTCAGCACAAATCCGTTGCAGCTGCAGAAGGTCTTCTCGTTAGCGTTGGCCTTCAATTCTTCTGGTATGTGGGTGCGAGAGTGTATGTATGTTATCAGCTTGAGTGTCCTGCTAGCGTCTCGTTCCCATGGTGATATCATACTTTGTGAGCAGAGCTGTGAGTTGAGTTCTTATCAGTAGCTTGTGAAAACATTTGAAGTTGCACAGTAATATGAGTTAGGATTCGATTTACAAGTTAAAGTATAGTATAGAAGAATAGACTTATCATTAATCATTAGTTATGAAAGTATAAAATCAGTACAGAAAAATAGAATATCATAACAGCAGGTATACAATGGTTGTTAGCACATAGGTAAAAATAAGTAATTTATAGGCAGTTTGAATCATAAAACGTTCTTTTAGTCAGGAGCTTGTCTTCTTCTTGTCGCTCAAAAACAGAACCTCTCTTTTGGCTTTGCGTGACCTTCCTATTGTTCTCAACTGACCGCATTCACATATTATTTAAATGAGCACATAGTACATGATTTATCACTTCTAGTGATTTTAATACAAATTCCCAACACCTTATTGTCCCCTTTGTCCTGTGTGTGTGACCCTCCAGGGATACAGGATGTGAAGGATTTGGAGCACAGAAGACCCAAGACATTCTCCAGGCCCTGGACCAGCATGGCTAATGAGGTATGCAAGTTTATCTGTAGCCTCCGTTATTATTTGTATGCTAATAATAGTGTTAAGGCTAGCAATGTATAGTCAACATATTTTCAACGTATGACAAATGACTGACTGCCTCCATCTCCAACTCCTCCACCCCCGCCCCCCCGCTGTCATCTTCCCCCCAGCTGACTACACCCCCCTTACTCCTCTCACTACTTTCTCGAGAAGGGTCCAGCTGCAGCCTTGCAGCCAGGACGGAAAGGAATGTGCGACGGAAAGGAATGTGCCTTCTAGGACGGAATGGAATGTGCCTTGCACGTGTTTAGCACGAACTTGTAGCGTCAACACTTGCCAGCTAGACCAGTTTGAGAAACTTCGCGAAGGAAGAAAAGTAAGTAGCGTAACTAACACTTAACATTTAAAAAGCGATATAAATTGGAGATCAGGTGAGACTGGGGTTAGGGTTAGGACTGTGTGGCGGTGTGTTATCAGACTGCTCAGCAGTGGGAATGTTGTTGCTTTTGTCAAACATAGTTTAACATCCCTAGCTAGCTGGGTTAGCGTGCTAACGGCCTTTGTTAGCTGAGGTTAGCTACGTAGCTAGCTGAGTCTGCAGCACATGTGACTAGCCCTAACCCTAGCCCAGGCTTTATGGAATTTGACAACAAAATTAACAATATGAAGCCGCAAGGGATTGTGTACTAACCAATAGTCAATGTAAACTTGAGCTACTGTGCCATTATTTTAAGTATACACTTGCAGCCCTGCAAAACGAATTGTTAGCCCAACATTAGTTTAAAGTTCTGTTATATTTCAATTGCCTTAGTTATTAGATTAGATTCAAATGTATTGTCAATGTACAGTACAAGTACAGTACAGCGAAAAGAAGTTTGGCATGTAACCGGAGTGCAAATATAACTATTATGTTATATTAACTATTACTATTATAACATATACTATGTATGTGCAGGTATGTACAGATGGTAAATAAGAGGAATGGTGAATATACATATATGTATAGGGTAAATATGTGTATAGGATATGAACAGCAGTATTATACAGCAATATTATACGGTATTATACATGACTATATTCTATGCAGGTAGGCTATGTCTATAAGCTATTTTACAGTATTGTACATAAACTCTGCTTTATGCAGGTATGACTATGAGCTATACTGTATGTGGGTTTGTCAGGGGGGTAATCCAGAGTCTTCTGGTCAAAGTTATGTCTGTGGAATCATCTAAGAACGTTCAATTTGACCAATTAGGCCCTTTCTTTTTCTAGATGCATATTACATGTCAGAGAGAAAGGTCGTTGCCAGAGCTGAAAAGATGCAGCACCTGCTGCCAGCAGTTTCACTGTCCTTTCTGCGATGCAATGGTTTTCAAGCCAACACTTCTAAGTAAGGTGAAGAGGCACTTGGAGGGCCATTTCAACCGGGCAGTTTTCCATGAAGGTAAAGTTGGCCAACATTCTCTGGGAAATGCAAATGGAGTTGCAGTAGAGACCAATTCCATTTGAGCAATGAATCAAAACTAACCCTTCTGTGACATTTGTGGGAGGTATATGATTTAGATGTTGTGTAGCATATTCAATTGACAAATGATCATAGAATAATAAGGTAACACTTTAAAAAGGATCATTATAATCAATAATAATATTACAATTCTATGCTCTGTTATAGGGTATACCATTCACAGATGTGGGTTACAATGTAACCGAGCGTTACATTATCACTGCATCCACTGCCAGTCAACAATTTTACTTCGGGTGGACGTCATCAACCACCTTGGATCGTGCAAGCACAACAACCCAGCTGCAGCAACCACCGCTGCAGTGACTGCCACTTCCACTGCAGCGACCGCCACTGCAGCGACCACCACTGCAGCAACCACCACTGCAGCGACCACCACCTCCACTGCAGGGACCACCACTGCAGCGACCGCCACTGCAGCAACGACCACCGCCACTGCAGCGACCACAATGCCAAACCCCCCGGGTGGAAAAATGAAAAGGGTACATCAGCAGCAATCCAAACAAAAATGTCCTATCTGCCGTCTTAACATGAACAAAAAAAACATTAAAGTGCACATAAAGAGGAAGCACACAAATAAGCAGAAGGACATAACAGCAACGTCCCACCTTCAAAGTGACTGTATAGATCCTATCAATGGGATCTATGCTGTCCTTAAGACGTTTCATGGTGCCAGCACTCTGCATGCCCAATTAAAAGTATGGGGGGGAAATCAACATGTTTCATGTGAATCTGCAGTGCCAAAAGAACATGGAGTTTGCATGGAGGAGTGGATTAGTCTCTTTTCAATGCATACACCTGAAATCTATAGGATACTGTACATCATATGCTTCTCCTCCGGTACTTCATGAGGGAACCCTTAAAGAGATGGTTACCAGCAAGTGGTTTGGGGAAGACAAAAAACAGCTCTGCCTCACTCGACAAAAGCTTGCAGAAAACATCAAAATACCTCTCTCTGTGCACACTGAAGTTGGAGCCCCTCAGTCCAAAAAGTACATATCCGTTTTTGAACCCACACATTCATATTACAGTTGTTTGGGAAGAGTCATGGTGTCGTATGACATCAAAAAGAACACATGGCACTGTCCGTGCCTAAAGACTAAGAGATCATGCCCACATAAATACATCGCCAAATGGCACCTCTTTCAAACAGATCGCGAACTATTTAGAAAAGTCCGGAGTACTGATGTGGACTTCCAGAGCACAGCAACAGAGGACCAAGACAGTCATGATGATGAGACGACTGATCTGGGAGATCTTCTGTATCCACCAACCGAGTATAAGAAAATGGAAGGCATGGTGCAGTATATCCTAAACCACAAGAAATTGCCTGCTGTTCTCCCTGAAGACGTACGCCTTCCATCAGTGGAAAAAGAGTATCCAAGGCACCTCATTCCACAGGAAATAAACGTCTCTACATAGCATCTATACATTGTTTCACCACAAGCAGAGGAAAAGCAGGATCAACTGGTGAAGAACATCACTAATTAACGCTAACACCTCCAGTCAGCGATGACCTGCTCGGGTCTTGTACAATGCTAAATCAGAGGCCAGACTAACGGTTGGTTGATGCTTATTTTGAATCTGACAGAAACGGCTTGAGCGGATTGAACGACGCGAGGAGAACTGAGACTTATTACTTATTATAAGGAATAATATTAATATTATATTAAGGATTAATAACATTCACGAATTCACGATGAGGAAGAGGTAATTGCTGGTTACGGGAATTATATTTGCCAAATAATGTTTCACCGTTAGATTACGGCGTTAGATTACTAGGTATTAGGTATTAGCATTAGCAAGTCTGTCTGCACAATGTCAATGAACTACGCGACATAGCTAGCCATAACTAACGTTATTAAGCTACAGATTCCTTCCAAAAGCTCGCTTGATCTTGATTTTCAGTATGAATACAGACCGTGAAAGCGGGTCTGTCTGTTTACCTGTCTCTCCCCCAGTCTGTCTACCTGTCTCATCAAAAATTGTTTTCTGTTCATAATAAATGAACAATAAATATTGTAATTTTTTAATTATGTATTCCGTGTTCGCTAGTTAACGTTGACCTGTTTGTTCCTGCTCTCTGCTCTGACGGCCTTGGGACGCGTTGGAGTCGCTCTGGATCTGGGTCGTCCTGGAGACGGCCGACACGCCGTCCACGAACTTGGTCTTGAATAGGACGTTGGCGTTGGTGAACATTCCGTCCTTCAGGGAGACCAAAAATAAACGTTATCAAATACAACGTTATAAAATCCAGCTGTGCAGCATAGTGTTGCACGATATACCGGTACCAACGATATACCGCGGTGCCAAAATGTCACGGTGCCTACTATACCATAATCTTTATACAACGGTACTACCGTGGAATACTATACTACCGTGGAATACGGTACTACCGTGGAATACTATACTACCGTGTTGAACACGTGTTTGTTTGCTCGTGCACATCTCCGCAGTTTGACGTTAGTCACGTTATCCGGATGTCTGTCTGGGCGCGAGCCAGTCTTCTCAGTATCGTCATGGCAGAAGCGTTCCCTACCCATAGCGTCGCACCATCAACGCCAACATTACTTAAGAAAACGAACTCAAAAAGTTTTATCTGGAACTATTTTGGGTTTTAAACCAGATCGCGAAGGTAATGCAATCGATGATGGCCGTCCGTTCTGCAGGAAATGCAATCATGCCATACAGGCAAAAGGAGGCAACACGTCGAACTTACTAAAGCACCTACAATGTCGTCATCCAGACCTTGCACTGGAATACAAGCAAGCTAATGAGGTTAGTATGGCTTTATTTGTTATAATTATCTGTGTTCTTGCAATTAGCTAATATTACAAAAATGAATGAATAAACTTCTTAGCTAAAGTGTGCGGCAGCACTGCTGCTGTTGCTGGCTAACCAGCCGGTGCTAGCCAGCCTGGCTAGCTAATGAAGTAACGTAACGTAGGCTATACATGGCTGATTCTGTTATGTTAGATGTGCGTTTTAAATATTTTATATGAATAATTCATAATATGCATTTCCCATCCTTCTCATTTCAGAAACAAGCAGCCACCCCAGCTAAAGGAAGGCAGCCCTCATGCTCCCAGACCCTACCAGAACTGTTTCAGCAGCAAAAACAATATGAGAAAACTTCAAAGGAAGCCAAAACACTGAATCGAGCAGTGGCAGAGTTCATTTGCTTGGACCGAATTCCAATATACACAGTGGAGAAATCTGGCTTTAGGGGATTGGTTAAAAAATTAAATGGCAGATATGAGCTTCCTGGGAGGAACTTCTTTATGAATACAGAAATACCCAGGCTGTATGCAGAAACCAGAGAGGCAGTTAGAGTAGAGCTGTCAGGTCCTAACAAATACTTCTCCTGTACGACAGATCTGTGGACCAGCAGGGCCATGGAAGCCTACATGGCTGTTACAGTGCAGATGATTACAGAGAGCTGGGAGATGGATGCGTGGTGCTTGGGGTGTTCTGAGCTGAACAGTGACCACACCGCCGAAAGCCTACGGGAGGCCCTGGATGAGAAGATGGAGGAGTGGAGTTTGAACATGAGCAGGATGTCAGGTATCACCACCGACAATGCATCAAACAACACAAAGGCCTTTTCGCAAGACTACACCTGGATACCATGTTTTGGACATAATCTAGATTTGGCCACCAATAAAGCACTGGCCATTGACAGGATTTCATCCAGCCTGTCCAGACTACGAAAAACAATTTCCGCCTTCTCAAGGTCATCAAAGCTGTCCAGGCTGCTGACTGAAAAGCAGACAGACTTGGATCTACCTAAGCACAAGCTGCTTCATGATGAACCAACACGGTGGAGCTCCGGGTACGACATGGTAGAGAGGTTCCTGGAGCAGCAGCAAGCTGTGAGTGGTGTCCTGGCCAGCGACAGGAAGAAGTGGCATCTGATGCAGTGACATCACTACCCTTGAAACTGTGAAGGAGGTGCTTGGTCCACTACGACGGTTCACGGATGCCCTCAGTGGAGAGCAACATCCCACACTCTCTGCAGTTCAGGTGGTCATGTGGGAGATATCGTCTTGCCTTGCCCAATCTGAAGCCGATAGCAACCTCGCCTGTGAAATGAAGGAGAACGTTTCAGCGGATCTGAAGAAGCGATATGCAGACCGAGATTTACAGATTACCCTCAACTGTGCCACATTCCTCGATCCTCGTTTTAAACACACCTTTGTGACAATGGAACCCGAGGTGAAAGAAAGCCTCATGAAGCAAGCGCAGCAGCAGGACTCCGGACATCACACTGAGCCTGAGGTGAGGCAACCCGTATGCTCACCAGAGAAGCGGTTCAAAACTGACATGCGAGGGCTTCTTTCCAGTATCAAAGCAAAGAAGAAGGGAGAAAGCAGCAGTGACCTCAGAGCTGAGGAGAGATTGACCAATACACAGAAGCTACAAAAAGAGCTGGAAATATACACCAAAATAGAGGAGATTGGTGCAGATGAAAACCCACTTGAGTGGTGGAAGCTAAATGCAGGAACTCTGCCACTCCTCTCACAATGTGCAAGAAAGTACTTGTGCATTTCAGCATCGAGCTGTGCCTCCGAACGAGTGTTTAGCACCTCAGGAATTATCTGCAGTCCAAGGCGTGTTAGATTGGCTCAAGACAGGGTGGACATGCTTGTTTTCCTAGCCCAAAACCTGCCTAAAATTAAGGAGAAACTTCAGTAGGACTTGAGTGAATTGTATTGTAGGTGTAGGAGGACTGCTGTTGCTGAACCACACTTCTGCCCTGCTTAGAGTTACTTTTCCACCCTTCTGCCCTGCTTAGAGTTACTTTTCAAGTTCGTGAAAAATACCCCACAGACGGACAGACATACAGACACAGACAGACAGACAGACAGACAGACACACACACACACACACACACACACACACACAGCCGGAAACCTGAGGCAGTATATCAAGTCCAAGCCAGACAAGTGGGGATGGTTTTGTACATGACATGGTGCTCTACCAGGGCCAGACTACGCTGGAGGCCCACGGTGTGCCCATGACACCTCAACAACAAGCCATGGGTGTCACCAGCCAGACCGTCTCTGTCCTGGCGAGTACCATGACCTTTCCCACCACCACAGCCATCTTTGCCGATAACTATTTCACCAGCCTGGAGCTGGTGCGATACCTCAGAGACCAAAATTGCAGATACACAGGGACAGCCAGGGACAATAGAATTGGAAAGCCTCCAATCAAATCTGTCAAGGAAATGGAGAAAAAGGCTGTCCCTCGTGGTGAATGTGACTACACCATGAGCGATGATGGGATCCTGGCCGTCAGGTGGAAGGACAACAAAACGGTCACTTTGTTGTCAACAGACATGGGAGTGGAGCCTATGTCCTCAGTCCTCAGGTACTGTCACTTTTATCTTCTTACTATGCTCCTCTTACTGTATCAAGTCAAGATGAGGTGCTAAGTGAAGGCTTCAGACTCACCATCACACGCAAAGACCTCCAGACTCTCAAGTCAAGATGAGGTGCTAAGTGAAGGCTTCAGACTCACCATCACACGCAAAGACCTCCAGACTCTCAAGTCAAGATGAGGTGCTAAGTGAAGGCTTCAGACTCACCATCACACGCAAAGACCTCCAGACTCTCAAGTCAAGATGAGGTGCTAAGTGAAGGCTTCAGACTCACCATCACACGCAAAGACCTCCAGACTCTCAAGTCAAGATGAGGTGCTAAGTGAAGGCTTCAGACTCACCATCACACGCAAAGACCTCCAGACTCTCAAGTCAAGATGAGGTGCTAAGTGAAGGCTTCAGACTCACCATCACACGCAAAGACCTCCAGACTCTCAGACACCTCAAATGGCTCAACGATGCGGTGAGTTGTTATCATCATGCACCACACACCAACTATATTTGTCCAAGTGCCAGAATTTTTCAAAGCATACACTGTGGGGGCCGGACTTTAATATATATATATATATATATATATATATATATAATAATATATATATATAATATATAATATATAATATAATATAATTATTATTTTATAAATACTATTGTATATAGTACTATTAGCATATTACTGTTTAATATTTTCATTTTCTTACTAGATTAATGTTATTAATGATTATTAGCCTATTATCAGTGTGAACAGACTCCTGACACCTATTATCCAACCAGCCACCAGGGGGCAATCGAGATATTTTGGCTTCACTTCATACCTATTTTTCAATGATTGTTCTGACTCCAGTGTTCCACCTGCAGTTCTTATTTATTGCCTTTGGTAATTGGAGCTTCATTCTGTTATCGGTTAGCTATCTCATTCTGTTAACTATCTGTCTAACCAACGGCTCCGAACACAATTGTGAGGACAGACAAAATGTCACTCTCAAAGAAGCTGAAACGTAAAATTGACGTGGAAAACCGCAGCTTTAATGAGGAATGGACTGAAAAGTACGCATTCATCTTGCCCACTTTTTATAACGCAAAACCTGTATGCCTCATCTGCAATGAAACGGTAGCTGTAGAAAAAGAATACCATATTCGCCGTCACAATTACACAAGGCATGCAGCCTTCAGAGAGTCATACCCAGAAAAGTCAGAGGCCCGTCACAGAAAGATTGCGAGCTTAAAAGCTGCATATGGACATGCTAGTGGAATTATTAGCAGAACGTCAACTGAACAAGAGAGGGCAACTAGTGCATCTCTTCGGGCTGTCTGGGTTCTCTCCAAGCATAACAAGCCATTTACTGATGCTGAGGTTTTTAAGGAGTGCATGGTCACTGTTTTGGAGGAACTTGCCACCGACAAATCGATGGACAGGATAATCGCCTCTGTTAAGCAAATACCTCTGTCTTCCACAACTACCGCCCGCCGTGTCCACGTCTTGGCAGAGGACGTCGAACGATGTGTACTTGATAGGGTCAAGGAAGCGCAACACATATCCCTGGCTATTGACGAGTCCACTGACAACACTGACATTTCCCAACTGTGCGTTTGTCAGATATTTTGATGGGAAAGATTTCAAAGAAAGCTGGAATCTGACCTGCCGGTTGATTTCCTGGAGCTGCTAATTACTGATGAGCTGCTGCAGCACATTGCAGATCAAACCAACCTGTATGCCCAGCAGTTTTTACAGGCACATCCCGACACTCTGCCACACTCCAGAGGGAGGTTATGGAAACCGGTGACAGTCCCAGAACTGAAACAATTCTTTGGACTCACTTTCATCACCGGTTACATAAAAAAGCCAAATCTAGAAATGTATTGGAGTGTGGATCAACAGGACGCCACTCCATACTTCAATAAAACCATGCTGAGGAACAGGTTCCAGCTCATCTGGAAGTTCCTCCACTACAACAATAATGCATCACAGGACGCCACAGATAAATGTATAAAGTGCGTCCTGTTTTAGATTATATTGTAGCCAAATTCAAAGAGCTGTATCAGCTTTGATGAAGGAATGATGCAGTTCCCCAGCAGATTCCAGACACAGCTTGTCCCCAAGACTATGGCACACTGAAGACGTTTGCTATGTATGTGCTCACCATGTTCGGGTCAACTTATACGTGCGAATCTGCGTTCTCAAAGATGAACGCTATCAAGACGCATGAGAGGAACAGCCTGTCAAACGAGTCTTTGGAGGACTGCTTGCGCATAAGCCTAACAACTGTCCAGCCTGATTTTAAGAAGTTGGCGTCAGAGGGGAGATGTCAGTTCTCTCATTAACAACATGTGAGTATTGCAGACATAGGATTTTATTTTTGCTATGTTAAATCGCATGGTTTATTCATTGTTAAAGTATAATTTAATGACCTGGTTATTACCGTTTTATTTGATATAGGCTACAGATGCCAGGCGATACCAGGATGCCGCGGTGAACGTTTGACTGACCGACTTGAAAACAACATTTCTGGCAACGAAGGCCTATCATTTGCCATGCTATTTTTTTATTTAAGTGATGTTAATCTTTTTAATTTTCTGACTGAGAAGGTAGTTATTTAAGTCACTGTTAATGTTACGAAATGTTAAACAAGAGCAACAAAGAGTGAAAAATAAAATAAAACGAAATGTTAAATAGGCCTATGAGTAGGCTATGTGAAAAAATAAAATACAACGAAATGTTAAATGAGAGCTATGAATTTGTCCTCATTCTTGCATGAGAATAGCGGTACGTCTGCCGCATTCCATTTAATAAAAGAGGGGAATTAGTTTCAGCTTCGCTACTGCTATTCAGTGCCCAACCAGAAGCAAGGCTGCAGCTTTGTGAATGAGGTAGGTCTGAGTCCTCATGCATAAAGAACAATATTAATCTATGATATATGTTCTAAACGGTATTTCCCTCATTTTCGAATTTAAACAAAAAAACTAAAAAAACGTAAAAAAAAACCCGTAAAAACATGAATATTCGGCGGGCCCGATGGAAAGCTTTGGTGGGCCGCATCTGGCCCGCGGGCCGCCTGTTGGTGACCCATGACATATAGTGACAGATTGCCGTACAGAACTGGAAAGAAGGGGGAAAAATAAGTAATAACGTAGAGATGTTTATTGTTTTCTAATTTTCAGCCATTGTCTTTGCCCTCTCCTCCAGGTCATAAACTTCTACATGAATCTGTTGGTGGAGCGCAGTAGACCCTAACCTGCCGACAGTTCACACCTTCAACACCTTCTTCTTTTCCAAGCTGTGCAGTGCCGGTTACTCGGCTGTCTGCCGCTGGACTAAGAAGATGGACATCCCTGTACATGCCCAACGCCAGACCTGCAAGTACTGCAGCAAGAAAGGGAACATTCTGAGGTCAAATGTGATCTGCAGGGTCTGCAAGGTCCACCTCTGCATGAACGCTGACCGTAACTGCTTTGTTGCTTACCATGAAGAATGAAGATGTGGCCTAATGCTATCTCATGTGTAACAAGTAATATGCTCCCAGTGTGGGAAATGTATATAATACATTTGGTTATTTGCTAAGCCAATGATAGCTGGGTCAGGTGACAAGGTTAGGGTCTGTGTGTTATTTACCTGATGTATTTACCTGTTGTGGTTGCGAATAGTAACCATTGCACTCTGCTCTGAGGTGTTTGTATAAGGTGTATATGTGATACACATGTTCTAATGCTCTAAAATACATATTCCTTTCACCTTATGTGTTTTTCTTGTATTTCTTATATATACACTTCTTGGATTTTTTTTTACCACGAACGGGCAAGGAACCATATATGGTAACTTCGCTGACCTTGATTTTGAAGATGAAAAATAATATTTTAGGGGGGCGCAATAGCAATACTGGTGGGGCGCGAGAGACTGGGGAGGTCAACAATTAACACTCAGGTGAACTCTTTGACTTGTTCTAGTTGTAGCTTCATAATCTTCGTAATGGAGTCATTTCTGACAGGGACAGCGAAAACAAAAACGGAAAATGCGACAAACATGGTTAAAAAAAAAACTGTTCGAAAGTATGACGAGGCTTACCTTGCAATGGGCTTCACCGTGAATGTGGTGGGAGGTGAGGAGAGACCATTGTGCGTGCTATGTCTCAGAACATTAGCAGCAGACAGCCTGAAGCCAAACAAGTTAAAAAGGCACCTTGAGACAACACACCCCAATGATGCAAAGAAGCCACTGGCCTTCTTTAAAAGAAAACTTACAGAGTACAGAAAGCAAGAAACTCATATGAAAAAAGCGGCATCCGTAAGTACCAAAGCGCAAATAGCGTCATTCAAGGTTGCATACAGAATTGCGAAGTGCAAGAAACCGCACACCATAGCTGAGGAGCTCATATTCCCAGCTGCACTGGATATGGTGTCAACTTTGATTGATGAGACAACCGTTGCAAAATTGAAGACCATTCCCCTGTCCAACGACACCATTGCAAGATGCATAGGTGAGATGTCAGAGGACCTTGAGGAACAACTCGCAGAGAAACTACACAAACGTTTTGCATTGCAAGTTGATGAGGCTACGATGCCAACGGGAGTGTCCGCTGACTCTTTGACCCTCCACTCCGTCCAACGGATTATAAACACAGACAGAGAACACTCTCCGTACTGTCGGACCGCCTCTGGCCGAGCGAGGGGACTGACTCCGGGCAAAGTTCCGTAGTGGAGGGGGGAAGCGATGTGGCCCCTTCTCCCCACGCTGGTTGTCTTATGTATCCAGATGTTGCTGGTGATGTGCAATCCGTTACAGCAGCAGGTGTTTGGCGTGGACGGGGTTAACTTCAGCGTGCACGTGGAGAACCAGACGCGTGTCCGGGACGCCATGAGCCGCCGGCACCACCGGGTCTACCAGCTCTACAGCCGCACCAGCGGGAAGCACGTCCAGGTGCTGGGCCGGCGGATCAGCGCCCGCGGGGAGGACGGAGACAAATATGCTCGTAGTGGAGGCCGATACCTTTGGTAGCCAGGTGAGAATCCGAGGCAAGGAGACCAACTTCTACCTGTGCATGAACCGCCGCGGCAAGCTGGTGGGGAAGAAGGCCAGTAACCGCAGTGCAGACTGCGTCTTCGTGGAGAAGGTCCTGGAGAACCACTACACGGCGCTGATGTCTGCGCGCTACTCCGGCTGGTACGTGGGCTTCACCAAGAGGGGGCGCCCTCGCCGCGGCCCCCACACCCTGCCCAACTAGCAGGATGTCCACTTCATGAAACGCTTCCCCCCCGGAGAGCAGCCTGACCTGCAGCCCTTCCGCTTCACCACCGTCAGCAAGAGGAGCAAGAGGGTGCGGGCCACTGGCCCCGCTAACGGCTAACGCCAACCCGCCTTGCCCACCCCCTGTCTGTACCCGCTCATCTCTACACCCCCACACCACTCCTGTCACAGGACACCCCACCCCCCACCTAACGCTTCCCTCTACTGGGATAAAAATTTACCTTCTTCCGGACCCTGACGAATGCTAACCGGGCTAGCGCTAGAACCGCTAAGTTGCCTGTAAGCCCTGCTAGCTGTCCCAGTCCTGAGCCTTCTCTCCCTTGCGCACAGTCTTATGGCCCAAATTACTGCTGAGTTAGCCATCAGCTGTTCAGTGTCAATCATGATTCTGCTGTCCACTCACTAACATGAGATCCCCTTTTCTCTCCTCTTTACCCCTTAACGGGCTGTTCTCCCTGGCAACCTCAGTCATATGATTCCTGCCTTTCCCTAAATATATTGACCTCTTGACCCACTCTCCTCGCTGGCTACTTGACCCACTTTCCTCACTGAGCAACAGTTCTCCTGACCCAGATATGGGACAGCCTAGCTAGCAGTTTCACAACATATAGCTGACTAGTGAGTTCATGCTTAATGTCTACAATTTATCTATGCACACTTGAAAACACATCATAACAATAAGGACTGCTTGTTTATTTCTTATGTCCGCTATGTAGATTCGGAGTCAATGAATGAAGACTTGCTGTTTTGCAAGCATGTGACAGGGAGAGCGACAGCTAATGAGCTATTTGGGATTCTTGACACTTACCTGACAGAACACGGACTGAAATGGGAGAACTGTGTGGGGTTTTGCTCAGATGGTGCGCAGACAATGGCCGGGAAAAGGAAGGGACTGCAGGCGCTAATAAATCGCGTCGCACCAAACGCGCAATGGACACACTGTGTCATTCACAGAGAGGCGCTCGCATCCAGGCAGCTTAGCCCTGAGCTAAATGAGGTTTTGACCGAAGTGATCGGTGTTGTAAATTTCCTCAAAACCCGCCTGTTCTCTGCACTGTGTGAGGAAATGGGAGCTGAACACTCTGCTTTGCTGTTTCACAGTGAAGCAAGGTGGCTCTCCCGAGGGAAAGTGTTGTCCCGAGTCTTTGAGCTCAGAGAGGAGATTCGGGTGTTTATGGAGGAGGTGGGAATGCACGAATCTGCAAGCAAGTTCAGTAATTTAGAATTCCTGATGAAACTGGCCTATCTCAGTGATGTGTTTGGAAAGCACAACGAGCTGAATCTTCAGCTTCAAGGAAAAGACAAACACCTACCCCACCTGGCAGATAAGGTCAGCGCATTCACCAGAAAGCTGGAGGTGTGGGGCAGGCGCCTTGATGAAGGAAATACTGATCCTTTTCAGAACCTGACCACGTTTGTAGAAAGCAGTGATTGTGATGCCACCACAGTGATCCCCTGCCTGAAGCAACACATCTCTTCCCTGGGAGCATTGTTCCAGAAATACTTCCCACACAACACTGCTGAGTATGACTGGGTGGTGGATCCATTCAATGCAGCAGGTTGGTAGGCAATTTTGATTATATAACTGTGAATATTTTGTGCTGTAGGCCTATATTTTATTAATGTTGTATGTATGTTACTAACTAACTACCTGGAATGGATTGTTGTAAAATTGAATCGTGTTGTGTTTAATATGCAATTAATTACAAATAAGGTATCTCTATCCGTAGCACCTGCTGATTTCAGCTCTGCTGAAGAGGACCAACTCATCGAGCTGACCTCTGAGTCCACCCTGAGGCTGAGGTTCAATGGTCAGACACTGAGTGAATTCTGGCTTGGTGTGGAGAAGGAGTATCCACTCATAGGGCTGTCGGCATCCTTCTTCCCTTCGCCACATCCTATCTCTGTGAGGCTGGCTTTTCAGCTGTTGCTTCACTGAAAACAAAGTACAGATCTAGGCTCAACATTGAGCAGGACTTGAGTGGCAGGGTCAGGCCTGCTACCCCGTTTTGAAAAGATCTGCAGTGCCAAACAGGCTCATTGCAGCCACTAATGCTGTAATGTTATGATGTTCTTGATTGTTAGTGTTCATTTTCTTGAGAATTGTAATTGAAAAATATTGTTATTGTGTTGATTTATTATATTGTGTTATTTGTATTTTTAGGTTTTTTGTTGGGAGACAGTGTTATGTGGTTCAGTTCAATAAATGTAAAATTGCCCCATGTTGTGACAGTTTTTTGGGGGTGAGGTGGGGCTCACACATTTTTTGTCCTCCCAAGGGGGGCTTGACATAAAACGTTTGAGAACCACTGCAGTAGACAATGCCAGCAACATGGATGTTGCATTGAAAAATCTGCCCTTATTAAAAGTGGGGTGCTTCGCCCATACCCTAAACCTTGCAGCCCAGAAGGTTTACTCCATCAGTGCAGTTACACGGTGGTGTGCCAGACTGCGCACAGTTGTGGTGTGCCAGACTGCGCACAGTTGTGGTGTGGCTGAAGCGGTCCACCCTGTCCAAACCTGTCCTGCGGGAGAAGCAGCGACTTCTGAGTAAGTAGCGCCTATAAATCTCAAAAGGTTATGTTTGTTTCAAACATCTTCAGCAATGTAGATTGTAATTCAAAATGTGTTTCAGACCTGCCAGAACACAACATGATTCTGGATGTCAGAACACGGTGGAACTCCCTGTTCCTGATGGTAGAGCGGTTTCTGGAGCAGTACCCAGCCATCCAGGCAGCTTCACTGGACCAGCGACTCAGAAAGCCAATGGAGAAAGACAGGTGATGGACAAGATGGGTGTATTTTACTTAAGCACACTTTATGAGCTAGCAATAACATTTCACTGCACATTATACCTGTGTGATGGAGTATGGAGAAGTGGACCTTGAAAAGATCAGTTGTTAAACAACTTTGTTGATATTTTTTATTCTTTATTTTATCTTCTTTTTTCACCCAGGTTGGAAAGGCTCACAGACAATGACTTCCAGAAAGCAGAGGAGTTTGTGAACGTCATGAAGTTGCTGTACACCTCAACCCTCTGCGTATCCAGTGAGAGGTCCCCCACATGTGGCGAAATTCTCCCCATCCTGAACAAGCTGGAGAAGCATTTCAGGGTGATTGAAGGAGACGACACTCAGTTCACCCGTGCTGTGAAAGAGGCGGTCTGGGGAGATCTGAAAAAGCGATACCAGATATTTTCCATTTCCAAGCATAGCCTATGCTTACAAGAGGGCAAACCACATCATTTCACTGTTAGACACTAAACAGTTTGTCATGTTCATTTACAGAATCCAGATATTCAGAACTTTCTCCAGGAGGCCACTTCGATGGACCCTCGCTTCAAAGGCAGATTTAAATATGCTGATGCCTGGGAGAGGTTGAAGAAAGCAGCAGTTGCCAGTGCCAGTGCAACAGAACAGGTATTTTATCCTCATCCTTGTTTACTATGTGTCCTATAATACCGTTTCTATGATGAAGTATTGCTATTTATGTGCAAAATTGTGCCTACAGCTTCCAATGGCGGGCACAGGGCCAGGGGAAGAAGATTCAGATGAGGACAAGGCAGAGGAACATGTAAGTTCATAAATAATCATGGAATACCTCAAATGAACGAATGCAATTTTTTAAGTATGTTTGTCTAAACACTACTTTTATGTATTTTTCAGCACAAGAAGCGTGCCAAAAAGTCAGCCCTAGAGGAGCTGTTTGAGGATGAGGACCTAGAGCTTCTTCAGGAAACAGGGACCAGTAATAGTGCCCTCCCCATCACTGAAGTGGTCCAGAAAGAAATTGAACTGTACACAAGTTTGTCTTCAATCCCATCAGGTCAAGACCCTGTAGTCTGGTGGTGGGGTAAGCGGGACAGCCTCCCCATACTGTCTAAGCTTTCAGATAAATACATGTGCGTACAAGCCTCATCCACACCATCTGAGAGGGTTTTCTCATGTGCAGGTCATGCAATTAGTCAAGAGAGGTGTCGTATTTTGCCAGAGAAGGCAAATATGCTAATCTTTTTGCAAAAGAATTGCTGAGGTGGGAGTTTTATTTTTATTTATTTTAATTTGAGTGTGTGGTGGGTTTACATAATTCGCCCCCGGAACTATGGGTTGGGTATTATTGTTTCTGCACGGAGGGTTAAGTGCGTGGTACTCGAGTTGTTACAAGAGTGATATAGTTACTGCTTGAAGCATGTGGTCGCAGCTTGTTCATGTTTGTTAATAAACGTTTAGCTGTGACATTTGATACGCCGCCTCCGACTCCAGTCTCTCGGCACTACAAGTGTATATTTAACTGTAATATTATATATATACAGGTATGTATATTGTGCCTCAGTCAGCAGGAGTTTTATTTTCATTTATTTTAATTTGAGTGTGTATTTAACAATATATATTGTGCCTCAGCAATAAAAAAGTGAAAAGCTGTTTAATGTTGTCGACCGTGTTATTATTATAATATATATATATATATATATATATATATATATATATATGTCATTTTTAAAATTCAAAAGTACCAAATTAAGTACCGTTTTGGTACCGGTACCGTTTTTAAAGTATCGGTTAGGTACCGGTACCGGATAAAACCCAAACGATACCCAACCCTACTACTATGTGCCTTGTGTCATTCTGTTTATCTGCAGACTAAGCAGCCATTTGGCACTAGTTTCTGTAAAAGTTATATACAACTTTTGGTTCTTTTAAAAGTCTTTATTTTTGTATTGACTGATGCACTTTATTTATTTATTTTTTGATATTTTATTTATGCATTTTCAATTGACAGGGATAGACAAGATGCACTTTATTTTTGACACTTTTTTTGATCTAATTACTCTTAGGTGAGCCTTTTTTGTTTTCATAAAAGGAGGCCAGATCTTGGCTAAAAAAAGCATTGTGCACTGTCTATAACAGATTCTGTTTGTTAGAGGAAATAATAAATGAACATTTGAAGAGTCAGAAGTGTTCTCTTTGTTGTGTTAACAATAGTGATGTAAGTTAGATTTGGTGAGATCACTATGGAATATTAAATCATGAATCTTTGCTCACTACATAACCTGTAGTTCATGCACACCTGTAGTGAGGCTATCAACTGTGAAATTATATCTGTTCTCATATCGGTTATCGGCCACGAGAAGCGGGTAAACATCGGTATCGGTAGGAAAAAAATGCATATCGTGCATCCCTACTTTTAATACCACTTACAGTACACTGACACTAATGTTGAGAGGCACATTCCAGTTGTTACACTTGAGTATTCTTGCTTGAATGTGTATACATTGGTCAAAATAAGGTCAAAATAAATGAAACAGCAATTGTCCCCGTTTCTGTATTTCATCATGATAAAATGTATACATTTTTCCTAAAAAGTTGGAAATGTCCCCAGATTGCATCTGAGAAATCTGGTCACCTTACCGTAGGTGGATACAAGATAATTAAATAACATGCATACAGGCCTACTTGGGGATGATAGTCAATTGTCTACAGTGGGCCTGTTCATGTTCTTCACTGTATGGATATTGCAATCATTGGACTTATCGGGAATGTTACCCTTATGAAGACGTACATTACTGTGAAGTCAATGCGGACGGTGGTCAACCTCGCGCTATACGTGCAATGAATATGAATGTAAAAAGTAAATATATTTGCATGAATATCAATATGTTATGAACAGTAAATATATATGTATATAGTGTGATGCGTACAGGACATGGACGAATACGATATGTGCAGTGTGCACGTATCCTTTGTGTGCACTCCTTCATAATAGCCTACGTGAGAGGCAATATTTCTTATGTCGGTGGAAATGGTATCCATTTCAAAGCGTTTCTCCTCTTTCACCCTTCTGCCAGCGGAGTCACAGTTGCTCATTTCTGTCTGATGATGCATCGGTAACGTTAGCTACCTTAGCTAGCTAGCACCTGGTGGTAACATTAGCTACCGTAGCTGGCTAGCACCTGGTGGTAACATTAGCTACCGTAGCTGGCTAGCACCTGGTGGTAACGTTAGCTACCGTAACTAGCTAGCTCCTGGTGGTAACGTTAGCTACCGTAGCTGGCTAGCACCTGGTTGTAACATTAGCTACCGTAGCTGGCTAGCACCTGGTGGTAACATTAGATACCTTAGTTAGCTAGCACCTGGTGGTAACGTTAGCTACCGTAGCTGGCTAGCACCTGGTGGTAACATTAGCTACCTTAGTTAGCTAGCACCTGGTGGTAATGTTAGCTACCGTAGCTAGCTAGCACCTGGTGGTAACATTAGCTACCTTAGTTAGCTAGCACCTGGTGGTAACGTTAGCTACCGTAGCTAGCTAGCACCTGGTGGTAACGTTAGTGTAAGAGTCTCTAGGCACAGAGGGAGGTCGACACAAAGGAACAGCTGTACAAACGTGTTTGTTAACGTACAGCACGACTCAGCACCGTCACTGACGGGCTAACACACACACACTGCACCGTCACTGACGGGCTAACACACACACACTGCACCGTCACTGACGGGCTAACACACACACACTGCACCGTCACTGACGGGCTAACACACACTGCACCGTCACTGACGGGCTGAGCGAGACGTTCAAAATAATCAAGAATAAATACTAAGTGCAGCGCGCGGCCGTCACTGCCGCTCAAACTTTCCATACAGTGAGTGTGTGTGTGTGTTGTGGTCGCTCGTATCTGTGGACTGTTTAGCTCTAGCCACCCGCACAGTTGTTTTCAGCTCCAGTGAGAAGAGAGCAGGCTTTTGAGTGCCGTGTGTACGTGTTATATAGGCGGAGGGTCCCGTCCCTCGTGACACAAGCGTCGCCTGGGCCAGCCAATGGGCTGGCGCAGTGTAATTCAGTTTCTGATGAGGTCACGCAGGGGGCGTTCCCCATAGTGAGATACTCACGAATACTACTCAGAGAACCGGGGTTATGTAAATAACCTAAAGTTTATGTAAATTGTTCATTGCTATTCTTTTTGGCTTTTGCCATTACTTACTAGGAGTCGGGAGGTGCATAAGAGAAAGACAATGTAGAGAGCCACAGTAGATTATTACACACTCTTATTTCTGTAAGTGAAGACATTTTTTTATTATTATTTGCGACATAATAATTACGACATACAATTCAAAGGTACAATAAAGAATGTTTATTTAGTTTTTTCACTGGGTAATTTTGCAGTGCATACAAAATATTGTAAGAAAATAAATAAAATGTCATCTTGACGGATTTACAAACATAGGAGCTGTCCAACAAAAAGCTTCTAACACTGCGACGATGAATCTAAAAGTTTCAATCTATCTGTACATGTCCGAGTGCTACTGTGCTGTCACTCGGTAGCTTGGAGCTAACCTCGCCAGTATAGGGCTCACCTGTATTGGACTACTAGGGCTCCTCTGCACTTTCTCTGACTGGACCACCTGTTCTGATGCGCCCTGCAAAGCACGCCTGCTCGAATCTGTCCGCTGCCTTTCTGCCAGCTCTCCTGGGTGCAAACCTCCACCTGCGGATTGCTGCCAACATGGAAGCACATATCATATAAGTAAGAGTGTGAAGGAAAAAAGCCCTAACCCTAACCCCATAACACGAACTTTCTTAAACGTACAAACTTCCAGCTGCTTAGCAGCTAACTAAACAAGTGCTTAACAAAACACTCATAGCACTTCCTTTGAATATTAAGATGTAGGCCTAAAAAAAAAAGAAGAAAAAAAAAGATGTAGGCCTCAAAACTCTGTATTTAGCCAAGAATTTCAAATAGGTCATCAATGTAGGAAAGCTGCCTTGATCCCTGCACAGCTGAGGTGGAGCCAGATGGATGTGGTAGTGTTTGATGTATGTGCGTTGGGTGCTGTATTTGGTGTGAATGTGACTGGTGCTGGGTGTGGTGGTGGTGGTGGTGGTGGTGTTGCAGATGGATAGTTGTGTGCTATATTTGGTGTGAATGTGACTGGTGCTGGGTGTGGTGGTGGTGGTGTTGCAGATGGATAGTTGTGTACATATGGACCTGTGGTTTGGTATGGTGGTGGGATGTTGATTTGTGGTTGTGGTTGCATAACCTGTCTAAGCAATGCAAAACCATCTGCAATAGAGCTTGTCAGTCTATCCATATTAGTGGATAACTGACTGAAATTTTCAGCAGATCGCCTCTGAGATGCTTCCATCATATCCAGCATTCTCTTCTTCAGTTTGATGTTTTCTTCCGCTGCCATAAGCAACTGTGCATCAGCAGAAAGCCTTTTGTTGAGTCTACTCGTCCTGTGCCCACCAAGTTTTGCCTTGAAAACATAAGATACAAGTATGTTAGCTATTAAAGATAGTTTAACATGGATAAACTACATACATACCCATGGTCATGATATAAATAGCCTAATCAATGATTATCGCCTATAGCTACACATACCTGAAGAAGATTTCGTCTCTCCTTGACCACTGAGGGGCCCACAGTGCTGTCATCAGAATCTAGACGTGGGTCAGACCAGGGTTTCCGTTAGAAAAATTTGCCGTCGGACATCGTGTCCGGGAAGAATTCGATTTACCGGACAAACGTGATATATTCCGGTCATCATATTAAAATATAATATTTTTTTTTTTTTTCAAAATCATATATTTTTTTTCTCCAAATCTAATATAGCTGTTTGTCGCGGTGATTACTGTTGTGTAGCGGCCTATATATGCCATTTAATGTCTATTTGTCATCCGATACGATTAGATGCGAGCTATATAATATATAATAATATAACATGATTTGACGCATGCGCGCTATGACATGCGTCAAATCCAGCGCTGAACGGGTCCAGCGCTGAACGGGCGCCTCACTGGGAACTGAACAGACAGCATCGATCAATGAACGGACTCCACATTACGTTAACTGAAGTTTGTTAAATTGTTTGGGATTAATGTGAGTTTTCTATTTTCTCTTTACAGTTTTACCCTTTTTTATTTAAATCAATAAAACAACGTCATTTCTATAAGTCTCGCTGGTTGGGAAGGCATTTCGTTTAGCTCGGGAGTATGACAATGGGAAGAACATAACTGTTTATTGAGAAACAATTGATAGGCAGTCTGGGATACGTATATAAAGAAATACCACAATGTCTAGATGTATAACATTTTATTGAACAGTAACAGTGCAAGCATGTAGGCTACGGGGAACAGGGATGTTGGTCAGTAGGTCCTTTGTACAGAGGGCGTATCTCTCCGACAACGCGTTCCCAGGTACCATGGAAGTCATAGGTAGTCCAGCACACTGACAGAGAGACAGACAGACAGACAGACAGACAGACAGACAGACAGACAGATAGACAGACAGACAGACAGACAGTCAGCTTACTTCTACCCTTTTGAGTGGAATTACTCCTTTAATTAGCTGTTCCATCTCAAAGCCCCCTGAGCTGCTCGTCAACACTGAGAATAGACCACATTATAGAAACCAAAACACCGTTTTTTAAATCCACAGGGAATAACCGAGAGTGTAAGGAAAGGCACACCCAGCGCTGTCAGTGGTGGGGAGACTTGAAGTGGCTTTGCTTGATTTCCATCACAGATTCAAGGATTGAAACACTGATGAAAATAGGGAGTAATAGTGATGGGATTATCTTAGATTATTTTAGATTAGATTAGATTAGATTAGGTGAGATTCAACTTTATTGTCATTGCAGAGTACAAGTACCAGACAACAAAATGCAGTTTAGCATCTAACCAGAAGTGCAAATAGTGATATAAAAACAAACACTTAACTTTCGGGGAAACTGCTAAAATAAAATAAATTAAATAAATTAAAAAAGAAAGCGACTATTAGCACCGCCGAATGACAACAAACGTATGAGTAATGAGTAAAACAATGTCACTTTTATAGTATGTTGTTTAACTTGCCGTTCGGTCGCCATGGCTCTGGTGTGTGTAGCAGCTTCAGCTAGCTGGCTGGAAACTTCTAGGGGTGCGTTCGTAAACACGCTCTGAGAGCGCCGGAGCGCACGCTGGCTTCGATGTCACAGAGCGACCGAGTCGTTCGATTGGACGAGAGGCGTTCCGCGAGTGCTGATCGGATTTCCAGAGCGTGTTTACGAACGCACCCAGCCAGCTTTAGCGAATTGTATTCAAAGGGAATTATTTTCACCGGACAATATGTCCGACGACTTTTAAATTTGTCGGACTTCACCAAATTTTACCGGACAAAGACCGGTAATTGCCGGTTAACGGAAACCCAGGGTCAGACGCCTCTGACAATTGTGGGTAGTCAACTGCAGATGAGGAGTCCATACCAGAAGCAAGTTCAGCCGTCTCTATTCCGGTTGCAAGTCTTGTTGTTGCGGGCGAACCACCCCATATCTGCTCGCACAGTTCGAAATACAGAAGCACCACTCTACCGTGGCCGCTTTTGCGACCAGAGTCAATGGCCTGTCTGTATTTCCCCCTTATCGCCTTCAGCTTGGTCATGATTATGTTTTTGGTAACCAACTCCTTGCTGTGAGGGAACTCGGGGCTCGTCTCCGATGGGTATTTTTCGTTGAATAGGTTGTGGATGTCACCATATTTTGACTGGCAAGACTCCCAGTCAATGGTTGCATATGTTTTTTGTACTTTGTACTCAAGAGTTAAACTCAACAATACTTGTACTTCACTGTCTGTCCAAATGAACGACTCCTTTGCTCCCCGAGGCGGCATGTTGTTTACGATTGGAATTTTGTATTTCGCGGATGTAACGCGGAAGAACCGCTTTAGCTTTATTTTCCTGGCGTCTGATTGGCCAGCGGAGCTATGGGGTTAAAATTATATCGCCGACTACTGGTGTGGAATGCTCAATGACAGCGTTTATATTGCGTTCATACGTATGCATGTGGATGCAGATATTTTTATAAACGTGCTCGTGTGGAAGGTGATATTTTTATATACGAAAAACGTTTATCAAAAAAACGTATTGGTGTGGACATAGCCTTAGAAACATCTTAGTGAGAGGCACTTCAACAATTAAAATAACTTTTTTAATTTTTATGATATACTGTGATTAATTATCGCGTAAATAGATGTGGTTGGACTGATTTCTTTGCAGGATCTAATTTTTAAGACCTAGCACCTCATTTTTTGACAGAATAGCTGAAATTTGGGACCTTCTTAGGCCTTATAAATTGGATTGCTTTTTAAGACCAGCGCGGGAACCCTGTATTTAGTTAAGTTTTTTTTTATTGGGTAAGTGGTCCTTGGTCTGAAAAAGTTTGAGAAACACTGCTTTAGAGCCATCCGATAATCTGTTTGCGTTTGCCGTCCTTGGTCGGAAGGGGGAAAATCTGCCCAAAATTTGCCAGATTATCTTTAAGTGTGTACCTGGTTTAAGGCTGTGTTGCGGTCACTGAGGCGGGCGGGACTGACTGCCAACCCGGCGAAGTGCGTGATAGGGCGGAGGGATATACGCTATCTGGGGTGCCGGGCTTCTCGGAGCTGGCCAGTCCCCTGACCGACCTCACCCGTAAGGGTGCCCCAGATCCAGTCCAATGGACGAGGCCGTGCCAAGTGGCGTTTGAGGGGATTAAAACCGCCCTCTGTGGAAAGACAGTCCTGTACGCTCCTATCTTTGCTCTACCCTTTTCTCTGCAGACGGATGCATCGAACAGGGGGCTGGGGACAGTGCTGTCCCAGCGGGTGGAGGGGGCCGACCGGCCAGTGCTGTACCTGAGCCGCAAGCTGTCGGAGCGTGAGGGCAGGTACAGCACGGTGGAGAAGGACTGCCTGGCCATTCGGGGGGTGGTCGGCGCCCTCCGGTACTACCTGCTGGGGCGCACGCTCACCCTCTACTCTGACCATGCTCCCCTCCAGTGGCTCCACTGCATGAAGGACGTCAACGCGAGGATCACCCGCTGGTACCTCGCGTTGCAGCCCTTAAATTTCATGGTGGTCTTGTTGTACTGTTGTTGCACTGTTGTCCTATATCAGTGCAGTCTGGCAAGGTATGAGCACAGGTTAGGCCTAATAGCCTACAGAGCACTGTCATTCTGTCATGGTCTGATAGTGAAGCATTGTTCTTTTTTATTTGATGACTTGTTTGGTCGATTGATAGCGTAAAACTTAAGTTGTGAATGAATGGCGAGCATCAATGCTTTTCTATGACACTACTGATGACGTATCAGGGTCTTGAAGGATTGTCCCATTACATAGGGAAAGATTTCAACCACTACGGCTTGTGGCTCTGTTCGGAGGCCTTGGCTCCAAAGCGAGTGGCACTCCAAAATGAGCCCTAAGGGTAGAAAAGGGAATCGGGATCAGGCCTTAGTGCTCTCTCCTCCCTCTCCTCAGTCTTTCTTGTATCTCATTTCATTCTCTCCTCTCCTCCTTTGCTATTTTTTCATCGACTCACTTCATTGAGGTATTTCTTCCAAGGTAAGAGAAAGATGAAAGAATTTGGAGATTTTGACTGAACTAAGCCTTTAGCATTAGCTCTATCTCAGGGCTTAAAGTTCGGATTTCCGGCGCGGGGGGAATTTTGAGCAATAAAAAAAAAAAAAAAAAACGTGCTATTTGTTTACAACGTAATTTAAAGAGTCGTCTTCAGCAAAAAGACAGTTCCGCCTACCAATGGTATCACATTGCTCAAGCCAACCAACGACTTCTAGCCAATCGGAGGCAGAGTAGTGGGGCGGGCCTTAAGAAGTTTGAATGAGTGTAATGTTAGCTTGTAGTGACGTTCGCTTTTAGCAGCCCTCTATCTCGCTAACTTTAGTAAGAGTCTATTTAAATGGAAGCCAAGTTTCTTAAACCTGGCGAAGACACAGCTATACTAGAACGGGGAGTAAGGAATAAATGGCGCTGGGCATGGATAGAGGAGAGTAGTGACAGGAAGCCTTATGGGACGTGGTGCCTCAAACTGAGGGAGCCGGGTGCTTGTTTCTGTACGCCGTGCTCAAAGAAACTCGTCTACGGCAGTAGTGGGAAGAAGGTTATTGCTCGACATGCCTCAGATCCCGGTCACCAAGCTTCGGTTCGAGCGCTTGCTCATACAACAACCTTGCCGGGAGCGATGGCTACAGGTACCACTTCATCTTCAATGACCGACCGTGTTTGCGAGCAAAAGATCCGAGTGTGCGCGTTTATAGCTGAACATGATCTGTCTTTCACAATGGCAAAATTGAATGACAAATTAATAAGTGATGCAATCAGTTTGGCCTTAAGTGATTTAATCAGTTTGTTCTTTTAAAGACATCTAAATATATTATTTTATATTGAGTATAAAACAGTATTAATGCATTTTAACATTGAGACATATATTTTGTATTGACTATAAAATAGTATTAATGCTTTTAAACATTGAGACAAGAAGCTGTCTTCTGTACCCGCTCTCCCAATATCTCAAACTGTGACCCCCCTCCCCAAGAAAAAGTTTCAGGCACAGGATTTGTTCCCACTTTAAGCCCTGCTACCTCCATCTGTACAGTCTTCATCATTCTTAACTGACACATTCACATTCTGAAGGTCACACTTCTTGTTCACATTATTTTCTCACTGTCAAGATCAATACTAGCTTTCATTTCCTCCCCAGTCATATCTTTCTCTTAAGTCTATTCTTACCATTGGATGTTCCTGAAATTTTTACCCATGACTTCAGGATCTACAGTAGCCTTTCATACCAGCCACATATCTGAGAGGAAGAGAGAGAGAGAGAGAGAGAGAGAGAGAGAGAGAGAGAGAGAGAGAGAGAGAGAGAGAGAGAGAGAGAGGGAAAAAGTGTTTGTTTGTAGTAGTCAATCATCTACAAATTCATGAATCTACTATCCAGTGAGCAATAGATCAGATCCACCATAGTGTTTGGGATGGTTGGGATAAACCCTAACCATACTCTTGACACCATTTCAACCATTTCAAATCTCAAGTTCATCATTATCTGTCCATCCATCAGTCTGCAGAACCAATCTTTTTTCCTCATCACCCTGTTTCTCTCTTTTCTAGTCATCCTTTCGCTGAACATTTTGGTTTCCTTTGATACTTCACCATTGGCAGTTGTTTCAAAAACATTCTCATCTATGTTTTTCTCCTCTTTCTCTCCCTCCACCTTTCTCACTCTCGTCTCTTGCTTTCCTTTCATCTCTTTCTTTATCCTCCCCTCCCATTTGTTCTGTTCATCTTCTTTGTCTTATTCTTCACCTGCATTGTGTCCCCCTCCATCTTTCTCTTTCTTAATCTGTCATCCCTCTGCTGTTTCTCCTCCTCCTCTTTCTCCCAAACACCCTTTTCTGTCTTTCCTCTCTCTTTCTCATTATGTTTCTGAATGTTGCCTTCATCTTCTTAAACTTTGTCTTCACCTTTTGCCAACTCACCTCTAAGCTTACCCCCCCTTTCTCTCTTCTTCTCCAGATCTTTAATTTTCTCCAATTCAGTTTTTCTCTGCATCTCTTCTTGTTGTCTTCTCTGTATTGCTCTCTTTTTCCTTTCTCTTGCAATATACTTTTCTTCCCTAATTTCCTCTCCCTCTTTTCCTTATCTCGTCTCATTTCATTACTCCTTCTCTCTTGAAGACTGTTGTCTTGTTCCATCCACTGTTTCCTCTACCTCCCTCTATAGCTTCTCCTTCATGATTTCTTTCTCCTTCCTGCTCCAGTCTCGCCATCCCACCACATTCATCTGTCCCAATCTCTCCATTGCATATCTCTTCTTTCTCTGCATCTGGATCATCATCAGTTCCTCTATCCTCTTCCTTTCCTCCTCCAGCTCTCTCTCTCGATCACTCACTTCCTCCCTCATCAACTCTTCTCTCTCTCCCATCTCTCCTCACACACCCTCCCCTCCTCCTCCTCCCTCTCTCTCCCTCTTTGAGGGCTCCTCGTCCATCCTTTGCTGTGTCTGTCATTTCGATCTTCATATTTTCTCCATCCATCTCTCTCTCCTCCTCCTCCAGTCTCTCATCTCCCCCTTTCTCTCCATTCCTCCTCAAACGTTTCACAAAGGGCTGGATCACCTTCCTCATCAACAGTTTGCGTGCTCTCTCCAGCCTGCTCTCTTTGTGCTGTAGCAGGCCCACCTCGTCAACAACACACCAGTCGTCCTGACTGACATTATTCCACTCCTCCATATTTGTTTATTTAAAGGATCCTCGTTAGCTTATGCCGTAGCAGTTTGCTAATCTTCCTGGGGTCCACAAACAATCAACATTACAACAAATAATACATGAATACAGTAAATAAATAAAAATATATGTAACAAAAAAAACAACAGAAGAACAGTAAAAATATAAAAACAAATTCAGTTCAACCCAAAGAGTCATTGTCATCCTATACAAACATGAACCAAAAGCAAACATCTCTATAAGTGTCCAATCAACCCAACTAAACAAAAAAATTATAATTAAACAACCTGTCATCAAAAACTTAAGTGCATCTTCAGTCTCTTTTTGAAAAGGCCTAAGTAAGTAGATTGTGTAAGGCGATCAACTTCTCCAGAATCGATTTAATTGAGTCGTCACTTACAAGCGAGTTCGTTTAATCTCAACGAGACGTCCTTGATATCACTTCTTAAGATGATATGATCCAATCAAATATTAGGCACCACTACTGAACTGTTCATTAAGATAATATTTATTCAAGCACATCAGCAAGCAATAATAGTTCATTTCCATGGAAAAGTGTCTCATCTAGTTTCACCTCTGCAGGCTCAGCTAGCCGTCAACAAGTTAACTGCAGTGGCTCCACCAAACAAGAGTCCCCTTTAGCCTTCGTACACAGTCTTTATACATTTGATTTAACATTTGGGGCTGGGTGGTGCCTCCCCCCCTATCTGGTAGTTTTCCAATTGTCAGCACAAAATCCGCTACAGCAAGTGTTCTCGTTAGCATTGGCCTTCAACTTCTCCCTGTGTGGGTGCGCGAGAGTGTACTGTGTGTTATCAGCAGTGTGTCCTGCTAGCCTCCCGTTCTCATGGTGATATCCGTACTTTGTATGAGCAGAGCAGTGTGTCAGTGTCCTTATCAGAATGTCTTGTTATCAGAATGTCTTGTGAAAACACAACTATTGAAGTTACACAGTAATATTAGGATTCGATTTACAAGTTAAAATATAGTGTTAGAAGAATAGACTTATCATTAATCATTAGTTATGAAAGTATAAAATCAGTACAGAAAAATAGAATATCATAACAGCAGGTGTAAAATGGTTGTTAGCACATAGGTAAAAATAAGTAATTTACAGGCAGTTTGAATCATAAAACGTTCTTTTAGTCAGGAGCTTGTATTCTTCTTGTCGCTCAAAAACAGAACCTCTCTTTTGGCTTTGCGTGACCTTCCTATTGTTCTCAACTGACCTCAGTCACATATTATTTAAATGAGCACATAGTACATGATTTATCACTTCTAGTTATTTTAATACAAATTCCCAACAAATCCCCCCTTTGGTCATTAAACAAAATTATGACCATTACAGAGAATTTGTAGCCAGACATGGTGAGATGGGTCGTAGACCGCAAATGCCTTTATTTACACCATTCCTTCACAAACCTTCATAATTACAACATATCTTCAACTCCTGTATCATGATCCATGATCTCCTCACCCTCTAACAGTGACTGCTGCTGCTCAGCAATAAGCATTTGTAATTGTCTCTGTGTTCCAGCATCAATCTTGGTTAGGATTTTTTTAATTTACCAAAAACAGAGTCGACCCAATCACCAATAACAGTGCTAACTCCAGCGTTTGCATACACCTCTTGTAAACATCCTCATCACCATTTACCAAATTTCTCATTATCAGCGCCCAAGTGTCTCGCACCGACCCATGAGTGGGACCATGTGTCTCAGCACCAATAACATTCATTAGACCTGCACGGGCCACTATTCTTCCGTCATGCGCTCTCCACAACCCGTAGCCCTTTTCAGAGGACCAGCTTTGCGTCACCCCCCTTGTTACCCACACTGACCTTTCTTGGGGGGAGGCGCCCCCCTGTATGTCATCTATAGTCTGTACAGAGCATTTAGGTTTGTCTAGCTGGATTGAGACCAGCTGATGTTCTCTGGGGACATATCAATGGACTGCGCTTACATACCGCCTTTATCCAAAGCGCTTCAATGGCTTCTCATTCACCAACACACACATTCACACACCAATGGTGGCAAGCTGCCATACAAGGCGCCGGCCCTGGGAGCAATTCGGGGTTCAGTGTCTTGCCCAAGGACACTCTGACATGTGGCCTGCCGGGGCTCGAACCGCCAATCTGCCAACCTTGCGATCATTAGATGGCGGCTCTACCTCCTGCATCACAGCCACCCCCTCCTGATTTAGCGGCTGCATCTGCAGCATAATTTCCTTTTTCTTCGTCTGTGTCGGCTTTCGAGTGTCCCTTCAGCGGTACCTCCAATCTAAAGGCAGATATCTATGGGGTGAGCCCCCACCTTTCCAAACATGTCTGCTACAGGTTTGCTGAAATTGCCTGGCAGGCACGCATTCTAAGGAAGCAAAACAAATTGCAAGGCATTTGGACAAGAAACTGTAAAGTGATGATTAGGCCCAATGGATCTCCTGAAACCTCCAAAGGGATTATGGTGAGAGAACAAATAATGACTGTGAAATACCTGAACAGACAATTGACTCAAATCTGAGTGGAAATACTTGAACAGACAATGACTGTCAAAATGGGAATGGACAAGGATTATTCATTTCCACTAAACGATATAAATGATGATGAGTTTGGAGAAATGGGATCACTGGACTGTGTGAATTATAATCCAGCTGCACCTAAAAACTATGAAGAGTTGAACTTTGAAAACCTTTGACTTTACAGAGGACAAAATGAATGAATGAATGAATGAATGAATGAATGAATGAATGAATGAATGAATGAATGAATGAATGAATGAATGAATGAATGGACTTTATTGTCATTGCTACAGTACAGGTACCAAACAACGAAATTTAGGAGGGGTGGCTCCCCTGGTGTTAGGAAAGGGGGGGGAAAAAAACTTTTAGAAAAAGAATAAAATCACAAGAAGGTAAGGAGCTGGTTTACATAAATAAAGGCTATGTACACAATCCACTGTACTATACTGCACAGATAGTCAACTAGGGTTGTCATATTGCACAAAAGTATTTTTTCACGTTATTTAAAGTGTCGTATTGCACAAAATGTATGACATTGAGAACAACATCGACCACTTCTACAACAATAATAACATCGAACCACTTCTACAGCAATAATAACCGTCTGCAACTGTGACTATTACACAGAGGAACAATTCAAAAGTAATATAATATTGGATGGTATTTTATCAACAATACACTTCAACAGTAGAAACTTTAAGAAAACTAAGGACTATTTGAGACAGTTCACCAAGTTCAGCATCATTGCTGTATCGGAGACATGGCTCAGTAAAGAAAAAGAAGCCGATGTGGAACTTGAGGACTATGAACTATTTACCTCCAACAGAACAAACAAGAAGGGAGGAGGAGTTGCCTTGTATGTAAATAATGACTTTGACTGTAAAATAGTAAAAAAAAATGTCAATAACAATAGAAAACATTATGGATTGTGTCACTGTAGAAATAAAATATGGAGAAATCTAAGACCATAATAATACACTTTGTTCCTTCAGACCTCCCCTCTTCCCAGGGCGCAGTCTCAGGCTGGAACCCTTTCCGATGGAGGTTTACTGCCCTCCAACCCCTTCTTGGGTCAGAGTCAGTCCACCTCCACCCCTTCCGCTTCCCAGACGTCTCCTTTTCAGAGCTCTGATCACGGAAAGCACTGCTCGCTTACTAACGCATTCGGTTTCAGCTTACAGTGGCCTGACTGTACATTGAGCTGAGCGCAGCCACCATTTTCCTATGGCTTAAGGCTTTTGCGACCCAACCGGCCGGTGACCCAGTCGATAGCGATCCCCAGTCAGTGTCTAAACACCAACCCTGTAGCGGTGATTGGCCGCCCAGTTGGGAACCGACGGTCTGATCCCTAGCCCACTTCGCTATGGGTCTAGAAACTTTGACCGTTTACACCAGCCTTGCCTGTTCACGGGTGTGACTTCCCCTCACATCCCGCTAGGTGTGGGCTGTCGCCCACGTACCACGCACTGCCCACACACCTAGATGCGACAGCTGCGCCGACTAGACGGTACCACGGTAGTATGTTCATTCATACTTCATCAGACACGGGGGCCTTCAGTCCTCTCCCCAGCACTATATAGAGTCTTTAACGTGCCCTCGGAACTTTGCAATTCCACCGCCGCCTGTTACAGCCTAGGTTCGGGGTGCCTAATCCCCTCCCTAAGCTGTGTATATAGAACTCCAGGATCCTGTCTTGACACATTCAAAGATATGATGGTTGATATGTATGATAAACCAAATGACAGAAAGACGGTCTTTGTATGTGGGGACTTAAATATAGCTTTGTTGAACCCAAATGAACAAAACAAAAAAAATGTTACAGACATCATGGACACAATGTACAGTATATGTCTATTTCCTACAATCTTAAAACCGATTAGAATAACAAGTAACAGTGCTGCTTTAATAGATAACATTTTTTCCAATGAAATTGGGAGTAAAATAGTAAGTGGAATGCTATTACCGTAAATAAACAGAGCTGCCTATCAAGACCCAACTAACAAATTATTCAGAAACCCCTATGATCTCAAATTTAAAGAATTGGTGGACTTCAAAATGGCACAAGTAATGTACTAAAAAAAAATAATGCTTCCAGACTGTATCCAGAGACTGTTCCAAGTTAGACAGACTAATTACGAACTCAGAGGAACATGTATATTTATGAAAACAAAGATTAAAACAAATGCAAAACAAAAATGTATAACAGTTAAAGGAGCCTACCCATGGAACACCCCCGAAAAGGAAATGAAAATGTGCAGCACACCAAAAGGACTCAAAAAATCACAAAAAATAAGATGATTACCAAGTATAAAAACAGAGGCATAAACACAGCCCTTGTTTGGTATCCTTGAACCCCCCGCCAACATGCGCAAGTAAAGTCCTGTTCACAAATGTTTCCCTGTCTTGACCATGCACTCATGAACATACTACAGAAGTGCGTAGCATGAAGGCGTCCCACACCACCCCCCTTTCCCGTTATCTTAATGCAGTCATAGCCTATTTCTAAATGTAAAGGGTGATGTCCCTCATATATCATGGGGCCATAGTTCTATCCATACCGGGGCCGTTTTTTCCTGTTCTCCCCCTCGTCCCATCCCTACTGGAGAATTTGAACAATTATCAGGCTTGTAGGGGGAGGGAAACAGTGTACTCTCTCTAGGTTGTTTCAAGCAGACTAAACATGTTACCTTAGAAATGATGGATATTGTGTAGTTTACCCAGTTGTACCAAACATTTTAATTTGATTTGATTTGCTCTCCATTTATCACGAATATTTCAACCACAAAAACACACAAATCTGCAACAACAAAAAACAACAAAAAGCAAACCCCCCCCAAAAAATAAATACAAATACAAATAAAATAAGATATAAATTGAAATAAAATATATCTTCCTCGACATGGAAGCAACAGTCGGCAATGGCCCTTGTTCGAGAAGAGACAGAAAGAAACAAAACCCATCTGGTCCTGCCCCTTCCCCACAATATCATACCATTATGCAATAGATTATCTATCAATATCAATAATAATATACCTATCCACTATAGTAAAAGACAACCAAACGCCCCGCGGTGGTGTAGCGGTCTACGCACTGGCCGCTAGTGCATGCTGCCCACCGGGGCCGGGGTTCGTATCCCGGCTCGCCAGATCCAGATATGGCCGAGGCACACGGGAAGCGGCATATTGGCCGGCCGCTTCCGAGGGGGGTATAGGAGTATTTCTGGACTAGGATCCGTCGCGCAACACCGCCCCCTGGGTGCCGGAATAACGGTACTGGGCTCGAGGAGCCAGTCAGCCTAGTCTGCCTGGCGCCCTCCTCTGGGACTGCCGGCCACGGGGTCGTGCGGCGGATCCTATGCAATAGGCAGGGGATAATTGGATGCTAAGTTGGGTTAAATTGGCTACCAAATTGGGTGAAAAAGGGATAAAAAATCTGAAAAACAAATAAAAAAAAAAAAAAAAAAGACAACCAAAAGGACTTCAAAAATACCAATTCACGTCATTCTCAAGCTCCTCCAACCTATATCCCTCCAAACCTCTCAATAGTATTACTTGTTTTCATTGTTACATCAAGGCCATTCCAGATGGACACCCCACAAACTGAGATGCACCTGCCCCTGAGCGCTGCACGGACAACAGGCTGTTCTACATTCAATTTCCCTCCTAGACTACAACCCCCATCTCTGCTCATGAACATTATTATTATTATTATTATTATTATTATTATTATTATTATTTAAGTTGCCAGGGACCTTATTTTGTGTTACTTTAAACATGAATCGTGCAGCTCTGAATTTACACTTCTCCAAACTTCAGTTTGACTTTCTTTTATTTTTATATAATTGGTATGATCTCTATACCCAGCATGAAGTACAATCCTTATAGCTCTTTTTTGTTTTTTCAATGTGCATATCTTTTGTAGGTTGGTTTTATATGTATTTCCCCAAGCTTCAACACAATATGACAGATAGGGTACAATGAGTGTGCAATATAGAGTGTATAGTGATTTCTGATTTAAGATGTATTTTATTTTACCCAGAACTCCCAAGCTTCTCGCAATCTTTGAGCACAGATATTTTCACTTTGTTTCCAGCAGAGTTTGTGGTCTATTTAAGACACCCAAAAACTTGATTTCATATACTCTCTTGATTTTGACATTTTCAATTTCCAGATGGAGTTCTGTATTTATATTGCAATTTCCAAATTGCATGAATTTGGCTTTATTCAGATTTAATGATAGCTTGTTTGTCTCAACCCAGCATTTTAATTTGTACAATTCCTTCTTTGCCACCGTTAAAAGCTGCTGCAGATCATCCTACTTACATATTCTGATAATACTAATTAGTTTGTTTTTGTATTTCTTATATTTAACCCCTGCCTCCTTTGTTTTATGCTTTATAAATACCCAACTAGAGTATTCTATTTCTTGTATTCATTTTTAATGTCCTTGGACATCCACAGATTTTCAGAATATTTATTCTTATTGCTACATTGTTTTAGTGGGCAGTTTTGTCATATAGAACTTTAAATGTTTCTAGCAATAACCCATACGCTTTGTCCACATCTGATTCTTCATATATACTCTTCCAATTCCATTTTAATAACTCATTTCTAAAAGCAGATATGGATTCCTCAGTTCTTATTGTCTTGTATGTCATTTCCTCTTGTCTTGTGGTCAATATACCTCCCACGGTCCTGTCCACCACGGCTCGTTCCACTTCCTTTTGTGGATTCTGATTCTTACCCAGTCGCCTGGGTCTACAATAGGAGTCTGTTTTGCGCCGTTGTCTGCTTTCTCCGCAGCATTCAGTTCCTGTGAAGAGAAAACTCGATTGAGATTAGTTAGAGTTTTGACATATATTCATTTTCATGGAGAGGAGGTCCAAGCCACCTCCCTCTGTCTCTGTATCATGTCGGCAAGCTTTCTTTTTATAGATGAGGGAAACTAAACCGTGGTATGAATTCCTTTAAGAGGCACTTTATTACAGATGCAGCATCCTCCCGTTTACACGGATATGCTTCAGGCCACCTTGAAAATCTATCAATCACCACCAACAAGTATCTTTTGCCTTGTACTCTATTGTCTAATCCCATGTCGGTGAAGTCAATACATATCTCTCGAAATGGGCAGGGAGGCACTGGATATGTGCCCATTGGGCATTTAAGTACTGTTTTTGGGTTGTGCTTATTGCACACATCACAGTCTGAGATGAAATTCTTAACCATCTCCAAACCATAAGGGGTCCACCAATCTCTCATTATTAGTATTCTGCATGGGGCTTCCCCGGTGACTTTCCTGCCGCCGGGAAGTGTTACTGTTAATCCGTCTGGTCCACAAGTTACCTCCGCGTTCAATTTACATAGCAGGTCCCTCCCCATTAAGTTTACGGGGCATTGGGGAGCGAACAGGTAGTTGTGTGACAATTTCTGGTGGCCTATTTTTGTTTCTAGGGGGATTGTTTATTTCTGTGTCTGTGCCTGTCCGGAGTAGCCTACTGTCGTCATGGCCAGATTTTCTGACAGAGGAGGAACTCTACCCTTGTGGTTTCTCATGGTGGACGCTGCTGCTCCAGTATCTACCATGAACTGTTTTTTCTCTCCTCCCACCAGTATTTCAATCATTGGTTCTTCGTTCGGGTGGAAGTGGTAGGTTCCCCTTTCGCCTCCTGGGCATCCCTATAGGTGTTGACCATAAGGAGCCCCTCCTTGTGGTTGATTCATCATGGGGGCCATCATGGTTGGTGCCGGTTGGCCTGGCATCGGGCCCCCCCACTGTTGCTGTGTGGGGGGTCGAAACTGCTGGGGCTGCCATTGCTGCTGCTGCGTTGGTCCCCATGACTGCTGTTGGCCCCCTTGGTTAGGGCATTCCTTCTTCCAGTGTCCTGTTCCTCCACATGTGTGGCAGGCACCTGCTCCTGGTGCTCTTGGTCCTCCACGGCCTCTCCTGCGGCCTCCTCGCCCACGTCCTCTCCCTCCGCCTCTCTGTTGATATTCGGGGAAGGATTGGTACTGAGCCGGGGGCTGTGGTGCTGCAGAGGCCTGCGGGACCTCTCCAAGCTGGACCAATATCTTGCCTTCTTTACATTCCTTCTTCCTTGCCGTAGCCACAGCGTCAGCTTCGGTCACCTGCATTTTCAACAACCTCTCACGCTGCACGGCCTGTTTCTCCTCGGTCTCGTCGGTTTTTCTTTCTTCTGAATTAATTAAGGTCTTATATTATATCTTATAGGGTCTCTGTGTGTATCAATCTTGTACACTACCATTTAATATTTTACCATTTAATATATGGCATTTACCGCGGTAGTTTAGAAAATATTATTATTATTATTTTTATTTTTTACCAGTGGCCCGGCCGAAAGCTACCATCGAACGGCCCATAAATCGAAAGCTACCATCGAACGGCCCATTAATCGGGGACAGCGGCCCATTGGTTAATTTTCTATTCAGGCACTGGGCTGGCCCAATCAACAGAGAGAGAGGGGGAGTCAGGGGTCACACACGCAGCACCAGACCTCCGTCTCAGTTTCGCGGTAGTTTTGGGCCGAGCCGGCGGCAAAATACATTTTGTTAGCCTGGATAGTGGATACTGAGAGAGATGGAGCGCAAAAGCACACAAAAACGGAAGGGAGGCTGGGAAAAACTTAGGGAGAAAAACAAAAAGAAACTCGAGGCAGATGCTGCCAAATGTGTAAACATTAGGGACATGTTTGCTGCAGGGGCTGCTGCACCCTCAAGTTTACCACAGAAGCAACAGCAACAGGTTGAAGAGGATGCTAGCAGGGAGGAGCGGGAGCAGGGTACAGATACAGAGGATAGAGAGGATACAGAAGAAGCGGGGCCGAGTCAGCCTGTAACCGTTGACCCGGTAAGGAAAATATAGGTAGCTGTTAGGGGTGTAACGGATCTTCCCCCACGGTTCGGCACGCATGTGTACCGCGGATCAATCGCAAAATGTAACCAAGTAATAATATTACTTAATATTAGTTAATATCCCTTGTAAATCACAATGTAGAGTTGCCATGAAAAGATAGACGCGACAGTTGCGTGCTTTGTTTTAATCTAAAGCGCAATGATAGGTTGATTATGAAAAAAAAAAATCCAGAAGAACAAGGCTGCGTTCGTAAATTCGCTCTGGAATCTGATCAGCATTCATGGAACGCCTCTTGTCCAATCAAATTACTTGGTCCCTTTATGACGTCGGACCCAGTGTGCTCTCCGGCGCTCTCAGAGCAAATTTACGAACGCAGCCCAAGTGTATCATGGCGAGTAGAGTAGTGCTCCTAATGTTGGCGACAGAGCTAACTCGAAATGCCTCCCTCGTAATTTAAATCCCATGTATGGGAGCACTTTGGCTTCTCTGTCAATTATAACAATGACGGACAAAGTGTGGTCGATAAAAAAGTTACGGTGTTTAAGCGTTGTGCAACGAGAAAGTTGTACATGGCCACACATTTGCCGCGACATCACCCTGGTGTGTTGACGGGAGGCACGAAAAAGGCAGCTTGAAAACTTCTGATAATGTAGCCAATTTTTTTATACCATGTTTAAAGTAAGGTTTCACTTTATTATTTAGTTAAAAGTGGCATAAAACATGTTTATTTGTCTGCTTTAAAGAGCCCAGTGATTCACTGCTGCAACCAGGTGCCTCCCCCCTCTCTCCTACTGCATCATTTAAGTTGAATGTGTGTTTCTGTTTAATATGTAGCCTAATGTTTGAGTGTAGAATATGTTATGTATTATATATATATATATATATATATATATATATATATATATATATATATATATATATATACACAGGGGTGCACATAACTTTTTGGGGCCAGTGCTCAGAGGAGCACCTAGGGATGCTGCTTGGTGCTCCCCGAGCTCGCAAGTCACGACCCGTCCCACAGGATGGATAAAAAAGGGATACATGGATAACTTATATTAGCAAAACGACATTTATTCATAAATATAGATGAACGAACAAATGATTGTGTGCAAATCAAAAGAAACAAATGCAAAATCAAATGACTGCTCTTTAAGCATGAAAGTCTGTCAGACTCCTTTAAACACAATGAAATAAACTGACATCTCTTTAAGCACTAACTGAATGTATGTTCTTTAAACACACTGAAATAAACGGACATCTCTTTAAGCACTGCTCTGTTCTGTAAACACTGAAATCAACTTTTCAACAAAAAGTTACAGCCTAAGCATTTATTTATGCTATAAGCTTCATCATCATCATCACTGCTCTCTTGACTGCTGTTATCACTGTCCTCAAGTTCAACCATGGTAGAGGATGTTGTAGGGCAGGCTATCACTTTAAATAGCTCATTATTTTTGATTGTGCAACAAAGTCTTTTTTTTTCTTTTTCTAATAGAATTCCCAACCATATTCCCTGGGTCAGGGGTCGAGGTGCGATAACGAAGCTGTAAAACAAACGTCTGAACGTTTGAAAGCTTCAGAGAAAAGAAACGTGTCCCTTGGTGTTGTTTTTCCTTTTAGCGACGAGTCGTTCGGGACTGAATTTTCACGTGGCGTCGTGATAACCGTGCGATACGCGATACGCGGAATGAAAGTACGAGTTACGATACTTTCCGAATGTTTTCGTGAGGGGAGTCGCCGGTGGTCGTCGTCGGTCGACTGTTGTGATGGATTACTCGTCGGGCCTTCGGCTGAGGGGACGGCAAATAGTTACTTAGTGGGGCTTGCAGTGATGCAGCAGTCAGCAGTCAGCAGTTGGATTTTGAGGAAGTAAATTCCTCTCCCAGCGGTTCCAGCTGTTGGTGCGCAAGAGCGCCTTCATGCGGCTGATCTGCCGCGCAGCATGCATTTTGGCGACGCATGCGCACTGGCGCACCAGTTATGTGCACCCCTGAATATATACCAGTTTTGACATCTTGAATGTTGTTGGGCTTTACACAGTAAAAGTGGTGTTTTTACAGAATTCGAGGAAAAAGCTTTTTATTTGTATTTTTATGTTTTGTGTTGATTCGATAAATGATCCGATCCGTGACTCAAAAACCGTGACACGATCCGTGAGTTAGGTGATCCATTACACCCCTAGTAGCTGTACAGCTGGGTTTCCGTTAACTGATAGTTACCGGTCTTTGTCCGGTAAAATATGTTGGTAAAGTCCGACATATTTAAACCTCTTCGGTCATAATGTCCGGTGAAAATAATTCCCTCTAAGCACAATTTGAATACAATTTGCTAAAATTAAATTGTCACGTATTCTGATTCCTTCTATATTAAAAAAGACATATATAGGCTATATATTTTATTAATGTGTAGGCTAGCGCTAGCCTATGTGATTTGTTTTGCCAGATGGGATTGACAATTTACAGCCTAACTGTAAATTGTCAATCCCATGACAGCTACTGTCAACGTTCCCAATCTTAGGCCCTAACCAGTCTATAACCGCTAATCAATCATAATCTGTTGTCGCTTATTACTGTTAACTAATAAATGGCGCTGTAGAACTGTTGTATAATAGCATGTGAGATTTAAGCAATATCACACGAGAGGGAGTGCTGGGGGAGTGCTAGAATGAATCACAGCCGTGCTGATATTCAGTATAACAGCACTCCCTCTCGTGTGATATTGCTTAAATTAACTAACTGTTGGACTTGGAGGCATTATAGCATTATCTCTCCTTGACTCCGTATGTCCAGGCAAGTCAAGCTGCAGTTGGAGTGGAGGCTAGAGGCAGAGCAGTGGAGGATAGAAACAACGAGGAGGAACAGGGTGTAGATTACTTTGCCCATCCTGGCCCTTCATTGATGCAGGCTTTTTTAAACTACCATCCCAAACAAGAGGCTAAAACCCCTGTGGTGAGGAAGGTGTTCACCAGAGATGGAAGATGCAGGAAGTGGCTGACGTACAGTGAGGGAAGTCACAGTTTGTTTTGTTTTGTATGCCTGGCCTTCAGCAAGCCAACTGACCATAGCATTTTTACAAGTGGAATGTCCGACTGGCCACCAGAGAATTGAAGAGCACGAAAAAAGCTCTGCACACAGAAATTGTGCAGAAGCTTATTTTTTAAATTGCTCAAAAGCTGACATTGAGCAACTGTTAGGGGGCCAACAGATGACAGTACACAGGGATCAAGTCAAGAAAAAGCGTCAGGTTTTGGAACGGGTAGTTGAAGTTCTCAAAGTTATAGGAAAGAGAGGCCTAAGCTACAGGCAGGTGGATAATGAGGCTGCATATACCCTGTGTGATGAGAGCATTGATCATGGCAATTTTTTAGAAATGATCATTTTACTGGGGAAATATAATGTGTGCTTGAAAGAGCATCTCAGCAATGTGGTAGAGAAGAGCAAAAATTTGCACACATCAACAGGAGGATCAAGAGGCAGAGGTTCCCTCATCACTCTGCTATCTAAAACTACCATCAACTCAGCGATTGATGCAATCCGGAACCTGATCCAACAAAACATCTCCGCTGACATCCAGAAAGCTGGAATGTTTTCCGTCCAGCTGGATACAACGCAGGACATATCCACGCAAGACCAGTGCTCAGTGGTTTTACGGTATGTGACTGATGTAGTCCACGAGAGGCTCGTTGCTGTGGTCCAGTGCAGCGCATCCACTGGACAGGTCTTTGTCCAGCTACTAACAGAGGTCTTTCAGCACTTAAAACTTGATGGAAGCATGTGCATCGGAAATGCCACAGATGGAGCATCCAACATGCAGGGGCAGTACAAGGGCTTCTCTGCACTGTTGGCAACACAGTCCCCCACACATGTCCATGTATGGTGCTATGCACACGTCCTGAATCTGGTGCTGGCAGACACTACTCAAATCGTCATTGAGAGTGGATCACTCTTTGGTCTCCTCAATGACACAGCAGTGTTCATAAGGGAGTCGTACCAGAGAATGAACCCTCACGTCCATACAGGAGCAGAAGACTGTGAAAAGCAACATGCGCACCAAAGCCAGAGGGTACAAGGAGGGCCTACTCAGGTATGAGACCATCCTGACGGCTCAAATATTCCTGAGGATATTTGAGAAGACATCTCCCCTGTCAAAGTACCTGCAGACGGAAGGGATGGATATCCTCTCTGCCCACAGAATGGTCATGTCCACACAAGAGGCCCTCAAAAAGATAGCGAGGGATTTCCACGCTGTAAAGGATGCTGCTGACAGCTTTGTGAAGTGGGCCACTGAAAAAATCGAGGAGCACGATGAGGAGACAGACCTGGAAGTGGAGGCTGCACTGCCACAGAAAAGAATCAGGAAAAAAAAAGCCATGCCAGGAGAAATGGCTCAGGATGAACCAAGGGAGGATGCTGACAGAGTCTACGAGGTCAGCGTCCACAATTAGATTGTTGACACAGCTATTGAGGCCATCTACAGAAGATTCCTGACCCATGGCAATCTTTATTCTGACTTGTCCTGTCTGGATCCCAAAAACTTTAATCTGATCCGAACTAGCCCTCTCCCTGAATCTGCTCTTGAAGACCTCAGCAAATGCCTGGTTAAATTTGAGAGCATGGCAACGGTGGACAACCTGCAGTCGGAGCTGAAAAGCTTAGCAAGCCAGTGGGACAAGCTGAAAACATCACCACTAGAAGAATATGTGACCAGGACAGTGGAAGAGGGACCCGATGGAGGAAAGGAAGAGGACATGGAGATCATCACCAAAAGTTGTGCCTTCTGCAAAGAGTGCCCGCTGTGCTGCTACCAAATTCTGCAGAGATTCAACATGCTCACAGATGCATACCCCCTGCTTGGACTTGCATACAAGTTCTTGCTGACATTGTCAATAACCCAGGTGGCCTGCGAGCGATCATTCTCAACACTGAAGTACATTAAAAGCAGACTGAGGAGCAGCCTGTCTTCCAGCAAACTGGAAGCCTTCATGTTGATGGCCACTGAGAAAGATGTCCTTGTGGCTTTGGACACAGACACTCATTGACAAAGTGGCAGAGAAGAGTGAGCTCATGAGGAAACTGCTGTTGTACTAAGGTTAGAGAATATTCCAATACAATTATTATTCTAATAATTTAGCAGCTTTTTAGACTGAAGATAATTTGATCATGTGACTCACTCATTGTTATCCCCAGTTCCCCACCTCTCTCTAAGGATGCCCTGTATGGTTCATACAACCTTTTCCACTAAGTGAGTATACAGTACAGTAGCTGTCAGTTTTTTTTCTCCATTTTCTGGAAGATGCTCTGATCATCTGAATCTGTCACATGATAATGTAATTATAAATGTAAACACGTCCTTGTAGCCTTGCTACAGGGACTCCCCAAACTAACTACAAGCAGAATAAGGAAAAAACAACCCGGCGGTCCACCGAGAGGCGGGATGGAAGATGGACCAATCAGGACAGATAACACGGTAACGACTGGAACGGCAACGACTAACGATCAAAGGATCCTGAGAGAATGCAGCTGTGGGTGGTCCAAAGTAACAACCTACTTGGGCCTGCGGATCCACCAGGGGAGGACAAAATGCGGCGGCAGCTACCAGATGCAAGCTTGCACTGCGCCAGCAGGTCAGACAAGGAGGAATCAGAGCCAGGTTGAGCACCACAGTGCTACTGATCCCACCATTGCATCCGGTGAGAGAGAGCAAGAACAGCCTCCCCAGCAGGATTTGCAACCACATCTGCACGACCCACAACAGGAGCATCAGAGCAGAACGTCAGGTAGAGAATCCACCAAAGAAACCCTAGAGAAGCCAGACCGGAAACCCAAGATCAAGTGGCCAAAGGCCAGCGACAAGGATTCATGGAGAAGCTTCGACGAAAGCTTACATACCACCCTCCAGAACAGTCTAAGAGGCAGCACAACGTCCAAGCTGAACATCTTCGGCCACATCATCTATGAGGAAGGCAAGGGAAGATTTGGAGAGATGCCTCAGAGGAGGACCGTTCCTAGGCAGAGCGGGAGACGGGAGAGAGAAATCCTCCAGCTGGTAAAGGAGCGGCGACGTTTGCGGAAGGCATGGAGGAGAGCTGAGGAAGAGGAGAAGGAGGGCTTGCAGAACCTCTGGAGTCAGATCAGAACCAGACTCACCCACCTGAGGCGAGCTGAAAGGATCAGGAAACGTAGAAGCAACAAGGAAAAGGCAAGGACGAACTTCTTCCGGGACCCGTTCAAGTACGCCCAGGGTTTGCTTGAGGAGACGAAATCGGGGAAGCTGCAGACCACCGAGCAGGAGCTGGAGGAACACATCAAGGACCAGCTCAGTGACAGCCAAAAGGAGAGTCCCCTTGGTTCCCCAGGGCACGTACCGCTCCCACCCGAGCCCTCTTCTCAGTTTGACACCACTCCCCCCAGATGGTCTGAAGTTAAGCAGGTGGTGGAGCATGCGAGAGCTGCATCTGCACCCGGACCAAATGGCGTCTCCTATAGGGTATACAAGAACTGCCCAATGACCCTGAAGCTTTTGTGGAGACTAATGGGCATTGCCTGGAAAACAGAATCCATCCCTTCAGCATGGAGCAGAGCAGTCACTACCTTCATCCCGAAAGAGAAAGACTCCCATAACATCAGGCAATTCAGAGGCATAGCCTTATTGAATGTGGAGGGGAAGATTTTCTTCTCAGTGATGGCAAAGCGCATGACCAGCTACCTCCTGGCAAACAATTACATCGACACCAGCTGTCAGAAGGCAGGCGTCCCAGGATTTCCTGGCTGCGTGGAGCACTCGGCTATGATCTGGGAACAGATCCAGACAGCGAAGCGGAGCAAATCAGACCTGCACGTCGTTTGGCTGGACCTTGCAAATGCATATGGGTCTGTTCCCCACCAGCTCATCCACTTTGCCCTCAAATTCTTCCACATACCACCGTGCATCCAGAGCCTACTAGCAACCTACTTTAACAACTTCCATGTATGCTACACAACCCAGGAGTTCTCAATGTGTTGGCACCGGCTGGAGAAAGGGATAGCGATGGGTTGTTCGATCTCCCCCATCCTTTTCACAGCAGCGTTTGAGATCATCCTAATCGGCGGAAGACAGATGGTCCGAGGAGTCAGATCCCAGTCAGGTCTGCGACTCCCAGCCCTACAGAGCTATATGGATGATGTCACCACACTCCTTCAGACAGCAGCGTGCACAGCGAGACTTCTGAAGAGGTTTGAGGAGCTCCTAACATGGGCCCGGATGAGGATAAAACCAACTAAGTCCCGCAGTCTCTCAATCAGGAAAGGAGTCCGGAATGACAACATCTCTTTCTCAGTGGATGGCGAGAAGATCCCGCTGCTAGTGGACCATCCTGTGCGAAGCCTCGGAAGGCTTTACACGGCTGACCTTTCTGACAAGCACATGGCTTCTTCTGTCACTTCCCAGCTCTTGGACGGCCTGAAGAAGATCGACCAAAGCCTCCTGCCAGGGAAATTCAAGGTGTGGTGTTACTAGTTCACCTTATACCAACGTCTCATGTGGCCCCTGAAGTTGTGTGACATCACTTTAACAACAGTGCTGAAGTTGGACGCAAAAGCCAACAACTACATCCGCAAGTGGCTGGGCCTTCCCCGCTGCCTCACTAATACAGCGCTGTTTGGAAGAACCACACTGAAGCTCCCACTGAAATCCATCAGCCTGGGCTATAAACAGGAGAAGGTGAGACTCGTGTTCGAGCTGAGAGACTCACCTGACCCGTTTGTCCAACACAGCAAGGCCCAGGTTCGCACAGGACGCAAGTGGGATGCCACGCAGGCAGTTGACCAGGCCATCAATCGCTTGAAACACCAGGAGATCGTCGGGGTGCTGCAGTCAGGCAGGACTGGTTTTGGATGGGGATCAGCACCCAAGATGTGGTCCAAGGCAACGAGGAAGGAAAGGAAAGATCTAGTGATCTCCGAAGTCGTAAAGATCGAAGAGGAGTGCTACAAAATCAGAGCCGTGGGCCAACAACAGCAAGGAAGGTGGACAACGTGGGAGGCTGTGATCAACAGAGCCATCACATGGAAGGATATGTGGAGGCTGCCCCAAGCAAGGCTGAGCTTCTCGATCAGGGCTACCTACGACACCCTTCCCAGTTCCCGGAACCTGCACCTCTGGTACGGCACAGAGGAGACCTGCCAACTCTGCAACGCCAACAACCCAAACTTGCGACACATCCTCTCTGGATACAAGGCGGGACTGACGCAGGGTCGGTACAGATGGCGGCACGACCGGGTGCTGCGCAAACTATCGGAAATTCTGGAAGCACGCAGACTGGAATCAAACAAGAGCAGCCCAGTCACATCACAGCAGCGGATCCAGTTTGTCCGGCAAGGGGGAGAAAGTCAGGGCAGCAGCACGAAGCAGTGGTCCCTCCTGTCTCCTGGAGGAGAGTGGAACATGAGAGCTGACCTCGATCGACAGCTGAAGTTCCCACACGAGATCACATCAACCTCCCTTCGGCCAGATGTTGTACTCTGGTCTACCCCGATGAGGACAGTCATCATGGCGGAGCTGACCGTTCCATGGGAAGAGGGGATGGAGGCTGCCTTCGAGAAAAAGAAGGAAAAGTACACAGACTTGGCAGCTGCGTGCTCGCAAGCAGGGTGGAGGGCAGTCACCTATCCTGTGGAAGTTGGGTGCAGAGGCTATACAGGAACATCTACACAGCGGCTCCTGAGGTCGCTGGGGATCACAGGATCCAAGCTGAGAAAGGCGCTCAAAGACCTGGCGGAGGAGGCTGAACAAGGGAACTTCTGGCTCTGGCTCAGAAGAAAGGACAAGGCGTGGGGGAAAGGAGGATCCTAGGGCCGGCTGCAGGGAGTGGCAGGGAGACGTCCCTGTCACTGCTCCACCACCTTGAGATGTTCCGGGATTAAAGGAGCGAAACATCAGTAAAGGGTGGCTCCCGGCTGACGACCCTGCAGTCAGCCCACTGGCACCGTCGGAGGTGCGACAGGCAGCAATGCCCAGCAGGTATACCCACCTGTGCTTTCATCTACAATTTACCATTTTGAATTCATTATCTGTCTCTCTCTCCCTCTCTCTCCATCAGGAGATGGCATTATTGTTATAGTTTGTTGAAGTGGCTGTTTTCCAGATATGCTGCTATCTCTACATTGTTCTACAGTAAGTAAAAGGGTACTAATAATGATGCAATTATTACTACTACTACTACTACTACTAAATGATCATGTCTTAGTCTCACCCTTGTCTCTGTCTCTGTTTCTCTCTCTCTCAAAGGTTGCCGTTGCCGTTTGTTTGAAAAATTTCACTGGACTTCACAGTATTTCTTTTTTATTTAGCACTATTACTAGTACTTAAATATTTGAATTTATTATATATTATTTAATATAATAAAACATTTGAAATTATTCTTTGACTTCTGGTGCTTTTCCTTTGATAACATTTTACTTCTACTGTACTTGAGTCCAGTGGCGTAGCGGACGGGCCCGCAAGCGACGCACCGCGGGGGGGCCCCAGCCACTAGGGGGCCCCCTAACATTGGATCTTCTTTTTTTTTTTTTTTTATAATTTAAAAAAATATGAAACAAAGAAAATAAGTGGCCCTTCATTGTGTCAAGCTTAATTTTAATATATAGGCCTATATTAAAAAAGATATACATAGTTAGCCGTATCCAATAGCAACATGACTTTGACGTCACACGTAGGCAGCGAGACACAAGGAAAATGAGCAAGCGAAAATACAATACAAAGTACAATAAGCATTCTTTAGGTGGTGGTAGATTCTCTATTCGGACATTCGGAGTGAAAGAAAAACAACATACAGATGATAATTCACACAATATAATACCACGAAAGCGTACAGCACTAAACAATAACATTTATTTGGGCAGCATCATACTCAAACTCAGGCAGAAGGGCAGGGTCCGGCCAGGTTCACAGTCACAGGCTGTCAGTGCATCATAATTCAGCATGGTTAGGCTATATATAGCTGCTTCTTTTTCTATTCTACTATTCTATTCTACTTCTGCTGTCTGCGTCTCCCTGGGTATTCCTAGACCAGATGGCAAAAAGTAAAGAAATGCCACAATATACCAGGACTTAAGAAACGAGATGTCCAACAAAGGATTTGACAAACCCTGGCCAATTTTACGCAACAAGTAGACTCTGATGCAGCGGAGACAGGGTTGCCAGATGGGCTGGTTTTTGGTGGATTTAGCAGTTTTTAGATTGGTTAGGTTGGAAATTCTCAATCCCATCTGGCAACCCTTAGCGGAGAGTCTACAGCTTATATGTTTACAGATATCGCGCTGCTGTGCACACCACACTTTGTTAAAAGAAATAAAGCTTGTACTTTTCTACTTATAATACATTCTACTGATGTAGTCTACCATTTGGTTTTAGTTATTGCTCTCACTTGTTTGTACCTTTTGCTAAGTCAAGCATTTATAATGTAGAGTGCATATTGCGAAATTTCGCAACGTCAATAACGCATCGGCCTCTAAAAAACGCACTTTTTTTTTTTTTTACCTCCGTTGCGAAAGGGCCCCCGCCGCCACCTTGCGGGGGGGCCCCGGGATTTTGCGCTACGCCACTGCTTGAGTCAAGTATGGAGATTGTGTACCCCATGGCCACCACCGCCAGTCAAGAGTGAGTGAGTACACTGGTCTACTTGCACTGGTACCATTGCTTACTGCATGTAGTCGTCTTTGTAGTGGTTTGGGGGAATACTACAGTTTGTCATATGACTGTACAGCACAGTATATAAGACGAGTATATAAGGCAAGTCTTTTTGTGCTGGTGGGTGTGGTCCGACCGATTGGGGTGGGCCTGTCTGGGCCAAAAATGCCAGGGCCTAATTTTTGTCCCAGTCCAGCCCTGAGCAGAACCAAACAAGTATGGAGTTTCATCAACATCTCAAACCTGACCACGGGACATCTAGACTCTGTTTCTACCAGGGGTTGAGTTTCACACACTCACCAAGAGGAGGGAGCCTTTCCACAGGTACCACCAGTACGGGCCCTGAAACAAGGACAGGCAAAGTTAGAGTAAAGGTTGGACCTCAACTACTAAACAAACGAAATAAACGCTGCTAATAGCTAGAAATAAACGCTGCTAACAGTGGTACATCGCTAGGAACGTCTAACTGCGTTTTTATAACATCACAACTTGCTGAGAGAACATCAACATGCTAAAAACACATAAGTACACATAATTAGATGAACACACAGCCCTTGCTTTTGAACACGTCCCAAAACGAAGGTATGTTTACAAGTCACTTACCGGTAGCCTGCGGCAAACGAGAACAGTGAATCCAATCCACAGATTATAAGTATTTAGTGATCATTAAACTGTTTTTTATTATATCGACTGGGTACTTTAAAACTTCAAGTTGCCTGTTATGAAAAAAAAGAAAACCAGATATTGTTGACACCCCTTCGATTCTGCGACTGGTTTCTGGTCTCACCAGCGGGCGTCACTAGGCTACACTTTTGAAAAGGGTCCTATAATTGATTTGCCATTTGTAAGAGAAGATACATAGAATAAAAACCTGAAGGCAGTAACCCTTTTTAATTTTTTTTTTTTTTTACAGTTGTTCACTGAGTACTGCAGAGTACTGTTTTTGTTGCTTGAATAAAGGCTGGCCGTCTTTAATAGCCAACTGTTGTTGGGGACTATACTGGGGAAGTATTTGTTATTATTCAGGAGTAAAGCAATAAATACAAATATCGGATTGATATCGGTATCGCAGATACCTGAAGCCCAGGTATCGGTATCGGTAGTGAAAAAATGGGATCGGGACATCCCTATCATGTACCATGACAAAATATATATGCAAGAGTGTGCAAGGAGGTATTGAATGTGTCATTGTCACTGATGTCATTGATTACTCCAATGTAACTCACCTCCTGTGCAGCTGAGTTTTACACTTTATTTTGTAGGCTAGGTTGTAGCAACCTCATAACAGGAGTGGGCAAATGTGAGTATCATGCCCCAGGTGGGTATTTTAATAGCCTGAACCTATCGATGTTACATTGAGTTTAGTGAATGGGATATGAATCACTAAATCCACCTTTTTCCACCTCAGAAACATCGCCAGATTACGTCCCTCCCTCACTGACTCCGTTGCCGAAACCCTCATTCACGCCTTCGTCACATCCCGTCTGGACTATTGTAATGGAGTCCGGTTCGGGGTTCCCAACAAAGCCCTGGACAGGCTCCAGTACGTGCAGAAGTCAGCTACCAGGGTCCTCACCCACACCAAGCCCTGGCAGCACATCACCCCCACCCTCATTCACCTCCTCATTCACCTCATTCAAGTCCCGCATCACATTCAAAATCATCCTCCTCACCTACAAATCCCTTCACGCCTGCACCCCCCAGTACCTAACTGACCTCCTCCCCCAGCATACCCCTTCCCGGAACCTGCAGTCCACAGACATGGGCCTGCTATCCACCCCCCACACCAACCTATGGACCTTTGGGGACAGAGCCTTCAGCGTGGCTGCACCTACTCTCTGGAACTCCCTCCCCACAGTGATCCGCAACGCCCCCACCCTGGACTCCTTCAAACTAGCCCTCAAAACTCATCTGTTCTCCAAGGCATTGGCCCCTAGTCATTGTTTTAGTTTTTGCTTTGTTTGTTTTCTGTTTTGTCTGTCCGTTTTCATCCCCTTGTACAGCGTCCTTGGGCTTTTGAAAGGCACTATATAAATTAAAGTTATTATTATTATTATTATTATTATTATTATTATTATGAATGACAATCATTCAATACACTGTAATTAAGAATAATAATGAAATCATCCTCCCTAATCTTGAATGGCCACCAAGCGCCACAGCTGCTGGTGTCTCTGATGCAGTATGGCTGCCAACTCCACCACAAGCATCTGCTCCACACCTCCTGTCATGTGACCTACCACCTGCTACACAAGCCTCAAGACCGACAGTATAACATGGATCCAAAGACTGTTTAAAACATTTGGAAAAGTTATCATCTTGCACTACAGGATTTGCATACCAGATGGGCTGAATTCAGAGGCACAAAGGTTGGTTTTCCAATGTCGATTATGGGCTCTAATAGTATGCATGTGCAGAAAAATTCCCAATGAGAGTTTTGAATAGTTTTGACAATAGTTACTGCACTATAGTTGATGCACTATATTGCATCTCTATTGCATTATTCTGAGTTCTGAGAGGTGTGTGTTGCTCTCCTCAGCACTATTTGCACAAGCACAAGCTAAGCCTTGTCCTAGACTGAAAAGTAATGGTATTTGTTGCACATAACGTTTTATGGATGTTACAATATCTTTAGGTGTGTAGTTGTATTGAGTTAATACCCATGTCTGATCTAAATGTCATGTGAATAGCTAAAATGGAAATATGTTGATTTTTGTTTTGTTTTAATGTGTTGAATACTTATTTACCCCACTGTATGACTGATCAAAGACTAAAATAAAGAAAAGCATCACTTAACTAATTCCTTTTGGTACTGTAAATAATTACAATGTCCTCTAGGTTCAGAAGGCCTATTTTAACTGTGCCAATGGCCTTTCCAAACAAACTCCTACATAGTATGTGTTGCTCAAAGACATGAAGTAGGAAAGCACCACGACACAAGCCACAAAATACTAAAAGGCTATGACTATTTCAGAGAAAAGATCAAAGCATTAATGCACTGTTGGCAACATTGGGTAAAATTTATAATTTTGGAATTTCCATGGTTTCCATCTGGAGCATGGGGCATCAAAGTGTCGAATTGAGCTAGAATTAATTTCAGCCAGTCTACCTTGCTTCTGCTGTCAGAGAACTACCTGGTGGTGGAGGTGGTGATTTTAGTACTGGTGATGATATTGATATTGGTATTACATGGTATTGTAATTCATCGACCATGGATGAGTGTCCCAAAGTGTCAAAGCTTTAGATTAGAGTAAATCTGGGGCAGATACATCTGATAAATAGCTAAACGTTCTTGTGGTCTGATTTGACAGTATCTGAAGGGCATAAGAGAGGGAAGAGAACCTTCCCTCAAATGGTACATTCACGCCTACCTCCTGGAAAGTTCTGTGGCTTCCATGCCTTTGAAACATGTCAACAGAAAATCTGCTTCGCTTGCAAACATACTGTACCCAATTATCCTTTGCTTCAAATGCCCCAACATCAGCCATGAGGATTGAGGAAAATTGAAAAGATGTAAGATAAAGAGAGCAAAGGAAGAATAAAAATTCAGTGGATGGTGGTGGATACTGGATATTAACTGATATGGACTGTATCAGCTGTAATTGCTGCAGTATGGTATCAGGATCAGTCAGCTGTATTTATGACAATAGCTAGGCTATTTCTTTCATACAAGCCCCAGTAGAAGCAGGATGGGAGGGAATGAAAGCCGCTCCCTCATGCTTTGAGGCCCTGGATATAATGCAATAGTTCCAGCTTCATTCACACCTCATTTCACTCTCATTACAAAACTTGGAGCTGAGGGAACAGTGCCCGGGAACAGTGCCCTCTGGATGCAATACATGCCAGCTCACAAGATGAGCCAGAGCCAACTCAGGCAGCTACATCACCACCAAGACTCTGAGAGTGGGAAAACCAGGCATCCTATGGGATTCAGTTCTTAAGCATGGCAATGCGGAAGAGAGAGGTGTCAAGCTGGAGAATGGGGGGGGGGGTGCGGAATGGGTTAAGTTTAATCTAAACGTTTGACTCATCTTTATTTTTTTTTAATGCCGGTTGAGAGAGGACGCTGGCGTTGCTTGTTCGCCGCTTCTCAGCCCTCTAGAAATCTATATTAGAGTGGGCTGGAAGAAGTTAGAGTTGGGCAGGGTCCCTGGGACATTGAATATGTTACTTTTTTTTTTTTAAACATGATGTTATACGTTTTGGGTCGTCTGAGTATCATTAAAGGTTCATGAGAACAAACAACTGTCACAGATATGATGTGTTATTGCAGCAAGAGGCTATACTCCTGATTTCCAGGTTGGTCTAAGATCTCATGCTACGAACGGAAGTTTGACTGGCGGTCAATGCACATTTCTGGTCTTTGCTACCATACAGACGTGATATTTAGTAGATGCTTTTATCCAGTGACTCTACGTCATAGTTTTCAACACACGCTCCCGTATCGCAGACATTCTACTACTGTTAATCAGTATTTAGCCTGTATGGTGTATATGAAGATGTTATAAATATGTTGTTACGATTTATCATGAAAATAATGTACAGCCAGCTAGATCCAAAACTAGGAGGAGGGCAAGTGTCACATTGGACAGACTACCAAAACAGAAAAAAATCTTAACGGCTGCAAAAGTGATGGATGTCAGAAATACATTACCTGGAGATTCAATAAGGTACTTTTATATGACAGGATATGGGTTAGGGACACCTGTAGCGAGATAGATAGATAGAGCCAAAAGTAAAAAGTCGCTGAGAGACGCAAGCAGGGTCTGGTCTGGTAATTGTATGACGCGCCAAACAATCCGCTGAGATGAAAAGTACGTTTTAGAGCATTTATTGAATAGAACAATCAAACTTGGCAACGTACAAATATAATCCATATTCGATCAAAACCAGAAAAACAACAAACAATGCGTATAATGCGGTCAACAAAAATACAAATATATAATTGTTTGCCTGACTGGCCATCGGATTTGAGATCCTAATATCTAAAAAGCGATACAGTTTTCTTATTTTATCGGATTAAAGTAGCAAAGACCACAAATTCCCATTGACCGCCAGTCAAACTTCTACACTTCTAGCACCCAACAGTGGACGTGATCGTTCTGATGACAGGGAGATGACGTATGACTGCTCCGGAGGCAGACTGAAAGGACACACGTTGCCTATTTCATTACTTTTCTCCATATAACGACGTCGATTATTGATCGGAAACCACACTATATAATAGTTTGCCTAACTGGCCATCGGATTTGGGCATCTAATATCTAAAAAGCAATACTGTTTTCTTATTTTATCGGATTAAAGTAGCAAAGACCAGAAATTCCCATTGACCGCCAGTCAAACTTCTACACTTCTATCACCCAAAAAGGGGCGTGATCTTTCTGATGACAGGGAGATGACGCGCAATTGCTCTTATGAATTGCCAAGGGTCGACTCAGGTTGGTCCAGGAGGATGGTGTGTGAGATAGTGCTTTCAAAGTGCTTTACATACATTATTTGAAAATACAGCAAGTGTTGGGGGATTTGTAAGTCTATCAACAGTTCTGAAAAGGAGGCGGGCATTATTGATGTTATTGTTTATGATCTTAGAGAAAAATTATTGCCTGGTGCTTCTTATTTCTAAGTTATAGTTTTAAAGATTCTTTTTACAGATATCATAGTGGACTTCAAGGTTCGTTTTCCTCCATCTGCGCTCTCCATCTGCGCTCTGCTTTACGACATTCTCTTATTTGGGTCTTTACAGATGGGGCAGTTCTCCAGGGAGCTTTTTACTTACCAGAGGTGCATTTGGATCTAATGGATGCAATATCATCAATGCTTTTTGTGATTTTTAAGTTGAAATCGTGTAGGAGGTCATTTACTGAGGTTGAAGTAGAAGTTTTGGAGAGGGCTAGGGAAAAGGCCTGTGTCAACAGTGCATTGGTGTTTTCATTGATATATCGTTTGGAAATAGTTTTAGGGGGTGTTCTTGCTAGAACATTTGCTTCACTTGAAACGGAGTTTAGGATAAAGTTTGCTTTGCTCTGCGTCGTTTGGAGCTGTGAGAACGCGCATTCGAAGTCGCTCCCGCAGCAAAGAACCCTCGGATGCTCCGCTTGAAAAGGGTGGTTTCGCTTCGGTTAGAAACTACGCATCCATCACTTTGCTTCGCTTCGCTTTTGGTGAGAACGCTGCTCGAGGCAGTCCATAGGAAAACAACAACGCACGCGTGTTAAGAGCGGGACAACGGGCAATTCTACATTTTTCTGACCAATCAACTACCACGTCTGTTGCTTCGATTGCTCCGGGTCTCGATTCGGACTTTCATGTGAGAACATGACCTTAGACATACGTCAAAGAATATGCAACAATGGTCAGATAGGGCAATGTCAGTTACAACAACATTTGAAATATCTAGGCCTTTGGTGATGATAAGGTCCAGAGTGTGACCTCGATTATGAGTAGGGAGGTTCACATGTTGTTGAAGTTCAAAAACATCTAACAGAACAGAGAGTTCTTTGGCTTTATTTTTGGAGTTATCTACATGAATATTGAAATCACCAGCAATGATCAGACCATTAAATTCAGAAGTAATGATGGAGAGAAGCTCTGTAAACTCATTAAAGAAGATATTGGAGTATTGGGGTGGTCTGTATAAAATAATTCCCTGAAGGATGTCTGTTTGCAGTTACAACTGTCTCGGAAAAAAGAGTCTATTCCACCACCTTTTTTTATGGGATCTAACGACATCTAAGGTTCTAAAATTGGGGGGTGCTGACTCAATAAGAACTGGTGTCTTGTTATCTTTATCTAACCAAGTCTCAGTTATAAATAAGAAATCTAGTTCATAGGAGCTAATCAAGTCGTTGATTAAGAGAGACTTATTAGCTAAGGATCTGGCATTGAAAAGTGCTAGCTTGAGTGGTTTTGTGTTTGGTTTCTGTGTTGGCTGTGTGTGGCAATGTATAGAAATTAAATTTGAGGGGTGTATAAAGCATTCTGACTTGCAATTAACTGTCCTGTTACTGATATGAACAGGGATAGCAAGAATTGAGAGTCCCAGCTTGAGGGACGGAGAGGATGGGGGAGAGGATTCTCACTGGGGATGCCACCTGGGGATGCCACCTCATAGAAAGTCACAATATCTTGATAGAACGATACTTTCTCTGCCTTCTCTTCTAACGCCCAAGAGCATCGAGGGAAGGGGGAGTGTATGTTGTATGCAAGAGTATGTTGTTCATTAAATTGTATTCTCCTGATCTGTTTAAGTGGAGGCCATCTCTTTTGAATAGGTCTCTCTGCCTCCAGAATATGTTCCAGTGGTCAATACATTTCAGCCCTTTAAGTTTGCACACACCAGAAATGCACGTTCTAGAATCTTGCTGAGAAAGAGGAGGTTGGAGATGGGTCGGAAATGACTGTGGTTGTCTGGGTCCAGGCCCTGCTTCTTTAGGATGGGTGTGACAGCAGACATTTTCAGTGCAGTGGGGACAGAGTCAGTTAAGATAGATGAGTTGATGATATCGACATGAGGGGGCAGAGGACAGACAGGCTAGCCTTGATAAGAGAAGTGGGCGTGGGGTCCAGGGAGCAGGTGGACAGGTGGCAGCCAGAGACCAGCTTCATAATAGAGTTCATTCATTCAGAGTTCTTCATGTCTCCAGGGACGAAGGCAGAGAGGGAATAGGGAGGTGGGGCTGGAGGAACAGTTGTATCAGCCGGAGGGATAGATGAAGGATGGGGGGGGGGGGGGGGGGGGGGGGGGGGGCTTGAGGTGCTGATAGACAGTGTTGCCACAGTTACTTTGAAAAAGTATTCTGATTACTGATTACTGATTACTCCTTTAAAAAGTAATCTAGTTACTTTACTGATTACTTGATTTTAAAAGTAACTAAGTTAGATTACTAGTTACTTTTTTAGTTACTATTGGCAGCTGCCTAGGCACCCGACCCAACCCCCCCCCCCCCCGCAACATAAAAATGAAAACTGGTTTTGCCAAAACTCACTTTATTTTAACAGTAACTTAAATTACATAATTAAACTTTAAACAATAACTTAAAACAACAAAATAAAGAGTCTTTCTTTGCCTCACCCAACATAAATACTTGTTTGTTTACTATCGAACATTACAAAGAAATACTGCATTTAGCCTAAGTTATGAGGTAGTAACGCAATAGTAACGCACAGCCACTTGAATAAGTAACTTTAATCCGATTACTGATTTGGAAATAGTATCGCGTTAGAATACTCGTTACTGGGAAAAGTATTCAGATTAGAGTAACGCGTTACTCAGTAACGCGTTACCGGCATCACTGGTCATCAGTAGTGTCATAGAAAAGCATTGATGCTCGCCATTCATTCACAACTTAAGTTTTACGCTATCAATCGACCAAACAAGTCATCAAATAAAAAAGAACAATGCTTCACTATCAGACCATGACAGAATGACAGTGCTCTGTAGGCTATTAGGCCTAACCTGTGCTCCTACCTTGCCAGACTGCACTGATATAGGACAACAGTGCAACAACAGTACAACAAGACCACCATGAAATTTAAGGGCTGCAACGCGAGGTACCAGCGGGTGATCCTCGCGTTGACGTCCTTCATGCAGTGGAGCCACTGGAGGGGAGCATGGTCAGAGTCGAGGGTGAGTGTGCGCCCCAGCAGGTAGTACCGGAGATCGCCGACCACCCCCCGAATGGCCAGGCAGTCCTTCTCCACCGTGCTGTACCTGCCCTCACGCTCCGACAGCTTGCGGCTCAGGTACAGCACTGGCCGGTCGGCCCCCTCCACCCGCTGGGACAGCACTGTCCCCAGCCCCCTGTTCGATGCATCCGTCTGCAGAGAAAAGGGTAGAGCAAAGATAGGAGCGTACAGGACTGTCTTTCCACAGAGGGCGGTTTTAATCCCCTCAAACGCCACTTGGCACGGCCTCGTCCATTGGACTGGATCTGTGGCACCCTTACGGGTGAGGTCGGTCAGGGGGCTAACCAGCTCCGAGAAGCCCGGCACGAATTGCTGGTAGTACCTGGCCAGACCCAGGAACCGCCTCACGTTCTTCGGTCTCTCGGGGTGCGGGGCGGCCGCAATCGTCACAGTTTTCTCCATCTGCGGCCGCTCCTCCCCCTGCCCCAAGTGGTACCCCAGATAGCGTATATCCCTCCGCCCTATCACGCACTTCGCCGGGTTGGCAGTCAGTCCCGCCCGCCTCAGTGACCGCAACACAGCCTTAAACCAGGTACACACTTAAAGATAATCTGGCAAATTTTGGGCAGATTTTCCCCCTTCCGACCAAGGACGGCAAACGCAAACAGATTATCGGATGGCTCTAAAGCAGTGTTTCTCAAACTTTTTCAGACCAAGGACCACTTACCCAATAAAAAAAAACTTAACTAAATACAGGGTTCCCGCGCTAGTCTTAAAAAGCCTTAAAGTCTAAAATCCAACAATCCAATTTATAAGGCCTAAGAAGGTCCCAAATTTCAGCTATTCTGTCAAAAAATGAGGTGCTAGGTCTTAAAAATTAGATCCTGCAAAGAAATCAGTCCAACCACATCTATTTACGCGATAATTAATCACAGTATATCATAAAAATTAAAAAACGTTATTTTAATTGTTGAAGTGCCTCTCACTAAGATGTTTCTAAGGCTATGTCCACACCAATACGTTTTTTTGATAAACGTTTTTCGTATAAAAATATCACCTTCCACACGAGCACGTTTATAAAAATATCTGCATCCACATGCATACGTATGAACGCAATATAAACGCTGTCATTGAGCATTCCACACCAGTAGTCGGCGATATAATTTTAACCCCATAGCTCCGCTGGCCAATCAGACGCCAGGAAAATAAAGCTAAAGCGGTTCTTCCGCGTTACATCCGCGGAATACAAAATTCCAATCGTAAACAACATGCCGCCTCGGGGAGCAAAGGAGTCGTTCATTTGGACAGACAGTGAAGTACAAGTATTGTTGAGTTTAACTCTTGAGTACAAAGTACAAAAAACATATGCAACCATTGACTGGGAGTCTTGCCAGTCAAAATATGGTGACATCCACAACCTATTCAACGAAAAATACCCATCGGAGACGAGCCCCGAGTTCCCTCACAGCAAGGAGTTGGTTACCAAAAACATAATCATGACCAAGCTGAAGGCGATAAGGGGGAAATACAGACAGGCCATTGACTCTGGTCGCAAAAGCGGCCACGGTAGAGTGGTGCTTCTGTATTTCGAACTGTGCGAGCAGATATGGGGTGGTTCGCCCGCAACAACAAGACTTGCAACCGGAATAGAGACGGCTGAACTTGCTTCTGGTATGGACTCCTCATCTGCAGTTGACTACCCACAATTGTCAGAGGCGTCTGACCCACGTCTAGATTCTGATGACAGCACTGTGGGCCCCTCAGTGGTCAAGGAGAGACGAAATCTTCTTCAGGTATGTGTAGCTATAGGCGATAATCATTGATTAGGCTATTTATATCATGACCATGGGTATGTATGTAGTTTATCCATGTTAAACTATCTTTAATAGCTAACATACTTGTATCTTATGTTTTCAAGGCAAAACTTGATGGGCACAGGACGAGTAGACTCAACAAAAGGCTTTCTGCTGATGCACAGTTGCTTATGGCAGCGGAAGAAAACATCAAACTGAAGAAGAGAATGCTGGATATGATGGAAGCATCTCAGAGGCGATCTGCTGAAAATTTCAGTCAGTTATCCACTAATATGGATAGACTGACAAGCTCTATTGCAGATGGTTTTGCATTGCTTAGACAGGTTATGCAACCACAACCACAAATCAACATCCCACCACCATACCAAACCACGGGTCCATATGTACACAACTATCCATCTGCAACACCACCACCACCACACCCAGCACCAGTCACATTCACACCAAATATAGCACACAACTATCCATCTGCAACACCACCACCACACCCAGCACCAGTCACATTCACACCAAATACAGCACCCAACGCACATACATCAAACACTACCACATCCATCTGGCTCCACCTCAGCTGTGCAGGGATCAAGGCAGCTTTCCTACATTGATGACCTATTTGAAATTCTTGGCTAAATACAGAGTTTTGAGGCCTACATCTTTTCTTTTTTTTCTTTTTTTTTTAGGCCTACATCTTAATATTCAAAGGAAGTGCTATGAGTGTTTTGTTAAGCACTTGTTTAGTTAGCTGCTAAGCAGCTGGAAGTTTGTACGTTTAAGAAAGTTCGTGTTATGGGGTTAGGGTTAGGGCTTTTTTCCTTCACACTCTTACTTATATGATATGTGCTTCCATGTTGGCAGCAATCCGCAGGTGGAGGTTTGCACCCAGGAGAGCTGGCAGAAAGGCAGCGGACAGATTCGAGCAGGCGTGCTTTGCAGGGCGCATCAGAACAGGTGGTCCAGTCAGAGAAAGTGCAGAGGAGCCCTAGTAGTCCAATACAGGTGAGCCCTATACTGGCGAGGTTAGCTCCAAGCTACCGAGTGACAGCACAGTAGCACTCGGACATGTACAGATAGATTGAAACTTTTAGATTCATCGTCGCAGTGTTAGAAACTTTTTGTTGGACAGCTCCTATGTTTGTAAATCCGTCAAGATCACATTTTATTTATTTTCTTACAATATTTTGTATGCACTGCAAAATTACCCAGTGAAAAAACTAAATAAACATTCTTTATTGTACCTTTGAATTGTATGTCGTAATTATTATGTCGCAAATAATAATAAAAAAATGTCTTCACTTACAGAAATAAGAGTGTGTAATAATCTACTGTGGCTCTCTACATTGTCTTTCTCTTATGCACCTCCCGACTCCTAGTAAGTAATGGCAAAAGCCAAAAAGAATAGCAATGAACAATTTACATAAACTTTAGGTTATTTACATAACCCCGGTTCTCTGAGTAGTATTCGTGAGTATCTCACTATGGGGAACGCCCCCTGCGTGACCTCATCAGAAACTGAATTACACTGCGCCAGCCCATTGGCTGGCCCAGGCGACGCTTGTGTCACGAGGGACGGGACCCTCCGCCTATATAACACGTACACACGGCACTCAAAAGCCTGCTCTCTTCTCACTGGAGCTGAAAACAACTGTGCGGGTGGCTAGAGCTAAACAGTCCACAGATACAAGCGACCACAACACACACACACACTCACTGTATGGAAAGTTTGAGCGGCAGTGACGGCCGCGCGCTGCACTTAGTATTTATTCTTGATTATTTTGAACGTCTCGCTCAGCCCGTCAGTGACGGTGCAGTGTGTGTTAGCCCGTCAGTGACGGTGCAGTGTGTGTGTGTTAGCCCGTCAGTGACGGTGCAGTGTGTGTGTGTTAGCCCGTCAGTGACGGTGCAGTGTTTGTGTGTTAGCCCGTCAGTGACGGTGCAGTGTGTGTGTGTGTTAGCCCGTCAGTGACGGTGCTGAGTCGTGCTGTACGTTAACAAACACGTTTGTACAGCTGTTCCTTTGTGTCGACCTCCCTCTGTGCCTAGAGACTCTTACACTAACGTTACCACCAGGTGCTAGCTAGCTACGGTAGCTAACGTTACCACCAGGTGCTAGCTAACTAAGGTAGCTAATGTTACCACCAGGTGCTAGCTAGCTACGGTAGCTAACATTACCACCAGGTGCTAGCTAACTAAGGTAGCTAATGTTACCACCAGGTGCTAGCCAGCTACGGTAGCTAACGTTACCACCAGGTGCTAGCTAACTAAGGTATCTAATGTTACCACCAGGTGCTAGCCAGCTACGGTAGCTAATGTTACAACCAGGTGCTAGCCAGCTACGGTAGCTAACGTTACCACCAGGAGCTAGCTAGTTACGGTAGCTAACGTTACCACCAGGTGCTAGCCAGCTACGGTAGCTAATGTTACCACCAGGTGCTAGCCAGCTACGGTAGCTAATGTTACCACCAGGTGCTAGCTAGCTAAGGTAGCTAACGTTACCGATGCATCATCAGACAGAAATGAGCAACTGTGACTCCGCTGGCAGAAGGGTGAAAGAGGTGAAACGCTTTGAAATGGATACCATTTCCACCGACATAAGAAATATTGCCTCTCACGTAGGCTATTATGAAGGAGTGCACACAAAGGATACGTGCACACTGCACATATCGTATTCGTCCATGTCCTGTACGCATCACACTATATACATATATATTTACTGTTCATAACATATTGATATTCATGCAAATATATTTACTTTTTACATTCATATTCATTGCACGTATAGCGCGAGGTTGACCACCGTCCGCATTGACTTCACAGTAATGTACGTCTTCATAAGGGTAACATTCCCGATAAGTCCAATGATTGCAATATCCATACAGTGAAGAACATGAACAGGCCCACTGTAGACAATTGACTATCATCCCCAAGTAGGCCTGTATGCATGTTATTTAATTATCTTGTATCCACCTACGGTAAGGTGACCAGATTTCTCAGATGCAATCTGGGGACATTTCCAACTTTTTAGGAAAAATGTATACATTTTATCATGATGAAATACAGAAACGGGGACAATTGCTGTTTCATTTATTTTGACCTTATTTTGACCAATGTATACACATTCAAGCAAGAATACTCAAGTGTAACAACTGGAATGTGCCTCTCAACATTAGTGTCAGTGTACTGTAAGTGGTATTAAAAGTAGGGATGCACGATATGCATTTTTTTCCTACCGATACCGATGTTTACCCGCTTCTCGTGGCCGATAACCGATATGAGAACAGATATAATTTCACAGTTGATAGCCTCACTACAGGTGTGCATGAACTACAGGTTATGTAGTGAGCAAAGATTCATGATTTAATATTCCATAGTGATCTCACCAAATCTAACTTACATCACTATTGTTAACACAACAAAGAGAACACTTCTGACTCTTCAAATGTTCATTTATTATTTCCTCTAACAAACAGAATCTGTTATAGACAGTGCACAATGCTTTTTTTAGCCAAGATCTGGCCTCCTTTTATGAAAACAAAAAAGGCTCACCTAAGAGTAATTAGATCAAAAAAAGTGTCAAAAATAAAGTGCATCTTGTCTATCCCTGTCAATTGAAAATGCATAAATAAAATATCAAAAAATAAATAAATAAAGTGCATCAGTCAATACAAAAATAAAGACTTTTAAAAGAACCAAAAGTTGTATATAACTTTTACAGAAACTAGTGCCAAATGGCTGCTTAGTCTGCAGATAAACAGAATGACACAAGGCACATAGTAGTAGGGTTGGGTATCGTTTGGGTTTTATCCGGTACCGGTACCTAACCGATACTTTAAAAACGGTACCGGTACCAAAACGGTACTTAATTTGGTACTTTTGAATTTTAAAAATGACATATATATATATATATATATATATATATATATATATATATATTATAATAATAACACGGTCGACAACATTAAACAGCTTTTCACTTTTTTATTGCTGAGGCACAATATATATTGTTAAATACACACTCAAATTAAAATAAATGAAAATAAAACTCCTGCTGACTGAGGCACAATATACATACCTGTATATATATAATATTACAGTTAAATATACACTTGTAGTGCCGAGAGACTGGAGTCGGAGGCGGCGTATCAAATGTCACAGCTAAACGTTTATTAACAAACATGAACAAGCTGCGACCACATGCTTCAAGCAGTAACTATATCACTCTTGTAACAACTCGAGTACCACGCACTTAACCCTCCGTGCAGAAACAATAATACCCAACCCATAGTTCCGGGGGCGAATTATGTAAACCCACCACACACTCAAATTAAAATAAATAAAAATAAAACTCCCACCTCAGCAATTCTTTTGCAAAAAGATTAGCATATTTGCCTTCTCTGGCAAAATACGACACCTCTCTTGACTAATTGCATGACCTGCACATGAGAAAACCCTCTCAGATGGTGTGGATGAGGCTTGTACGCACATGTATTTATCTGAAAGCTTAGACAGTATGGGGAGGCTGTCCCGCTTACCCCACCACCAGACTACAGGGTCTTGACCTGATGGGATTGAAGACAAACTTGTGTACAGTTCAATTTCTTTCTGGACCACTTCAGTGATGGGGAGGGCACTATTACTGGTCCCTGTTTCCTGAAGAAGCTCTAGGTCCTCATCCTCAAACAGCTCCTCTAGGGCTGACTTTTTGGCACGCTTCTTGTGCTGAAAAATACATAAAAGTAGTGTTTAGACAAACATACTTAAAAAATTGCATTCGTTCATTTGAGGTATTCCATGATTATTTATGAACTTACATGTTCCTCTGCCTTGTCCTCATCTGAATCTTCTTCCCCTGGCCCTGTGCCCGCCATTGGAAGCTGTAGGCACAATTTTGCACATAAATAGCAATACTTCATCATAGAAACGGTATTATAGGACACATAGTAAACAAGGATGAGGATAAAATACCTGTTCTGTTGCACTGGCACTGGCAACTGCTGCTTTCTTCAACCTCTCCCAGGCATCAGCATATTTAAATCTGCCTTTGAAGCGAGGGTCCATCGAAGTGGCCTCCTGGAGAAAGTTCTGAATATCTGGATTCTGTAAATGAACATGACAAACTGTTTAGTGTCTAACAGTGAAATGATGTGGTTTGCCCTCTTGTAAGCATAGGCTATGCTTGGAAATGGAAAATATCTGGTATCGCTTTTTCAGATCTCCCCAGACCGCCTCTTTCACAGCACGGGTGAACTGAGTGTCGTCTCCTTCAATCACCCTGAAATGCTTCTCCAGCTTGTTCAGGATGGGGAGAATTTCGCCACATGTGGGGGACCTCTCACTGGATACGCAGAGGGTTGAGGTGTACAGCAACTTCATGACGTTCACAAACTCCTCTGCTTTCTGGAAGTCATTGTCTGTGAGCCTTTCCAACCTGGGTGAAAAAAGAAGATAAAATAAAGAATAAAAAATATCAACAAAGTTGTTTAACAACTGATCTTTTCAAGGTCCACTTCTCCATACTCCATCACACAGGTATAATGTGCAGTGAAATGTTATTGCTAGCTCATAAAGTGTGCTTAAGTAAAATACACCCATCTTGTCCATCACCTGTCTTTCTCCATTGGCTTTCTGAGTCGCTGGTCCAGTGAAGCTGCCTGGATGGCTGGGTACTGCTCCAGAAACCGCTCTACCATCAGGAACAGGGAGTTCCACCGTGTTCTGACATCCAGAATCATGTTGTGTTCTGGCAGGTCTGAAACACATTTTGAATTACAATCTACATTGCTGAAGATGTTTGAAACAAACATAACCTTTTGAGATTTATAGGCGCTACTTACTCAGAAGTCGCTGCTTCTCCCGCAGGACAGGTTTGGACAGGGTGGACCGCTTCAGCCACACCACAACTGTGCGCAGTCTGGCACACCACAACTGTGCGCAGTCTGGCACACCACCGTGTAACTGCACTGATGGAGTAAACCTTCTGGGCTGCAAGGTTTAGGGTATGGGCGAAGCACCCCACTTTTAATAAGGGCAGATTTTTCAATGCAACATCCATGTTGCTGGCATTGTCTACTGCAGTGGTTCTCAAACGTTTTATGTCAAGCCCCCCTTGGGAGGACAAAAAATGTGTGAGCCCCACCTCACCCCCAAAAAACTGTCACAACATGGGGCAATTTTACATTTATTGAACTGAACCACATAACACTGTCTCCCAACAAAAAACCTAAAAATACAAATAACACAATATAATAAATCAACACAATAACAATATTTTTCAATTACAATTCTCAAGAAAATGAACACTAACAATCAAGAACATCATAACATTACAGCATTAGTGGCTGCAATGAGCCTGTTTGGCACTGCAGATCTTTTCAAAACGGGGTAGCAGGCCTGACCCTGCCACTCAAGTCCTGCTCAATGTTGAGCCTAGATCTGTACTTTGTTTTCAGTGAAGCAACAGCTGAAAAGCCAGCCTCACAGAGATAGGATGTGGCGAAGGGAAGAAGGATGCCGACAGCCCTATGAGTGGATACTCCTTCTCCACACCAAGCCAGAATTCACTCAGTGTCTGACCATTGAACCTCAGCCTCAGGGTGGACTCAGAGGTCAGCTCGATGAGTTGGTCCTCTTCAGCAGAGCTGAAATCAGCAGGTGCTACGGATAGAGATACCTTATTTGTAATTAATTGCATATTAAACACAACACGATTCAATTTTACAACAATCCATTCCAGGTAGTTAGTTAGTAACATACATACAACATTAATAAAATATAGGCCTACAGCACAAAATATTCACAGTTATATAATCAAAATTGCCTACCAACCTGCTGCATTGAATGGATCCACCACCCAGTCATACTCAGCAGTGTTGTGTGGGAAGTATTTCTGGAACAATGCTCCCAGGGAAGAGATGTGTTGCTTCAGGCAGGGGATCACTGTGGTGGCATCACAATCACTGCTTTCTACAAACGTGGTCAGGTTCTGAAAAGGATCAGTATTTCCTTCATCAAGGCGCCTGCCCCACACCTCCAGCTTTCTGGTGAATGCGCTGACCTTATCTGCCAGGTGGGGTAGGTGTTTGTCTTTTCCTTGAAGCTGAAGATTCAGCTCGTTGTGCTTTCCAAACACATCACTGAGATAGGCCAGTTTCATCAGGAATTCTAAATTACTGAACTTGCTTGCAGATTCGTGCATTCCCACCTCCTCCATAAACACCCGAATCTCCTCTCTGAGCTCAAAGACTCGGGACAACACTTTCCCTCGGGAGAGCCACCTTGCTTCACTGTGAAACAGCAAAGCAGAGTGTTCAGCTCCCATTTCCTCACACAGTGCAGAGAACAGGCGGGTTTTGATGAAATTTACAACACCGATCACTTCGGTCAAAACCTCATTTAGCTCAGGGCTAAGCTGCCTGGATGCGAGCGCCTCTCTGTGAATGACACAGTGTGTCCATTGCGCGTTTGGTGCGACGCGATTTATTAGCGCCTGCAGTCCCTTCCTTTTCCCGGCCATTGTCTGCGCACCATCTGAGCAAAACCCCACACAGTTCTCCCATTTCAGTCCGTGTTCTGTCAGGTAAGTGTCAAGAATCCCAAATAGCTCATTAGCTGTCGCTCTCCCTGTCACATGCTTGCAAAACAGCAAGTCTTCATTCATTGACTCCGAATCTACATAGCGGACATAAGAAATAAACAAGCAGTCCTTATTGTTATGATGTGTTTTCAAGTGTGCATAGATAAATTGTAGACATTAAGCATGAACTCACTAGTCAGCTATATGTTGTGAAACTGCTAGCTAGGCTGTCCCATATCTGGGTCAGGAGAACTGTTGCTCAGTGAGGAAAGTGGGTCAAGTAGCCAGCGAGGAGAGTGGGTCAAGAGGTCAATATATTTAGGGAAAGGCAGGAATCATATGACTGAGGTTGCCAGGGAGAACAGCCCGTTAAGGGGTAAAGAGGAGAGAAAAGGGGATCTCATGTTAGTGAGTGGACAGCAGAATCATGATTGACACTGAACAGCTGATGGCTAACTCAGCAGTAATTTGGGCCATAAGACTGTGCGCAAGGGAGAGAAGGCTCAGGACTGGGACAGCTAGCAGGGCTTACAGGCAACTTAGCGGTTCTAGCGCTAGCCCGGTTAGCATTCGTCAGGGTCCGGAAGAAGGTACATTTTTATCCCAGTAGAGGGAAGCGTTAGGTGGGGGGTGGGGTGTCCTGTGACAGGAGTGGTGTGGGGGTGTAGAGATGAGCGGGTACAGACAGGGGGTGGGCAAGGCGGGTTGGCGTTAGCCGTTAGCGGGGCCAGTGGCCCGCACCCTCTTGCTCCTCTTGCTGACGGTGGTGAAGCGGAAGGGCTGCAGGTCAGGCTGCTCTCCGGGGGGGAAGCGTTTCATGAAGTGGACATCCTGCTAGTTGGGCAGGGTGTGGGGGCCGCGGCGAGGGCGCCCCCTCTTGGTGAAGCCCACGTACCAGCCGGAGTAGCGCGCAGACATCAGCGCCGTGTAGTGGTTCTCCAGGACCTTCTCCACGAAGACGCAGTCTGCACTGCGGTTACTGGCCTTCTTCCCCACCAGCTTGCCGCGGCGGTTCATGCACAGGTAGAAGTTGGTCTCCTTGCCTCGGATTCTCACCTGGCTACCAAAGGTATCGGCCTCCACTACGAGCATATTTGTCTCTGTCCTCCCCGCGGGCGCTGATCCGCCAGCCCAGCACCTGGACGTGCTTCCCGCTGGTGCGGCTGTAGAGCTGGTAGACCCGGTGGTGCCGGCGGCTCATGGCGTCCTGGACACGCGTCTGGTTCTCCACGTGCACGCTGAAGTTAACCCCGTCCACGCCAAACACCTGCTGCTGTAACGGATTGCACATCACCAGCAACATCTGGATACATAAGACAACCAGCGTGGGGAGAAGGGGCCACATCGCTTCCCCCCTCCACTACGGAACTTTGCCCGGAGTCAGTCCCCTCGCTCGGCCAGAGGCGGTCCGACAGTACGGAGAGTGTTCTCTGTCTGTGTTTATAATCCGTTGGACGGAGTGGAGGGTCAAAGAGTCAGCGGACACTCCCGTTGGCATCGTAGCCTCATCAACTTGCAATGCAAAACGTTTGTGTAGTTTCTCTGCGAGTTGTTCCTCAAGGTCCTCTGACATCTCACCTATGCATCTTGCAATGGTGTCGTTGGACAGGGGAATGGTCTTCAATTTTGCAGCGGTTGTCTCATCAATCAAAGTTGACACCATATCCAGTGCAGCTGGGAGTATGAGCTCCTCAGCTATGGTGTGCGGTTTCTTGCACTTCGCAATTCTGTATGCAACCTTGAATGACGCTATTTGCGCTTTGGTACTTACGGATGCCGCTTTTGTCATATGAGTTTCTTGCTTTCTGTACTCTGTAAGTTTTCTTTTAAAGAAGGCCAGTGGCTTCTTTGCATCATTGGGGTGTGTTGTCTCAAGGTGCCTTTTTAACTTGTTTGGCTTCAGGCTGTCTGCTGCTAATGTTCTGAGACATAGCACGCACAATGGTCTCTCCTCACCTCCCACCACATTCACGGTGAAGCCCATTGCAAGGTAAGCCTCGTCATACTTTCGAACATATTTTTTTTTTAACCATGTTTGTCGCATTTTCCGTTTTTGTTTTCGCTGTCCCTGTCAGAAATGACTCCATTACGAAGATTATGAAGCTACAACTAGAACAAGTCAAAGAGTTCACCTGAGTGTTAATTGTTGACCTCCCCAGTCTCTCGCGCCCCACCAGTATTGCTATTGCGCCCCCTTCCGGGGGCGCGCCCCACACTTTGAGAACCACTGGTCTACTGTGGCGGCTACAGCTTTTTTGTTTAGCTTAAATTCAGCCAGAATGCCATGTATTTCTTCTGCCACCACCAGGCCTGTCTGTGACTCATACACAGCTTTGGTGTTAAGCACCTTCTGCTTAATGTGGCCATGAATCGAGTAGTGCACAGTAACCGTTAAATAGTGGTCCTGTGCCACACTCGTCCACCCATCACAGGTAATAGCAACCACATTTATGTTTGCTAATTCCTTAACACTTAATCAGCCGTGAGGTGTTAAACAGCACCAGTGAGTACAAAAAAAAATCTACCTTTGCACTCGATCAAATTTCAGGACCCTCCTTTCATGACTTTTCCTAGATATGTGCGTTCTACCACCCAGCATCTTTACATTTTCAAAATCGAGTTAGTATAAAGCGATTTTGCAGTATTTCTGTGTGTGTCTGTGTATTTGCCTTGGGATTCGGCTGCCATCTTTTTCTCCAAGGCTGCAATTCTCTTTTATATCAGCAGAGGTAGCAAGGGGACACACACTGTGCTCAACCTTCAGGCTTCAGTGCTGAATTAGATACAGTATAAGACTGATAAGTATGTAACATAATGTGTTTATATATAGACTATATATAGCAATAGGGATACATAAGATATGTATATGTACAGACAGTTATGCAAATGATAAACTGTACAGTATGTCTCCCAATCCCTTCAGATTTGTTGGAGCTGAGTTTTTTTTTTCACCCAAGTTCCATGCAATAGTGATAAGATATTATGATATGTGTAGCCTATGTACAGTTATGAATGATACACTGCACAGTACCTATCAAGCTGTGTGGTATTACATAGGTACCGCAGCAAAGTAGTTCATCAACGAATATTATATAACAAACGGATATTTATAATATTGTATATAATGTCTTTTTTGTATATCACTGTAGACCACGTTGTAGTAGTAGCCAATTGCAGAGTGTATTAATTATTTTGTTTGTTTGAATCCTCACTGTGTTCATGTTGTGCAGTGAACAAACAATTGTTGGGAGAATAAACTGTCTCTTGCCGTGAAATGTGTACATCAAATAAAATGATGTCGGCGATGATTATGCCTGTAATCATCAACGATATAACGAACGGATATTTCTGAGTGGGGCAGTCCCAGATATAGTGAAGACAGACAGGAAAGTAAGGAGAAGAAGGGAGAGAGTATTGACAATTGATAATATTGATAATGTAGGAATAAGTGTGTTCATATGCAAACATATTCAATGGCATGTAATTAGTAGGCAATTGTTTATCACAGATGAATCCTGACAATTGATGGTTGATGCATGGGGGAGGGTCATCTTATTCTCAATGATCTCTTTCTGATCGTTTCCGATCACCAGACTGCATGGAAGATCATAGGGGTGAAAGACCACTCATCCCTGCAGTCTATTTTTGAACAGGCTACTCTCAGACAGGCTAATAGAATTCTCATGAATCCCTCCCATGTCCTACATGCAGAGTATGAACTGCTGCCCTCTGGGAGGAGGTTCAGAGTCCCCCGCGCTAGACTAAATAGATTTAAAAATTATTTTATTCCCGTTTCTGTTAAACTTTTAAACTGCACCAGATGAATGTTGAACATATCTTGCTTATCGTTTTATTTCCACTCTTGTTTTAATCAAGGCTGCCTTCTGTTTGTGTGTTAACATTCTGTATTGTCTGTTGCTCTTTGTTGGCTGCTGTGGGGTGCAAGCCCAATACACATTTCCCAGTGATGGGACAATAAAGTGACTTTTGACTTTTGACTTGACCACACAAAGGATGCCAATTCCTCCAACAAGCCCTTCAAACCATCCCCCACCAGAATGGTTGTACTCAGTTGTACTCAACTCTCTCAACCACGGCAGTTTCAACCACGGCAGTTTCTCGCGCCTGTCCCGTTGCAGAGTGTATTCATTATTTTGTTTGTTTGAATCCTCACTGTGTTCATGTTGTGCAGTGAACAAACAATTGTTGGGAGAATAAACTGTCTCTTGCCGTGAAATGTGTACATCAAATAAAATGATGTCGGCGATGATTATGCCTGTAATCATCAACGATAACGAACGGATATTTCTGAGTGGGGCAGTCCCAGATATAGTGAAGACAGACAGGAAAGTAAGGAGAAGAAGGGAGAGAGTATATTGACAATTGATAATAAGATATTGATAATGTATTTCGCTGTCGACCAAAATCGTTTGAAATTACGTGCTTGTGCATTGAATGACACTATGTACAGCGCTGTCAATTTTCAAATAATGCAATAGGCTATATATGAATGTTCAGTTGTGATATGAAGTAGCCAACAATTCTCATGTCGACCATGATAATAATAGGCTACAACAAGGTTGTACATAGATATACGCAGATTCATATTTGGATAGTTGATTTTGGCACCATAGTAGCCAATTGCAGAGAGTATACATTATTTTGTTTGTTTACTGCACATTATAAATGAAATGATGTGTATTAATTATTTTGTTTGTTTGAATCCTCACTGTGTTCATGTTATAATGTTTAGTGAACGAACAATTGTTGGGTGTTTGCCACAAATCGGAATTCTCTTGCCGTGAAATGTGTACTCAATAAGACATGCGCTCTGCGCTGCGGGCTACATTTGATTATGTAATCATCAACGATTGATTAGTAGGCCATTGTTTATCAAAGATGAATCCTGACAATTGAATGCCATTTGAGATCGAGACTCGGTAGCCTAATAGTGATAATGAGTTCAATCTGTAAACAGTTATCATCTCAATAGGACGGCCAATGTAATGCGTTGTTTTTTTGATTTTGCATTCCTTGTTTCGTGGTAAACTAATCTCTTTCTGATCGTCCCGTTCACAAAAACCTAAGGTGCATAAGTCACGTAATATGGTGAAATAAATGTTCGTTCAGACAATACAACATATATTGAAAAATATGATGATGAATACATGTGGGATGGAGGTACGGGGATGATATGTGGCATGTCCGCTCGCCAACTATAAAGCACTTGGTTATAAACATACTAGGCTCTGTTTCTAACAAGTAGGCACAAACAAAATCACTGTATGGGACAACTCGTTTCTAGGTTACAAACTTCTGAGTTACAATCACTTGATGTTGATGGGGGGAGGGTTGATGGCTCTCGATCGTTTCCGATCAATGAACAAAGACATCGGGTTTCCCCCGCTCCACCACGTCCCAACGGTGTGTTTCTGTAACCATTTTCTCCTCCTTGTTGCATAAAACAAATCAAGGTCTCTCAGGAGACCACTATTTATAAATAATAATCCACAGATAGGCACAGTCACAGTGCTACATGAAAATATCTAGCCACACACCACATATCATAGCTCCGCCCTATATGTATTTATCATCATATTTCTCAATATAAAACGGAGGTACGATATATGGCAGATATATGTATGGTATATTATGGCAGTTTCTGGCGCCTGTCCCGTTCTGTTGTTCAAAGAATATAATATAAAACGCATCACATGTTTGTCATTGTGTGAAAATGTTTCTGTAGCGAAGAACCTTGGTTCAATCTGGAGCTGATCAACTCCGGACGCTTCTTGCGTGACATCGCCATCCAGCGATTTTTGTGGGTCAGTACACACTCCCCCATTGTGAATAGTGGTCGTGTGATTCCACACCTCGTTGCGCTTTAGTAGGTAAAAAAACGTCGCGCCTGTAGTGTTAATGAGGTTTTCTTTTTCAACTGAGTACCATGCAGGAATAAGGGTATTGGACAGAGCATCCCTGGATGGCGGTTTGTAGCGAGGATTGAGGGCGGTGGTCATCTCTCTGTAAACATATTTGAGGATATTTATTATTAGTCATTTTGACTTTTGTTTTGTTTTGACATAATTGTCTAATGGCACAGATTTATAAACATAAAGTAAACAAATATTGTTTTCACGTCATGATGAACTCCATAGCAAAAGTAGGTGAGTAACCCTATGTGAAGAAATGCAATGTCACTAAATATATTATTACAATGACATAATACTTAAATAATAGATTTAATTATACTTAAAGTATGTTTCATGATGTTCATAGATATTTCTTACCCACTGCCATCCAAACAGCATAACGAATCCATGTGTCTTCTCCCAATTGAACCATTAAATAGACATTGACAAAAGTACTCAAAATAGGAAGCACTGGAATGAAAGGAACCTACAGAAATATCAAACAAAATGTAGTCAAACAAACGTTCCGGTTTAATATCAACCTACTCTATTTTCAATACTGTACTGAAACCTTACCATGAAAGCAGCTTTGGTTGTACTTTGAGGCTGTCTCCAGATAATGGTGACAGTGAGAACCAGAAGCAAAAGGATCACAGAGACCAATAAAAGACTCCACCACTCCTGGTTCAGCACAGACTCCACAGCCTGAAACCTGAAACAGGGAGATTCCACAGTGGAAAAGGAATGCAGTCCCTTGACCACAAACCTGGTAACAGCCCTGTGAATTTCCTCCACCTTGTCATTGGTCAAAGTTCCCTTCTTGAATCAGAATTATTTTTATTACCAAATATATTCATACATACAGGAGATTGAACAACCCTTACATTTAAACAACGTTTCTGAAACAATCAAAAGAAGCAAAAATCGAACTCCCCAACCCAAAAAAGCCAAACAGCCTGAACAACAGAATGTTTTTCTCTCTGATTCTAGGCAGAACTTCTCATACGCTTCCTCAATTTCAGGGTCCATCTCATCCTCATCGTCGTCAAATCTGTGAAAACACAAGTAATTTACATAATGGAATAAAAACTGTAAAACAAAGTGTTTTTATCAAGGTCACTCTGGCAACAAGGTACCCTTTACAATGAGTTTATAAATGGTTTGTAAAAGGGTTATGTTACATGTAGTTCATGTTAATCGTCATTAGTTAATCATCATAGTTTGGTGCTTTATTAAAATGCTTTTATGAGAAGAAAAGTTCTCTGATGCTGTAGCTGGAGAGCCAACAATATAAACATAGGTTAAATAATGTTACTGTAGCTAAATATTTGCTGCTGCCTGTCTTGGATAGGACCCTCTTGAATGCTGTACCACATAACGACACCTGGGGTCGCTTGGGTGCGGATCAGACGGTCTGCCTGACCTCCACACACCCCTCACCCTACTCCCCCAGTCCAGCTAACACCATCCATCCTGGGCCTACCTACCTGCATGTTTAATCTCTCAATCCCCCGTCCCTTTCCTGGTTAAATAAAACAAAACAAGAAATCATAGAACGATGATCAAATCAGTGTAACGATGGTCAAACAGGCAAACTTCTTTCAACCAATTCTTTTTATTGATCTGCATGGAAGACATATAAAACACAAATCTTCCTCTGGTGACACACACACACACACACACACACACACACAGACCCAGACACTCTGAGGGTACTTACTCACACACACACACAGAGACACAGACACTCTGAGGGTACTCGTCATCGATGGCCTCCCCCGTGAAGTAGAGCACGGCCCGGGGGACGATCGTGTCGCCGATCACAAAGTCCTCAGCCAGGACGGCCTCCGAGTCCTCGTCCTGCAGGAGCAGCAGGAGAGCCAACCGCTCATCAGTCACAGGCAGCCCACCGTGAAGGCAGCTAACTAACACAAAATGGAAGCTATTCACATCAGCACAGGTGAGGCTTTACTTACCAGCTCTCCACTTTCTGGAACTGTCAAAGGGGGAGAAAAGGAGTAAATAGGTTAAACACCACCATCCACTCATGAGCAACAAATGCACTCAAAACAATATCAATTTCTCCTCAAAGCCTCCCAATGACAAATCACTGTATATACGAGGCAATGCTCGTGTGAATCTTTCTCTCCTCTCTCACTGTAGCTGCTGCTTCTCCTGTTGGGCTCCAACTGATCTCTGATCTCACTCCAGTCTTTCTCTCCTCTCTCACTGTAGCTGCTACTTCTCCTGTTGGGCTCCAACGGGCAGCTCTCTGATCTCACTCCAGTCGGCAGTTGCAAATGAAAACGTGGCAGGAGGATCAAATGGCGAAGGGCGAACGCAGATAGAATGACCACTGTCCCCCTCTTTAAATAAATAAACAGAAACATTATTACTAACCTGAGGAAATGCTGTCATCATCATCCTCAATGGGAATGGCGATCTCCGCCTCCCCCTCTCCGGAGGTGCTTGCTGCTGCTGAGGTGCTTGCCGCCGAAGGGCGGGTGAACTTGCGCAAGCTGTCAAACACGGAGCACCCTTCTACCCTTAAATGTATCGCGTGCGTTGTCAGGTGTTTCATCAAGTTCGACGTGTTGCCTGCTTTACACGCAAATGATTTAAAACATTTTGAGCACTTCGCGTTGTTTTCATCGAGTCGGGTGAAATGCAGCCACACTTTAGAACGCTTCATTGCGGTCTTCGGCATTCTCGGTGACCTCGTAGCTAGGCTAGCTAGCGAAATTAGATAATATGATTATGATTATTATGATGATAATAATAATATCAATACAATAATACAATAATACAATCACTAACTATATTACTACACTTACTATAAACTCACTCTTCTTCTTCTCAACACAACTGCTCACCTCACTACCACGACACGCACTGATTGGAAATTGGAAACAGGCGATGTCACTCACGTCACGACTCAAGTCACGTGTGGTTGACTGTTGCATGACACCGGACACCAGGGGAAAAAAATAAAATAGAAAAGTACCGAAATGAGGAACCGAAATCTCCTTTGCGATTCGGTACGGGTACATACCGAATGTAAAGTAACCGGTACCCAACCCTACATAGTAGGCTACACTAGTATGCTTAATAAAGCAACTGAAAAGGGCTGGGCTATGCTACTTTTAGTGCATGAGGATGAGGTAGGTTGTGATACTCATTACTCACCACAAATGCGTGTTCAATAGGCACAGCAGCTTTTTTTTTCCGCGGCTAGGCTACTAGGCTACTAGTGCTTGATATTCCTTCCATACAGCGTGCTTGCAATGGTGAATCTTAAGGTGACTTATGAGATTCGTTGTGTTGTAACTCGTAGACCTTTGCCCTCCTCTCCGAACTTTTGTCGAACATGTGTTGCAACGCACTATCTGCCTCAGAAACTCTGCAGAATGTCAGACACACCGGGGAAGCTCTCATGTTTCGCTGTCGTCTATACACTGCGTGCCTGTACGCAGGCGCAGCAGCATGAGCGCGGAAACCGGAAGCAGAAATATTTCCGGCTTCATATTATCGGCTAAAATGTTATAAAACCGATAAATACCGATAAACATTAATTTCCCATTATCAGGCCGATAAATATCGGTGCCGATAATATCGTGCATCCCTATCTACAACATCAAAAGGATTAGAGAAAAGAGACCAGGACTTGTTAAATAATGTTGTTTTTGTTGTTGTTTTTTTACAGTAGTACACTACTTTATTGCTTTATGGGTTAATTTAACAAATCTTACCCTGAAGCATGTATTTCTCAGCTACTCTCCGGAGAGAACGCTTCTTCACCGCAGACATATCCTCCTGGAACTGGGCTTTGGACAGATATAAGAAAATTTCACTGTGGCTGGTATAGGATGCCATATCTATTATCTAATATGTATAATAATTGTGTATATATATATATATTAAAACAGATAAAACACAATTTCACTAGAAAACAATCAATAAATGGTTGGAAAGCTAGCTATCAATGCCCTGAGGTAAATTGTGTGTGTGTGTGCGTGTATAAACAGATAAAAAAACAATTTAATTCAAGATTCAAGATTCAAGAATGCTTTATTGTCTGTCACAGAGTGACAGAAATTCTCCTATGACAGGCAGAAGTGCAGCTCAAGAATACAGTTTCCACATTAAAACACACATAGGTCACATACATTAATACATACAATAAAACAGACAGATATAACAGTGTTTATGTAGTGCCTATTTAAAAAGTCTAGTCATTTAAAAATAATAGTAATAAAAACATTATTATGATTTAAAAAGCTAAAATGCTAAAATGCAGTGTGCTTCCTATTTTAAAATGTTCAGGGCGGTGGTTGCAGTAAGAATGAATGATTTTTTATGTGTTTTTCCGGGCCAGTGGAGTTCTATAACGGCGGCCTGATGGAAGTGGCTGAAATGATTGGTGGAGGGGTTGAGAGGGGTCCTGTGTGATTTGTGTGGCTTTTCTGATTAGTGACCGGTTGTAGATTTCAGACAGGGGGGTTTGAGGTGAGCCGATGATTTTACTTGCCTGATTGACTATACGGGAGAGTTTGGTTTTGTGTTTGACAGTGAGGGAGTTGTACCAGGATGTGTTATTGAAGGTGAGAATGGATTCAATGAGTGATTTGTAAACCAGGGTTAAAATGTCCTTGCTGACGTTAAAAGCCCTGAGCTTCCTCAGCAGGTGGAGGCGCTGCTGGGCCTTTTTGTAGATTAAGTCAGAATGCTGGGAGAAGGACAGAGAGATGTCAATCTCTGTCCCCAGGTACTTGAAAGACTGTACCTGTTCAACCAGCTGGCCGTTGATGCTGAGGGGCTGGAAGAGGTGGTGACAGTCTGCCTTCTCCCTGTTCCCAAAGCACAGCTCCTTAGTTTTGCTGGTGTTGAGCTCCAGGGAGCTTTGCTGGAACACCAGGGCTAGGTCTTCTGCTGCCTGGTGGTACTTGGCCAGGGCGTCGGCCCCAGTCAGGTGGGCCACCAAGGCCATGTCGTCTGCATATTTCAGCAGCACCATCCCTTCTGTGCTGCAGGTGATGTGGTTGGTGTAGACAGCGAAGAGTTGGGGGGATGAGACAAGTAACATTACATCCAATCATCAAAATTCTGCCGTCTGAACTAAGAACTCCCTAGGGGTTCATTCTATAGTTTCTAAATCCAAACCACATGTTCTGTTCATATCATGGTTATTTCACAATAGGCAGGTCAAAAAAAGGCTCCTTGGGCCTCAAATGGATTATATGGCAGTTACAACTATAATGAAACAAAGAATATGTGTGTGGGCATACAGTCAAAATAACACATCTGACAGTTATTGCATAGAGAAACACGTGTTCTTCTTCCTTGTGTCTTCCAGCTTTGTTGGATACCAGTTCCCCGGTTACCGTGGTAGCCAGTACCTGCTGGAGAAGGGAGAGTACAGACACTTCAACGAGTATGGCGCCCTCAGTTCCAGTCCGTGAGGCGCATTAACTAACTTTAATTAAAATTAAAATGTAATTAATGTGAGGCGCATTAATTAACTAGCAAGCAATCAATAAATGGCTAACTAGAAATAAATCACTACAATTTGACTAACTAATAACAGCTAGCTATCCAAGTTAGATAGCTAGTTCGAAATAAATCACAATCTAAAATAAAACAATTTACAATACAAGCACAATATAAGAGTAACGTATAAAAGGAAATGATAGGGTTATCTGTAGTAGTTCTCTGTAGTAGTAGTAGTAGCAGGGGTTTGCGTCGAGCAGGAGTTGGCACGAAACAACAGCTAGTTGGCGCGAAACATCAGCTAATCAGCAGTGTCCATCTGCATAGCAACGGCATAGAAACCGTTTTATTTTGATTAAATTGTATTTATTCAACCTCAGAGTTTTTAAGAGGTTAACTTGTTTTTGTTTGTGTGTTTTTTTGTGATTATTTCAATAATTTGTCACGGCCAGGCTCATGACCATGACAAAAGACGGGAGACACACACACGATCTTAAAGTAATGAAAATAAATGTTTTATTATAAACTAAATGAGGCTAATAACAATAATAAGATGAGGTGTGGTAGTCAGTGAATCAGTGGTGTAATGTGAGTGTAGTGGAAAGTGGTGAGGTGAGTGTTGCATGGTGTGAAACAAGGAACAAACAAATAAGATAGAAAATAATGGTGCCTAGAAGGGGGCCATTGGGCTGTAAAACTAGATAATCCTGCATTAGCACGCAACTGTAACTATGGCACATGGGATCAGTGCAAATATACAGCCTCTCATCTCTTCTAAGTAACATTCAATCTCTTAATCTTTTCCCACCCATACTTAACCTCAAAGTGGGGATATGCCTGAGCTCTGGCTTATAGAATCATGGGGAGAGTGTGTGCAGGTGTGGAGAGGTTGAGTAGGTCAGGAGAATGAACACAGATATTGGGCCCCATTCCAAACCAACCACTTGACACTTTGCCGAGTGCTTCACTGAGCTCAGATAGGGATCGTGAGGCGGGTGACCTGATCTCAATGAACTCCCAGTGACCACGGGGAGGGAGGGTTACAATCAAGTCCTTTCAAATCGACTTTTCCGAATAGACACCAAGGCACGCTGCAAGCGCCCCGTTGTCCAGCTGAAGCCCCGTAATATGGGATTGTAGTGCTGCACAGCTGGATTTTATAACGTTGTATTTGATAACGTTTATTTTTGGTCTCCCTGAAGGACGGAATGTTAACCAACGCCAACGTCCTATTCAAGACCAAGTTCGTGGACGGCGTGTCGGCCGTCTCCAGGACGACCCAGATCCAGAGCGACTCCAACGCGTCCCAAGGCCGTCAGAGCAGAGAGCAGGAACAAACAGGTCGACGTTAACTAGCGAACACGGCATAAATAATTTAAAAATTACAATATTTATTTTGTACAAGTGAACAGAAAACCATTTTTCTGAGACAGGTAGACAGACTGGGGGAGAGACAGGTAAACAGACAGACCCGCTTTCACGGTCTGTATTCATACTGAAAATCAAGATCAAGCGAGCTTTTGGAAGGAATCTGTAGCTTAATAACGTTAGTTATGGCTAGCTATGTCACGTAGTTCATTGACATTGTGCAGACAGACTTGCTAATGCTAATTCTTACCTAGTAATCTAACGCCGAATCTAACGGTGAAACATTATTTGGCAAATATAATTCCCGTAACCAGCAATTACCTCTTCCTCATCGTGAATTCGTGAATGTTATTAATCCTTAATATAATATTAATATTATTCCTTATAATAAGTAATAAGTCTCAGTTCTCCTCGCGTCGTTCAATCCGCTCAAGCCGTTGCTGTCAGATTCAAAATACGCATCAACCAACCGTTAGTCTGGCCTCTGATTTAGCATTGTACAAGACCCGAGCAGGTCATCGCTGACTGGAGGTGTTAGTGTTAATTAGCGTTAATTAGTGATGTTCTTCACCAGTTGATCCTGCTTTTCCTCTGCTTGTGGTAAAACAATGTATAGATGCTATGTAGAGACGTTTATTTCCTGTGGAATGAGGTGCCTTGGATACTCTTTTTCCACTGATGGAAGGCGTACGTCTTCAGGGAGAACAGCAGGAAATTTCTTGTGGTTTAGGATATACTGCACCATGCCTTCCATTTTCTTATACTCGGTTGGTGGATACAGAAGATGTCCCAGATCAGTCGTCTCATCATCATGACTGTCTTGGTCCTCTGTTGCTGTGCTCTGGAAGTCCACATCAGTACTCCGGACTTCTAAATAGTTCGCGATCTGTTTGAAAGAGGTGCCATTTGGCGATGTATTTATGTGGGCATGATCTCTTAGTCTTTAGGCACGGACAGTGCCATGTGTTCTTTTTGATGTCATACGACACCATGACTTCCCAAACAACTGTAATATGAATGTGTGGGTTCAAAAACGGATATGTACTTTTTGGACTGAGGGGCTCCAACTTCAGTGTGCACAGAGAGAGGTATTTTGATGTTTTCTGCAAGCTTTTGTCGAGTGAGGCAGAGCTGTTTTTTGTCTTCCCCAAACCACTTGCTGGTAACCATCTCTTTAAGGGTTCCCTCATGAAGTACCGGAGGAGAAGCATATGATGTACCTATAGATTTCAGGTGTATGCATTGAAAAGAGACTAATCCACTCCTCCATGCAAACTCCATGTTCTTTTGGCACTCTGCAGATTCACATGAAACATGTTGATTTTCCCCCCATACTTTTAATTGGGCATGCAGAGTGCTGGCACCATGAAACGTCTTAAGGACAGCATAGATCCCATTGATAGGATCTATACAGTCACTTTGAAGGTGGGACGTTGCTGTTATGTCCTTCTGCTTATTTGTGTGCTTCCTCTTTATGTGCACTTTAATGTTTTTTTTGTTCATGTTAAGACGGCAGATAGGACATTTTTGTTTGGATTGCTGCTGATGTACCCTTTTCATCTGTCCACCCGGGGGGTTTGGCATTGTGGTCGCTGCAGTGGCGGTGGTCGTTGCTGCAGTGGCGGTCGCTGCAGTGGTGGTCGCTGCAGTGGTGGTCCCTGCAGTGGAGGTGGTGGTCGCTGCAGTGGTGGTTGCTGCAGTGGTGGTCGCTGCAGTGGCGGTCGCTGCAGTGGAAGTGGCAGTCACTGCAGCGGTGGTTGCTGCAGCTGGGTTGTTGTGCTTGCACGATCCAAGGTGGTTGATGACGTCCACCCGAAGTAAAATTGTTGACTGGCAGTGGATGCAGTGATAATGTAACGCTCGGTTACATTGTAACCCACATCTGTGAATGGTATACCCTATAACAGAGCATATAATTGTAATATTATTATTGATTATAATGATCCTTTTTAAAGTGTTACCTTATTATTCTATGATCATTTGTCAATTGAATATGCTACACAACATCTAAATCATATACCTCCCACAAATGTCACAGAAGGGTTAGTTTTGATTCATTGCTCAAATGGAATTGGTCTCTACTGCAACTCCATTTGCATTTCCCAGAGAATGTTGGCCAACTTTACCTTCATGGAAAACTGCCCGGTTGAAATGGCCCTCCAAGTGCCTCTTCACCTTACTTAGAAGTAGGGATGTCCCGATCCGATACTGAGATCGGATATCGACCCGATATTGGTCCTGAATGCTGGATCGGAGATCGGACCAGAAAAAAAAAAGGCTCCGATCCGATCCTACTGTCATCCGCAGTCAAACTTATGTGTATAAGCGATGAGAGAATAAAAACAGTGAACAGAAACACGTGTCGCAGAAATCCTTCACGCAAGTCCTATATGCGCTTAAAATGCGCATAGCGCTTCACGCGAGTCCTATATGCGCTTAAAATGCGCATAGCGCTGCGCTGTGTGCTTCCGGTTTCATTACAAAGAGGTTAACCCTATGTGCCTGACGTCTAACAACATTCAAATTACTCTAACTTCATATTTTTTCGGATTTCAATGTATGACACATCATTTGAAAGCTTATGATCCGTAGTTCCAATCCACAACACGTCGCATTTGTTGCTTTAATAAAGGCTGGCAGTCTTTAATTTAACTGTTGTTGGTGTGGACTATATACTGGGGAGGTATTTGAATGAATGAATGAATGAATGGTCTTTATTGTCATTGCTACAGTACAGGTACCAAACAACGAAATTTAGGAGGGGTGGCTCCCCTGGTGTTAGGTAAAAAAAAATAAAAATATTCAGGGGTCAAAAAATGTATACAAATATCAGATCGGTATCGGTATCGCCGATACCCGAAGCCCAGGTATCGGTATCGGTATCGGTAGTGAAAAAGTGGGATCGGGACATCCCTACTTAGAAGTGTTGGCTTGAAAACCATTGCATCGCAGAAAGGACAGTGAAACTGCTGGCAGCAGGTGCTGCATCTTTTCAGCTCTGGCAACGACCTTTCTCTCTGACATGTAATATGCATCTAGAAAAAGAAAGGGCCTAATTGGTCAAATTGAACGTTCTTAGATGATTCCACAGACAACTTTGACCAGAAGACTCTGGATTACCCCCCTGACAAACCCACATACAGTATAGCTCATAGTCATACCTGCATATAGCAGAGTTTATGTACAATACTGTAAAATAGCTTATAGACATAGCCTACCTGCATAGAATATAGTCATGTATAATACCGTATAATATTGCTGTATAATACTGCTGTTCATATCCTATACACATATTTACCCTATACATATATTTATATTCACCATTCCTCTTATTTACCATCTGTACATACCCAGGGCTGGACTGGGACAAAAATTAGGCCCTGCCATGTGGCTCAGACTGGCCCAACACAATCGGTCCGACACCGCCGATCAACATGCTGGCAGTCTGTTGAATATACCATTTGTAAAACCCCCTATAGAGCGGAGTAAGTGACATGGACAGCAAGTATACCAATGCAAGTGTGAACCAGTGTACTCACTCACTGTTGCCGTACTCCACGGTGATGAGACATGGCTGCTGTGCTGAGCAAACAATACCCATACTCAATACTGTTAAGTAGTTGTATAACAAAAAGCTCGGCAGTCATAGGAATAATTACAATTATTTATTAACATTTTAATACTGTTAAGTAGTTGTATAACAAAAAGCTCTGCAGTCATAGGAATAATTACTATATTAATTATTTATTAACATTTTAAATACAAACAATATCAAATATCACTCAATATAACACCACTGTAAAAAAAAATGCAGACAATGCAATAGGGAAGAGAGAGAAAGACACACACACACACACAAGAGAAATGTGAGACATGGTACAGCAACACATGTAAAAGATGGCTATAGCTGAAAAGATTGGATACTCACCCAGTTCCGAAAGGCTCAGCCCTTTCAATCTCCACCTGGACAATTAATGGCCATATCCGAAAGATAGTGAGAGGAACAGAGTAGAGGGAGGGGCAGAGATAAAGAGACAAGGAGTGAGAAGACATGATAAGTGATTACATAACTGATTCAGATCAGAATCTTCTGGGAATCAAAAAACAGATTTGCAGCATGTCTATATAGTGTATACTCACCAAGTCAAAACGCTGCCTGTGAACTCCAGATCAACCAACACAAACGGAAAGGCTGCAGTCTTTAAAACATGACAAGGGAAGGCATCCTATGAGACATAGAGAGCAAGAGAGAGAGAAGGAGAGAGGAATGATTACATGACAGATTCAGATCAGAATCTTCTGGGAATCAAAAAACAGATTTGCAGCATGTCTATATAGTGTATACTCACCAAGTCAAAACGCTGCCTGTGAACTCCAGATCAACCAACACAAACGGAAAGGCTGCAGTCTTTAAAACATGACAAGGGAAGGCATCCTATGAGACATAGAGAGAGAAAAGGAAAGAGATTAGCATTTGTTTGGCAAGTCTGTGGCACACACATCCCTGAGACTGGACTAGCCTAGTGATGAGAATTTAGATATTTTTAAATATATGTCTCACCTTTTTAAGCTAGAGGAGCATCTTTCTCATGAGGTCACTCTTCTCAGCTACCCTGTCAATGATGTCAGGGTGCTCCTCAGTCTGTTCTTGATGAACTTGAGTGTTGAAAATGTTCTCTCGCAAGCCACCTGGGTTACGGAGAGCGTCAGCAGGTACTTGTAGGCAAGCCCAAGGACATGGTAGGCATCTGAGAGCATGTTGAACTGTCGAAGTACCTGAAAGCAGCAGAGTGGGCAGTTTCTGCAGGAGGCGCAGCTTTTGCTGACAATATCTGGCTCCTTATCCTCTCCTGCAGACCCATCTTCTTCCACTGTTCTGGCAGTGTATTCCTCCATGTGGGATGCCTTAAGCCTGTCCCACTGCAGAGCGAAGTTCTTCATTTCCATCTGAAGGTTTTCCACTGTAGCCCTGCTGTCAAATCTGATTAGACATTTGCTGAGGTCCTGGAAAGCATTGTGAGGAAGGTCTGTCGTCTTGAAATTGTTGAAGTTCCTGGGGTCCAGGCATGCCAAATCATTAATGAGAGTGCCGTTTGTTAAAAACCTTCTCTGGATTACCTCGCTGGCTGTGTCCAGAATTAGGTTGTGGACATTCACCTCGTATGCTCTGAGAGCATTGTCAGGTACCTCATCTAGAGCCTTCTCTCCCGGCATGTTCTTCCTCTTCCTTATTCTTTTCTTGGGGAGTGAAGTCTCCACTTCGATGTCTGCTCCTCCCTCTCTCTCTTCCAAGTTCTCGTTGGCCCACTTTACAAAGGTGTCTGCAGCCGCCTTCACAGTAGTGAAATCCCGTGTGATGTTTTTGAGGCTGTCTTGTGTGGCTATCACCATCCGATGGGCGGAGAGGATTTCCATCCCACTGGTCTGGAGGTACTTGGAGAGTGGCGTGGTCAGCTCAAATATTCTGAGGAAGATCTGTGCTGTTAAGACGGTTTCGTATTTGAGGAGGCCCTCTTTGAATCCTCTTGCTTTGGCACGGATGGTTGGCTTCTCCTTTGCCTGCTGTTCTATGGCTGTCAGTGTGAGCACTGTTTCGAGGTAGAGGCTGCTTGTCGGTTTATTAAAGTGTCCAAACACTTTTCCAACTGCTTCATGCTTGGACAACCACCGTGTTTCTCCTATTGGAGATAGTCGTCTGTGCCTTTTGTCTTGGGCTTCATTGTCCCACAGTATGACCCTCTGATATGAGTCCTTGATGAAGACTGCCACGTCGTTTAGTAGACTGAACAGAGATCCACTTTCCAAAACACTTCCAGTCGTGTCTGCCAGGACAAGATTCAGTACATGGGCATAGCACCATACATGGACATGAGTAGGAGACTGGGATGCCATAAGTGCTGAAAAGCCTCTGTACTGACCCTGCATATTTGATGCTCCATCTGTTGAGTTGCCGATGCACATGGCCTTGTCCAGTTTCAGACCATCCAGGACCCCAGAGAGCAATTCCACAAAGTATTGCCCTGTGGATGCATGGCACTTCACCACAGCAACCAGCCTCTCATGGACTTCCTCTGTCACGTACCGAATAACGACGGCACACTGATCCTGGCTGGTTATGTCCTGTGTGGTGTCGAGCTGAACAGTGAACATTCCAGCTTTTTGTATGTCACTTGCGATGGTCTCCTGAATGAGATGACCAATACTGTCTATCACTGAGTTTACAGTGGTCTTGGACAGTAAGGTGACGAGGGACCCTCTACCTTTTGTTCCACTGGATGCATGCAATTCTTTGCTCTTTTTAATGCACTCCTCAAGATGCTCTTTGAGGCTAACATTGCACTTTCCTATTATAAGGATAAGCTCCAAAAAGTTGCCATGATCCAGGGTACTGTCGTCCCACTTGTATGCTGCCTCGTTCTCCACATGCCTGTAGCTCAAGCCCCTCTTGCCTATCACCTTCACCACATCCACAACACACTCCAAAACCTGGCGTTTCTTTCTTACTTGCTGCCCATGAGCAGACATCTGACTGCCAGCAAACTTGCTCTGGATATCTCCTTTTCTACTTCTTAGAAAATAGGCTTCAGCACACTTTCGGTGTGTAGCACTCTTTTCATGCTCCTCCACATTCTGTTGCGCACGTCTCCATCCTGTCATTCCAGTAATACATTTTCTGGGGTCAGTGCTATTGCCAAATGCCATACAGACAAAACAAAACAATGTATGCTGTTCTTCGCAGTATGTGAGCCACTTCCTACTGGTGCCATCTGCACATGTGAAATACTTTTGTGCCGCTGTATTTTTGGTTCTCTGCTGAGGGTGGTAATCTAAAAAGTGATCGAGCATGGAAGGCTCAGGACAGGCAAAGTAATTGAAGTCCTGAACGTGGCACTCTGTTTCCTCTGTTTCATCTTTTTCTCTCTCCTTTTCCTCTCTTTCCCTGACACTCTGCTTTTCTGGGGAGGGCAGCAGCAGCTCAACCTGGTTCAACAAGACATGGACAGAGAAGTAAACTAACTGGTTGTCAAAATCAGCAAAGTTCTCATTTATATGTAAACACAGGCTGCATGATTGCATTATGTTACACCAGAAGCCCAGTCATTTCAAATGGAAGGTTGCAAGACAACATTATTGAGTTGCAGCAGACTGCATGAGTTTTATTTCTCCATGCAATAAAAAGCATTCATTAGTTCTGAACTAGGCTAGTGTAGATTTTTTTTTAAATCTTTTTATTTTCAAATAAAAAGTATTATTAACACCCATTGTTGGTATTGCATTTATGTCAGTGACAGTGATACCTCAACTTGCTAGCTAGCAACAAAATAGAAAGTCACAAAATGCAGAACACCCCTATCTAACGTTAGCTATAGAGTCCACAGCCAAGCAGCACTAACGTTACACCACGAGAGAGATCACTGTGTGTGCATGAATTCCAGCCAAGTCCTGGTGAAGCGCAATGAATCATGCTGCCTGTACGGGTTAGCATAAGTCATAAGACATTCTCTGCTGCTGCTCCCTTAATCTGGCCAATGCAAGCGACTAACATAACTTTGCTTTTGTAAAACTAAGTAACAACACTGCTTACCTCTCTAGCTGTGTCCTCTGTCTCCTCCTCAATTGCTAACGGCACATCAGTGCTAACGTTAGTTAGCGGTAAAGATGTTGCTGTGGCAGCCACAGCTGTAGTCGGCCTAGCCCCCACAGTCGATGCAGAGAACATATCTGTCAGTTTCTGACATTTTGAGGCATCCTCTGCTAGCTTTTTACTTTTTTCTCCCTAATTTTCTGGGCACCCCCTTTCACTATCTTATCGGACATGACACTGTACTTGGGTTGTCGGCCGAGGGATCAGAGTGGAGGAGGGGGCCGATGGACAGCAGGTGTGTGATTGGGCCGATGGACAGCAGGTGTGTGATTGGGCCAGCCCATGTGTTAGTATAAACGGGGGCCGCAGCTTGATTCAGCGCTAGTGGGCCGCGCTAGTTGGGCTCGGCCGCGTTTTTTTTTTTTTTTTTTTTGGGAGGGGGCGGGGTCAGGCGGCCCGACCGGCCCAAAACTAGCGCGGCCCATCTGCCAGCTGGCAGAAAGATTGTATGGCCAGTCCAGCGGTGTACATACCTGCACATACATAGTATATGTTATAATAGTAATAGTTAATATAACATAATAGTTATATTTGCACTCCGGTTACATGCCAAACTTATTTTCGCTGTACTGTACTTGTACTGTACATTTGAATCTAATCTAATAACTAAGGCAATTGAAATATAACAGAACTTTAAACTAATGTTGGGCTAACAATTCGTTTTGCAGGGCTGCAAGTGAATACTTAAAATAATGGCACAGTAGCTCAAGTTTACATTGACTATTGGTTAGTACACAATCCCTTGCGGCTTCATATTGTTAATTTTGTTGTCAAATTCCATAAAGCCTGGGCTAGGGTTAGGGCTAGTCACATGTGCTGCAGACTCAGCTAGCTACGTAGCTAACCTCAGCTAACAAAGGCCGTTAGCACGCTAACCCAGCTAGCTAGGGATGTTAAACTATGTTTGACAAAAGCAACAACATTCCCACTGCTGAGCAGTCTGATAACACACCGCCACACAGTCCTAACCCTAACCCCAGTCTCACCTGATCTCCAATTTATATCACTTTTTAAATGTTAAGTGTTAGTTACGCTACTTACTTTTCTTTCTTCCTTCGCGAAGTTTCTCAAACTGGTCTAGCTGGCAAGTGCTGACACTACAAGTTCGTGCTAAACACGTGCAAGGCACATTCCATTCCGTCCTAGAAGGCACATTCCTTTCCGTCGCACATTCCTTTCCGTCCTGGCTGCAAGGCTGCAGCTGGACCCTTCTCGAGAAAGTAGTGAGAGAAGTAAGGGGGGTGTAGTCAGCTGGGCGGAAGATGACAGCGGGGGGGCGGGGGTGGAGGAGTTGGAGATGGAGGCAGTCAGTCATTTGTCATACGTTGAAAATATGTTGACTATACATTGCTAGCCTTAACACTATTATTAGCATACAAATAATAACGGAGGCTACAGATAAACTTGCATACCTCATTAGCCATGCTGGTCCAGGGCCTGGAGAATGTCTTGGGTCTTCTGTGCTCCAAATCCTTCATCCCTGGAGGGTCACACACACAGGACAAAGGGGACAATAAGGGAAATTTGATTTGGTTATGTTATGAGGTATGTATATCTGTGTGTGCGTGTGTGTATGCGTGTGTGTGCCTGCGTGTGTGTGTGCGTGACACAGTTAGTCAGGTCAGTTTTTGTGATGCTGTGACATACCTGGTCTTGCAGATAAGCTGTCCCTTTATGGATCAAGGTATTTAGTGAGGACCCTCCTGACCCTCTTCCGCTCTTCAACGACCAAACATACAGTAAATGATGCTGCACATAAGCATCCAAAATGCACCCTGTAGCTCCTAAGTGACAAAGAATATTTATCAGATGTTAAGAAAAAAAAATCTTCCCAAAAAATATCAGTCTGTCTTTCAGTCAGTCCTTAAGGGTCAAGGTACTCCGTGAGCACTCTCCTCACTCTCTTCCCCCCCCCCCCTTCATTACAGTCAGTGCTATATCTATTGCACTGTGTAGGAGGCTGTGAGTCCCTTTCACCTTGTATTGTTCCCAGGGCTGGACTGGGACAAAAATTAGGCCCTGCCATGTGGCTCAGACCGGCCCAACACAATCGGTCCGACACCGCCGATCAACATGCTGGCAGTCTGAAAGACTAATAATCTAAAAATCTATCGACCTAATCTAAAAAGTGATCTAGCATGGAAGGCTCAGGACAGGCAAAGTAATTGAAGTCCTGAACGTGGCACTCTGTTTCCTCTGTTTCATCTTTTTCTCTCTCCTTTTCCTCTCTTTCCCTGACACTCTGCTTTTCTGGGGAGGGCAGCAGCAGCTCAACCTGGTTCAACAAGACATGGACAGAGAAGTAAACTAACTGGTTGTCAAAATCAGCAAAGTTCTCATTTACATGTACACACAGGCTGCATGATTGCATTATGTTACACCAGAAGCCCAGTCATTTCAAATGGAAGGTTGCAAGACAACATTATTGGGTTGCAGACTGCATGAGTTTTATTTCTCCATGCAATAAAAAGCATTCATTAGTTCTGAACTAGGCTAGTGTAGATTATTTTTTTATATCTTTTTTTTCCAAATAAAAAGTATTATTAACACCCATTGTTGGTATTGCATTTATGTCAGTGACAGTGATACCTCAACTTGCTAGCTAGCAACAAAATGCAGAACACCCCCCATCTAACGTTAGCTATAGAGTCCACAGCCAAGCAGCACTAACGTTACACCACGAGAGAGATCATTGTGTGTGCATGAATTCCAGCCAAGTCCTGGTGAAGCGCAATGCAATCATGCTGCCTGTACGGGTTAGCATAAGTCATAAGACATTCTCTGCTGCTGCTCCCTTAATCTGGTCAATGCAAGCGACTAACATAACTTTGCTTTTGTAAAACCAAGTAACAACATTGCTTACCTCTCTAGCTGTGTCCTCTGTCTCCTCCTCAATTGCTAACGGCACATCAGTGCTAACGTTAGTTAGCGGTAAAGATGTTGCTGTGGCAGCCGCAGCTGTAGTAGGCCTAGCCCCCACAGTCGATGCAGAGAACATATCTGTCAGTTTCTGACATTTTGAGGCATCCTCTGCTAGCTTCTTACTTTTTTTCTCCCTAATTTTCTGGGCACCCCCTTTCACTATCTTATCTACGAACATGAGGTAGAGCAATTGAGCAAGCTGTGCAAGGTTAACAACCTGCTGCTAAACAAGTCAAAGACCCAGGAATTCATCGTAGACTTCAGGAGGAAAAAGTCCGAGATCCTGCCCCTGCTCATCGACGGAGAGAGCGTGGAGATAGTCTCAACCCTCCGATTCCTGGGACACAACATGCGGGATGACCTGGCCTGGAAGGACAACACTAAAGGCACCATCAAGAGGGCACAACAGCGGCTATACACCCTGAGATGCCTCAGGTAACAACACAACAAGAAGGAGATACTGGTGGCCTTCTACCACGGCGCAGTGGAGAGCATCCTCACCTTCGGCATCTCCAACTGGTTCCACAGCTGCACAACAGCGGAGAGAAACGAGCTACAGAGAGTCGTGAGAACAGCACAGAAGATCACCGGCGCCCCCCTCCCCTCTCTGGAGGAGCTGTACAAAACACGCTGTCTCAGGAGGGCCTCCAAGATCTCCAAGGACCCGACCCACCCTGGGCACGAACACTTTGTCAAGCTGCCCTCGAACAGGAGGTACAGGACCCCGGCCGCTAAGACAAACAGACTGAAGAACAGCTTCTACCACAGGGCCGTCAAGGCCCTGAACACAGAAAAGGCCTAAGTTCTGGGCCCAGGACAGTCCGGACGGATTGTATGGCAGCTAGTGCTGAGGCACAAACATGTACATTTTCAAGCCTGCAAACTGTGACACTTTAAAATAATGTGAAAAAAGACTTTCTTGTGCAATATGACAACCCTAGTTGACTATCTGTGCAGTATAGTACAGTGGATTGTGTACATAGCCTTTATTGATGTAAACCAGCTCCTTACCTTCTTGTGATTTTATGCATCTATGCTTTTTCTAAAATGTGTTTCTTTTTCCTTTCCTAAACACCAGGGGAGCCTCCCCTCCTAAATTTCGTTGTTTGGTACCTGTACTGTAGCAATGACAAATAAAGTCTATCTATCTATCTATGACACTGTACTTGGGTTGTCGGGCGAGGGATCAGAGTGGGGGAGGGGGCCGATGGACAGCAGGGCCTAAGCATGTGATTGGGCCAGCCCATGTGTTAGTATAAACGGGGGCCGCCGCTTGATTCAGCGTTAGTTGATGCCGCGCTATTTTGGGCCGAGCTAGTTTTTTTTTTTTTTTTTGGGGGGGGGGGGGGGGTCAGGCGGCCCGACCGGCCCAAAACTAGCGCGGCCCATCTGCCAGCGGGCAGAAAGATTGTATGGCCAGTCCAGCGGTGATTGTTCCCAACACAGAGTGATCATCCACAGCCTCCTTACTGGCCTCACAAAAATTGTGGAGGACAAAGCAGGAGTAAATTACATAGGGCAGGTCATCCATGTTTATGTCCATAGGCCTTCTAAGTGCAGCAAATCTGGCCTTGAGGCGACCAAAAGCACACTCAATGACCATACGTGTCCTACACAAACATAGCCCAAAGTACTGCTCCTGAGGTGTGGAGCCACCGTTTGAATATTCCTTCATCAGGTAAGGCAGCAGCGGGTAGGCAGGGTCACCAAGAAGAAAGATTGGTATGGCCTCCTCGTCATCCACAATCTGTTTTTTCAGAGCAGGGATCTTGCCCGTCTTCAAGAACATGTTTAGCTTTGAATTAGCAAAGACCCGTGCATCATGCACACTCCCAGGCCACATTATCACAACATCCAAGAATCTGTACTTGTAATCACAGACAGCCTGTACATTAAGGGAATATTTGCCTTTCCTGTTGATGTAGTCCATGGAGTTGCTAGATGGCTGCTTGATTTCGATGTGGGTGCCGTCGACTGCTCCAAAACATTGTGCCATGCCATGAGCACGATGGAAGGCCACAACTAGATCCTCAGCCGCAGGCTCCGTAAAAGGCAGCTTGATGTATTTTGGACCCAGGTGGGTGGCGATCGCTGTGCATGTCTGCCTAAGGATGACGGACACAGACTGTCGCGACACGCCAAAGGCGTTAGCAGTCTTCCGTAGCCTTCCCTCGTCGCTCAAGTAATAAAGTGTTACCGCAACTCTTTTCAGTGGATCAATTGGTGCCCTCATGTTTGTTGTTTGCCCTTCGATATATGGGCGCAGTTCTTCGCTCAGCGCGATGACAGAGGCTCTGGACATGCGAAAGTTCTCCTTCCATTCTTCGTCCACGACAACGCCATTCACAAAGTTATCCCACCAACTGCTGGTTCTGCCCGGTCTCACCCAAAAACTTTCGCCTGGTTGCCCTTCTGGTTGTCCTCCGCGGTGTATTGAAGAACATATTGTAGATGTTCTCCATGTCCATTTGTTGCTGTCGGTGGTAGTAGAGGAGCAACAGTAAATTTTGCTGTAAAAGCCCAATCAAGCTCAATAGGTTCTGCAGCACGAACGCAACAACTCTGTAAGGCGCCATTGTTGTTGTTGTTGTTGGCTGGGTTAGCGCATGCGTGTTACATAAAACAGCTGCACTGCGCATCATCTACGCGCATGATGACGTGACGAATACAAAACAAACGTCTATCTCGTCCAGACGTCCAAAAATATACAGCGTTTTTTAAAGATCTTCACTCTGGCAGGCGTTTTTAAACATCTTCGTTTTCAGAGGGCAAAAACTCGTTTGCGTCTGGACGAACCCCCCAAAACGAATAGAAACATCCACGTTTGTCAAAAAAACGTATAGGTCTGGACAGGGCCTTAGTGCAGCCAGGATACATTATTTTTTTATATCGCTCCGTCCTGGAGCGTACCGGAATGAACCGCCCTCTGCGGCGGCTGCTGGTTTGCCCAGCGAGGACATGATGGAGGGGGTGGTTGGGGTTGTCCCTGATGGACAGCAGCTTGCTCCTAGTCCTTCTCTCCACCACCGTCCCCAGAGAGTCCAGGCTCCTTCCCACCACTGAACCGGCCTTTTTTACCTAGTGTAGATGGATTATTACTTGATTAATACCTATATTAGCCACTCGCTCAAGACGTGGCATGTAGCAAAGACTCCATAAGCAAGGTTCTTCTCAACACAATTAGACACTGATATTGTGGGCACTGACATAGTGTAATTGAACGGAAAGGTGGAACAAAGTGTTGGTTACAATCAATTCAATTCAATTTTCAATTCAATTATACTTTATTTATCCCCGTGGGGAAATTCATTTTGCCACGCCACTCTCTAAAAACAACACATGACAACACAACATAAAGGACAGACAACAATATTGGGCCAGCCATGTATAGTATATAAAAAACAGTGAGATCATGATAGAAAAGTGGATAAAAAGATGGCTATAGTTATCATATTAAAATACTAAAAAGTGATGATTAAAATAAATAAATAAATACAGATTCAGGAGCCTTGACCCCGACTACTACTTTAGTTGCCATTGCATTTACATTTACATTTACATTTTTGGCATTTAGCAGACGCCTTATTCCAAAGCGACTTACAATCAATACATTTGAATGCTAAGCATGTGAATCAGCAGTCCACCATTCGTTGCAGGAAGAGTACTCTAGCTCGGGCCCGGGGCCACTGATAGAAGGAAAACCTTCTCCCTATTATCGCCTTCTACTAAAATTTTTTTTTTTTTTTTTTTTTACTGGAGAAACTGAGAAACAGTACAAGGGGGGCAATAGAAGTTCTTAGGGACACAGTAGAGGGGAAAGCGGGTGTCTTTAGGAGACGTAGTGGTGAGGGTCAGAAGATGTCTCAGGAGGAGCAGTTAAGATGTAACCTGAAGAGATGGGTCTTCAGTCTACGACGGAAGATGGGTAGTGACTCTGCCGTTCTGACAGCCGTGGGGAGCTCATTCCACCAGCGGGGAGCCAGTGTTGTGAAGAGACGTGATCGGGCAGCCCGACTGCTGTGTAGAGTAGGTGGGGCCAGTCGGCCAGCCGAGGTGGAGGAGCGGAGTGAGCGGGCAGGGGTTTGGGGGGTTACCATTTCCTTCAGGTAGGCAGGCGCTGTCCCTTTAGCTGCCTGGTATGCAAGCACCAGGGTCTTGAATCTGATGCGAGCTGCCATCGGGAGCCAGTGCAGGGTGCGAAGGAGAGGGGTGACATGCGAGTATTTGGGGAGGTTGAATACCAGCCGGGCAGCAGCATTCTGGATGAGCTGCAGAGGTCTAATGGCTGAAGCGGGGAGCCCAGCCAGGAGTGCATTGCAGTAATCCAGGCGGGAGATGACCAGTGCCTGGATCAAGAGTTGCGCTGCCTCTCTGGTAAGGAATGGTCATATCCTTCTGATGTTGTAGAGGAGGAATCTGCAGGAGCGAGTCGTTGCTGCAATGTTTTCCGCACAGGATAGTCGGTTATCCAGGATCACTCCAAGGTTCTTGGCTGTCAGGGAGGGGGTTACAGTAGAGTTCTCCACTGTGATGGAGAAGTCTTGGAGAGGGCAGGCTTTCCCGGGGATGAAGAGGAGCTCAGTCTTGTTAAGATTGAGCTTGAGATGGTGGTCAGCCATCCAAGTTGAAATGTCAGCGAGACATGCTGAGATACGGGTTGCCACGTGTACATCAGACGGGGGGAAGGACAGGAATAGTTGAGTGTCGTCTGCGTAGCTGTGGTAGGAGAGCCCATGTCAAGAGATTACCGAGCCAAGAGACTTGGTGTAGAGGGAGAAGAGTAGGGGCCCTAGGACGGAACCCTGGGGAACTCCAGTGGAGAGGGTTCGTGGAGAAGATAGCGATTCTCTCCAGGTCACCTGGTAGGAGCGGCCCGCCAGGTAGGAAGAAAACCAGGAGTGTGCGGTGCCAGAGATGCCCAGGTCTGAGAGGATGGAGAGAAGGATCTGGTGATTGACTGTGTCGAAGGCAGCAGACAGGTCAAGGAGAATGAGAACAGAGGAGAGGGAGGAAGCTTGGGCAGAGTGGAGGGCTTCCGTGACAGCAAGGAGCGCAGTCTCAGTGGAATGCCCAGCCTTGAAGCCGGATTGGTGGGGGTCTAAGTGATCCATCTTCCGGAGATAGTCAGTCAGTTGATTAGATGCCGCGCGTTCAAGGGTTTTGGAAGGGAAGGAGAGAAGGGATACCGGTCTGTAATTGTGGACAGATGATGGGTCAAGGGTAGGTTTCTTGAGGAGAGGCTTGACTCTGGCTATTTTGAAGGCCGCTGGGACAGATCCAGTGGATAGGGAGGAGTTGATTAGGGTGGTAAGGTAAGGAAGGATGTCGGCGGAAATGGATTGGAGAAGGGGGGAGGGGATGGGGTCAAGAGGGCATGTGGTTGCCCGCTTTGATGTGATAAGTGTGAGAATCTCATCGGGGGAGAGGGGGGAAAAAGATGACAATCCAGAGATCGAGTGTCGAGGGGGGAGTTTGGAAGGGGTGTTAGCATTGTTAGTGGGAACAGTGTTAGCATTGTTAGTGGGAGGAGGGAGCGGTGGGGGGAGAAAGGTGCTGCTGATGTCGTCCACCTTTTTTTCAAAGTAGGTGACAAAGTCATCGGCGGACAGGGTGGAAGGAGGAGGGGGAGGAGGTGGATTAAGGAGTGAAGAGAAAGTGGAGAACAGTTTTCTAGGATTAGAGGCAGAAGACTGTATTTTTGAATGATAGTAGGATGTTTTAGAAGCTGATGCCGAGGAGGCGTAGTTGGCAAGGAGAGAGTGATAGAGGTTAAGGTCATCAGAAAGGCCAGTTTTTCTCCATTTCCTCTCAGCTGCTCTGAGCTCTAGTCTACAAGCATGTAGCGTTTCAGAGAGCCAGGGAGCTCGAGGAGAGGATCGAGCTGGCTTCAAGGTTAGTGGACAGAGGGTGTCGAAGGATGAGGTGAGAGCGGACAGGAGGGTTGAGGATGCCGCATCAGTGGATAGAAGGCAGAAGGATTCGACAGAGGGTAGGGAGGATAGGACAGAAGAAGAGGGCGCTGGGGGACAGGGTACGTAGTTTACGACGAGAGGGTCTTAAGTGGTTAGAGGCTGAGAGGGAAGAGGAAGTTTTGAGGGGAAGGGAGAAGGATATAAAGTGGTGATCAGAAACTGGAAGAGGGGTAACGGTAAGGTTGGAAGTGTGGGAAGATCTGGTGAAGACAAGGTCGAGCTGATTGCCTGCCTTATGAGTCGGAGGAGAGGGGGACAGGGTAAGGCCGAAGGAGAGGAGAAGGTCAAGTACTCCAGATGAGAGAAGCTTCTCAGATTGGAAATTGAAGTCACCTAGTAGTACGAGCGGAGTGCCATCATCAGGGAAAGAGCTGAGAAGGCCATCCATCTCGCCTAGGAAGTCACCGAGTTGGCCTGGGGGGCGATAGATGACGACAATGTGGAGTTTGACCGGGGAAGAGACAAAAGCAGCATGAAATTCAAAGGAGGATGTAGACAAGTGTGCCAGGGGAAGGACAGTGTGTGACCACTTGGGCGAGATGAGGAGTCCTGTGCCTCCCCCTCGACCAGAGGGTCTAGGGGAATGAGAAAAGGAGTAGGCGGCAGAGAGGGCTGCCGGTGTAGCTGTGTTTTCTGGTGTGATCCAGGTTTCAGTGAGAGCAAGGAAATTGAGGGCCATAAGAGATGCATAAGCTGAGATAGCGTCAGCTTTCCGGACCGCCGACTGGCAATTCCAGAGACCGCCTGCGGCGATAAAGTCATGGTCAGTAGAAAGAGGTGGGTAGATGAGATTGGAAGGTTTGCGAGGGGGGATGTAGCATCTAGGTGTCCTCCTGAGTGTCAGAAGAACAGGGATAGGGAGAAAGCACATTGTGGCAAAAGTCTGTAGAGGGGAAGAGGGCTAAGGAACCAACAGAACTAGGACTAGCTAAGCGCACTCAGTAGACCGGAGTGACTTGAGAAGACAGCAGCAACACTACAAACAACTGGAAGAGAAGGTACTTGGTACCCTGGCTTCTGGCTTCCTCTCAGGCCTTCCTCGATGGACTCCCACAGATAGACTCCCCTGTCTTGTTGTCACGAGTCTTGACTCCCACAGATAGACTCCCTTGTCTTGTTGTCACGAGTCTTGACTCCCACAGATAGACTCCCTTGTCTTGTTGTCACGAGTCTTGACTCCCACAGATAGACTCCCTTGTCTTGTTGTCACGAGTCTTGACTCCCACAGATAGACTCCCTTGTCTTGTTGTCACGAGTCTTGACTCCCACAGATAGACTCCCTTGTCTTGTTGTCACGAGTCTTGACTCCCACAGATAGACTCCCTTGTCTTGTTGTCACGAGTCTTGACTCCCACAGATAGACTCCCTTGTCTTGTTGTCACGAGTCTTGACTCCCACAGATAGACTCCCTTGTCGTCACGAGTCTTAGTGTCAGGAGGCTGTCGCTCTCAGACAGGCCAGATATTTATGGACACTAGCAGGCTTGTAGCCACTCCTCACTAACGAGCACTAATGACAACGACTGACAGGTGTTCTCACAGTCGCCTGTATGACCTCCCTGGCCTTGGTCTATCCACTATATAGGGGCTAGAAGTCTCCTCCTACTACAAGTTAACACCTACTTGATCAGAAACTGGTTAGTTTCACCAGAATGACTCTGAAGCCTTTGTTTTGAAAACAGACAGCTTAACTAGATATTCTTAAAACAGACAGCAATCACCCTATTACTTTCCCTATCACTATTACTAATGAACAGACAGGTATCAGTAGTCCAATTTTAACTAGATAGCCTTAAAACAGACAGTTATTTACTCTATTACTAATAACGAGACAGGTATCAACTTATCAGAAGTCCAGCTTACTAGATAGTCTACTTACTCAGAGTGGAGAGAGAGATGACCATTGAACAGTCTTAGTGCAGCCGGGATAAATTATTTTTTTATATCGCTCTGTCCTGGAGCGTACCGAAATGAACCGCCCTCTGCGGTTTAATGGGACACCAAAATAAATAAAGGATAGAAAAAAGCTAAAAATAAATAAATGTGAATATGCTATAACATGTTATTTGACTATTGTTATGCTCTTAGGTCATTCCTCCACTGTGGCTCCTCTGGAGAGGGTGTCTAGAAATCATGCTGCTCCACCCGTCATCATCATATCTGATGATGATGACGATGATGTGCCTGAGGAGATTGTGGTGATAAGCAGTGATGATGAAGAGGAGGAAGTGGAGTGCCAGCAGCACAATGCCTCTTGCCAGATTGTGGTGAAGGAAGAGGAAGAGGAGGTCCCTTCCTCAAGCTGGGCCTTGACCTTTAGATCAATTTTGTTTGGTTAGTGAATGACTTGTTCACTTTGATACTAGAAATGTTTTTCTAAACAATTGTATGGGGTGGAATTAAAAAAAGATATAGTAACAACTTAAAAATAATGTGCTTTTTTAATGGGACACCAAAATAAATAAAGGATAGAAAAAAGCTAAAAATAAATAAATGTGAATATGCTATAACATGTTATTTGACTATTGGTATGCTCTTATAGTCTAGCAGCAAGTCCTCAAAAAAGGCTTTAGTTTTCGAGATACCCCTACCCGAGGTAGAGCAAATGACAACAATGATTTTTCTTATCTTTAGGGTCTCCCATTAATGAAATTGATTGTTGTCAAATTTTATTTTTGGGGAAAATATGTTTTTTTGGTTGTTCTTTAGAGCTACCCCAATCCCTGAAAAAGAGCCAAATTAGACCAGGCCGAATATGGGGAAGGTGACAAAAAAGCCCATAACTTGAGAATGATCACTCCTTTCCTCTTCAGATTTGCTGAGGTATGAACCAGGTGGTTGTCCTACATCACCAAATAGTCAGACAACTATTTACCTCAATAAATACTGAATTATAGTCCTGTAAACTTAGCTTTAGTTTAGACGGAAATTGTACTTTTTGGTGACAGGAACATAGGACTCCATCACTTTTCTCTCATTTATCAGAAAAACAGAAATCCCTGAAAAATATATCATTACTGAATTGTCTAGGGTGCTATTGAACAATAACCAGTAGTTGTATGGAAATATCTCATACAGTTCTATTGCAAATGAGATTTCTTTAGACATAGGCCTACCTCTTCTCTGATAGTCAAATTCCGAATGGGGGATAAGTGGCATAATAGCCTATAAGTTAAGAATGCCTACTCTGATGGTCATTATATTTGGAGAGGGAAATACCAGGTGGCTGAACTACATCACCAAATAGTCAGAATAAGAGTAACCCAATAAAATAAAGTGTATTAGTTCTAAGTTGCAAGCCTCTAAAACATAGGTGTAAATAGTACAGGTTTTATTCAAACTGGAACCTTAATTCAAAGTACAATTAAATACAGTCCTCAAACATTAGGGGACACATTTTGACATTCTGCACAGCAGGTGCAGAACTCTGTACAGGGAAGGCCAACAGAGAGGCACTGGCACTTTCCACTCTCTCCACACTTTGCATCTTTGCAATATAAGTGAGTGATGTCTCTCACTTCTGTAGGTGCTGGGGTTTTTGTAAAAAGGACAGGTTGAATGGCCCCATCTCTGATAATCCACCCCTTGCCAATAGGACTCCATAACAGGGGTTTGGGCATGTGGCTGTGACACCATACCGCTGTCTGGAACATTGCTCTCTGCACATGCTGCTGAAATGCATCCTCTGTTGGCGGCAGATTTGCAGAGGCTGTATCAGATGTTGATGCAATAATGAACCTCAGTTCATCCAGGTTTGTGCACATCAATCCATTTTATATGTTATATAGCCCACATTTTATATAGCCCACAGCTGCCACTATACACATTACTAGCTATACGAATTACTGCATGTATGATTTATTTCCGTGTCATGCCACATAGCTACACGGCCCATCTCACATACAAGACGCCTATATTACATAATAATAACAATCGAGCATGTAGGCACAATATTGTAGCGTGAACGCAGGAACATTCGTCAGCCAGACGGACTTACATATTGAGCCTCATCGGTTGGACGCAGTGCACCGCTCAGACCCCACGGGGGGGTCTCAAATACCCGGCGAGTTACGTGCCCTTTTAATTATTTACTATTCAGCCAATAGTCCAATGTTTGTCTTATTTATAGGCCTGTGATTATTTGAATGAGATGAATGTGTACTACTGTATATTTATGATGATTAATTGAGATGCATGATCAGTTGTGGAAGTTGAGTCCTAAGGGCGAATAGCTAGATGTTGGACTGTCTCCGTCCTCCGAATCCTAGTCTGCCTGATCATCGCCCATAATAATGAAGTGGCTTTTATAATACACCTTTCTGGCTGTGTGTTTTGTGCGCTCCCTCTCCTGACATTTTACCAATACCCCTAAATCAGGGACCCACATATTTTATCACAATATGTCCAGTTGTATCTTGTAGAAATTGTGGAAGCAAGGCAAGCAATATTGGTAGAGCCTATTGTAATCAGCCTGCCTGGTCCGACTACGTAACAATAAAGTAACAATTGAGAATGGAATGTTGTGGTGCGACAAAAAACGCATCGCACGCCGTGTGCATTGGGATGAGATTTTTTATGATTTTCTCATAGACTTCAATAGTGTGAGTTGAAAATTGAATTTTGCGGTGCGACAAAAATCGCATCGCACGCCATGTGCATTGCAATCGAATGTTGTCCGGCGACAAAAATCGCACGCCGTGTGCATTGGCCTTATGATCATGCGCACTGCGGCTGTTTGCTGTTCCCTAACGCAAAAATGTATTCACATTTTTCAAAAGAATTACATCAGATTCCGACATGAGGACCTAAGCTTTAAAATGTGTCACATATGCACTATTAAAACATTCTAACATATGTGCTTCAATGGAATGATGAAAGGTTTGATCAAATTCAACTGGTATTCCATCTAAGCCTGGGCTTTTTAATGCTTTAAAAGAGTTAACGGACACGGACAGTTCATCCTCTGTGATTGGTCCTTCACATTGGTCTTTCTCCTTGGATGTTAATTTGGTTGTTAAGTGGTGACGTGTTTCCGGGTCCAACGTTGGCTGAGGCGCTCTCTTCGAAATGCCTCAGTAATAATAATAATTCATTATATTGATATAGTACTTTTCTGAGGCTCAAAGACCCTGACAATATGGGAAAAATGGGAAAGTGCTGCTGTGTCCCTTGTTGTATGAATAGATCCCAGTCTAAAAAACGATTGAACTGTCATTCTACCGCTGTAGTACACTGGTACTCGTACACTGGTACTCTGGTGCTGTAGTACACTGGTACTCTGGTGCGGGGAATTTCTGGTTTGGACCCGGAAATTGCTAAACGTCGTTTGATGTCAGACTTAACAACCGAATTGTGGCCTATTTTCTGGGAAAAAAGATTGTGTGCTGGCACTCAAGAGTGGGACTGGGGGATTTCGAAATGAAAAAATGTTAGTAAAATATTTATGCTCTTTGATTATATCTTTAGGCTCTATAAATATCGTTTTGTTTTGTTATGTGTTTTTTTGGGCAACATTCCTGTGTTCATGAAGAACTCCTTTTTCCATCCATTCAACTTTATTTTTGTAAAAGGTTTGACTTACTTTTTCTTCATAGCTTAGTTCTAGTTCTTTTTTCATTTGTTTGAGGGAATTTTAGGTAATCATCTACGAGCTCAGATAGTCGCTCAATTTGTTATACTATCTTCTGTTCTGATGGTGTTTTTTCTTTTTTTTATTGAGCTGTGTTTTATACAGCGGCCTCTCAGGGGACACTTAAAGGCATCCCATACTACCAGAGGGTTCTGTAGCTGTTCCTACATTTCCATGGAAAAAATTATCCTCTTTAAAAGTGGGGAGACTACCCCCACTAGATAGGCAAAAAAAGAAAGAAAATAGATATCACTATGAACACATTCCCAGTTTGTTATGTACATAAAAACTAAGAAAAAATGTATTGCTTTTGTAAAGTTTTCTGAATTGTATTATTGTTTATGTTTTTTAGGCTAATTAGATGCTAATTGGGCCGAATGTGCATACATCTCCAAGGGCACTAACACCATATGTCAACATATGTGTTTTTTTCAGAAAAGATTGTGTCTATGTCCTCGTATCAGCCCATACATCAGGAAATACTGTCCATAGTCATAAAAATATATATTTTCGCCATGTTTTTGGTATTAAATGTACTATAAACAGGGCTATGCAGGGGGACTGCATTTTTGCAAGAAAAAAAAGAAAGAAAAAAACCCGACTTATCTAGTCTTACTTAACTTATCTAACTTATTAACTTATTAACTTATTAACTTAACTCTAACTTATCTAACTTATCGTCGTTTTCTTATCCTCGTAACTCCACTGAATCAATCGTAACTCCACTGAGTCAATCCTTCCGCGTCACATGGGACACGAGAACCAATCACATTCGAGAATTCTCGCATCAACCAATAGGATCGCGTATTTTAAAAAAAATGCAACCTATCTATTTTAGTGATTGGTTGCTGATACAAGGGGCGTTGTATATATTTTTTGCGACCATTACCTATATAAACCGAACGGAAAAAGGGAAAATTGCAGAGGGAGCCAGACTGTCGGTGGGGGATGGATGACGGGCTGATTACGGACAGGTGTCAGTGATCAGACTCGTTATCCTGCTGGTCTATTTAACCTGTGTGTGTTTGTTACCCCGGGAGAGTGAAGGAGACGGGAAAACCTGCTGAGGTGTTGGAGAGAGACAGAGAGAGCTGTACTTGTTCTTTATTCTTTATTATTTAGAAAAGACTCGCTCAGCACGTCAGTGACGTTGCTGAGCCGTGCTGTACGCCAATTAAAAACATATTTACAGCCGTTCCTCTGTGCCTAGAGACTCCTACAACAACTGAGTTGATTCAGTGAAGAAGTCCAATGCCAGTTGAGCATCATTGAACTTCTAGTAACATGACATCAATTCTACTTCTGAGTAAAACCTGCCAAGAAAGATGGCTCATTAAAATGTTTGAGATTTCTTCTCAAGGCCACATGAGATTTGTTATTTTCTAAGCGAATGCTTCTGATACCTACCTAATTCAAATACTCCACTGGCTACAATTTTGTCAACTTTATTGCTGAAAATCAAATCAATCAACACTTTGAGCTGTCCTTGAAATCAGGACTAGTGGGTCTCAACTAACAATTGAGGTTCGGTTTAGGTTCCCACGAACATCTGAGATTGAATTAAACTAATTTAAGTTAAAATCACCAGTTATAATAAGCTCATCGCCTGTATATTGGGCAAGTAGATCCCCAAGTGCTTCAACAGAATCCTTTCCAGCAGATGGAGAACAAACAAGATAGCCTGATAAGGCAATATCAGTGTCAGATATACTGATTCTTTTGAGCCATGATTCACTCGAAACAAGAATATCTGGGTCGGTTTGTAATACAAATATTTAAACCTGATCTAACTTGATATAAATGTCACGAGATGAAACGGGACCTAATAATAGGATGGGAAGTTCGCAGGCATGTTGATTAGACACAGCTGAAGTGGGTTAGCTGATGAGCGAACTAGTCATGGGATTGGCTGTTGTACCCTTTAAAAAAACCTGGGTTTAGGTGAGAGAGTGAGAGGAGAGACAGGGGGAAAGGATTACGTGTGTTGATGTGAATGGACTGTTGGTGATGTTCTCTTGGCGTGAACTGTGAGTGAGTGTGAGTGAGTGGCTAGTATTAGTGCCACACTATTAACCAGTGTTACGACCCCATATGTGTTCTAGTGGATACGCGGTGTAACAATTAAATAAAACCGGGGGGACAAGAATCAGAGGAGAAGGGAAATAAAATAAACAAGATTTATTGTACAAAGGTAACACAAACAGGTTTTCTGTGAAACTCTTAACTGAAAACTACTCTATAAAAAAGGAGATTGAATGAATCTACACTATAATTAATAAAGAATAAAGTAAATTAACAGGCCTTGTGGCAATCTAATCTAAGTAACCAATCAAATACAACTAAGATTAATAAACACAAAGTACAGCTGTAACTAACAAAAGAAACCAACACAAAACAACTATAAAGTTGTTGTCTGGCCCACTGGCACCAACTGAGTGTCTCTCCCAGGCTTTTATCCTCCCTCCACCCTTGATTGAGGATTGAGTAGTGATGGCGAGATCAGTGGCGTACCGCAAAATCCCGAGGGCCCTTTCACAACGGAGGTTAACTCAAACGGATGTTGCGGTACATTTATTTTAAGGCTGCATATAGCCTACAGCAGGGGTCCCCAAACTTTTTTCTGTGAGGGCCACATCATTTTTCCTTTCTGTGATGGGGGGCCTGGGTCGGTCTCTAACATAAAATAATATGGAACAGAGTGGAATGGAGGCGGTTGCGCAAAGCAATTGCGCGCAGGAGAGCACTGGTGGATGCAAACAAAGTCTAAACAGTTGAATTTGGATGGAATGTATACCTATAGTGATATGTCAATGAAATATAATCAGTTTTACAGTCTGATACATGAGGGAGGACCCTCATCATACACGGGGGGACCCATGAAGCAGGGCTGTCTGGGGGTCCTTAAACGAGCATCAAACACTTAATTTCTTGCTTTCTGGTGAATTTAGATGCAATTTGTGCCCTTTCTGCATCAATTTATGGTGGAAATGTCATTATTTATGTAAAGGAAAACACAATATTCAGGCACCAGATGACCATTCAAAATGTAATGTAATATAATGCAATATAATGCTCTCAGGCATTCTGTACTTTCAAATATGTATTCTCCTTGAGCAGTCAACATCAACTATCAGCTATTTCGCTAGCAAACACGAAAGCTAACTTATTTGCGAAACAGCGCCCCCGCCACCACGTCGGCGCAATGCCGCAATTGCAGTTAGAAATGTTGTTGTTCAAAGGGCCGGTCCAAGTGTGGGGGCGGGCCGTGTCCGGCCCGCGGGCCGGAGTTTGGGGACCCCTGGCCTACAGCATAGACCGTTAGTTAACCCTAACCCTACTACAGCATGGATAGGCCGTATGGTTGGCCTGGACAGCTATCAGCTACAGCGCGCCGCCCGTTTGTTCAGAATGACACTGTGTGTGTGACTGTGCGGACATATCCATACACAAACGGCAACAAGAACAGACCGACAGGCTACACACCACCCCGAGTTAATTTGATTCATAGATTAATACATATCTCAATCTGTAGATTGTGTGGAGAATGAAGAAGGAGTCCTTGAAATGTTCTCAAAACATTCACACAAGAGACGTTCACTTCAGAACCCCAACTCAAATGTAAAAAAGCTACAGACTTATTATTTTATACAGATTTATTTTGTTGATAAGATCAATTCACACATGGATTATAACAGACTAAAAGTGGATTATAACAGACTAAAAGTGGATTATAATTATAATATTATAGTATAACACACTTTACATCTCTTCTCTTCTTCTTCTTCTTGTTCTTCTCTGTGTTATCCTGGACTTCCTGTACCTCTGCCTCCTCTCCTCAGGGTTCTGGAATGTCCTCAGGGTTCTGGAATGTCCTCAGGGTTCTAGATCTCAGCTGCGTGTCCTCAGAGTTCTAGATCTCAGCTGCGTGTCCTCAGGGTTCTAGATCTCAGCTGCGTGTCCTCAGGGTTCTAGATCTCAGCTGCGTGTCCTCAGGGTTCTAGATCTCAGCTGCGTGTCCTCAGAGTTCTAGATCTCAGCTGCGTGTCCTCAGGGTTCTGGCCTTCTTAGCTTGTCGATGGAGGCTGATGATGATGACTTCCTCTTCCTCTCCCTCCTCTCCCAGACCTTCTGCATCTCCAACGAGTTCAAACATGAGATGGACGCCGGCCTCCTGGACGGCAATTTCTCCTGGGTTGGGCCTTTTTTTGAGTTAGATTGACTGGACTAATTATGGCAGAGTAGTTGAGCTCTGAGGTGATGAGCTGTCTGTAACGAGAGTAGATGTCCTCCAGCTGTTCGTCCTCATCCTGTGTGTTGGTGTAGATCCTCACCTGGAACACACGTACACAGTTTATAAACCTGGACTGTTCACATTGTCACACATGCTTTTTATAAACCACACTGAGGTCAGTTTCAAAAGTAGTACAAAACCATAATAAGAGAGTATAGAGAAAGCCAAGTTTGGCCTTAATCTTGGTCTGTAGTTTTGAGATGTGGCCTGAGAAAGATAGTGAGCTGTCTAACCAAATTCCCAGGTATTTATACACCGTGACCTGCTCCAGGATAGCTCCCTCACAGGTGGTAATGATGGTGGCTGGGGGGGGTGTGGTGCCTTTACGGTTGAACCACATGAACTTGGTCTTGGAAGTGTTAAGGGACAGTTTGAGGTGGGTGAAGGCCTGTTGGATCTGGAGGAAGCTATCCTGGAGAGTTGTTAGTACAGAGTCAGGGGAGGGACCAGTGGCATAGAGAATAGTGTCGTCAGCATATAAGTGAATGAGTGAATTTCCAGCAGCCAGGGGGATATTGTTGATGTATACAGAGAACAGAGTGGGACCAAGTATGGAACCTTGAGGGACACCCTTGGTGACTGGGAGGGGGTGAGAGAGAAGGTTTTCAAACCTCACACGTTGCACCCGATGAGAGAGGTAATGAGAAAACCAGGTTAGTGAGTGGTTAGTAACCCCGATGCTACTCAGTCTGTTCAGTAGAGTGGGATGGTCAACGGTGTCAAAAGCCTTTGCCAAATCAATAAATATTGCAGCACAGTGCTGCTTAGCATCTAACGCAGAAGTGATGTCGTTGAGTACCTTTAGGGTTGCTGGAACACAACCGTACCCTGCGCGAAAGCCAGACTGCGCCCCAGAAAGTAAGTTATACACATGCAGATGAGTTTCTCAAATAAAGTTTGACAGAGTTTCTCAAATAACTTAGACAGACAGGGCAGGATGGAAATGGGCCTATAACAATTTGGGTCAGCCTTGTCACCACCTTCAAACAGTGGGAGCACAATGGCTTCTTTCCACTCGGCAGGTAAACTGGCTGAAAGCAGGTCTGTTAGGGGGGCTGCGATGATGGGGGCGGCAGTTTTAATAAAGAACGCCGCCAGCTCGTCTGACCCGGCAGCTTTTTTGGGGTCCAGAGAGGTCAGTTCCTTCTGCTGTTTTGCTATAGACAACATTTATTAGTAAGATGTCTGAGGGAACAACAGTTGAACCTATATGTGATTATGAATGAATGAATGAATGAATGAATGAATGAATGGTCTTTATTGTCATTGCTACAGTACAGGTACCAAACAACGAAATTTAGGAGGGGTGGCTCCCCTGGTGTTAGGAAAGAAAAAAAAAACTCACAAGGGAAGGAGCTGGTTTACATAAATAAAGGCTATGTACACTATCCACTATACTATACTGTACAGATAGACGACTAGGGTTGTCATATTGCACAATAGTGTTATTGCACATTTATTTAAAGTGTCGCAGTTTGCAGGCTTGAAATGTACATATTTGTGCCTCAGCACTACACCTGATTTTTTAAGTCCAGCAGCTGCCAACAATCCGTCCAGACTGTCCAGGGCCCAGAACCTAGGTCTTTGCTGTGTTCAGGGCCTGGACGGCCCTGTGGTAGAAGCTGTTCTTCAGTCTGTTTGTCCTTGCGGCCAGGGTCCTGAACCGCCTTTTCGAGGGCAGCCGGGTAAAGTGTTCGTACCCAGGGTGGGTTGGGTCCTTGGAGATCTTGGAGGCCTTCCTGAGACAGCGTGTGTTGTACAGCTCTTCCAGAGAGGGGAGGGGGGCGCCGGTGATCTTCTGTGCTGTTCTCACGACTCTCTGTAGCGCATTTCTCTCCGCGGTAGTGCAGCTGGAGAACCAGTTGCAGATGCCGTAGGTGAGGATGCTCTCCACTGCGCCGCGGTAGAAGGTCACCAGTATCTCCTGCTTGCTGTGTTCCTTCCTGAGGACTCTCAGGATGTATAGCCGCTGTTGTGCCTTCTTGATGGTGTCTTTTGTGTTGTCCTTCCAGGTCAGGTCATCCCGCATGTGCATCCCCAGGAATCGGAGGGTTGAGACTCTCTCCACGCTCTCTCCGTCGATGAGCAGGGGCTGGATCTCTGACTTTTTCCTCCTGAAGTCTACGATGATTTCCTGGGTCTTTGACTTGTTCAGTAGCAGGTTGTTAACCTTGCACAGCTTGCTCAGTTGCTCTACCTCATCCCTGTACGCCACCTCGTCCCCCCCCGAGATGCATCCCACCACGGTGGTGTCGTCTGCAAACTTTATGATGGAGTTGCTGGGGTGGACGGGGGTGAAGTCGTAGGTGTAGAGGTTGTAGAGGATGGGGCTTAGCACGCAGCCCTGGGGGGACCCAGTGCTGAGTCTGAGGGCTGTGGAGGTGTGGGGGCCCACCCGCACCCTCTGGGGGCGGTCGGTCAGGAAGTCCTTGATCCATGCACATATAGAGTGTGGTAGACCCAGGTCTAGTAGTTTGGTCACTAGCCTGTCTGGAAGGATGGTGTTGAAGGCGGAGCTGAAGTCCACAAAAAGCAGTCTCGCGTAGCTGTTTCCCCTCTCCAGGTGGGATAGAGTGGCGTGGAGAGTCGTCGCGATGGCGTCCTCTGTGGACCTGTGGGCTCTGTAGGCGAACTGGTATGGATCCAGGTTGGGCGGGAGGCGTGTGAGTATGTGGGCCCGGACTAGTTTCTCGAAGCACTTCATGATGATTGGTGTGAGTGCCACCGGGCGGTAGTCGTTTAGGCAGCTCACCGTGCTTTTCTTCGGGACTGGGATGATAGTTGAGGTTTTCAGGCAGGGTGGGATGGTGGCCTGGGACAGGGACTGGTTGAAGATGTTGGTGAAAACCCCGGCCAGCTGGTCGGCGCAGTCCCTCAGCACCCGTCCCAGGACGCCATCCGGCCCGAGGCTTTCCTGGGGTCCACCGCCTTCAGCACGCGTCTCACTTCATGCTCTGTGAGGGTGAGGCTGCTGAGAGCTGGAGAGAGTGGTGTTTGTGTTGTGGTTACCTCCGTTCGCCCCTCGTCGAACCGGGCGTAGAAGGTGTTCAGCTTTCCCGCCAGCAGGGGGTCGTCCTCTGCCTTTTTTTTTTTTTTTTTTTAAACACTTCAAACGTGCAAAAACACTGCAAACAGCAAAAAGTGAGTAAAGTAAAAACGTAAGATTATATATAAACATAAGACTTCTATATATAAGACCATGGCTGAAGTTCAAGACCGCAATCAGACACTGCGTAATCCATGTGCTTCTTGAAGGAGTCGTAGGTGGACACCACAGGCAGGACCAGGTGGTTGTTGCTGGGCTGTCTCTCGGGCAAGGCCCCCGCTGGGTCCTGGGGGTGGAAGAAGGACAGGCTGGGGCGGGGGTGGAACCCTACAGCTGGCACCACGTCAGCCGCGGTAGCGAACACCAGCACGTCCTCTAGCGACGTTGCACATCTGCCCACTTCACACTCCAGTAGGTAGTGCCTCCAGAAGGTCACGACGCAGCTCTCTTTGGCCGAAGGCTCCTGACTGTCGGAGAACTGGACGGTGAACAGGTCAGCTACGGCCTCGGCGGTCAGCTTGGCAACAGGACCGCAGAACAGGCTGAGGAAAACCTCAGGGAACATCTGGACCTGGTCAAACACCCCCAGTGTCTTCAGACCCTCACAGAACCTTCTGTATGGTAAGGGCATTCTGGTAATCAGATGGAAGTTGACCAGGTCCTCTAGCAGCGGGTCTCGGTCTGAGAGGCTGTGGATGTGTCTCATGCAGCCAGCCACCTCCAGGTACTCTGAGGCTGACTGCATGGCCTCTCTCAACGCCTCCACGGACTGGCTCTGCTGGATCGTCTTGATTTTGTGTGTGAAGTGCGTGTCTCCTATTTCGTCCAGGGTGAGGGGGGTGTCCCTGGGGTAGTTGAAGAGATACCTGTAGAGAGCCCTGGAGAAGAAGGCTGGGGGGGGGCCTCCGTGCACCAGGCTGAGAGACAGCAGACAGCCCACGTCGTAGTACAGGTCCTCACACTGGGCTTGTGAGTTGAGGGTCAGGTCCTTGGCCCCGTCGGGGCCCTGGAAGAGCACACAGTTCTGCAGCTGCTGCGTCAGGAGCCTGAGGAAGTGGCGGGTGTCTCCTCCAGGAGAGTCGCACCCCGGGCTCTGCTCCCTGGCGCTGCTGAACCTGACAGACGGGGCCTGGGACGGGTCGAACTCACTCCTGTTCACCAGCTCCAGGCCAGCCTCCAGGGCTGCGCTGCCGCTCACCGCCACTAGGGGCGCCTGCTTCTGGACGGACGATATCCGGCTGGCCAGGGCCTGTAGGAGGCCCATGGGAGAGCTCCCTGATAGAGATGGCCTTTTGAGGATGACGTTGGACTGGGCGGAGGACAGGCGGCGTTTGGCTGTCCTCGTCCTGCCCTGCTCTGCTGCCTGAGGAGAGCCGTGTCTGGACACTCTCCCGGCCACGGCGGTAGCACAGTCCACACACTCCCAGTTGGTCTCTGACAGCTTTAGGGACGAACACTTCCGATGGGTGCCGCTGGACCCACAGAGCTTGCAACGCAGTATTTCAAACCAACCGGTGTGTGAGGAGTCCGCCCGTCCTCTGCGGGACACACATTTCAGAGCGTCACAGTGCTGGTACACCTGCAGCAGTTCTCCGAAGGCGTTCTCCTCCATCTCCCAGGATGCATCTCTCTCAGGTACGTAGATGCCCATGCGCAGCATCTCCTCCTGGAACTGGTCCTTGTTGCTGCAGAGCGTACACCTGAAGAAGTGCTTCCCAGCGCTGTGGGCTTGGTGCTGGACACAGTCTCTGTGGAACCAGCTGGCGTGGCAGGCCGGACAGCGCAGGACGGAGTAGGACAGGACGGGTTCTACAGGGTCCAGACACACGGAGCAGGACTGGGGGAGGCAGATTAGTTGACTTGACTGTGTGTGTGTGTGTGTGAAGAGACACTGTTTTATAATATTGAATGCTTTATAATGAAAGGCCATTAAGGCCATATTTCAGAGCAGGAAATCTATCAGAGATGCTTCTACTGCAGATAGAGAAGATGCATTTAAAATGCTAACATATTGTTGCTGAACAGAATATACAGTACATATACAGTGTATTCCTATATATTATATTATATAGAAAGCACTAGTGAGAATAATTTTTTTATTTGATTTATTTTATTTAAAAAAATAAAAAAACATTCTATGCCTTTTATTATTTATATTTTACCCACTGTGCCTGTACACTGGGAAATGAACATCCTAGTAGGTTACCTCACCTGTCTACAGGTTACCACAGGTTACCTCACCTACTGAGACAGGCCTGAGGGAAAAACTGTGAGCGGGGGGGAAGGGGCTAGGAGGGCAAACAGGACTGGAGGGTGAGTGTAGCAGGGGAGTGGGGCTTGGAGGCAAAGGGCTCGTTGGAATAGGAGCGGGGTTAGGAGGACCTGAAATGGTAGATAAAGTAAAGTTAGACGCAATCTGGACCGTTTATTTTGCCAAATAAAGTTGGTAAACAAAGATGAGGGAGGGGGCAGGGGGATATTCTGGAACAAATAAAGAAATTTAGGGAGTATGTTCATTTTTAGAATATTTATCCTGCCAATCAATCATTCGGTGGTTGCCGAGTAAGGCGACGCAGTCTGCCTTGTTTCGTGACCCTGGGCGAAGGCTGATGTGGCTGAATGTAGCTGCTCATTTTCAATAAATATATATTATATATATATTTGATTAATTTGAGACTTGTTTTGACACGGTCGTTTCAGAGAATGTCTCGCCCCGATCAATCAAAACATTCTGAAGAAGTTGCTATGGTGATTCATCAAATGTGTTTTTTTTCTCCAATGTACACTTTTAGAGTCTTCAGCAACCCAACGTTCTCAAGTGTAATGAAGCGTTATGGAACGAGAAGCCCGTGGTATATCGTGGATATTGGCACAGCTAACGGGGTCACACTTTTAATTCATGTTTTTAATACATTCTCTACTTTCCTTGCTGTAACTAGCATTATAATAAAGGGCATTGTATAAGCTGTTGGACTTGAGTTTCCTGTGCTCATTCTAAATTTCACAAAATAACCCATCACAATATCTACATAAGAAACGTTTAAGAGCGTTAACTGCATCTTTATCACTTTGCACTGTAGTTGCCTCCTCACTTGTAGTTGCCTCCTCTGTAGCCGTCTTAAGAGGCAGTACTTGAGGATTATGCAGTTGGAGTGGATGAACTTCTCCTTCTGGGCCCAGGCCTCCTCCAGCTGGGACACCTTCTGGACCAGGACCCTCTTGTCATCCTCGCTGGTCTTCCACAGGTCCACAGCCTCTAAGAACGTAGTCTTGTACGAGACGTCAGGACCGCCTCCCAGGGACGGGTCTGTGGGGACTTGGGGTCCTCCGGGGGATCTTGGCCCCCCCCCACCCAGGGACGGCTGGGGGCCCCCGGGGGCAGAGTGGACAGAGTTTCCCCAAAACACTTGGAGCCAGGGTGCACGTTGGCTATGATGTATGTCTTGGCATTTCCTCCCAGAGAGTCCTGCAAGAGAACAGTTTTCTGTTACATCACTGAAACATCAACACAAGGCAGTTTCCGCATTTATCCCCGAAGCCCCTCCCACACTGTGGATATCCGGGCTTGGACAGTTTAACCCCTTACAGTCACCCTATTGCCTAGTCTATGCCTATATATATCTGCTTTTGTTCTTTTCTCTATAGTACTGTACATTGGTCCTTGCAGGTGTTGGTAGATTGCAGTATTATTGACAAATGAAGCCAGTTAGTGATAAAGGCCTGGAGCCTTCATTTAAAAAGTTTAGGCAGAGAATTCTACAGGGTAGACCTGGTGCCATGACACCCTGCGTTCGCAAGGGTTTCCCCCATAAGAACCTCACAGAGAAAAAAAACACATGAACAGGTTGCCGATGCTGACTTTGTCTTTATTTCAAGGAGCTAATCCAACACCTCACATTCATCATCACTCATGTCTGGGGAGCTGTCATTCTCCTCCTCTTCCTCCTCTACTTCAAGAAGGGAGGAATCAAGGGGGTTGAAACAGTGAGTGTGACTGTAGGTTTTAAAAACCTCCGACTGCTGGTAACAAGTGGCGTGCAGTGTCCTCCTCAAGCTGCACAGCAGTCCTCCATACCCTAGAGCTGTGTGGTCTGGTGGAATATCTGCAAGAAATGTTTTTTAAAAAGGAAAAAACTGTCATCATGACTACTAGTTTTTAATTAATTTTCATTTTTAATTTAATTTTAATTTAACAACTCAGCCCTTGTTTTGGTTGAAAGTCCTTCTATCACTTTAAGGGCCGGTTGCTCAGACATGAGCAACTAATTCAGTTGAGGTGTGGTCTTGTGAGTTATTATTTAAAGAACAAATGAACTATATACAAATGTACAATACATACAAAACATGGACTACATACAAATCTACTAAATATATACAAAACATGGCAAATGAACTATATACATATGTATAGGCAACTGTACAAGGACAATGTCAATAATATTCTTATTATTCTATTCTATAGAATTGTACAGTATAATAACAAATTATACACAAATCAGACCAAGCACACACACACCAACATACACCAAAAATGAACTCTACCTGATCAGTGTTACTACTACTATTATTACTGTTACTATTTCTGTTACTATTATTACTGTTACTATTATTACTGTTATTACTACTCTCCAAATTCGATATCAAATAAGGCTTGTTGGAAGCGAAGCCTCACCATGGCTTGCTTTCGGGGGTCAAGACGATCTAATGTGGGTGCCAAACTGAGGAGGTAGTGTTCATTTTCGGTGTATTTGGTCTGTGCTTGGTCTAATCTCTGTATAATTTGAGCCTGGTATGGGTTCACTGAGGGAGGCATGTGTAGATGTCACTGAGGGAGGCATGCGGTCTGTGGAAAGTAGTATCCTCTAGGCCAGGGGTCGGCAATAGGCGGCCCGTGGGCCATTGCTGGCCCGTCACCAATAATATTTGGCCCAGCAGATTATTTTGAGAATCCACTTTTTTTTTCTTTTCTTTTTTTTTTTTTACAATATCGGACCGACAGTCCCACACCACGCCTATAATGTCCGAATAGAGAATCGACCTCCACCTGAATAATGCGTATTGTACTTTTATTCATGTTGAGAGTGAATGACACAGGGACAGACAATCAGGCAGCGAAGCGCACTGACGCTGAACCCCTCACAGTGAATCATAAGTAGGTGGACAAGGCGTGGTGCTGAAATAGCGTGTGTGGTTTGAAAAAAATAACATCAGCTCATTAAATCATTCAAACGTAATTTTTACGTATGTGACTGCAACACACATATGAACAGTAACAAAGCAAATTCTGTTTAATTTTCTGAAAAACATTGACAACAAAATCGGCGCAAAAGTGGTGGTAGGCCTATGCTCCTGAAACGACAGAACAAACGCGCTATTAGGGATAATAAGTACAATGAGCCATAAGCCATTCATTCAAAATATACAAAATACAATTAGGTTATTAAATACAATAACGACAGGCTTGGTACTCACGTAATGTGAAAAGTGGCATCTCCCATCGGTCACTATTTGCTTAATATCTGGTGATATTGACGTCACTTTAATCCGCGGTTGTTTTGAAAACTAATAATATTCTTGATTTGATTATTGATAATAGTGATAACTTGAGTGTTTTCAAAGGGACATTTAGGCAGGTTTGTAATAACGGACACTGTATTTCAAATTAATTAGAGAGAGTCTCAACTATCGCAACTCTATAGTTTATGCACCGCCGCAACCTTCTTTCTACGATGCAACGATCTCCTGTAAGGGGTTCAGAGCTGTCTGGAGTTCCTCCTGGATTGACACAAAACTTTACTGAGGAGATTTCTGGACTAATTTGACAGTCCCACTATGCTTTCATACTCAGTGATTACTAATTAACAAGACCATTATGATAACGACATGGATCCATGTTGAGATGTCCGCGAGACATGCAGAGATTGTTTGTTATTTGAAGGGTATACCGCCATCCGCAGGCAGTTTATTTTATTTATTTTATTTATTTATTTATTTATTTTTATGCATCAATCAATTCCTCTCGTGCGTCTTTATCACATTCATTGACGAAAAGGACGACTCGCATGTATAGAAAGGGAACATTGTGAGCACGGAAAATGTGAGTCTCACAACGGCTTTGCATTGATGAAACCAGGTAGGATATATAGTTCGCTGTCCATTCCTCTTTAAATGCCCTGTTTTCACCGTCAACTTTCCTCTTTAGACCTTTGGAGAGTGACATGATGTTTCTCTTGCTAGCAGGTTAAATGTTTAGCTAACTTCACCCGACACGCAAACAACCAATCCAATAATAATGTGACCTTGTCTGGGAGGAGGGGGGAATAATTATCTGAATAAAACTATGTTAAATAATTATTAGAATAAGTTAGGCTGCGATACATCGTCAGTCCACACATTTATTATTCAAAACTATGGAAGAGGGTGAAACTACGTTTCAACGTTGTTGAGAATCACAACACAAACTCGCTAGTCAAGCCTAATACTGCAACGTAATGGATTGGACTACTACCTAGTTAACTATAACACTACTTTACATTGTTAGCAGGCTCACAAAACAAGCTGTGTTAGTTGACTAGCAATGTGTACAAGTATTAGAACGTGTCACATTTTTTTAACAATCAATTAAATTAGCCTTTGATTATGTTCTGGCCCGCCATCTAGTGGCTCAAAAAAATGTTGGCCCGAGGCCAAACCTAATTGCCGACCCCTGCTCTAGGCCTAGGAAGTCCTCAGTTTGATCCTGTACGGAAGAACCCAACACAGCACTTGAACATTTACGTTTTCCAAGTTTATACATTTCTTAAACACCAGCCTAATCATACGTCCATACCAGAGGGCCAAATGCTGATAAAAGATGAGAGTGGCTGGTAGATTTATTTACTATTGAGTGGCTGGTGAATCTGAACGTTTATCTGTCAGTGGCTGGGGCCTCATTTATAAAAATGTACTTGGACGTCATCTTTGACTTGCACGTAAGCACATTTTTCTAAATGGTCGTAAGCATTATTGATAAAACCGCGCTTGTTTAAAATTGCGTACGTACTTCCTTCTATAAATAACAAATATACTTGAAATATACTTGAACGCAGGTGAATAAGCCTTGTATTTACGCCCTGTGATAGCGGCTCAATTATAGCGGCTGAATTAAGCCAAGTGCTATAAATGGAATGGAATGGACTTTATTTGTCATTGCTACAGTACAGGTACCAAACAACGAAATTTAGGAGGGGTGGATCCCCTGGTGTTAGGAAAGGGAAAAACAAAACAAAAAACATTTTAGAAAAAGCATAAAAGCATAAAATCACAAGAAGGTAAGGAGCTGGTTTACATCAATAAAGGCTATGTACACAATCCACTGTACCATACTGCACAGATAGTCAACTAGGGATGTCATATTGCACAAAAGTATTTTTTTTCACGTTATTTTAAAGTGTCACAGTTTGCAGGCTTGAAAATGTACATGTTTGTGCCTCAGCACTAGCTGCCATACAATCCGTCCGGACTGTCCTGGGCCCAGAACTTAGGCCTTTTCTGTGTTCAGGGCCTTGACAGCCCTGTGGTAGAAGCAGTCCTTCAGTCTGTTTGTCTTAGCGGCCGGGGTCCTGTACCTCCTGTTCGAGGGCAGCCTGACAAAGTGTACGTGCCCAGGGTGGGTCGGGTCCCTGGAGATCTTGGAGGCCCTCCTGAGACAGCGTGTGTTGTACAGCTCCTCCAGAGAGGGGAGGCTTGATTGAGGTGTTGTGCAGCACCTTTGACGAGTTCACATGATGAGTTCACATGATGGTTTGACGAGTTCACATGATGGTAGACAAACGAAAGAAGAAAAACTTTACTGAGGAGGAGATCGACAGTCTTTTATCAGAAAGAAAAAGCACTTTTTAAAAAGCGGCAGTTTTTTCCCTTTTCCCATAGGGTTGTATGTAAAAAGGCGCTGAAGGCGGCGCTTTTTTCTAAAAAAAAAGACGTCAAGTGTGAACACCCCCTAATGCTGCTGCATTTTGGACTAATAGCAGCTGGCCAAAGAGTAGTCTTTGGCTAGACTGCTTCCAGATCCTGATTTCCCAGCTCGCTGTCTTCACGTTTATCACCTTCCATATTTACTATTATTATAACTTCAATCACATTTGTTGAGTTATTTAAAATAAATTCATACCTTGTCATCAATATTAGACAGTGGCACGGTGTATCTTTGTGTGATGTGGGGCTGCAGGAAACACAGCCTCCGCAGGATAAAGTTCTGCCTGTCAGTGTTTCCTCCAGCAATTCCAGACAATTCCATCTTCATGCACCGGTTGTACTGGGTGCAGAGAGAAATGATTTTCTTGTTCACCACTTTGTCTGCAATAAGTCAAAGTTAAAGTCAGATTTATTTGTCACATACTGCTATCATACAAGTACAATGAGCAGTGAAATGTGTTTCCGACCAAGATAGCCTGCAAGCTAGCTAGGTTGTTTTGTTTGTTACCATAGCTACCGTGCTATCTTAGTAAACGAAAAAGGACAAGACGTAACTTACCGGACACACCAAGGATGCTTCCAATCGAGCAACGGGCATGGTGTCTTGTCTTTAATTTAGTAGAGTATGATAATGTTGAGTTTATTTAATACAGACAACGGTGCAACTCGTAAAGTTGGATACGCCGGTCCTCCGGCTCGTCTGTCCAGAAGAAATCCGCCATGTTTCATACTGGTCTGTGCTGTTTCCTGATTGGCTGAAGAGAAATAGCAATGTTCTAGAGAAGCTGGACGCTCTAAAACTCCCCCTGGCGATTTGACACTCTAGGTCCACAGTGTGGAGGAATAGAAAGTTCTAATGGGGGGCCAGAGAATTTGGTAAACAAACACCAAACTCATGATAAATGGATGCAAGTACTCCCACAACCCTCCCTTTAAGCCTAGTTCCAGACTAAAAAGCCATTTAAACTGGTTTAACTAAAAACGTCTTGCAGAGACATAGCTTAAAACAAGACAGATTTAGTCTATTCTGGTTTAAATTAAGATGATTGCAAGAAGGAAGTTTAGAGCTATTCTAGGACTAAATTGAACCAAGTTGGAGCTTAAATTAATCCTCCAAGGAGGCAGGTTTAACTTCAGTTTAACATTGTCTGTGAGGAAGCATGGAGTACTTGGATTATCTCAATGAAGACCAGCATGCCTTACAGAGGCTAGCCAGACGGGTACTTGTGGATAGGAGTGATCCACTGACTTACTTTGATGAAATAACTTTTAGAGACCGCTTTCGGATGCACAAGGAAAATGCATCAGAAATAATTTCTTTGCTTGAGCCTGGACTATCCATTCAGCTGTCTCAACGAGGAAGGCCTGTACCTATTCCACTCCAAGTCCTCATTACCTTGAGGTTCTTGGCATCTGGAACCTTTCACTGGGAAACAGGTGATCTGTGTGGTGTCCATGAATCTACTGCATGTAGAATAGTGCACAAAGTTTGCAGGGCCATTTGTGGACTGAACAGTACATATATCAACTTTCCTGATGCTGCTAGCCAAGCCAACTATGAAGTAGAGTTTTATGAGTATGGACACTTTCCAGGAGTGATTGGCTGTATCGATGGATGTCATATTCCAATCAAGTGCCCATCAACTCCTGATGCTGAGGAGTACAGGAACCGCAAGAACTGGTTCTCCATTAATGTTCAGGGTGTATGCACTCCTAATTTGGAGTTCTCAAATATTGTTGCCCGTTGGAAAGGTTCAACTCACGACTCACAGATCTTTTTCAATTCTTCAGTGTGTGCTGAGTTTCTGAGGGGACAACATAGTGGACTAATGCTTGGTGACAGTGGATACGGCCAGAGTACATTTTTATTCACACCATACATTAATCCCATAACAGCGCCACAGAAGAGGTACAACAGGGCTCATATCCGCACTCGAGGTATGGTTGAGCGTATGTTTGGGGTATGGAAAAATCGATTCCAGTGTTTACACAACACACTCCGCTTCAACCCAAGAAGATGCTGCATAGTGATCACTGCTACAGCTGTGCTGCACAACTACCTGAGGAGGCAGCACTGTCCTGAACCTCCACAGGAAGGTGAAGATGATGCAGATGTGCCCATGGTTGTGCATTTATTGTTTGCTTTGTACATACTTTAAGAGTAAAATTAAATGAGTGACCAGGCTGGAATAAAATAGTCAGTACTCGTGTAAATACTCTTGGGAAATTACAAGACACTTTTATTGTGAATCACAAGAGTTAAGCACAATTGTCTCAGCACTGTACTTCATTGTGTTCATAGCTCTCTCCTCCAACTTCATTTCCAATTCAACCTGGAGTATACTCATTTTGAATTCATGGGCGTCAGCAGCTTTTTGAATGTGGGGGGGACACTTATTTTTGGGGGGGTCTGGGGGCCCTCCCCCCGAATTTTTTTAAATAGTAGATTCAATTTCCTGCATTCTGGTGCGTTTTACACCCAAAATAATCTCCCTCTTTCTTTGTTTTTCCTTGGAGCTGGCATGGTCTGCAATTACTGACTACTATTATGTTTTGGTTTAACTCACAGAGGCCTGACACTGACACTTGGGTACTTTATTAAATATGAAGATTAAAAAAGAATCAAAGAGTGAATTAGAAAAGAATGAGGTAACTTTGAGTCAACAAATTGAATAAAAAGTTATGAGGAAACATAAAATATGTACCTAGGCTACTCAGAGCCTATTACAATCAAACTTAGCCCTCTTCAGTGCATTGCAGAACATACAACTATAACAAAAATAATAATCAAAGAGTGAATTAGAAAAGAATGAGGTAACTTTGAGTCAACAAATTGAAAAAAAAGTTATGAGGAAACATAAAATATGTACCTAGGCTACTCAGAGCCTATTACAATCAAACTTAGCCCTCTTCAGTGCATTGCAGAACATTCAACTATAACTCAATACAACCTGTTAAAGACTTGCTTTTACTCTATTCTTTCCCCAAAATTTCAAAGATTCCCCTTTTTTGTCCTTTCATTAAATGTTCCATATCTCCTCCTATAATCATATTTCTCCTCTATTATCTGTACCATGCATACAGCAGGATTTCTACAATTAGAACATAAGACATCATACAAAGGCTCCAAAAGTGTGACCTCTTTTGTCATTTGCAGACACAAATGACTGGCAAATCTCCTTTAAGTCAAGTTTGTCAAGATGCTCTTGGTGGATGTGGCAAACAGCCACATTGTTCAAGCGCTTTTGAGACATTGAAGAGCGCAGCCACGTCTTGAGCCTTCTTAAGGCACTAAAACTTCTCTCAGCCTCTGCTGAGGAACATGGCACAACAAGAAGAAGCCTGACCAACACCTCTACTTGAGTGAACAGACCTCGAACCTCTGGCAGCATAGCTCTCAGTGTATCCACCACTTCACTGACTGTGCTGCAGGGATACTGAAGTTTGAACATGGCTAGCTGTACCTCCAATGAATGACGGTCTAGTTCTGGGTACGAACGGACCACATCCACATCCTCCACCTTTCCAGTTATTAACACTCTTTCCAGTAGACTGAGTGTTTCGAAGCTGCTTTGGTCAAAGCGCCTTGTCAACTGGATCTCCACTACATCCAGCATTTTAAAGAATTCTATCCTGTAGAACTACTCAGGGGAGGTAGGCCTAAATGCTGGTGCATTTCCTGTGAAGCGCTTTGGGGGTCTCCGGATATGAGGAGTCTGGATAGCCTCTATGTCCAACTCCTGGATCATGTCACAGGCTTTGGTGTATATCTGATGACATTTTTCATCACATCTCTTTACCCGAATTGTGTTTTTCACACAATCAACCGCAGCCAGCATCCCTGAGACACTCACTGTCTTGCTTTGAAGGGAGCGGTTGAGACATTCAAGTTCTTTTAGAACTTCAAGGGCCATAATCAGGCTAAGCAAAACCTGCCCCTTCTGAAACCTCTCCAGAAGCCCTCTTGCAGTTATGCAAGTGTCAGAGGAGCCATGTGCCATTTCCTCAAGACTGACCAAAATATTTTCGTATTGGTCTACAACTGCCTGGATAGCTACCACCCTCATGAGCCATCGTGTGGGGCAGAGGGGCCTCAGAGTTCTGAAACTCCCTGCTTCCGACTGGGCAACCTCCTTAAATATTGTTTTGTATTTCCCTGATAGATGGTACAGATTGCCAAGTTTGTGGACTAAATCCAGCGCATCAGACACAATAGTGCTTGTGCTACAGGCTGTCTGAGTCACCAGATTAATGCAATGAGGACCACAATGAACGTAGAGAGCAAGAGGTTGTGTTTCTTTTATGACTGCCTGAACGCCTTTAGCTCCACCTGCCATATTGGCTGCCCCATCATAGCTCTGCCCGCGAAGGCAGGATAAGGGCAGGTTCAATCGAAGGAGGACATCAGTTGCCATCCGAGCCAACTCTTTCCCTGTTGTTGAGGAGACTTGATAGAGGCCCAAAAACTCCTCATGAGGTAGCAAATCACTATCTACATAGCGTAGGCATATGGCCTCTTGTTCATTCCCAGACAAATCTTGTACTCCATCAATTATGATGGAGTACATGAGTGTGGACACCTCATGTATTTCCTTTGATATATTTCTCAGAACGGAGTTGCCCATAATAGTTAGCATCTCATTCTGCATTTCTGGACTTGTGTAATGGTGACAAACCTTACTGAGCCAACGCTTTAGAACCTCATCATCCCCTGCTCTAAGCTTCAGTAGCTGAACAAAGTTTCCCCCATCACTCTCATGTCCACGTAATGCTAGACCCTGACGGGCAAGTAAACAAACTGATTGCATTATTTTCAGCAAACAAGATCTGGCCTCTCTTTGCTGCTGCATCTTAACTGATGATAACTGTGTTTCTATTGTCCTGTGAAGGTGTGTGTGAGTTGTAACAGCAACTTTGTGTGCATGACTATTTTCATGGGCTCGAAATTTTTCAATGGCCTTTTTCCAGTTTTTAAAACCAGAAACCACAAAGGCTAGATCCACATTTTTCGCAAGAGGGCTTGCCTGCCTTTTGAATGCTTCTTTACAATAGAAACAAAACACGCCCCCAGCATTTGGCACATAATGAACCCAAGGAAAGTCCCTAAACCATTTTTCCTGAAAGGTAAGAGTCTTGTTCAGCAGACGTTGGGGTGGAATGACTCTCAGGTCAGGTTGATTTGCCTTGTGGTACACATCCTCTCCCTCGTCTCTCTCAGGCTGGCTCCTCTCACCCTCCTCTTTCTCAGGCTGGCTCCTCTCACCCTCCTCTCTCTCAGGCTGGCTCCTCTCACCCTCGTCTCTCTCAGACTGGCTTCTCTCACCCTCCTCTTTCAACATCCCTCTCTCTCTTGCATCTCCATCAGAATGGGTCTCTCTCTCTTCATTCTCAATGTTTCCCTCCCTCTCTTCTGTATCTAATGTCTCCTGTTCCTAGAAATTAAAATAAGAATGAAATTGTCCATTCATTTAATTTGATTATCAATTTTCATAATTCACAGTAAACTTTGATGCTTTCAGGCATGCTAAATTATGCCTTTGCAAAAGTTGGTATAGACTGAGGGACTGGGCATTAGAAGATTGTGAAAATATTATTATTATTAATAATAATAATAATATTTAATAATAATAATAATAAGCAATGCTAAATTTTCCTTAACTGCCTGTCACCTTTCAGCACTTACCTCAGCAACAGAGCTGTCTCCACTGCCCCTGCCTGCTGCCCCTGCCTCTGACTCACTCTCACTGTCTCAACCACCTATATCAGGAGAAATGGGGATGCATTGAGCACTTGTTCATATTGTTTTTCTCTAATAGAACATTTGACATAGAAATACAATCATCAATACAAAAAATACAATCACAAGCATTTTAGAAATAGAAAAATAAATGGAGCAGGTGTTTTCTTCTTATTTTTTAACCCTAGCTCAAGCAATCAGATGCAAAATTGATTCTTTGGGTGGGTGCAATGGCCAAATTAAATAGTGCAAATGCTCAGGGCAATGAACACGGGCAGGAGATGCAATAATGACAGGACAGGTAAGCACTGTGAGGTGTTTGTCGCCATTCTGTGCTTTTGATGACATTTCGCCTGTGTCTGTTCTGCATTTAAACATGTCTAACCGCACTAGTAATGCCTAACAAAACTGCTAGTGCCATATCGCTGATCTAGCTCGTATTTGGTTGCTAGTAGGCTATGCTAATTCTATTGCTAATACAGAGAATGTCTCATAAGGTGCTAACATTCTTATCAGAAAAGCTGGCTGTGTTTGACCTTGGGAGAACGCAATGTTGCTGTTTGGCCACTCACGGGAAAACTTGGATGACTTTGACTTACTTTTCTCTTCTTAGAAAAAAAAATCCTTATATCCATCTTGGTGGATGATCTAAATATCGTCTTGCCTCAGTCTGAATGTTTTGAATCTGCGTGCGTGTCTGATGCTGCCGTGTTAAAAACAGAAGTAAAACGCGGAGTGGATTTCTGGATATGGGCAATCCCCTACTCATAAAGTGGAACGGATTTGATTGTGAAGCAATGAAAATAACGCTGACCAGTCATGCAACATATTTTTGATGGCAAATGTGGGGGGGTCCAAACGACCTTGTTTCAAATTCCAAATATATGGTGGTGACGCCCATGTTTGAATTCATGTTCTTCCTTTAGATATTTCATTTTCTCTTCATGAAATTCTCTGGCTAACTTTTCATGCATTGTCATCTTTATTCTTCTTCGCTGACAGGTGCTGACAACTTCAGTTATGGCGGCAGCAGATGTGGACGGTAAACACTCATTGTGCACTGGCTCTGTCACTTAGGTCACAATTGTTTCCTCTGGGAAAATGAACAGTGTTAGAAGCACACATTTACTTATATGAACCTTAGAATGAAGATTGACAGTTGAATATGGAGGTTACCATTTGGGCTCAGGCTCAGTTCTTCATTTGCACTGTCCAAATGGTCATCATCTGGAATACCATCCAGGGGTTGCTGGTGCTCTATCATTCCAGAAAGCACATCACTGAATTCATCAGTTTGGTGATCTTTTGGTGGTCCGCCACCAGTAGTGAATCGCTCTCTTCTGGCTTCTGCACTCTGTTTTTTTAAAGTCAGTTTGATGTTCTTCCAGAGAGTCTATAAAAGCAGATGTCATTCAATATGAATTATCTTACACAAATATGATTTTTTAAAAATGTATCCAGGGAAGTCACACTGAGACATCTCTTTTACAGGTGAGCCGAGGCCAAAAAAAGCAGCAAATAAGAAGTGAAATGCTGATAATCTCATGAAGAGATGAATGAAGATCTCACCTGAAGTTGCTGTACTGTTCGTTTTGTTACTTTTTCATTTGCATTAAATTCACTGCTAATTGCAATCCAACTACTCTTCTTCTTTTGCTCGGTAGCAGCAGTATGGTTTTGACTTTCAATGATTGGATGGTTTGATGCAATTTGTTTTAGTAGTGTCTTCTCCAACTCAGTGTAGTTCTTTGAACGAATTCTGGTTGCCACTGCCATTGTTCCACATCAGTCACATCAGTTTCTTACATATTTTTCTGACAATTAAGATAAAAACCATTTGCTTTCAAAATAAAAGCTCCTGGTATTGTTTTCTATCAATGTTCTCACTAAAAATTGTGTTTTCTGTTCCATTCCGGGTTTTCATGGGGACCATTGTATGAACTAGCCTGGCTCCGCCTCCCTCAAATGAGGCTTAATCCAGGTGTTTGCAATAAGGCTTACTTATCTTACTCCAGGACTCCATAGTCTCCGACTTACTAAGCCACAGTTGAGATACTTTCATGCAAGCGGCTTAAATGACCTAGTTTAACTAGTCAAGATTAGGCCTAGTCCTGTCTTTATTTAAGCCCTGTCTGAGCAACCGGCCCATATGTCTCACCTCTAGGAGGCAGTTTGGCTTATCAGGCTACACCACCATACATTAATTGCGAATTTGCGCTTGTTAGTCATCATCAGTGGTGGATAAGAAGTGTGTGTGTGGATAAAGAGTAACTAACTCTATAGGCTATTAAACAGGGACTGAACTCTTATCAGACTGGAAGGTTTGTTAGTCTAGCCGCTATACATTTAATGTATAGATGTCTACATGTAGAGATGTTTAAATAAACATAGATAATAAACATAGAGCAACATAGAGCAACATAGATAAACATAGATAAACATAGATAATAATGGATTTTATTTATAAAGCACTTTACATTTCAAGAATCTCAAAGTGCTACAGTCAATAAAAGAAACAAAAACAGCACAACACAATAAAGATCACTAAAAATATAAAAAGCAGAAAGGTTAAAAAGACACTGGCATAAAACTAAAGAAAAAAAATAATACAAATCTGGCTACTGGAACGCTTTGTTAAAAAGATGAGTCTTAAGTCCGCTCTTAAAAGAGTCGACCGACTGTGGTGCTCTCAGGTGGGCAAGGAGGGCGTTCCACAGTTCGGGGGCGGAGGTGGGTTTTGGTGGGTTTGAGGAGGTTTGCATTTGATGAGTGCGAGTGGAGGGGCTGTGGGATTTGACCAGGTCCTTGAGGTAAGGGGGTGCGTTGCCGTGAATGCATTGATGAGTTAACAGTGATATTTTGTAAATGATCCGAGAGGAGATGGGAAGCCAGTGTAGTGAGTGGAGGATGGGTGTGATGTGATCGTATTTGCGCACTCATCAGGATCCTAGCAGCGCTGTTCTGAATGTACTGGAGCTTCTGAAGGCTCTTGCTAGGGATCCCGATGAGAAGTGCAGTAGTCAAGCCTGGAGGAGACAAAGGCATGGACTAACTTCTCGGCATCGGGCAAAGACAGGGTGGGGCGGAGTTTTGCTATATTTCTAAGGTGGAAGAATTACGTTTTGGATATGTGTTTAATGTGGGCCTCGTAGTTGAGGTGGGGGTCCATTCGAACACCAATGTTGGTGACGACGGATGACAGAGGGATAACCTGTCCAGAGAAAGTGATGCTTGTTATGGGGGATGATTTAACCTGGTGAGGGGTGCCGATGAGGATGGCTTCTGTTTTGCAGTTATTTAATTGAAGGAAGTTAACTCTCATCCACGCCTTTATCTCCTCCAGGCAGATGGTGAGTGCAGATGAGGTTGACTGAGGGGTTGGGACCGTTGGGTCCAGTTTAATGTAGAGTTGTGTGTCGTCAGCATAGCAATGGTAGGGGATACCATGCTTGCTGATGACACGGCCGAGGGGTAACATGAAGAGGGTGGGTCCGAGTAGCCTATATATATATATATATTTATTAATTTCTTTCTTCTACATAAAACGGGCACAGGGCTAAATTCTAACAGTACTAAATTCTAACAGACAAACAGGGACAATAACCTCCCCCACGGATACTAGTTGTGGTTGTTATGCCCTGTTGTGTACATGTCTCTGTGAAATTCAATAAAAAATATTAACCACAAAAAAAAAAACAATGTACCGGTAACTCTTTTCTCTACTTTGTCACCATTTGCGGTCGGCAGTCGGCGAACGCGATTAGATTTAATATTGACGAGAAGTTCAAGACGATCTTGTCTGAAGTTTGGATTCTGGTAGTGACGTAGGATCCCGCCGGTTGGAGACCCCGCCGGTTGGGCGACCACTACCTTCCTGAACCCGTACAGGTACAGCTGGTTGGTGAAGCTGTGGAAGTTAGACGTTTTGAAAACGAGCGGAAAACGAGCGGAAACCAGACTGGAATTTTTCTGCAATGTTATTGCTGCAGATGGAGTAGGTGTGGCAGAGAGGGAGGAGCGAATAGTGTCAACTTTTGTTCTGAAGAACGAAAGGAAGTTGTTACATTGTTCAGTTGTGGTTGTTTTGTTTGTGGAAATTCGTGGTTTCAGGAAGTGATTTATTGTTGAGAAAAGCTGCTTTGAGTTGCCGGGACTTGTTGATGATGTTTGAGTAGAAGTTTGCCTGCGCCTCCCCGAGGGACTTAGAGTAGGCCTTTTGATGATCCCTGTAGGCCATTTTATGGACTAAGTTCCGAGGCAATGAACCGCCGCTCCAGGACACGCCCAGCCGCCTTCATTTTCCGAAGCTCGCTGGTGAACCAGGGAGCTGAACGAGAAAAGGAAACAGTTCGAGTTTGTAGTGGGGCATGGGTGTCCAGGAGGCTGCTCAGGGATGTATTGTAGAATGCCACCGATTCAGTAGCTGATGAATGGGTGGCAGAGGAGAGATGATTGAGGTCTGAAGTCAGGGTTTCTGGGTTTATGCGTTTCAGATTTCTGAAGTGTATTTGGCGTTTTGGTTTGGTATGGGAGGGAGGGAATGGTAGAACCATGGAAATGACCTTGTGGTCGGACACTCCCATTTCATAGGCAACTAGGTTGCTGACCGGGGTGGTGGTGTCAGTGATGACCAAGTCCAGTGTGTGGCCCTTCCTGTGAGTAGGGACATGGACATGTTGTGAGAGGTTGAGGCAGTCGAGGAGTTGCAGGAATTGCAGGAGTTGCAGGAATTACACTATGTCAGTGCCCACAATATCAGTGTCTAATTGTGTTGAGAAGAACCTTGCTTATGGAGTCTTTGCTACATGCCCGTCTTGAGCGAGTGGCTAATATAGGTATTAATCAAGTAATAATCCATCTACACTAGGTAAAAAAGGCCGGTTCAGTGGTGGGAAGGAGCCTGGACTCTCTGGGGACGGTGGTGGAGAGAAGGACTAGGAGCAAGCTGCTGTCCATCAGGGACAACCCCAACCACCCCCTCCATCATGTCCTCGCTGGGCAAACCAGCAGCCGCCGCAGAGGGCGGTTCATTTCGGTACGCTCCAGGACGGAGCGATATAAAAAAAAACATTAATCCCGGCTGCACTAAGACTGTTCAATGGCAACTAAAGTAGTAGTCGGGGTCAAGGCTCCTGAATCTGTATTTATTTATTTATTTTAATCATCATCACTTTTTAGTATTTTAATATGATAACTATAGCCATCTTTTTATCCACTTTTCTATCATGATCTTACAGTTTTTTATATACTATACATGGCTGGCCCAATATTGTTGTCTGTCCTTTATGTTGTGTTGTCATGTGTTGTTTTTAGAGAGTGGCGTGGCAAAATGAATTTCCCCACAGGGATAAATAAAGTATAATTGAATTGAAAATTGAATTGAATTGATTGTAACCAACACTTTGTTCCACCTTTCCGTTCAATTACACTATGTCAGTGCCCACAATATCAGTGTCTAATTGTGTTGAGAAGAACCTTGCTTATGGAGTCTTTGCTACATGCCACGTCTTGAGCGAGTGGCTAATATAGGTATTAATCAAGTAATAATCCATCTACACTAGGTAAAAAAGGCCGGTTCAGTGGTGGGAAGGAGCCTGGACTCTCTGGGGACTGTGGTGGAGAGAAGGACTAGGAGCAAGCTGCTGTCCATCAAGGACAACCCCAACCACCCCCTCCATCATGTCCTCGCTGGGCAAACCAGCAGCCGCCGCAGAGGGCGGTTCATTTCGGTACGCTCCAGGACGGAGCGATATAAAAAAAATCATTTATCCCGGCTGCACTAAGACTGTTCAATGGCAACTAAAGTAGTAGTCGGGGTCAAGGCTCCTGAATCTATATTTATTTATTTATTTTGATCATCATCACTTTTTTGTATTTTAATATGATAACTATAGCCATCTTTTTATCCACTTTTCTATCATGATCTCACTGTTTTTTATATACTATACATGGCTGGCCCAATATTGTTGTCTGTCCTTTATGTTGTGTTGTCATGTGTTGTTTTTAGAGAGTGGCGTGGCAAAATGAATTTCCCCACGGGGATAAATAAAGTATAATTGAATTGAAAATTGAATTGAATTGATTGTAACCAACACTTTGTTCCACCTTTCCGTTCAATTACACTATGTCAGTGCCCACAATATCAGTGTCTAATTGTGTTGAGAAGAACCTTGCTTATGGAGTCTTTGCTACATGCCACGTCTTGAGCGAGTGGCTAATATAGGTATTAATCAAGTAATAATCCATCAACACTAGGTAAAAAAGGCCGGTTCAGTGGTGGGAAGGAGCCTGGACTCTCTGGGGACTGTGGTGGAGAGAAGGACTAGGAGCAAGCTGCTGTCCATCAAGGACAACCCCAACCACCCCCTCCATCATGTCCTCGCTGGGCAAACCAGCAGCCGCCGCAGAGGGCGGTTCATTTCGGTACGCTCCAGGACGGAGCGATATAAAAAAAATCATTTATCCCGGCTGCACTAAGACTGTTCAATGGCAACTAAAGTAGTAGTCGGGGTCAAGGCTCCTGAATCTATATTTATTTATTTATTTTGATCATCATCACTTTTTTGTATTTTAATATGATAACTATAGCCATCTTTTTATCCACTTTTCTATCATGATCTCACTGTTTTTTATATACTATACATGGCTGGCCCAATATTGTTGTCTGTCCTTTATGTTGTGTTGTCATGTGTTGTTTTTAGAGAGTGGCGTGGCAAAATGAATTTCCCCACGGGGATAAATAAAGTATAATTGAATTGAAAATTGAATTGAATTGATTGTAACCAACACTTTGTTCCACCTTTCCGTTCAATTACACTATGTCAGTGCCCACAATATCAGTGTCTAATTGTGTTGAGAAGAACCTTGCTTATGGAGTCTTTGCTACATGCCACGTCTTGAGCGAGTGGCTAATATAGGTATTAATCAAGTAATAATCCATCAACACTAGGTAAAAAAGGCCGGTTCAGTGGTGGGAAGGAGCCTGGACTCTCTGGGGACGGTGGTGGAGAGAAGGACTAGGAGCAAGCTGCTGTCCATCAGGGACAACCCCAACCACCCCCTCCATCATGTCCTCGCTGGGCAAACCAACAGCCGCCGCAGAGGGCGGTTCATTTCGGTACGCTCCAGGACGGAGCGATATAAAAAAATCATTTATCCCGGCTGCACTAAGACTGTTCAATGGCAACTAAAGTACTAGTCGGGGTCAAGGCTCCTGAATCTGTATTTATTTATTTTAATCATCATCACTTTTTAGTATTTTAATATGATAACTATAGCCATCTTTTTATCCACTTTTCTATCATGATCTCACTGTTTTTTATATACTATACATGGCTGGACCAATATTGTTGTCTGTCCTTTATGTTGTGTTGTCGTGTTGTTTTTAGAGAGTGGCGTGGCAAAATGAATTTCCCCACGGGGATAAATAAAGTATAATTGAATTGAAAATTGAATTGAATTGATTGTAACCAACACTTTGTTCCACCTTTCCGTTCAATTACACTATGTCAGTGCCCACAATATCAGTGTCTAATTTTGTTGAGAAGAACCTTGCTTATGGAGTCTTTGCTACATGCCACGTCTTGAGCGAGTGGCTAATATAGGTATTAATCAAGTAATAATCCATCTACACTAGGTAAAAAAGGCCGGTTCAGTGGTGGGAAGGAGCCTGGACTCTCTGGGGACTGTGGTGGAGAGAAGGACTAGGAGCAAGCTGCTGTCCATCAGGGACAACCCCAACCACCCCCTCCATCATGTCCTCGCTGGGCAAACCAGCAGCCGCCGCAGAGGGCGGTTCATTTCGGTACGCTCCAGGACGGAGCGATATAAAAAAATCATTTATCCCGGCTGCACTAAGACTGTTCAATGGCAACTAAAGTAGTAGTCGGGGTCAAGGCTCCTGAATCTGTATTTATTTATTTATTTTGATCATCATCACTTTTTTGTATTTTAATATGATAACTATAGCCATCTTTTTATCCACTTTTCTATCATGATCTCACTGTTTTTTATATACTATACATGGCTGGCCCAATATTGTTGTCTGTCCTTTATGTTGTGTTGTCATGTGTTGTTTTTAGAGAGTGGCGTGGCAAAATGAATTTCCCCACGGGGATAAATAAAGTATAATTGAATTGAAAATTGAATTGAATTGATTGTAACCAACACTTTGTTCCACCTTTCCGTTCAATTACACTATGTCAGTGCCCACAATATCAGTGTCTAATTGTGTTGAGAAGAACCTTGCTTATGGAGTCTTTGCTACATGCCACGTCTTGAGCGAGTGGCTAATATAGGTATTAATCAAGTAATAATCCATCAACACTAGGTAAAAATGGCCGGTTCAGTGGTGGGAAGGAGCCTGGACTCTCTGGGGACGGTGGTGGAGAGAAGGACTAGGAGCAAGCTGCTGTCCATCAGGGACAACCCCAACCACCCCCTCCATCATGTCCTCGCTGGGCAAACCAACAGCCGCCGCAGAGGGCGGTTCATTTCGGTACGCTCCAGGACGGAGCGATATAAAAAAATCATTTATCCCGGCTGCACTAAGACTGTTCAATGGCAACTAAAGTAGTAGTCGGGGTCAAGGCTCCTGAATCTGTATTTATTTATTTATTTTAATCATCATCACTTTTTAGTATTTTAATATGATAACTATAGCCATCTTTTTATCCACTTTTCTATCATGATCTCACTGTTTTTTATATACTATACATATAGGGGGTAGTGGTGGTCTAGTGGATAGTGAGTTGGACTTGTGATCGGAAGGTTGTGAGTTCAAATCCCGCCTGAAGCCACACCACTACTAGTGTGCCCTTGGGTAAGGCACTTAGCCCTCAGTTACTCCAGGGGGAATGTCCCTGTAATTCGTAATTGTAAGTCGCTTTGGATAAAAGCGTCTGCTAAATGGCAAAATTATTAAATTAAATTAAAATTAAAATTATACATGGCTGGCCCAATATTGTTGTCTGTCCTTTATGTTGTGTTGTCATGTGTTGTTTTTAGAGAGTGGCGTGGCAAAATGAATTTCCCCACGGGGATAAATAAAGTATAATTGAATTGAAAATTGAATTGAATTGATTGTAACCAACACTTTGTTCCACCTTTCCGTTCAATTACACTATGTCAGTGCCCACAATATCAGTGTCTAATTGTGTTGAGAAGAACCTTGCTTATGGAGTCTTTGCTACATGCCACGTCTTGAGCGAGTGGCTAATATATTAATCAAGTAATAATCCATCTACACTAGGTAAAAAAGGCCGGTTCAGTGGTGGGAAGGAGCCTGGACTCTCTGGGGACGGTGGTGGAGAGAAGGACTAGGAGCAAGCTGCTGTCCATCAGGGACAACCCCAACCACCCCCTCCATCATGTCCTCGCTGGGCAAACCAGCAGCCGCCGCAGAGGGCGGTTCATTTCGGTACGCTCCAGGACGGAGCGATATAAAAAAATAATTTATCCCGACTGCACTAAGACTGTTCAATGGCAACTAAAGTAGTAGTCGGGGTCAAGGCTCCTGAATCTGTATTTATTTATTTATTTTAATCATCATCACTTTTTAGTATTTTAATATGATAACTATAGCCATCTTTTTATCCACTTTTCTATCATGATCTCACTGTTTTTTATATACTATACATGGCTGGACCAATATTGTTGTCTGTCCTTTATGTTGTGTTGTCATGTGTTGTTTTTAGAGAGTGGCGTGGCAAAATGAATTTCCCCACGGGGATAAATAAAGTATAATTGAATTGAAAATTGAATTGAATTGATTGTAACCAACACTTTGTTCCACCTTTCCGTTCAATTACACTATGTCAGTGCCCACAATATCAGTGTCTAATTGTGTTGAGAAGAACCTTGCTTATGGAGTCTTTGCTACATGCCACGTCTTGAGCGAGTGGCTAATATAGGTATTAATCAAGTAATAATCCATCAACACTAGGTAAAAATGGCCGGTTCAGTGGTGGGAAGGAGCCTGGACTCTCTGGGGACGGTGGTGGAGAGAAGGACTAGGAGCAAGCTGCTGTCCATCAGGGACAACCCCAACCACCCCCTCCATCATGTCCTCGCTGGGCAAACCAACAGCCGCCGCAGAGGGCGGTTCATTTCGGTACGCTCCAGGACGGAGCGATATAAAAAAATCATTTATCCCGGCTGCACTAAGACTGTTCAATGGCAACTAAAGTAGTAGTCGGGGTCAAGGCTCCTGAATCTGTATTTATTTATTTATTTTAATCATCATCACTTTTTAGTATTTTAATATGATAACTATAGCCATCTTTTTATCCACTTTTCTATCATGATCTCACTGTTTTTTATATACTATACATATAGGGGGTAGTGGTGGTCTAGTGGATAGTGAGTTGGACTTGTGATCGGAAGGTTGTGAGTTCAAATCCCGCCTGAAGCCACACCACTACTAGTGTGCCCTTGGGTAAGGCACTTAGCCCTCAGTTACTCCAGGGGGAATGTCCCTGTAATTCGTAATTGTAAGTCGCTTTGGATAAAAGCGTCTGCTAAATGGCAAAATTATTAAATTAAATTAAAATTAAAATTATACATGGCTGGCCCAATATTGTTGTCTGTCCTTTATGTTGTGTTGTCATGTGTTGTTTTTAGAGAGTGGCGTGGCAAAATGAATTTCCCCACGGGGATAAATAAAGTATAATTGAATTGAAAATTGAATTGAATTGATTGTAACCAACACTTTGTTCCACCTTTCCGTTCAATTACACTATGTCAGTGCCCACAATATCAGTGTCTAATTGTGTTGAGAAGAACCTTGCTTATGGAGTCTTTGCTACATGCCACGTCTTGAGCGAGTGGCTAATATATTAATCAAGTAATAATCCATCTACACTAGGTAAAAAAGGCCGGTTCAGTGGTGGGAAGGAGCCTGGACTCTCTGGGGACGGTGGTGGAGAGAAGGACTAGGAGCAAGCTGCTGTCCATCAGGGACAACCCCAACCACCCCCTCCATCATGTCCTCGCTGGGCAAACCAGCAGCCGCCGCAGAGGGCGGTTCATTTCGGTACGCTCCAGGACGGAGCGATATAAAAAAATAATTTATCCCGACTGCACTAAGACTGTTCAATGGCAACTAAAGTAGTAGTCGGGGTCAAGGCTCCTGAATCTGTATTTATTTATTTATTTTAATCATCATCACTTTTTAGTATTTTAATATGATAACTATAGCCATCTTTTTATCCACTTTTCTATCATGATCTCACTGTTTTTTATATACTATACATGGCTGGACCAATATTGTTGTCTGTCCTTTATGTTGTGTTGTCGTGTTGTTTTTAGAGAGTGGCGTGGCAAAATGAATTTCCCCACGGGGATAAATAAAGTATAATTGAATTGAAAATTGAATTGATTGTAACCAACACTTTGTTCCACCTTTCCGTTCAATTACACTATGTCAGTGCCCACAATATCAGTGTCTAATTGTGTTGAGAAGAACCTTGCTTATGGAGTCTTTGCTACATGCCACGTCTTGAGCGAGTGGCTAATATAGGTATTAATCAAGTAATAATCCATCTACACTAGGTAAAAAAGGCCGGTTCAGTGGTGGGAAGGAGCCTGGACTCTCTGGGGACTGTGGTGGAGAGAAGGACTAGGAGCAAGCTGCTGTCCATCAGGGACAACCCCAACCACCCCCTCCATCATGTCCTCGCTGGGCAAACCAGCAGCCGCCGCAGAGGGCGGTTCATTTCGGTACGCTCCAGGACGGAGCGATATAAAAAAATCATTTATCCCGGCTGCACTAAGACTGTTCAATGGCAACTAAAGTAGTAGTCGGGGTCAAGGCTCCTGAATCTGTATTTATTTATTTATTTTGATCATCATCACTTTTTTGTATTTTAATATGATAACTATAGCCATCTTTTTATCCACTTTTCTATCATGATCTCACTGTTTTTTATATACTATACATGGCTGGCCCAATATTGTTGTCTGTCCTTTATGTTGTGTTGTCATGTGTTGTTTTTAGAGAGTGGCGTGGCAAAATGAATTTCCCCACGGGGATAAATAAAGTATAATTGAATTGAAAATTGAATTGAATTGATTGTAACCAACACTTTGTTCCACCTTTCCGTTCAATTACACTATGTCAGTGCCCACAATATCAGTGTCTAATTGTGTTGAGAAGAACCTTGCTTATGGAGTCTTTGCTACATGTCACGTCTTGAGCGAGTGGCTAATATAGGTATTAATCAAGTAATAATCCATCTACACTAGGTAACAACGGTAGCTTAGCTAACCTGCCACAGCCAGGTAAGTAGTCTAAAGTTGGTAGCTAACGATATATCGATAACAGTCATCGTATTGATGACCGTGTTTCAAACAATACAAGTTACCTAATGTTAGCTAGCCTGACTAGTTCATAGGTATGCTGGATTTTGAAATAAGCTAACCAAGCTTGAGACAGACCTAGCAGTTAAAAGTCGTTATTTCAAATATTGTGTTGTGGGTGTCACTCCTTTAAGCGTGGAACTACAAGCCAAAATTAAGATTAATAAATTGTATTAATAAACAATGTAATGTGTTATACAGGGTTCGACAGTGCGACTGTTTTGGTCGCATTTGCGAGTGAATATATTTCTGTGCGACTTGGAAATACATTCAATCGCACCAGTGCGACAAAAAAAAAAAAAAAAAGCTGAACTACTGTCATGCGCAGTCAATCTTATGTTCGTTAATAAGATCACAGCGCATCTAAACCAATGCAATCCTTTGAAAACAGACACGTGACAGACACGTGACCCGCAAGCACAACAAGCGCGCATTTACATTTGAAAATCCTGTCAGAAAAAGACCGCTGTTAAAATGAATCCGATTACGGCATACTTTAGCAAGAAGGCTAATGTTAGCAGCGTTCCAGACAGAGAGGAGGTAGAGGGGGGTAGTGGAGTCAACATTACAGCTGGAGACGAGAGGGACGAAGAAAACAGAGACAGGGAAAGCGAGGATGAGAGCGCCCGGTCAGAAAGTGTGTCATTATCTGCCATTATCCGCGCGGGGATAATGGCAGTAACACTGCCAACGCGAAGTCTGGTCTGACAAAAGTGACAAAGGTCTACAGGTACAGTGCCGAGTGGCAAACATCTTTCCCGTGGCTGTTGCTGAAGGAAGGGAAGATGTATTGCAAGTGGTGTGTCGCCCACATGAAGTTAGCTGGAAAGACCGCGTTTGTGTCAGGAGACGCACAGCTGAAACGCGACACAGTGAAAAAATATGGTCTGTCTCGCAAACATGTGAAATGCAGGGAAGCTTTCATGTCAGCTCAGAACAAGCCCCTTGAGAAAGCTGTTGGACGCCAGAAGGCTAGCTACAGTGAGGAAATTAAAAGACAGCTCAAGTTAAAGTTTAACATCGCTTACTACGTGGCAAAAGAAGAGATCCCATTTATTAAATTCCACAAACTATTTGCCCTTCACAAGAAAAATGGCGTTGAATTAAATCCAACCTATAGTAATGACAAACGATGCGCTGACATGATCGGGCAGATAGCGGATGCCATGAGAGAAGACCTTGCTGTGAAGATCAATTCCGCACACTATCTCGCCGTACTGATAGACGGGGACACGGACATCACGAACACAGAGTGTGAGATTGTATATGTACGTCTTCTTGACAACGGGAAGCCTGTGAACCTTCTGGTGGGACAACAAGCCCTCGAACATGCCCATGCCATTGGTACGTTTTTTTTAATAGTCTTAATTTATGAAAGTTGTAATTAGTCTATTTGGTTTTGGAGACTATTGTGTTTTTCTAATTGTGTTTTTTTCTGTAAAGGGGTTCTGAAGGCCACAAAGGCTGCCTTTGCAGCTGTTTGTGAAGGTGATGGAGCGGCATGGATGCAGAAGTGTGTGTCGTTTGGTGCTGATGGGGCCGCAGTGAACATGGGCAGGCAGGGGGGGGTGATAGCCCATCTTCAGCGAGAGGCAGGGCCTCACATCATACCCATCCATTGTATGCCACACAGGTGAGTGTAAATGCATAACGCTACACTATACATAAATAATTACTACCTACTGTAAACTATAAATACTATACACTTAATAAATACTACACTTTAAATAAATACTCATGAATACAACCATTCATAGTTGCATTACAATCTCCATACTCTTAACCTTGAAAACATTTTTTATTAAGTGGCAACACATTTGTTTGAGTCTCTTGTGTTGGAAGAATATGTCTGCTTCTTACACAGATTGGAGCTTCCCAGAGCCAAAGGTGTCGATAGTCTATGATCTCCTGCACCTCATCTGGAAGACCTACCACTACAGTGGAACATCTAAACGAGAGCTCTGTGCTCTTGGACAGGAGCTTGGAGTGGATGTCCACAATCCCAGCAGTGTCAAGGTGTTGTATTTAATACTTATCTGGAATGTTGTTTTGTTATGGACATGATTCAGATGTTTTACCCTGTAAAACACTTAATAATAATAATTATTATTAAGGGAACTCGGTGGATCCCCCACATTCACCGGGCGCTGAAGGTATTCCTGCAGTATGGAGAGGGGAAGGACCTTGCCAGTGATCCTGATCAATACTCTGTGGTTCTCCAACATATGGAGCATCTGGCAGCCTCACAGTCCACTTCTGTGGAAGTGCAAAGACGGGCCAAAAAGGTCAGTTTTCTTGTGTTGACCACTATGAATAAATAAACTAAAGTTAGGCTTTAAAGAATAGGTTAAAAACGCAAACACTACTGTCATCAAGTTGTTAGATGGTTAAGTTTATTTTCAACAGCTAACCATTTTTTATCGTATCCATTTACTCAACTACTCAACAGATAAAGAAGGAAATGGAGACTACACTTTTCTGTGTATTCTGCCACTTTCTCTGTGACCTGTTTGGCCTGCTAGCCAGCCTCACACTGCAGAGGAACAGTTTAATCCTCCCCACAGCCACTTCAGAAATAAGAAAAACTTTAACCAAGCTTCAGGCACTCAAGACACAGCCAAAGGAAGGTGGCTTGTTTGAGAGAATCCTGGCCACATTCGCACAGCAGCAGGGAAATGAGATGAGATTCCAGGTTAGTTTAGGATAAGTCAGTGTTTGTGATGTCAGGGTTTAACATTGATCATCTTGAGGATTATGCAGGGTTGAGAGAGTTTGAGGATGAAATACTGCTATGGTCACAACCAAGATTTTGTGTGTGTGTGTGTGTGTGTGTCTTTTGAAGGGAATGAAGGGGAACATGAACGGCCTCACACATCCACAGCTGAAGCGACATGTGGATGCTGCCATTGACATCAGCATGGATGCTATCAAAGCGAGGTATGGGCAACAAACACTAAAGGAGCTCTGTGCTCTCTTTTGTTTTTAAAAGCATCACACCAAGGTAAATCACAAATCGATTGTGTTGACATCGCAATAAATCTTCTTTTTTAGGTTTGGTAGTTTGGTGTCAGATGAGGGCGTCAAGTCTACGCTGGACTCTTTCAAAGTCTTCAACCCTGATGCCTGGCCAAAAGACCAAGCCAGCCTACTCACTTATGGAAATGAGAGCGTTGCAGATCTGGCAAGGCATTTCCATGAGCCTCTGACAGGGTAAGAATGCATTTTAAGACATTGCATTGACAGACGTGAGACACTAGTTGCATATGTGCTAACCCAATTGCTCTCTTCTATCCTTCAGAGTGGGGTGTGATATTCCTGCCCTGCAACAGGAATGGGAAGGGCTGAAAGTACTCGTAAGCGAGAACTTCAGCGACAAAAGCTATGCTGAGCTGTGGGAGGTTCTCCTCACAAAGGACCCCTATAAGAAAGACTACCAAGTAAGGCAAAGTAGATCCAGATAGCCCTACACTTAAACACATTCATGTTTATTGTATGTATGTTGTTTTTGAATAGTGAGAGGTGAGGGTTAAAAATTAATTAAAAATGAAAATTGTTCTCCCCTTAGAACATACTGGAACTGGTCCAAATTATGTTGGTGCTCCCAATCTCGGCTGCCCAATGTGAGAGGGGGTTTTCAGCCCAGAACCGCATTAAAAGTGCAACCAGAAGTAGGCTGGCCGTTTCTACCACAGAAGACCTAATGCGAATCAGTTTGGAGGGGCCTCCGCTTGAGCAGTTTGATCCAAGTCCAGCGGTTGAAAGATGGCTTGATAGCTCTAAGCGGGCCAGGCGACCAGATTATCAAGACTGCTGGACCACAGACATTCTTTGCATTTAATTGCTCAGAATTTATGAATTTGATATGAAAGCCTGGGCTTAATTATTTATTTATTCATGAATCATTTATTAATAAATGAATATTCTTACTTCCCCTTTACATTGTGTGAGTCTCCATTTTTATTACGGCCAAGAGCCGGTTATGATAATTCTGATATGTTATGATTATGATAATTTGTTGTCGTCATACGAAAATTGCGCAATTTTCATTGTGCTACTGAAATTCTTGGTGTGCTACTAAATTTGTTGACATGGTAGCACAGTGCTACCTGGGGAAAAGGTAAGCGTCAAACCCTGGTTATAACTATGGCTCGTGTCTTTTTATTGTACAAACGAAATAAATGTTTAGCTTCCATAGGCTGGTTTTCCCCTGCTTCGGCAGGCTACTTTATCTCTGCTGAGGTAACTACGGTTAGCTACGAGTTAGTTATAACTTACACCACCTTAGGGGTACGTACATATTTAGTAGTTACTAAGGTCTACGTGATAACTAGTGTGCTTGGTGCAACCCGTTCAAGTTTAGTAGTGACTAAATCTTGATTTTGTAAATACTTACGCAATAAATAGGGTTAGTTTGTACTTAGTAAGACGTGGTGCAACCGGCTCCAGGAACATCCCTAGTAACTATATGGGGCTAGGTGCAATTGCTATATTGTTTTAGATAAATTATTATTAAATTAATATATTACTTTCACAACTGACTAGCCTGCAAATAAACGAATTAATTGCTTATAATTTAGCTACCGCCCCACCCCGACGCCACAGGATGCTATCTACAACACCCATCCCCCTCCCCCGGATGACATCCATAATCAGTTGATGCTCTAACAGTCCCTGCTTCCATAGAGTTGATACCATTGACATTCCTGATATAAAGCTGGGACTCTCAACTCTTGCTATCCCTGTTCATATCAGTAACAGAACAGTTAATTGCAAGTCTGAATGCTTTATACACCCCTCAAATTTAATTTCTATACCCTGCCACACAGAAACCAAACACAAAACCACTCAAGCTAGCACTTTTCAATGCCAGATCCTTAGCTAATAAGTCTCTCTTAATCAACGACTTGATTAGCTCCTATGAACTAGATTTATTATTTATCACTGAGACCTGGTTAGATAAAGATAACAAGACACCAATTCTTATTGAGTCAGCACCCCCCAATTTTAGAACCTTAGATGTCGTTAGATCCCACAAAAAAGGTGGTGGAATCGCCTCTTTCTTCAGAGACAGTTTTAACTGCAAACAGAAATCCTTTGGGGAATTTTTATCATTTGAACATCTTTCAGTTGTTTTTAAATGTTCCACTCGAATTCTTTTTTTTATAATTTTATACAGACCACCCCAATACTCTACTAGCTTCTTTAATGAACTTACAGAGCTTCTCTCAGAATGTTACTGTTGCTGGGCTGAAGTAAAAGTCTGCACACCCACGTGGTTCGACAGGATACCGTTTCCTGTTCACCAATTTTGACTTGTTAGAGTCTCCGTAGAAACCCAAGCACATGCCAAACATACTGCAATATCCTTCCGCGGCCAGGCAATAGTAGTTAAGATATGATTTGCCTGATCAAAGATTGCGATTACATGTTACAATTTTAAACACAATAATACTTTACAGCATAACTGAGAATATACTGCTGAATAGATCGAGTTGTGTTACTTACTCACTGAAAATAGTCCGTGCAAGTATAAAGGCTCGTGTCTGCGTCATCATCGGTCTTTTCATTCCAGCCTCGTGCCTGACGGGCTAATTACGGACAGGTGTCAGTGATCAGACTCGTTATCCTGCTGGTCTATTTAACCTGTGTGTGTTTGTTCCCCCGGGAGAGTGAAGGAGACGGGAAAACCTGCTGAGGTGTTGGAGAGAGACTGAGAGAGAATCAGAGAGAGCTGTACTTGTTCTTTATTATTTATTATTTAGAAAATACTCGCTCAGCACGTCAGTGACGTTGCTGTACGCCAATTAAAAACATATTTACAGCCGTTCCTCTGTACCTAGAGACTCTGTGACTAGAGAGAGAGGGACAATTGCAGAGGGAGCCAGACTGTCGGTGGGGGATGGATGACGGGCTGATTGCGGACAGGTGTCAGTGATCAGACTCGTTATCCTGCTGGTCTATTTAACCTGTGTGTGTTTGTTCCCCCGGGAGAGTGAAGGAGACGGGAAAACCTGCTGAGGTGTTGGAGAGAGACAGAGAGAGCTGTACTTGTTCTTTATTCTTTATTATTTAGAAAAGACTCGCTCAGCATGTCAGTGACGTTGCTGAGCCATGCTGTACGCCAATTAAAAACATATTTACAGCCGTTCCTCTGTGCCTAGAGACTCCTACAACAACTGAGTTGATTCAGTGAAGAAGTCCAATGCCAGTTGAGCATCATTGAACGTATAGTAACATGACATCAATTCTACTTCTGAGTAAAACCTGCCAAGAAAGATGGCTCATTAAAATGTTTGAGATTTCTTCTCAAGGCCACATGAGATTTGTTATTTTCTAAGCGAATGCTTCTGATACCTACCTAATTCAAATACGAAATAAACCTAATTCAAATACTCCACTGGCTACAATGTTGTCAACTTCATTGCTGAAAATCAGATCAATCAATCAACACTTTGAGCTGTCCTTGAAATCAGGCCTAGTGGGTCTCAACTAACAATTGAGGTTCGGTTTAGGTTCCCACGAACATCTGAGATTGAATTAAACTAATTTAAGTTAAAATCACCAGTTATAATAAGCTCATCGCCTGTATATTGGGCAAGTAGATCCCCAAGTGCTTCAACAGAATCCTTTCCAGCAGATGGAGAACAAACAAGATTCAAGATTCAGGCTTAACAAGCCTGATTCTTTTGAGCCACGATTCACTCGAAAAACAAGAATATCTGGGTCGGTTTGTAGTACAAATACTTAAACCTGATCTAACTTTTGATATAAATGTCACGAGATGAAACGGGACCTAATAATAGGATGGGAAGTTCGCAGGCATGTTGATTAGACACAGCTGAAGTGGGTTAGCTGATGAGCGAACTAGTCATGGGATTGGCTGTTGTACCCTTTAAAAAAAACCTGGGTTTAGGTGAGAGAGTGAGAGGAGAGACAGGGGAAAAGGATTACGTGTGTTGATGTGAATGGACTTGGTGATGTTCTCTTGGCGTGAACTGTGAGTGAGTGTGAGTGAGTGGCTAGTATTAGTGCCACACTATTAACCAGTGTTACGACCCCATATGTGTTCTAGGGGATACGGGGTGTAACAATTAAATAAAACTGGGAGGACAAGAATCAGAGGAGAAGGGAAATAAAATAAACAAGATTTATTGTACAAAGGTAACACAAACAGGTTTCCGTGAAACTCTTAACTGAAAACTACTCTATAAAAAAGGAGATTGAATGAATCTACACTATAAATAATAAAGAATAAAGTAAATTAACAGGCCTTGTGGCAATCTAATCTAAGTAACCAATCAAATACAACTAAGATTAATAAACACAAAGTACAGCTGTAACTAACAAAAGAAACCAACACAAAACAACTATAAAGTTGTTGTCTGGCCCACTGGCACCAACTGAGTGTCTCTCCCAGGCTTTTATCCTCCCTCCACCCTTGATTGAGGATTGAGTAGTGATGGCGAGATCAGTGGCGTACCGCAAAATCCCGAGGGCCCTTTCACAACGGAGGTTAACTCAAACGGATGTTGCGGTACATTTATTTTAAGGCTGCATATAGCCTACAGCATAGACCGTTAGTTAACCCTAACCCTACTACAGCATGGATAGGCCGTATGGTTGGCCTGGACAGCTATCAGCTACAGCGCGCCGCCCGTTTGTTCAGAATGACACTGTGTTGTAACGGTTTTGCTCGTTGACTTCGTTGTCCGGGGTGCCAGTCAGGGCGAGGCCTGACAATTTTAGTTAGTGTGGGGTTGTTTTAGTCAGTCTTTAGTCAAGTTACCGTTACAAGCGCTACATGCATCAACACATGAACCCTTTTTTGTTATACACATGTGAATAGAATATTGTAATATTATAGCATTGCACAACAGACGAAAATGAGTACACAAAGGACGTGTTGCAATTCAGGAGGTACTGTATTGTCACAATAAACAAAGAACTCTCAAAACATCAACTCAACAGTTCATCAAAGCCCTAAAAGTTCCGTTCAGCTCAATCACAGTCAATTGTATCTCACCCCGCTCCCACACAACGAACGCAAGACTTACAGTTTTAACAGTCTGTCAGTCCGATAGCTTAGTGGTGTCGGGTTACCCCCGCTGCTTAAGATGAGCCTCTACTGCTCTCTCCCCAGCTCCGGTGTAAGCGTATGACATTCCACGGCCTTATATCCAACTGTATCCTTACGGTGTATCCTTACGGGGCATTGTATCAAAAAGTATCATCCAGCTCTTCGCGGTCCGAGTAGGCTAAAACATACCGAGACGCAGACAGCGAACGCGAACACCCACGGACGGAATAATCCACTTCCTGGTTTGTTTGAATCATTCCGCCCTCAGCACTCGGTGAGAGACACCTTATCATTTCCCGTCGTCTGTCGAGAACGGGGATTGGCTGATTTACGACTGGATCCCGGCAGCGTGTGACGTGTGACAGCGTGTGAAAAAAACGTGGAAGTGACAGTCGGCGGCGGAGACATGGCAGAATCGCCACAGTGTGTGACTGTGCGGACATATCCATACACAAACGGCAACAAGAACAGACCGACAGGCTACACACCACCCCGAGTTAATTTGATTCATAGATTAATACATATCTCAATCTGTAGATTGTGTGGAGAATGAAGAAGGAGTCCTTGAAATGTTCTCAAAACATTCACACAAGAGACGTTCACTTCAGAACCCCAACTCAAATGTAAAAAAGCTACAGACTTATTATTTTATACAGATTTATTTTGTTGATAAGATCAATTCACATATGGATTATAACAGACTAAAAGTGGATTATAATTATAATATTATAGTATAACACACTTTACATCTCTTCTCTTCTTCTTCTTCTTGTTCTTCTCTGTGTTATCCTGGACTTCCTGTACCTCTGCCTCCTCTCCTCAGGGTTCTGGAATGTCCTCAGGGTTCTGGAATGTCCTCAGGGTTCTAGATCTCAGCTGCGTGTCCTCAGGGTTCTAGATCTCAGCTGCGTGTCCTCAGAGTTCTAGATCTCAGCTGCGTGTCCTCAGGGTTCTAGATCTCAGCTGCGTGTCCTCAGAGTTCTAGATCTCAGCTGCGTGTCCTCAGGGTTCTGGCCTTCTTAGCTTGTCGATGGAGGCTGATGATGATGACTTCCTCTTCCTCTCCCTCCTCTCCCAGACCTTCTGCATCTCCAACGAGTTCAAACATGAGATGGACGCCGGCCTCCTGGACGGCAATTTCTCCTGGGTTGGGCCTTTTTTTGAGTTAGATTGACTGGACTAATTATGGCAGAGTAGTTGAGCTCTGAGGTGATGAGCTGTCTGTAACGAGAGTAGATGTCCTCCAGCTGTTCGTCCTCATCCTGTGTGTTGGTGTAGATCCTCACCTGGAACACACGTACACAGTTTATAAACCTGGACTGTTCACATTGTCACACATGCTTTTTATAAACCACACTGAGGTCAGTTTCAAAAGTAGTACAAAACCATAATAAGAGAGTATAGAGAAAGCCAAGTTTGGCCTTAATCTTGGTCTGTAGTTTTGAGATGTGGTCTGAGAAAGATAGTGAGCTGTCTAACCAAATTCCCAGGTATTTATACACCGTGACCTGCTCCAGGATAGCTCCCTCACAGGTGGTAATGATGGTGGCTGGGGGGGGTGTGGTGCCTTTACAGTTGAACCACATGAACTTGGTCTTGGAAGTGTTAAGGGACAGTTTGAGGTGGGTGAAGGCCTGTTGGATCTGGAGGAAGCTATCCTGGAGAGTTGTTAGTACAGAGTCAGGGGAGGGACCAGTGGCATAGAGAATAGTGTCGTCAGCATATAAGTGAATGAGTGAATTTCCAGCAGCCAGGGGGATATTGTTGATGTATACAGAGAACAGAGTGGGACCAAGTATGGAACCTTGAGGGACACCCTTGGTGACTGGGAGGGGGTGAGAGAGAAGGTTTTCAAACCTCACACGTTGCACCCGGTGAGAGAGGTAATGAGAAAACCAGGTTAGTGAGTGGTTAGTAACCCCGATGCTACTCAGTCTGTTCAGTAGAGTGGGATGGTCAACGGTGTCAAAAGCCTTTGCCAAATCAATAAATATTGCCGCACAGTGCTGCTTAGCATCTAACGCAGAAGTGATGTCGTTGAGTACCTTTAGGGTTGCTGGAACACAACCGTACCCTGCGCGAAAGCCAGACTGTGCCCCAGAAAGTAAGTTATACACATGCAGATGAGTTTCTCAAATAAAGTTTGACAGAGTTTCTCAAATAACTTAGACAGACAGGGCAGGATGGAAATGGGCCTATAACAATTTTGGTCAGCCTTGTCACCACCTTCAAACAGTGGGAGCACAATGGCTTCTTTCCACTCGGCAGGTAAACTGGCTGAAAGCAGGTCTGTTAGGGGGGCTGCGATGATGGGGGCGGCAGTTTTAATAAAGAACGCCGCCAGCTCGTCTGACCCGGCAGCTTTTTTGGGGTCCAGAGAGGTCAGTTCCTTCTGCTGTTTTGCTATAGACAACATTTATTAGTAAGATGTCTGAGGGAACAACAGTTGAACCTATATGTGATTATGAATGAATGGTCTTTATTGTCATTGCTACAGTACAGGTACCAAACAACGAAATTTAGGAGGGGTGGCTCCCCTGGTGTTAGGAAAAAAAAAAAAAACTCACAAGGGAAGGAGCTGGTTTACATAAATAAAGGCTATGTACACTATCCACTATACTATACTGTACAGATAGACGACTAGGGTTGTCATATTGCACAATAGTGTTATTGCACATTTATTTAAAGTGTCGCAGTTTGCAGGCTTGAAATGTACATATTTGTGCCTCAGCACTACACCTGATTTTTTCAGTCCAGCAGCTGCCAACAATCCGTCCAGACTGTCCAGGGCCCAGAACCTAGGTCTTTGCTGTGTTCAGGGCCTGGACGGCCCTGTGGTAGAAGCTGTTCTTCAGTCTGTTTGTCCTTGCGGCCAGGGTCCTGAACCGCCTTTTCGAGGGCAGCCGGGTAAAGTGTTCGTACCCAGGGTGGGTTGGGTCCTTGGAGATCTTGGAGGCCTTCCTGAGACAGCGTGTGTTGTACAGCTCTTCCAGAGAGGGGAGGGGGGCGCCGGTGATCTTCTGTGCTGTTCTCACGACTCTCTGTAGCGCATTTCTCTCCGCGGTAGTGCAGCTGGAGAACCAGTTGCAGATGCCGTAGGTGAGGATGCTCTCCACTGCGCCGCGGTAGAAGGTCACCAGTATCTCCTGCTTGCTGTGTTCCTTCCTGAGGACTCTCAGGATGTATAGCCGCTGTTGTGCCTTCTTGATGGTGTCTTTTGTGTTGTCCTTCCAGGTCAGGTCATCCCGCATGTGCATCCCCAGGAATCGGAGGGTTGAGACTCTCTCCACGCTCTCTCCGTCGATGAGCAGGGGCTGGATCTCTGACTTTTTCCTCCTGAAGTCTACAATGATTTCCTGGGTCTTTGACTTGTTCAGTAGCAGGTTGTTAACCTTGCACAGCTTGCTCAGTTGCTCTACCTCATCCCTGTACGCCACCTCGTCCCCCCCCGAGATGCATCCCACCACGGTGGTGTCGTCTGCAAACTTTACGATGGAGTTGCTGGGGTGGACGGGGGTGAAGTCGTAGGTGTAGAGGTTGTAGAGGATGGGGCTTAGCACGCATCCCCCCAGTGCTGAGTCTGAGGGCTGTGGAGGTGTGGGGGCCCACCCGCACCCTCTGGGGGCGGTCGGTCAGGAAGTCCTTGATCCATGCACATATAGAGTGTGGTAGACCCAGGTCTAGTAGTTTGGTCACTAGCCTGTCTGGAAGGATGGTGTTGAAGGCGGAGCTGAAGTCCACAAAAAGCAGTCTCGCGTAGCTGTTTCCCCTCTCCAGGTGGGATAGAGTGGCGTGGAGAGTCGTCGCGATGGCGTCCTCTGTGGACCTGTGGGCTCTGTAGGCGAACTGGTATGGATCCAGGTTGGGCGGGAGGCGTGTGAGTATGTGGGCCCGGACTAGTTTCTCGAAGCACTTCATGATGATTGGTGTGAGTGCCACCGGGCGGTAGTCGTTTAGGCAGCTCACCGTGCTTTTCTTCGGGACTGGGATGATGGTTGAGGTTTTCAGGCAGGGTGGGATGGTGGCCTGGGACAGGGACTGGTTGAAGATGTTGGTGAAAACCCCGGCCAGCTGGTCGGTGCAGTCCCTCAGCACCCGTCCCAGGACGCCATCCGGCCCCGAGGCTTTCCTGGGGTCCACCGCCTTCAGCAAGCGTCGCACTTCATGCTCTGTGAGGGTGAGGCTGCTGAGAGCTGGAGAGAGTGGTGTTTGTGTTGTGGTTACCTCCGTTCGCCCCTCGTCGAACCGGGCGTAGAAGGTGTTCAGCTTTCCCGCCAGCAGGGGGTCGTCCTCTGCCATTTTTTATTTATTTTTTAAACACTTCAAACGTGCAAAAACACTGCAAACAGCAAAAAGTGAGTAATGTAAAAACGTAAGATTATATATAAACATAAGACTTCTATATATAAGACCATGGCTGAAGTTCAAGACCGCAATCAGACACTGCGTAATCCATGTGCTTCTTGAAGGAGTCGTAGGTGGACACCACAGGCAGGACCAGGTGGTTGTTGCTGGGCTGTCTCTCGGGCAAGGCCCCCGCTGGGTCCTGGGGGTGGAAGAAGGACAGGCTGGGGCGGGGGTGGAACCCTACAGCTGGCACCACGTCAGCCGCGGTAGCGAACACCAGCACGTCCTCTAGCGACGTTGCACATCTGCCCACTTCACACTCCAGTAGGTAGTGCCTCCAGAAGGTCACGACGCAGCTCTCTTTGGCCGAAGGCTCCTGACTGTCGGAGAACTGGACGGTGAACAGGTCAGCTACGGCCTCGGCGGTCAGCTTGGCAACAGGAGTGTGTCTTCAGACCTTCACAGAACCTTCTGTATGGTAAGGGCATTCTGGTAATCAGATGGAAGTTGACCAGGTCCTCTAGCAGCGGGTCTCGGTCTGAGAGGCTGTGGATGTGTCTCATGCAGCCAGCCACCTCCAGGTACTCTGAGGCTGACTGCATGGCCTCTCTCGACGCCTCCACGGACTGGCTCTGCTGGATCGTCTTGATTTTGTGTGTGAAGTGCGTGTCTCCTATTTCGTCCAGGGTGAGGGGGGTGTCCCTGGGGTAGTTGAAGAGATACCTGTAGAGAGCCCTGGAGAAGAAGGCTGGGGGGGGGCCTCCGTGCACCAGGCTGAGAGACAGCAGACAGCCCACGTCGTAGTACAGGTCCTCACACTGGGCTTGTGAGTTGAGGGTCAGGTCCTTGGCCCCGTCGGGGCCCTGGAAGAGCACACAGTTCTGCAGCTGCTGCGTCAGGAGCCTGAGGAAGTGGCGGGTGTCTCCTCCAGGAGAGTCGCACCCCTGGCTCTGCTGCCTGGCGCTGCTGAACCTGACAGACAGGGCCTGGGACGGGTCGAACTCACTCCTGTTCACCAGCTCCAGGCCAGCCTCCAGGGCTGCGCTGCCGCTCACCGCCACTAGGGGCGCCTGCTTCTGGACGGACGATATCCGGCTGGCCAGGGCCTGTAGGAGGCCCATGGGAGAGCTCCCTGATAGAGATGGCCTTTTGAGGATGACGTTGGACTGGGCGGAGGACAGGCGGCGTTTGGCTGTCCTCGTCCTGCCCTGCTCTGCTGCCTGAGGAGAGCCGTGTCTGGACACTCTCCCGGCCACGGCGGTAGCACAGTCCACACACTCCCAGTTGGTCTCTGACAGCTTTAGGGACGAACACTTCCGATGGGTGCCGCTGGACCCACAGAGCTTGCAACGCAGTATTTCAAACCAACCGGTGTGTGAGGAGTCCGCCCGTCCTCTGCGGGACACACATTTCAGAGCGTCACAGTGCTGGTACACCTGCAGCAGTTCTCCGAAGGCGTTCTCCTCCATCTCCCAGGATGCATCTCTATCAGGTACGTAGATGCCCATGCGCAGCATCTCCTCCTGGAACTGGTCCTTGTTGCTGCAGAGCGTACACCTGAAGAAGTGCTTCCCAGCGCTGTGGGCTTGGTGCTGGACACAGTCTCTGTGGAACCAGCTGGCGTGGCAGGCCGGACAGCGCAGGACGGAGTAGGACAGGACGGGTTCTACAGGGTCCAGACACACGGAGCAGGACTGGGGGAGGCAGATTAGTTGACTTGACTGTGTGTGTGTGTGTGTGTGTGAAGAGACACTGTTTTATAATATTGAATGCTTTATAATGAAAGGCCATTAAGGCCATATTTCAGAGCAGGAAATCTATCAGAGATGCTTCTACTGCAGATAGAGAAGATGCATTTAAAATGCTAACATATAGTTGCTGAACAGAATATACAGTAAATATACAGTGTATTCCTATATATTATATTATATCGAAAGCACAAGTGAGAAGATTTTTTTTTATTTGATTTATTTATTTACCAGGGACAGTGCTGGCCTGGCTACTTCATTGTTTGTGAGTAAGAACACTGCAGACCTGAGGTCCAAGTGCAGTGGTCTGTTTTTTCCGCTTCATGGCTTTCAGCTCGACCTCAAAGTCACTGCCAGAGTCAGATATGTCCTCCATCTCCTCAAGACTGCACAGAATGGGAAGGAGTTTAGGAACAGATAGGTCGAAAAATAATAAAAAAACATTCTATGCCTTTTATTATTTATATTTTACCCACTGTGCCTGTACACTGGGAAATGAACATCCTAGTAGGTTACCTCACCTGTCTACAGGTTACCACAGGTTACCTCACCTACTGAGACAGGCCTGAGGGAAAAACTGTGAGCGGGGGGGAAGGGGCTAGGAGGGCAAACAGGACTGGAGGGTGAGTGTAGCAGGGGAGTGGGGCTTGGAGGCAAAGGGCTCGTTGGAATAGGAGCGGGGTTAGGAGGACCTGAAATGGTAGATAAAGTAAAGTTAGACGCAATCTGGACCGTTTATTTTGCCAAATAAAGTTGGTAAACAAAGATGAGGGAGGGGGCAGGGGGATATTCTGGAACAAATAAAGAAATTTAGGGAGTATGTTCATTTTTAGAATATTTATCCTGCCAATCAATCATTCGGTGGTTGCCGATTAAGGCGACGCAGTCTGCCTTGTTTCGTGACCCTGGGCGAAGGCTGATGTGGCTGAATGTAGCTGCTCATTTTCAATAAATATATATTATATATATATTTGATTAATTTGAGACTTGTTTTGACACGGTCGTTTCAGAGAATGTCTCGCCCCGATCAATCAAAACATTCTGAAGAAGTTGCTATGGTGATTCATCAAATGTTTTTTTTTTTTTCAATGTACAGTTTTAGAGTCTTCAGCAACCCAACGTTCTCAAGTGTAATGAAGCGTTATGGAACGAGAAGCCCGTGGTATATCGTGGATATTGGCACAGCTAGCGGGGTCACACTTTTAATTCATGTTTTTAATACATTCTCTACTTTCCTTGCTGTAACTAGCATTATAATAAAGGGCATTGTATAAGCTGTTGGACTTGAGTTTCCTGTGCTCATTCTACATTTCACAAAATAACCCATCACAATATCTACATAAGAAACGTTTAACAGCGTTAACTGCATCTTTATCACTTTGCACTGTAGTTGCCTCCTCACTTGTAGTTGCCTCCTCTGTAGCCGTCTTAAGAGGCAGTACTTGAGGATTATGCAGTTGGAGTGGATGAACTTCTCCTTCTGGGCCCAGGCCTCCTCCAGCTGGGACACCTTCTGGACCAGGACCCTCTTGTCATCCTCGCTGGTCTTCCACAGGTCCACAGCCTCTAAGAACTTAGTCTTGTACGAGACGTCAGGACCGCCTCCCAGGGACGGGTCTGTGGGGACTTGGGGTCCTCCGGGGGATCTTGCCCCCCCCCCACCCAGGGACAGCTGGGGGCCCCCGGGGGCCCCCTCCATGGGGGGCTGGGAGGAGAGGGCCTGGGACAGCTGCTCCTTCAGCTTCTTCACCTCCGCCTGCAGCTGCCTCACGTTCCCCTGCATGTCCTCGTTCACCATGGCCTTATTTTTGATTAACTTAGCTCTCTGGGCAAAGTGTAAGGTGGACAGAGTTTCCCCAAAACACTTGGAGCCAGGGTGCACGTTGGCTATGATGTATGTCTTGGCATTTCCTCCCAGAGAGTCCTGCAAGAGAACAGTTTTCTGTTACATCACTGAAACATCAACACAAGGCAGTTTCCGCATTTATCCCCGAAGCCCCTCCCACACTGTGGATATCCGGGCTTGGACAGTTTAACCCCTTACAGTCACCCTATTGCCTAGTCTATGCCTATATATATCTGCTTTTGTTCTTTTCTCTATAGTACTGTACATTGGTCCTTGCAGGTGTTGGTAGATTGCAGTATTATTGACAAATGAAGCCAGTTAGTGATAAAGGCCTGGAGCCTTCATTTAAAAAGTTTAGGCAGAGAATTCTACAGGGTAGACCTGGTGCCATGACACCCTGCGTTCGCAAGGGTTTCCCCCATAAGAACCTCACAGAGAAAAAAAACACATGAACAGGTTGCCGATGCTGACTTTGTCTTTATTTCAAGGAGCTAATCCAACACCTCACATTCATCATCACTCATGTCTGGGGAGCTGTCATTCTCCTCCTCTTCCTCCTCTACTTCAAGAAGGGAGGAATCAAGGGGGTTGAAACAGTAAGTGTGACTGTAGGTTTTAAAAACCTCCGACTGCTGGTAACAAGTGGCGTGCAGTGTCCTCCTCAAGCTGCACAGCAGTCCTCCATACCCTAGAGCTGTGTGGTCTGGTGGAATATCTGCAAGAAATGTTTTTTAAAAAGGAAAAAACTGTCATCATGACTACTAGTTTTTAATTAATTTTCATTTTTAATTTAATTTTAATTTAACAACTCAGAAGGACTTTCAACCAAAACAAGGGCTATCACTTTAAGGGCCGGTTGCTCAGACATGAGCAACTAATTCAGTTGAGGTGTGGTCTTGTGAGTTATTATTTAAAGAACAAATGAACTATATACAAATGTACAATACATACAAAACATGGACTACATACAAATCTACTAAATATATACAAAACATGGCAAATGAACTATATACATATGTATAGGCAACTGTACAAGGACAATGTCAATAATATTCTTATTATATTCTATTCTATAGAATTGTACAGTATAATAACAGGCGGCGTTTGGCTGTCCTCGTCCTGCCCTGCTCTGCTGCCTGAGGAGAGCCGTGTCTGGACACTCTCCCGGCCACGGCGGTAGCACAGTCCACACACTCCCAGTTGGTCTCTGACAGCTTTAGGGACGAACACTTCCGATGGGTGCCGCTGGACCCACAGAGCTTGCAACGCAGTATTTCAAACCAACCGGTGTGTGAGGAGTCCGCCCGTCCTCTGCGGGACACACATTTCAGAGCGTCACAGTGCTGGTACACCTGCAGCAGTTCTCCGAAGGCGTTCTCCTCCATCTCCCAGGATGCATCTCTATCAGGTACGTAGATGCCCATGCGCAGCATCTCCTCCTGGAACTGGTCCTTGTTGCTGCAGAGCGTACACCTGAAGAAGTGCTTCCCAGCGCTGTGGGCTTGGTGCTGGACACAGTCTCTGTGGAACCAGCTGGCGTGGCAGGCCGGACAGCGCAGGACGGAGTAGGACAGGACGGGTTCTACAGGGTCCAGACACACGGAGCAGGACTGGGGGAGGCAGATTAGTTGACTTGACTAATGTGTGTGTGTGTGAAGAGACACTGTTTTATAATATTGAATGCTTTATAATGAAAGGCCATTAAGGCCATATTTCAGAGCAGGAAATCTATCAGAGATGCTTCTACTGCAGATAGAGAAGATGCATTTAAAATGCTAACATATTGTTGCTGAACAGAATATACAGTACATATACAGTGTATTCCTATATATTATATTATATAGAAAGCACAAGTGAGAAGATTTTTATTTTTTTATTTATTTATTTACCAGGGACAGTGCTGGCCTGGCTACTTCATTGTTTGTGAGTAAGAACACTGCAGACCTGAGGTCCAAGTGCAGTGGTCTGTTTTTTCCGCTTCATGGCTTTCAGCTCGACCTCAAAGTCACTGCCAGAGTCAGATATGTCCTCCATCTCCTCAAGACTGCACAGAATGGGAAGGAGTTTAGGAACAGATAGGTCGAAAAATAATAAAAAAACATTCTATGCCTTTTATTATTTATATTTTACCCACTGTGCCTGTACACTGGGAAATGAACATCCTAGTAGGTTACCTCACCTGTCTACAGGTTACCACAGGTTACCTCACCTACTGAGACAGGCCTGAGGGAAAAACTGTGAGCGGGGGGAAGGGGCTAGGAGGGCAAACAGGACTGGAGGGTGAGTGTAGCAGGGGAGTGGGGCTTGGAGGCAAAGGGCTCGTTGGAATAGGAGCGGGGTTAGGAGGACCTGAAATGGTAGATAAAGTAAAGTTAGACGCAATCTGGACCGTTTATTTTGCCAAATAAAGTTGGTAAACAAAGATGAGGGAGGGGGCAGGGGGATATTCTGGAACAAATAAAGAAATTTAGGGAGTATGTTCATTTTTAGAATATTTATCCTGCCAATCAATCATTCGGTGGTTGCCGATTAAGGCGACACAGTCTGCCTTGTTTCGTGACCCTGGGCGAAGGCTGATGTGGCTGAATGTAGCTGCTCATTTTCAATAAATATATATTATATATATATTTGATTAATTTGAGACTTGTTTTGACACGGTCGTTTCAGATAATGTCTCGCCCCGATCAATCAAAACATTCTGAAGAAGTTGCTATGGTGATTCATCAATTTTTTTTTTTTTTTCAATGTACAGTTTTAGAGTCTTCAGCAACCCAACGTTCTCAAGTGTAATGAAGCGTTATGGAACGAGAAGCCCGTGGTATATCGTGGATATTGGCACAGCTAGCGGGGTCACACTTTTAATTCATGTTTTTAATACATTCTCTACTTTCCTTGCTGTAACTAGCATTATAATAAAGGGCATTGTATAAGCTGTTGGACTTGAGTTTCCTGTGCTCATTCTAAATGTCACAAAATAACCCATCACAATATCTACATAAGAAACGTTTAACAGCGTTAACTGCATCTTTATCACTTTGCACTGTAGTTGCCTCCTCTGTAGCCGTCTTAAGAGGCAGTACTTGAGGATTATGCAGTTGGAGTGGATGAACTTCTCCTTCTGGGCCCAGGCCTCCTCCAGCTGGGACACCTTCTGGACCAGGACCCTCTTGTCATCCTCGCTGGTCTTCCACAGGTCCACAGCCTCTAAGAACTTAGTCTTGTACGAGACGTCAGGACCGCCTCCCAGGGACGGGTCTGTGGGGACTTGGGGTCCTCCGGGGGATCTTGCCCCCCCCCCACCCAGGGACAGCTGGGGGCCCCCGGGGGCCCCCTCCATGGGGGGCTGGGAGGAGAGGGCCTGGGACAGCTGCTCCTTCAGCTTCTTCACCTCCGCCTGCAGCTGCCTCACGTTCCCCTGCATGTCCTCGTTCACCATGGCCTTATTTTTGATTAACTTAGCTCTCTGGGCAAAGTGTAAGGTGGACAGAGTTTCCCCAAAACACTTGGAGCCAGGGTGCACGTTGGCTATGATGTATGTCTTGGCATTTCCTCCCAGAGAGTCCTGCAAGAGAACAGTTTTCTGTTACATCACTGAAACATCAACACAAGGCAGTTTCCGCATTTATCCCCGAAGCCCCTCCCACACTGTGGATATCCGGGCTTGGACAGTTTAACCCCTTACAGTCACCCTATTGCCTAGTCTATGCCTATATATATCTGCTTTTGTTCTTTTCTCTATAGTACTGTACATTGGTCCTTGCAGGTGTTGGTAGATTGCAGTATTATTGACAAATGAAGCCAGTTAGTGATAAAGGCCTGGAGCCTTCATTTAAAAAGTTTAGGCAGAGAATTCTACAGGGTAGACCTGGTGCCATGACACCCTGCGTTCGCAAGGGTTTCCCCCATAAGAACCTCACAGAGAAAAAAAACACATGAACAGGTTGCCGATGCTGACTTTGTCTTTATTTCAAGGAGCTAATCCAACACCTCACATTCATCATCACTCATGTCTGGGGAGCTGTCATTCTCCTCCTCTTCCTCCTCTACTTCAAGAAGGGAGGAATCAAGGGGGTTGAAACAGTAAGTGTGACTGTAGGTTTTAAAAACCTCCGACTGCTGGTAACAAGTGGCGTGCAGTGTCCTCCTCAAGCTGCACAGCAGTCCTCCATACCCTAGAGCTGTGTGGTCTGGTGGAATATCTGCAAGAAATGTTTTTTAAAAAGGAAAAAACTGTCATCATGACTACTAGTTTTTAATTAATTTTCATTTTTAATTTAATTTTAATTTAACAACTCAGAAGGACTTTCAACCAAAACAAGGGCTATCACTTTAAGGGCCGGTTGCTCAGACATGAGCAACTAATTCAGTTGAGGTGTGGTCTTGTGAGTTATTATTTAAAGAACAAATGAACTATATACAAATGTACAATACATACAAAACATGGACTACATACAAATCTACTAAATATATACAAAACATGGCAAATGAACTATATACATATGTATAGGCAACTGTACAAGGACAATGTCAATAATATTCTTATTATATTCTATTCTATAGAATTGTACAGTATAATAACAGGCGGCGTTTGGCTGTCCTCGTCCTGCCCTGCTCTGCTGCCTGAGGAGAGCCGTGTCTGGACACTCTCCCGGCCACGGCGGTAGCACAGTCCACACACTCCCAGTTGGTCTCTGACAGCTTTAGGGACGAACACTTCCGATGGGTGCCGCTGGACCCACAGAGCTTGCAACGCAGTATTTCAAACCAACCGGTGTGTGAGGAGTCCGCCCGTCCTCTGCGGGACACACATTTCAGAGCGTCACAGTGCTGGTACACCTGCAGCAGTTCTCAGAAGGCGTTCTCCTCCATCTCCCAGGATGCATCTCTATCAGGTACGTAGATGCCCATGCGCAGCATCTCCTCCTGGAACTGGTCCTTGTTGCTGCAGAGCGTACACCTGAAGAAGTGCTTCCCAGCGCTGTGGGCTTGGTGCTGGACACAGTCTCTGTGGAACCAGCTGGCGTGGCAGGCCGGACAGCGCAGGACGGAGTAGGACAGGACGGGTTCTACAGGGTCCAGACACACGGAGCAGGACTGGGGGAGGCAGATTAGTTGACTTGACTAATGTGTGTGTGTGTGAAGAGACACTGTTTTATAATATTGAATGCTTTATAATGAAAGGCCATTAAGGCCATATTTCAGAGCAGGAAATCTATCAGAGATGCTTCTACTGCAGATAGAGAAGATGCATTTAAAATGCTAACATATTGTTGCTGAACAGAATATACAGTAAATATACAGTGTATTCCTATATATTATATTATATCGAAAGCACAAGTGAGAAGATTTTTTTTATTTTATTTATTTATTTACCAGGGACAGTGCTGGCCTGGCTACTTCATTGTTTGTGAGTAAGAACACTGCAGACCTGAGGTCCAAGTGCAGTGGTCTGTTTTTTCCGCTTCATGGCTTTCAGCTCGACCTCAAAGTCACTGCCAGAGTCAGATATGTCCTCCATCTCCTCAAGACTGCACAGAATGGGAAGGAGTTTAGGAACAGATAGGTCGAAAAATAATAAAAAAACATTCTATGCCTTTTATTATTTATATTTTACCCACTGTGCCTGTACACTGGGAAATGAACATCCTAGTAGGTTACCTCACCTGTCTACAGGTTACCACAGGTTACCTCACCTACTGAGACAGGCCTGAGGGAAAAACTGTGAGCGGGGGGAAGGGGCTAGGAGGGCAAACAGGACTGGAGGGTGAGTGTAGCAGGGGAGTGGGGCTTGGAGGCAAAGGGCTCGTTGGAATAGGAGCGGAGTTAGGAGGACCTGAAATGGTAGATAAAGTAAAGTTAGACGCAATCTGGACCGTTTATTTTGCCAAATAAAGTTGGTAAACAAAGATGAGGGAGGGGGCAGGGGGATATTCTGGAACAAATAAAGAAATTTAGGGAGTATGTTCATTTTTAGAATATTTATCCTGCCAATCAATCATTCGGTGGTTGCCGATTAAGGCGACGCAGTCTGCCTTGTTTCGTGACCCTGGGCGAAGGCTGATGTGGCTGAATGTAGCTGCTCATTTTCAATAAATATATATTATATATATATTTGATTAATTTGAGACTTGTTTTGACACGGTCGTTTCAGATAATGTCTCGCCCCGATCAATCAAAACATTCTGAAGAAGTTGCTATGGTGATTCATCAAATGTTTTTTTTTTTTTTTCAATGTACAGTTTTAGAGTCTTCAGCAACCCAACGTTCTCAAGTGTAATGAAGCGTTATGGAACGAGAAGCCCGTGGTATATCGTGGATATTGGCACAGCTAGCGGGGTCACACTTTTAATTCATGTTTTTAATACATTCTCTACTTTCCTTGCTGTAACTAGCATTATAATAAAGGGCATTGTATAAGCTGTTGGACTTGAGTTTCCTGTGCTCATTCTAAATGTCACAAAATAACCCATCACAATATCTACATAAGAAACGTTTAACAGCGTTAACTGCATCTTTATCACTTTGCACTGTAGTTGCCTCCTCACTTGTAGTTGCCTCCTCTGTAGCCGTCTTAAGAGGCAGTACTTGAGGATTATGCAGTTGGAGTGGATGAACTTCTCCTTCTGGGCCCAGGCCTCCTCCAGCTGGGACACCTTCTGGACCAGGACCCTCTTGTCATCCTCGCTGGTCTTCCACAGGTCCACAGCCTCTAAGAACTTAGTCTTGTACGAGACGTCAGGACCGCCTCCCAGGGACGGGTCTGTGGGGACTTGGGGTCCTCCGGGGGATCTTGCCCCCCCCCCACCCAGGGACAGCTGGGGGCCCCCGGGGGCCCCCTCCATGGGGGGCTGGGAGGAGAGGGCCTGGGACAGCTGCTCCTTCAGCTTCTTCACCTCCGCCTGCAGCTGCCTCACGTTCCCCTGCATGTCCTCGTTCACCATGGCCTTATTTTTGATTAACTTAGCTCTCTGGGCAAAGTGTAAGGTGGACAGAGTTTCCCCAAAACACTTGGAGCCAGGGTGCACGTTGGCTATGATGTATGTCTTGGCATTTCCTCCCAGAGAGTCCTGCAAGAGAACAGTTTTCTGTTACATCACTGAAACATCAACACAAGGCAGTTTCCGCATTTATCCCCGAAGCCCCTCCCACACTGTGGATATCCGGGCTTGGACAGTTTAACCCCTTACAGTCACCCTATTGCCTAGTCTATGCCTATATATATCTGCTTTTGTTCTTTTCTCTATAGTACTGTACATTGGTCCTTGCAGGTGTTGGTAGATTGCAGTATTATTGACAAATGAAGCCAGTTAGTGATAAAGGCCTGGAGCCTTCATTTAAAAAGTTTAGGCAGAGAATTCTACAGGGTAGACCTGGTGCCATGACACCCTGCGTTCGCAAGGGTTTCCCCCATAAGAACCTCACAGAGAAAAAAAACACATGAACAGGTTGCCGATGCTGACTTTGTCTTTATTTCAAGGAGCTAATCCAACACCTCACATTCATCATCACTCATGTCTGGGGAGCTGTCATTCTCCTCCTCTTCCTCCTCTACTTCAAGAAGGGAGGAATCAAGGGGGTTGAAACAGTAAGTGTGACTGTAGGTTTTAAAAACCTCCGACTGCTGGTAACAAGTGGCGTGCAGTGTCCTCCTCAAGCTGCACAGCAGTCCTCCATACCCTAGAGCTGTGTGGTCTGGTGGAATATCTGCAAGAAATGTTTTTTAAAAAGGAAAAAACTGTCATCATGACTACTAGTTTTTAATTAATTTTCATTTTTAATTTAATTTTAATTTAACAACTCAGAAGGACTTTCAACCAAAACAAGGGCTATCACTTTAAGGGCTGGTTGCTCAGACATGAGCAACTAATTCAGTTGAGGTGTGGTCTTGTGAGTTATTATTTAAAGAACAAATGAACTATATACAAATGTACAATACATACAAAACATGGACTACATACAAATCTACTAAATATATACAAAACATGGCAAATGAACTATATACATATGTATAGGCAACTGTACAAGGACAATGTCAATAATATTCTTATTATATTCTATTCTATAGAATTGTACAGTATAATAACAGGCGGCGTTTGGCTGTCCTCGTCCTGCCCTGCTCTGCTGCCTGAGGAGAGCCGTGTCTGGACACTCTCCCGGCCACGGCGGTAGCACAGTCCACACACTCCCAGTTGGTCTCTGACAGCTTTAGGGACGAACACTTCCGATGGGTGCCGCTGGACCCACAGAGCTTGCAACGCAGTATTTCAAACCAACCGGTGTGTGAGGAGTCCGCCCGTCCTCTGCGGGACACACATTTCAGAGCGTCACAGTGCTGGTACACCTGCAGCAGTTCTCCGAAGGCGTTCTCCTCCATCTCCCAGGATGCATCTCTATCAGGTACGTAGATGCCCATGCGCAGCATCTCCTCCTGGAACTGGTCCTTGTTGCTGCAGAGCGTACACCTGAAGAAGTGCTTCCCAGCGCTGTGGGCTTGGTGCTGGACACAGTCTCTGTGGAACCAGCTGGCGTGGCAGGCCGGACAGCGCAGGACGGAGTAGGACAGGACGGGTTCTACAGGGTCCAGACACACGGAGCAGGACTGGGGGAGGCAGATTAGTTGACTTGACTAATGTGTGTGTGTGTGAAGAGACACTGTTTTATAATATTGAATGCTTTATAATGAAAGGCCATTAAGGCCATATTTCAGAGCAGGAAATCTATCAGAGATGCTTCTACTGCAGATAGAGAAGATGCATTTAAAATGCTAACATATTGTTGCTGAACAGAATATACAGTAAATATACAGTGTATTCCTATATATTATATTATATCGAAAGCACAAGTGAGAAGATTTTTTTTATTTTATTTATTTATTTACCAGGGACAGTGCTGGCCTGGCTACTTCATTGTTTGTGAGTAAGAACACTGCAGACCTGAGGTCCAAGTGCAGTGGTCTGGTTTTTCCGCTTCATGGCTTTCAGCTCGACCTCAAAGTCACTGCCAGAGTCAGATATGTCCTCCATCTCCTCAAGACTGCACAGAATGGGAAGGAGTTTAGGAACAGATAGGTCGAAAAATAATTAAAAAACATTCTATGCCTTTTATTATTTATATTTTACCCACTGTGCCTGTACACTGGGAAATGAACATCCTAGTAGGTTACCTCACCTGTCTACAGGTTACCACAGGTTACCTCACCTACTGAGACAGGCCTGAGGGAAAAACTGTGAGCGGGGGGAAGGGGCTAGGAGGGCAAACAGGACTGGAGGGTGAGTGTAGCAGGGGAGTGGGGCTTGGAGGCAAAGGGCTCGTTGGAATAGGAGCGGGGTTAGGAGGACCTGAAATGGTAGATAAAGTAAAGTTAGACGCAATCTGGACCGTTTATTTTGCCAAATAAAGTTGGTAAACAAAGATGAGGGAGGGGGCAGGGGGATATTCTGGAACAAATAAAGAAATTTAGGGAGTATGTTCATTTTTAGAATATTTATCCTGCCAATCAATCATTCGGTGGTTGCCGATTAAGGCGACGCAGTCTGCCTTGTTTCGTGACCCTGGGCGAAGGCTGATGTGGCTGAATGTAGCTGCTCATTTTCAATAAATATATATTATATATATATATTTGATTAATTTGAGACTTGTTTTGACACGGTCGTTTCAGATAATGTCTCGCCCCGATCAATCAAAACATTCTGAAGAAGTTGCTATGGTGATTCATCAAATGTTTTTTTTTTTTTCAATGTACAGTTTTAGAGTCTTCAGCAACCCAACGTTCTCAAGTGTAATGAAGCGTTATGGAACGAGAAGCCCGTGGTATATCGTGGATATTGGCACAGCTAGCGGGGTCACACTTTTAATTCATGTTTTTAATACATTCTCTACTTTCCTTGCTGTAACTAGCATTATAATAAAGGGCATTGTATAAGCTGTTGGACTTGAGTTTCCTGTGCTCATTCTAAATGTCACAAAATAACCCATCACAATATCTACATAAGAAACGTTTAACAGCGTTAACTGCATCTTTATCACTTTGCACTGTAGTTGCCTCCTCACTTGTAGTTGCCTCCTCTGTAGCCGTCTTAAGAGGCAGTACTTGAGGATTATGCAGTTGGAGTGGATGAACTTCTCCTTCTGGGCCCAGGCCTCCTCCAGCTGGGACACCTTCTGGACCAGGACCCTCTTGTCATCCTCGCTGGTCTTCCACAGGTCCACAGCCTCTAAGAACTTAGTCTTGTACGAGACGTCAGGACCGCCTCCCAGGGACGGGTCTGTGGGGACTTGGGGTCCTCCGGGGGATCTTGCCCCCCCCCCACCCAGGGACAGCTGGGGGCCCCCGGGGGCCCCCTCCATGGGGGGCTGGGAGGAGAGGGCCTGGGACAGCTGCTCCTTCAGCTTCTTCACCTCCGCCTGCAGCTGCCTCACGTTCCCCTGCATGTCCTCGTTCACCATGGCCTTATTTTTGATTAACTTAGCTCTCTGGGCAAAGTGTAAGGTGGACAGAGTTTCCCCAAAACACTTGGAGCCAGGGTGCACGTTGGCTATGATGTATGTCTTGGCATTTCCTCCCAGAGAGTCCTGCAAGAGAACAGTTTTCTGTTACATCACTGAAACATCAACACAAGGCAGTTTCCGCATTTAAGCCCCTCCCACACTGTGGCTATCCGGGCTTGGACAGTTTAACCCCTTACAGTCACCCTAGTGAACGCAACAATATGCCTAGTCTAACGGTAGAGGTGTTTGTTCACATCACTAACCTGAAAGAATAATAGAAATGTAAAAGGGAGACTTGGCTGTCCTCAGTTTCGGGTAACTAACTGCCAACTGAAACAACCGCAGCTGAACAAACAGCCTGAGTCCACCACTGCAGAGAAGGGCCTCCATTTGCACCGCAGACATCCTGAAGTATTTTCGGTGCCTTTCCTCGTCCAAAGCTAGCTCTGCCACCAAATGATGGAAGGCTCCCTGTTGTTGCCTCCGTTTGTTTATTGAGTGCACCCACTGCCTCCGATGCTGTCTACGCCGGCGAAGTGCGGCAGCCTTCTTCTTACTCAAGTCACTATCTGTAAAGAGAAAAAACAGCAACATTAGTGGTATTTCAGTAAATTTGAACACAAGTTTCGTGTACCATCACAGAAGTTGGTGGATTCTAAAAATGTAATAATAAATAATATAAATAAATAATAATAAATAGGCTGTAGCCTATATATATATATATATATATATTTATTAATTTCTTTCTTCTACATAAAACGGGCACAGGGCTAAATTCTAACAGTACTAAATTCTAACAGACAAACAGGGACAATAACCTCCCCCACGGATACTAGTTGTGGTTGTTATGCCCTGTTGTGTACATGTCTCTGTGAAATTCAATAAAAAATATTAACCACAAAAAAAAAACAATGTACCGGTAACTCTTTTCTCTACTTTGTCACCATTTGCGGTCGGCAGTCGGCGAACGCGATTAGATTTAATATTGACGAGAAGTTCAAGACGATCTTGTCTGAAGTTTGGATTCTGGCAGTGACGTAGGATCCCGCCGGTTGGAGACCCCGCCGGTTGGGCGACCACTACCTTCCTGAACCCGTACAGGCTGTGGACGACAACACCACATCACATCTTAATATTATTACTACTACTTAAAAAAAATCTATATCAATTCAACACATTGGGGTTGAGTTCATTCAAAAAACACCTTTATTTATCATTGTTTTAAAATGTATGCATGCTGACAGAAATCTTATCTTAATATTATTACTACTACTTCATAAATCTAGATCAATTCAACACATTGGGGTTGAGTTCATTCAAAGTAGAGGAGGGATCGAGCTGTCAGTCAGAGGTGGAGAGTTACTAGTCTGTGACAGACAGGAAGCCCATATCCGCGATCAGATCCTCCTCCCTCCTCTCCTCGGTACCGAGCCACCGCTGGTCAGTCCAGCTCTCACGTCGTCTCCTCCGTGCTGGCCCCAACTCTTCCTCTACCTTCCTCTTCCTCTCCTGTGACGCCAGGGTCTCTTCTGTTCTCTGGTTCTCAAGGTCTCTCTGTGTGCCCTGCTGTGTACACACTCTGCCCTGCCGATCAGAAGATCCCTGTAGTGGCACGCCCCTTGCCACCCTTGCATCCTCTGATACGGATCTGTCCCGAATGAGGGACATGGTGTGCCGGTGCCTCCAAAAGGTTGATGTAGTTGCCTCCTCTGTAGCCGTCTTAAGAGGCAGGGGGGCGGCCGCCTGCGCTGGCGTGTGAGGCTGTTGAGAGGGAGGCTGGAGAAAAAATGATCAGAAGTTATGATCAGTTTGAATAATTCATGCTGCAATGTGTTTTTTTCTTCTTCTTCGTCTCAAAACACATCTGAAGTCGTGGGGGAGAGTTCGGTGGATAGAAAGGTACTCACTGAAGTTGTGAACATAGGCTGGTTGAGACGTGATGGACCGAGGGTGTGCCGCCTGGGACCAGACTCCCGAACCCAAGTCGGACCTGAAAGTCACACACACACCCATGGTTTTACAATGCGAAGCGAGCTCTATACGCTCTTCAATGTATCCTGGACATGAGATACTGACATATCAGTGGCGGCTGGTGCCAAATTATTTGGGTGGGGCACAGCAGTGTGGCGGGGGGGTCTTCTTTCGCGCGCGCAGCGTGCGCGTTTTTTTCCGCGTGCACGATTTGTTTCGCGTGCACGCGCATAAAACACGCACTGGCGTTACAACCATTGTATAATTTCAACTTTCACCCTTAAAATGACCGTGTGGGCCATGGAGAAGTTACCCTGTCAACTACAGACACTGAGGTGGAAGAGTGACCGGTCTATGGACGTCGGTACGGTCCAATATCCAGTGTCAGACAAGGAGGAAGTCTAGTCAACAAGGCTAGTACAGGCCTCACAGCTACACTCAGGTTAATAAAGGTAGCAGATGAATATGTGTACTATGTAGCGCAGCACAAGCACAAGTTGGTTATTTGTGCCAATATCCATTGTCTCATCTGCCTGGATTGCTAAAAAATCACTGCTCTGGGCTTCTTTGATGATGTGTTCCTTCACAACAAACAGCATACATTGCAGTAGCTCGTTCTGGACAATTTTTGAAGTTCCCTTGAATACAGTGGCATTCTCAAGGTGTTCTTTCAACACTCCATCAAGGGTGGCCACAAAATTCACCAACCCACGGAATATTCCTGGATTAGCTGAGGTCTCACTCATCATGTCCACGCAAAGCCAACTCAAAGGCTCCACAACATTTCACACAGTCTATAATTCTAGATAGGATGTGTCGATTTTTTCTCACCTCTTCGTTGTGCTTTCTAATGCCAATTCTGTAGCCTTCGTCGAGCTGTTCAGCAATGCTAAGCCTACCAAAAAAACTTAGCCTCATGCTATTTTCAATATGGCTGCGGCTACTTTGATGCCTTTTGCATTTATCTGAAAGATGTTTGAGGTCGTTTACCCCCGTCTTTGTCCACAACGCCTCGGTGCCGGCACTTTGAAAAAGCAAACACGGAAAGCAATAAAAGGCATTACTTACACCACATCCAGTTAGCCAACTCCGTTTCTCATAAACCGTGCCAGTGAACGCCCTGTTGTAAACTCGTCCCCGATCTCTTGCTTGTTGTTTTATTTTCAAATCGGGTCGTTCCGGTCCAAGCTCTTTAATCCGTTTCTGTTGTTGAATTGAACGCCTTGAAAACGGGTTTCTTTAAGCGAGACAACCGAATTGGCTTTTAATTCAGAAGCACTTCTCCCAGTAGAACATCCAGCAGACTCCATTGTTTCACTCTCAAAGTGAGGCGCCAAAGTCACATAACAGTAATGAGGTCTACAATTGGCTATGGGGAGTTGCCTCCCCTTCCTCCATCTGGGTGATCAATTGGCTATGGCGGAGATCCCTCCCCCTCCATCCGGATATGATCCTTACATTGTAAACAACTAGCTGCGGTCCAGCTGCGGACAGCAAATCTATCACTCGGAAGCTCGATGGACCAATGCATTGTCTGCAAGGACGCACATTTCTGCGCCCAGGCCAAGAAATAGAGACAGCCAATTGGAGCGCTGCTACAGCTCACGTGTAAGCGAAAAGTGTTCGTCCTGGCATAGACATCCATTGACCGGCGCCCCGCGTGTATTTTAACAGTGAGTTTTACACACACACACACAGATAAAAATGTTTATTGTATTTGAGGATTTTTAATGAATGCTGATAGGCGCCGACAGAATATCAGCCGCATTTTGTGAATAAACAATGTTTATTTTTTTTTATTTTTTTTTACAAATCGCAACTAGGAAGTGAAGGTGGGGGCGGCGCCCCAGCGCCCTCTATCGGCCAGCCACCACTGTGACATATACAGTAAACAATGACTCAAGCCTCTCCTCGAGAAAAATAGATAGCATAGTAGCTATATAACGTATAGAAACTCTTTGGATTCTTACCGTTGTTGGTTGAATTCGGTGGTTGCCGAGTAATTCTATATTCATAAAAACCTTGGTGATTTGTGCTTCGATTATTATATTCTCCTCTGCCAGAATGGTCTCATGACTACTACATCTTGTCTGATAATATATATCGGGCAGATGCGGAGGTTGCAGCGGCTCTTCCTGAGGGAGGCCTGAGGCTGGCAGCGAGCCAGACGGTCGGGGTTTCATCAGACCAGATCTTAACAACATGAAGTCTACAAGATCATTTATAATTACGGTTAGGGTTAGGTCCCTAACCGAGGTGTTGACGGACAACCTCTGATATGATGTGTTTTCAGAAACTGTGGACTGACCAGAACTACGGTCATTTGAGATGTGGCGCCAAGCCAGAAAAAATCATCAAAAAGTGAAAAAAATGAAAAAATGAACGTCTGGTGGGGTGGGTACCTGAGGCGGTTCTTGAGGGTGTTGACCTCGCGGTTCAGCCTCTCTCTGGCCTCTGTGGCGTCGTCCAGCTCCCGCTGTTGCTTCCTGCGGGAGGCGTTGGCCCGGGTGGACTCCTCCTCCGCCTCCTCCAGCTCCCTCTTGAACTTCTTCATATTCTTCAACTGCTGCACTGTGCTTCGGACGATCTTATTGGCTGCCGCTTTGTCCCTGTGAAGTAGAGGACGAGGGGGGGGGGGGGGAATTAGAGCACTGGCTAGAGAGGCCAGGGGCTGTCCACCGCAGTAAGGTACACAGTCCCACATCCCTACAGATTAGGGATTAAGGGCAGATGCTGTCTAAATTGTGGTGTAGTTGATGGGGAGAGATGCCTTATCATATAAATTCCAGAAAATAAAGATATTATACATAGCACTCACGATTATCATCTCCCAAAAAAGTATAAAACATATATAGAAGCACATGTGTCTGAAGGAATAGAATAAAGTGCTTTCCATTTTTTTTCCTTTTAGGGAGGAATATGTAAACCACTCTTATACACGCACTAGCACACTCCTCATACTCTAGGTCCACACCACTCAATAAGAGAAAATCAAGCCATATATTATTTCACTGTACAGATATCCCCTCTGAAAAAGACTCATTAGGATGAAAGGTGATTATTATAGTGGGACACATTTGAGGTTAAGTGAGTCAAACTGCTGCACAACTTTGGCAGGGGGTTTCAGCATGTCCCAGTTGAGGTCGCCTAGTAGGACGAGCTCAGACCTGGTGAAGGGCGCCAGAGCGCTGCTTAAGGCCTCTAGCGTGCATGCTGGTGCTGATGGTGGGCGATAGCAGCCTGCCACTGATAGTGAGAAGTTGTTGGACAGTTTGATGTTGAGGACCAGTAAATCAAACTGTTTGGGGATGGATTTAGCCAGGGCAATTGTGCATTGGAGATGTTGCTTGGCAAAGATAGCCACGCCTCCACCCCTTGACGACCGGTCCGGACGAAACAGGTTGTAGCCAGCTAGATCTAGCTCTGGGTAAGGGATGGACCTGCGCAGCCAGGTCTCGGAAACTACCAAGAATTCGGGACTAGAGGTCTCTACCCAGACCTTAAGTTAGTCGATTTTTGGTATTAAGCTTCTTGCATTAATGTGCAAGAAGCCAAGGTGTATGTATGTGTATTATTTTGCATTATCATTTCTGGTTATTCAGTACCCAGTCTGGAGACTAGCTAGAATATGAGCTCCTACGTGGGTAACATCATCTCTTATAAGCCCAGGATACATGATAGCCTTTAGCTAGGCTAGTTGTTGTGCTAGGTTGACTGTGTTAACATCCGTGGGTATTATCTCTTCGGAGAAGACTAGACCCAGGTGTTACTACGGTACAAAAACCAAAGTCCCTCAGAAGTTTTCCTTGGCAACCCTCATCGTGGGCACGATGGGCACGATGGTGTTCTGAGCCCACTCTGCCCCAAACTTCTCCACCAGCTTCATCAGGTTACAGTTTTAGAGTTAGAGTTTACACCAGGGCCAGAACTGTAGAGAAGGAAACACAGAAGGTTCACAATGACTCACATCAGCCCAGCATGTGTATTGTATTATATATATCGACTTGATGTTTACATTTAAGTTAATAATTGTATATCAGATCGATAGCCGTTGTGTCTCTCTTCACAGCGACATCACCTATCTCATATTATGCGTTTGTGATCGATCCCAACTCGTTCTCGCGGACAGTGGAGAACATTTTCCATACGTCTTTTCTGATCAGGGTGAGTGGCTTATGTTTGATAGGTATAGTTATCAATCGATGGGGGGGGCAACCACCACTGCAGCACTGCTACTCATTTTATGAGATGCAGATAGTACTGTATATACATAGGGAGATACAACTTTAAGATTCCTACATTTACTATTACATAGCCAATGGAAGAATTATTGTATTCCTATATTTTCACGTTCACCCAAACTTCTCATGACCCAGTTACCTCAGCTGGTCTGCTTAGACCCCTGCTGCCCCTACTACAGTAGGTTGTGTAGAAACCTCCTCAGATGACCCCTGTTGACCCCTCGTTGACCCCGTCTGTCTCAGTAACGATTCTGTTAGCCACTTCGAGATGTGGATGATCAATTCAAATAATCTGTCCTCTTCTGTGTAGCGAGCATCTGAATCAATAGCTCCAGTCAGCCCGTGTCGTTGGAATCAGAACGTTGTTTGTTGTAGCGGGAATATCACAATGTTACCCAGATACAGCAATGCTATTATTTTCTGATTGGCTGTTCGGTAGCTATATATTTTTATTTGATTAGCTGGTGCGTGGCCTTCTGCACTCTAGGGGAACCAGAGGGAACTCACTTGATTCTCTACCTGTTCTATTTTTAAAAATTAGCGGCGCAACTTGGTGGGCGCCCCTGGTAATTTCTCTGCGTGAGAAATACAAGGTGTGGCGTGTGTAACGATTCTCCTCGGGGAGGCTGTGTTGTCACATGGTCACATGGTCAGCACCATCTTCCCAGAAGCCCCGGGGCTGTTGATGATGTCATGGTGGGCCTGGGCCGCCTGGTCCAATGGGTACTACCGACCCACGACCGACTTCAGCCAATCAGCTTCCATCCCTGCAGACAACGCTGCCACACACTCCGCCTGATGACAGAGGGGGGGGGGAGATGACAGAGTTAGCTTGTGAACCCAGTTACGGGGACTGTTGTAGCTGTAGATCCATTCAGTAACTCTTACTTACTCCAAGATTCCTCATGAACATTTCATGTGAGGTGTCTTGTAAATTATGAGGGCTTTTCCAGCTGACTGTAACCAGGGAGTAGCTAAAGGACTGTAGAATTTTAGGAAGGGCTGGTTATCTAACTAACTCTGAGCTAAATCGGCAGTGTAGGAGGATAGAGGCAGGGGGCGCCAGCAACCCTTTAGACTAGCATATCACAGTTATATATATATCATATATTATAATACAAGCTATAACTCAGTTAATCACACTAAGACAATACTTAAACCCAATACTAGATTTGCTGTTAAACTAAACAATACAGACAACTAAACACACAGCAATGTATCAAATATAAACAAACACATTTATTTATACAAATTATATATACATCCCAATATACTCCCTCCCCGCCGGCCACACACACACTCACTCACTCACTCACACACAGTACCTGGCCTGAAAAGGCTTAGAGTCCCGGACTGAAAATGAGCGCGTTGAGGCCTGGTTGGAGCTCGTATGTGATTCGAGGAAGGCAGCAGATAAGGGGGGGGAGTGACGTTGCAATTTGAAGGGAAAGGGGGGTCTTCGTAGTAAACGACGAGGTGTGAATGGTTCAGGTCCGGTGGTCCACGGTCAGCTCCGGTGGTGTTAGCGGTCGGTCGCAATCCACCTCGGAGGCGACGGCTTTGTTTGGCTTTGGTCTCGCTATGCGCCAACGTTAGCAGCCGGCGGCTAGCAAGGCTGGCTAACGGTGACACAGCTAAACTGGGCTAGCGCTGTTAACTCACTAAACTCCGAACTCACGCGGTGATGCGGGTAGCTAGTGATTTACTATTAACAGTCGATGTTAAAGGCAGGTCTCCTAGACAGCATCACACAGTACACAGTAATGAGTTCACCTTGACGAGGCTGAATTCAGCTATGCTTGGTCGACTTTGTGACTGACCGGAGTAACTTCTCATTCATCTTCACTCTAACGCACAGACCACCTCCGTAGCTATATATACCAACCGGACATACATCAAGTCACGTACGCCAATCAAAACCACGCCCACTAATCTGGCGCTTGCACAATACTGAACAAATCTAAGACAGAACTTATACAATTACAATAACAATACATACACCTTCATGAAAACGTACATGAATAGTATGGAAAATAATTAAGGAAATAACAGGGGCAAAATAGGGCTGATTTGGGGAAACTAACTGGCTCTAAATTGTGGGCCTTCATAACAGCCGCCCCATGAAACCCTCGGTTTCATTTAACTATGGAAGGCACACTGGCTAGGCTGCTCTAGCAGCGTGAGGTATGAGGTGATAGTGTCCTTTGTAATTTGAGGGAGCTCAATCAGGCGTGCCACAGGTCGGGTGTAAGTGCGACCACCAACGTCCACGATGGCCGTCCGCACCCTTCCATCCGGACCCGGCAGGACCTTGGTCACTCTGCCTGTCTGCCAGGCGGCGCGTGGAAGGGACTGGTCGATCACCAGTACCACGGCACCTTCGGACAAGTTGTCTCTCTCCCTCGTCCACTTCTGCCTGACTTGCAGGGTCGGCAGGTAGTGCAGTATGAACTGCCTCCAAAACTGGTCCGCGAGCACCTGGCTGTGCCTCCACCATCTTCTTCCGGTGAGCTCTGCAGGGTCGTAGACTACCTGAGGCAGTGCAGAGTCTCGCCGCCCCATCAGCAAGAAGTTGGGCGTAATGGGATCCAGATCTGCTACATCACTGGAGGTATAGCCTAGGGGCCGGGAGTTCAAGATGCCCTCAATCTCTGCTAGTACAGTCTCGAGCACCTCATCGGTAGGCACCTTCTGTCCGAGAATGGTACGTAGGACGTTCTTTACTGAGCGAATCTCCCGCTCCCAGGCTCCCCCGAAGTGTGGAGCATTTGGGGGGTTGAACTCAAACTTCACTTGCTGGGAGGCGAGTCTGTCACGGGCCTCCTCAGTCATCGCAGCGTAGCTCGCCCTCAGCTCGGCCTCACCACCGACGAAGTTGGTGCCTCTGTCCGACCGGAGGGTCTTAGGGGTCCCTCGCCTGGAGGTGAACCTCTTGAAGGACATGAGGAAGCTGTCGCTGGTGAGCTGGTGCAGAACTTCAAGGTGCATTGCTCTCGTCGTCAGGCACGTGTAGATGATGCCCCACCGCTTTTCGGAGGCTCGCCGGTTTCGGACTAGGAGTGGCCCGAAACAGTCGACCCCAGTAGAGTGGAACGGAGCCTGTCTCAGTCGCAGCCGGTCCTCGGGCAGATCGGACATCATGGGCTGCGGCGGCGTGGCTCGCCACCTCTGGCAGTCCGAGCAGGACCTTTGATATCTCCGTACCGCCTCCCGTCCATGGAGTATCCAGAATCTCCGTCGTACCTCCGCGAAGACACGCTCTCCACCCGCGTGCTGCACTTTGTCATCATGGTGCTTGATGACCAATCTGGTGACCTGATGCTTAGTGGGAAGCACGATGGGATGCTTCGTGTCTAGGTCTAGATCTTGAGCGCGGCGCAGTCTGCCACCCACGCGAATGAGAACACCGTCGAGCTCTGGAGCTAAGCCGCGGAGTCTACTGTCCGAGGGGATCGGCTTCCCTTTCTCGAGACACTCCAGCTCTCGGGAGAAGGCATCCTGTTGGGCACTCTGCAGCACCAGGAGCTCCGCCGCGGTGTAATCTTCGGCGCTGAGCGTAGTATCTAGGGGTAGACCGGCCTTGGAGCAGAACATCCTCTTCTGCAGCTCTTCGAGCGTCTCACACTCCTCTCCCGGAGTAGTCTCAGGGTCTACGACCTGGGTGGCTCCGCAGAACAACGTCTTACGCAGCTCTTTGTCCTCTCTGTCTTCTGCTAACGCCGGCGTGGCTGGCCACTCTGACTCCCGCTCCTGTAGGAAGTCTGGTCCCGTGTGATACAGGTGGGGCTCAGCCAGATCCTGGAGAGTTGCCCCTCTCGTGATGACGTCAGCAGGGTTCCTCTTGGTGTCTACATAACGCCAGCAGTTCACCTCAGTCAACTCCAGAATCTCTGCGACTCGGGTGCCCACGAACACCTTATACCGACATGAGCTGGACTTCAACCACTCGAGGACGGTAGTTGAGTCTGACCACATGGTGACGCTCATCAGAGGTAGCTGGAGCTCGTCGAGCAGGAACCTTCCCAGTTGCGCGCCGTTCAGGGCAGCACACAGCTCCAGTCTTGGGATGGACTGTTGCTTTTTCGGCGCCACTCGGGAACGTGCCAGGACAAACGAGACGTGGACTTCACCTCCAAGCTCTGCCGCTCTGACGTATGCCACGGACCCGTACGCCATCTCCGAGGCGTCGCAGAATACATGTAGCGTGATGACACTCCTCTCTAGGTCCGTGGAGGGAGGGAAGTAGCTCCGCTGCAGCTTGATGTGCTGGAGAGTGGGAAGTTCCTGCTCCCAGGCCTTCCACTTCTCTTCTAGGTGACGAGGCAGAGGATCGTCCCATCCTCGTTCTTGGGCCCACAGCTCCCGGACAAGCACCTTGGCCATCGTCGTGAAGGGAGCGATATATCCCAGTGGGTCGTACTGGCTCGCTAGAGTGCTGTATATCGTTCTCATCGTGACGCGTTGGGGCTTGGCAGGCTTATTGCGATAGCGTAGAGTGTCGGTCTGGAACTGCCAGATAAGTCCGAGCGTCATCTCCTGAGCATCATCTGGTGAGTGAGAGACCCAAGCCTCGCTGCTGGTCGAGGTGGCCTCCTCCGGGAGGTCTCTGATGACTTGCGGGTCGTTGCTGGCCCACTGGCAGATCTCAAATCCACCCTCCTGGAGATGAGCACGCAGGTCCTGGACTAGCTGGCGGGCTTCCGTGGCTGTCTTCGAACTGTGGAGGCAGTTGTCCACGTAAAAGCTCTTATGGACGGCGTCAAACACTCCAGGAGGTGCCGTCTCCTGCGCGGCGTGAGTCTGTAGCGCATAGGTGGCGCAACAGGGGCTGCAGGTTGTCCCGAAGGGTAGCACCTCCCACTGGTAGATAGAGGGGTCGGGGTCGCTCGGGTCCTCTCTCCAGAGAAACCTCATGAGTGGCTTGTCTTCCTCCAACATCCTGACCTGGTGAAACATTCGCTTAATGTCACCACTGACTGCGATCGGCTGCTGACGGAATCGCACCAGAACTCCCAAGAGGGCTGGGGTCAAGGTTGGACCAGGGAGAAGATAGTGGTTGAGGTTGAGCTTCCCCACCTGGTAGCTACAGTTGAAGACCACTCGGTTCTTCCCGTTGTGGTGAACATTGTGGTGCGGGAGGTACCAAGACTCGGCACTCTGGTTCGCCTCGGCTGGCTCAAGCTTCTTCACCAGACCGGACTCCGTCAGTTTCTTCATCTCCGTTCTGTAAGAAGCAGCAAGGACCTCGTCCTTCCTCATACGCTTCTCAGTGCTGGTCAGACACTGTAGGACGGTTCGAGGGGATACTCGAAACTCTGGCATGGGTTCTCTTCGGAGTAGTGGTGTGACGTATCTCTTCACGCCCTGGACTTCGATACGCACTGTCTTTGCTTTAAGGAGGTCTATGGCGTAGACGTCCTCCTTTGACCGTACGTAGAGCTTCTCATTCTTGTAGGGCGCAACGTCTAGCGTCCACAGCTTCTGGACGTTGTCTAGTAGCGCCGCATTCATGGAGTCCACACTGGTGTGAAGGCAGTTGATGGTCTGCACTTCTTCGGTTCGGACATGGAGGGATGACGTAGCTCTCCCGTCTCTATCTCTCCACTCGGTAGCGCCTTGGAGGGCCCACCCAAGCGCAGTCTTAACAGCCATCGGGCAGCCTCGTGGTCCTCTCAGCGGAGGACGGAGCGACACGATCAGTGCAGCGTTGTCCGAGCCGATGAGAAGGGTTGGCTCCGCTCCTTCTATCGGATGTAGGTCTACTCGCCGTAGGTGGGAATATCTTGCGCGTAATCTCTCCAGGGGGTAGTCGTAGCGGGAGAGCGCTAGCTGGTCTGCGGTGAAGACATTCTGAAGCCGATATCTGTCCGACGGCCGCCCCGCCGGGGAGATAGAGAAGTTGATTCTCGCCCCGGTGACCTCTTTAAGGTCGCGACGTATCGTGCGCAGAGTCAGCTTCTCCTCAGTCCCTTGGAGCCCCAACTGGCGCACTGCCTCCTGGAGAAGGATGGTCCGTTCCGACCCGTCGTCTAGAACGGCGTACGTGTCGTACACAGCGTTGTTGTGGTGAAGTCGGACCTTCACCACCTTCAGTAGGACCTTGGAGCCGCTGCTCTGGGTTGGGTCTAGATAGTAGACAGGTGTTTCCTCTTCCGGTGCGCTACCGGACCTAGGGCTTCTGGTGCCCTCCGTGGACCTGGCGAGGGAGACCTCGTGTAGGATGTTGAGGTGGACCTCCTCACAGCGGTTGCACTTTCTCCTCAAGGTGCAGTTCTTAGCCAGATGGTCGCGCCCACAGTTCCAGCACCTCTTGTTCTCCTCGAGCCACCTCTGCTTGGCCTCGGTACTCAGGTTGTTGAAGTCACTGCACTCATTGAACCAGTGCTCGCTGGTGCAGTACGGACATGGCGGTGGACCTCTCCGTCCCTTTTGAGGGGGTTGAGAGGAATCCTTTCCCTCAGGTCGGGCTTTCCTCTCTCTCCGAGGCTCCTCCTCCGTGTGCAGCACTCCTACTGGGCGTCCTCTGTTCGAGCTCGGCCTGTCCCAGCGGTCTCCCTTCTCCCTCTCCTTCTTCGGCTCAGCGTAACCCATGGCGTCTACGTTGGTGTCATGCACTTCCTCCAGTAGGAACTCCGCGAAGGCAGCCATGCTCAGACCCAACTTCCCGGGGTTACGAACGCGCTGCTGTCGCCGGAACCTCTCCTGCCGGAAGCGTGGGATCTTGCGGAGCAGCCGCTCTACGTTGGAGGTGCTGTTGATCTCGCTGGCGCCAGCTGGGCCCTGCGTCTTCAGCATTCCAACCAAGGTGTGCACGCGGAGCGCGAAGTCATCCAGCGCCCGTTCATCCTTGATGGGGGCCTGCTGTTCGAGGGCTTGCAGTTCAGCAAGGGCGTGGTTCCAGGGACGACCGTAGCGGGCATCCAAGTCGGCGAGCGCTCTGGTGTAAGGTGTCGGTGCGGAGGCATGGGCCAGAACCATGTTGTGGGCTCTGGGGTTCCTCACATGCTGAAGGAGAATCGCATATTTGTAGGACTCTGAGCAGGAGTCGTCCAAGAGCGTGTCTAGGCAGATGCGTAGTTCCACATACTGGCTCCTGTCCTCGTCCTTGAAGAAGGGGAACTTGGGTCCCTCCACCTGGGGAAACATCCTGTAGTGGATGATCGGGGCTGGAGTGACGGTCTGGGTGTCCGGCCTGCATGCCTTTTGGTTCACTGGAGGACCTAGGGGTGTGCTACGCTCTTGGGGAATGGCTCCCCTCCCGGGCAGCGACGCTGGCTCCCTCTGGGCCGCGTAGCGGTCGGGTCCCTGGTCCTCTTCCTTCAAGGTGGTCAGCTGGGCCTGTAGTTGGACAGTCATGGCGGGGGTCATGGAGCCATCGGCGGGGGGTTCAGGAGATGGCACTCGAGAGGGCCGTGCGGATGATGCTCTGGAGCTACGGGCCGACGGAGCTCTGCTGATGCACACGTCGCGCATGGTCTGCATCACTGCCTCCATCTTCTCCGCGTGCAGTTGCTCTCTCTCCATCTGGAGGCGGTCGCGCTCCATCTGGAGGCGTTCACGTTCTAGCGCCTCCTGGCGCTGCCTCTCCGCCGCGCTTTCCGCCCCCTCCATCTGGAGGCGCTCGCGCTCGAACTGGATGCGTTCCCTCTCTAACGCCTCCTGGCGCTGTCTCTCCGCCGCACGTTCCGCTCCTTCCATCTGGAGGCGTTCACGCTCGAACTGGAGGCGTTCCCGCTCTAACGCCATCTCGGCCTGTTGGCGCATACATTCTGACAGCGCGGCACTACTCCCTCTGGAGTGCATGCTATCCGCCCCAGAGGCAGAACTGCCCACGGAAACCCTGGACCGGGAGGAAGCCACTGAACGGCAGGAGCTAGGTCTCGAGCGCGCCGTACTGGGAGGCAGATCGTTAAGGCTGAGGCCCTCCCTCTTCCGCCCGCAGGCGCTGTCAGACCGGGCCTCTCCTTCCTGCTCTTCCGTTTCTACGGCAAAACCCTGCTGTTCTGCCATCTCATCCTCAGGCTGGTGCTCTTTGATGGCTGTCTCGGTGCTAGCCACCCGCGCGCCGGCGGACACCTCGGCCTCTCCGACCACTGTATCCCGTGGAGTGCGCTCCTCACTACCACTCAGTGAGCTTTCGAGCTCAAGCTCATACTCTTGTAACCTCTGAGGCAACCGCGGGACTCTCTGTGGTCGTGGCTCTGGCTCAGGGGGCGGAGAAGGGGGGGTAACTGTCTTGTCTGGTTGGCTGCGCTCAGCCATGCTATCACTACACAACCTATCCGGCTCGAAGGACCAATTGTAACCAGGGAGTAGCTAAAGGACTGTAGAATTTTAGGAAGGGCTGGTTATCTAACTAACTCTGAGCTAAATCGGCAGTGTAGGAGGATAGAGGCAGGGGGCGCCAGCAACCCTTTAGACTAGCATATCACAGTTATATATATATCATATATTATAATACAAGCTATAACTCAGTTAATCACACTATAAGACAATACTTAAACCCAATACTAGATTTGCTGTTAAACTAAACAATACAGACAACTAAACACACAGCAATGTATCAAATATAAACAAACACATTTATTTATACAAATTATATATACATCCCAATATACTCCCTCCCCGCCGGCCACACACACACTCACTCACTCACTCACACACAGTACCTGGCCTGAAAAGGCTTAGAGTCCCGGACTGAAAATGAGCGCGTTGAGGCCTGGTTGGAGCTCGTATGTGATTCGAGGAAGGCAGCAGATAAGGGGGGGGAGTGACGTTGCAATTTGAAGGGAAAGGGGGGTCTTCGTAGTAAACGACGAGGTGTGAATGGTTCAGGTCCGGTGGTCCACGGTCAGCTCCGGTGGTGTTAGCGGTCGGTCGCAATCCACCTCGGAGGCGACGGCTTTGTTTGGCTTTGGTCTCGCTATGCGCCAACGTTAGCAGCCGGCGGCTAGCAAGGCTGGCTAACGGTGACACAGCTAAACTGGGCTAGCGCTGTTAACTCACTAAACTCCGAACTCACGCGGTGATGCGGGTAGCTAGTGATTTACTATTAACAGTCGATGTTAAAGGCAGGTCTCCTAGACAGCATCACACAGTACACAGTAATGAGTTCACCTTGACGAGGCTGAATTCAGCTATGCTTGGTCGACTTTGTGACTGACCGGAGTAACTTCTCATTCATATTCACTCTAACGCACAGACCACCTCCGTAGCTATATATACCAACCGGACATACATCAAGTCACGTACGCCAATCAAAACCACGCCCACTAATCTGGCGCTTGCACAATACTGAACAAATCTAAGACAGAACTTATACAATTACAATAACAATACATACACCTTCATGAAAACGTACATGAATAGTATGGAAAATAATTAAGGAAATAACAGGGGCAAAATAGGGCTGATTTGGGGAAACTAACTGGCTCTAAATTGTGGGCCTTCATAACATGACATTATGAGGATAACATGGCAAAGCCCTCCATGTTCCTTCCTCTCTCTCTCTCGTACATGTACAACACCCATCCTACACATCAGTCTCTGAGCTGGGCTTGTATCTAGCCCTTGAGATGGGGTGTTGTGGTGATCCAACATTGCCAGGTATGGGTCCTCCCCTGCCACCTTGGCTTTCATCATGAGTCTCTTTGCCGTTTTGACCGCCGACTCGGCTTTCCCGTTGCTTTGAGGGTAGCCAGGGGATGACGTCCGGTGTTGAAATCCCCACAGCTGACTGAACCTATCGAACTCATGGGAAGAGTACTGTGGCCCATTATCTGAAACCACGACATTCCGGGATCCCTTGACGAGCAAAGTGAGCCTTCAGCTTTCTTATCACTGTACTCGATTTTGTGTCTTTGCTGCCATGTAGTTGTGTGGTCACTGGTCTTGTTCTTGGTCTTGAGGTCGTCGTACTCAAACAGCTCCAGAACAGCGCCCTCTGCTGCCCAAACAAACATTTCCGACACGAGCCTGTGAACAGGTGTGCACCTGCCTATTCCTCTCGGTCGAAACTGCTTTTGGAATGTCTCATCTACTTCTTATTATTATTTTCAATTTGTCCGTGACTACAAGGTTGTCTACATTAAGTGACACAGGCAGGGTCGAAGGTTTGTTCTCCAGTTCTCTCACTGTTTTCCAAAAGGCGTTGGGGTCTGAGCCACAAGTAAACATTCGTGTTATGCATTTTGAGAATGTTCAATGTTATTGGTTTTAGCTCACTTTGATTTGGTTCTCTCCAGTCTCTGGTCTTCTGGGATGCCGATCTCTTCCCCGATGTCCTTCAAGTGGCACAGGGCTTTATTCAAGCATGCCTAAACTAACTTATTTAGTTTTGCAGTTCTAGGTAGTAGAAAACTGTTGAAATGAAAACAAAATCATAAGGACTGTGAATCAAACAGGTGTGATTTGTACCTCCACCGGCCTCTCCTGGTATAATAATAATCATCATCATAACAACAACAATAACAATAATCATAATCATAATATCTTTTATTTGTATTGCACTTTTCCTGCAAACGTTGCAGCTCAAAGTGCTTCATAATAATAATACTATTTGTGATGGCTATCATGTCTATCAAATTAATCAAATTAGCCATCGTCCTGGCATGAGTGGGTGTTGGTTTCAACGCACCTGTTTGTTTGTAGTTCCTCCGTTTGCAACAAAGACTCTGGACCTTTCCATGAATTGAAGTGGTCTTGTAATCCAAAGTCCAAATAAAAGTAACAAACGAAAGTAATGTTGGTGTGGTGTGGTATGTACGCGTATGTAAATGTTTGTTTGTATGTGTGTCACTTCTGGGTCGGGCCTATCCCCGATCGGAATTCAAAAGCAAAGTTATTAAAACAAAGTTGTCAAACAAAATAACTTGCATCAAACAAAAACTTGTAACAAACAAAACAATCAATCTTTTCTAATGTGGTGGTTTATCGTGATGTGGTTGAAAAACTGTCGCACCCTCACGTGTCAGGACTCATCAAGCCCAAGCAAGGAGAGATCACTTCCTTATATCAATTGTCCTTAGATTGGGCGACACCCATCCTCCTCCTCCTCCTCCCCCTTCTTCTTCTGGCTCGTTCCTTTTCATTCGACATCTCTTTGAGTTCAATGTAATGCTTCAAAGTCCATTTCCTATAAATTTAATTAAATCCAATTAAAATGGCCTGATTAGCCAAGGAATTCATTACATACATCCTCCTGGCTCCCCGTCGGGGAATTGAATCCCGGTCTCCCGCGTGACAGGCGGGGATACTGACCACTATACTAACAAGGACCACTTGTAATTATATTACTACAGTACTACTAATACTACTACTACTACTAATACTACTAATACTATTACTACTACTACTAATAATAATAATATTATAAGGGCACATAACATCTCTGCATGGATCTGGATCAGAAGTAATTTGCTGTGGTACAATCATACAAAGGTTGACTGACCTTCTGACTATGGAAGCATATACCTTCTAGGCTAAACTGGACTTGCTTACTAGCCGGCTAGCTAGCTTACCTACTTTGAAAACCACAAGACAACTTAGCGGGGAAGCTGTTGGGTCTTAATTGGTCCATTCTCCATAACTGAGGTAACTCGTCCTTTTTAACCGAGCATCGATCCATTCATGTGCAGGTTATACATGGCCTTCAGTGGTTCTGGGATGCCAATCAACCGGAGATTCTGTCGTTTGGAACGGCACTTACTGTCACTTGGGAAGGTCGTTGTCGTGGTACCACGCAATAGTTTGTCCATAGACAAAAATGCTGTGGTCAAGAAAGCTTCGTGGTGTCACTTGGGTCGTTGTCGTGGTACCAGAATAGCTTGTTCATCTGTTCCTGTTCCTGGCCAGGAGATCCTTCCTGCAGATCTCACTCATCCCAGGGAAGTGGTTGATCTTCTGTGAATACGAATAGAATAGAATAGAAATGATGTCACCCTTGGTGCTCCTTGCTTGACCAACAGGGGCTGCTGCAGGCTGCTCGACTCTTGAGCTTGCTTTGGGAGCTTTTTTATCTGTTAAAAATGACAGACTGAATTCTGATTTGGAAATGGGAAGTTGCCCAAACACACAAGAGGAAAAATACACATATTGGCCATCTGAACAAACATACTTATTTTCCCATGTCCTAGCTGTTGTTTACCTGCTGCTGGTTTTTCCTTGGCCACTGGAACTGCAGCTTGAGATCTGGTAGCTGATCTTGTGGAATGTACCATTGGTTGAACTAGAGGGAAAGAGTACAATCTCTATTATAGCCAGTTAATTAGACAAAAAAGCCTTTGTTTTGATAGCTGTGAATGTTGTTAGCTATATGGGTTTAGAAATGTTGGGCTTGCTGGTTACAGATGCTAGGGGTGGTTTGACCACAGCTCTGCTGCTCCTGGTTGACATGGCCACACCTGGCTCAACTTCAGAGGGGGAGTTATGTAGAGGTTAGAAGTGGGTCGTCGCCACCGCCTTCTTGAGCGCGGACAGAGAAATGATGATGATACGAGACTTCTTGTTGTCGCGGGCGGCGTTACTGGCCAACTCCAGACGTCAGATACCCCTGGGATATCACACTCCAACTCCAGGATCTCAGGATCAGTCAGGTTCTCATTCACCTGGGTAGTGGTCCCACATTCCGAGGAGAGGCCGGCGGGTCGGGAGCGTGGATGATGGCCCCCCAGCGGGGCCAAGCCCGGGAAGAAGACCCGCGGACGGGTCAAGATCAGGATAGAGTTCATAGACAACAAGCCGAAGAAAAGAGTGTGATAATAGTTCTGCTGCTTTGAGTGTCGTTCTTATAGCTCGCGTCCACATCAGAGAGAGACTGACTAACTGAATGGTTTGCAAAATGGTTTGCAAAGTAAAGGCATACTTGCATAATTATGTTTTGGGAAACATACTTTTCACAATCAATCACGGATGCTTCTTCATGCAGGTAAATGACATGATGGGTTTGACATGACAGGTGTCTTTTGTCCTTGTCTATACGCTCATCTCACAGCTCCCCTGTAGTCCTATAATCACGGGGCCTCTTTGTCATTCACTCACACTCTTGAGTGAAATTACAGCTTATCCTGCTCTTTCCAGTATACCTGGATTGTAAAGGGTCTCCGAAATGAAGAAAAGAGAGGTGACAAAGAAGGTGCAAAAATGACCAAAAACTAGTAGCCGAAGTAAGAGAGAAAGAAAGAAAAAATGAACCCAGCAAGTTGACAAAGCTTTGCTGATTATGTCAGCGCCCTCTGACGATTCCATCTTCATGTATTGTGCACATGTGTGATCTGAACAAAGCCAAAGGACAAGTAAGAAGGGCTATCATTGAGGTAAATCATGTGTGAGACACCATTATGCTCTGGCAGGCTAAGGGGGCTGGAGGTCTGAGTGCTGCTAGCCATACTCAATTAGGAAATCAGTAATTAACTCAAGTCAAGCGTTCAAGAGTGAGGGATAAGTCAAGAGCCGCTTCAGAGTCGTCAGACAGACAGATTTCCTCCGAGAAATAACCCTGCATTTATATTCTGGTTAGAGGTGTGATTGTCATGTCATCAGACAAGCAAATTAGATAACTCTTCCTCTACACTTTCTCTGTCCATTCCTCTCTCTCTCTCAACCACTCTCTCTTTCTTTCCCTCTCCTTCTCTTTCATACACACACACACACACACACAATTTGTGAAAATTATTTTAATATGTTAAGGAAACCAAGAACCAAGAAAAGCTAGAGCATGAAATATTGAGGTAAGAGGTAAAACAGGCAGGAGGAGAAAAAGAGCTGGGACCATACATACTGAAAAATGGGTAAGTTGCTTTGGATAAAAGTGTCAGCTAAATGGCATATATTATATTATATTATTATTATTATTATTATTATAAGGAGAAAAGGTAAATCAGCAGATGTTGGCAGGTTGGAGAACAATCAGCAAAAAACACTGCTCACAAAATATCCCACATAAGGAAGTGCAGTAGTTTCCAGTGTGCATCTGTCCTCAGGGTGCCTCAGGCATGTCTGCATGCTTGTGTCCGTGCATGTGTGTGCAGTATTCCCCAATAAGGCTTAGATGAGTAAGGAGAAAGAATATGGTAGGAATTAATCTGAGCTTCTCATTACTGCCTGTGCAGTGTAATCAAGGTCTATCCTAAGGCAAATGTCAAGAACCTGTGGGAAGTTTGAATTTTGTAGGCACTACAAGGCACTTAGGCACTATTCAATAGGTTTAAAAATGTATCAAATATACACTGAACAAAAATATAAATTATATCTAACATTGTAAAATAAGCCATTTGAATGTCTCATTGCAGCATGAAGATCACTTGGCTTTGCTACGAAAAAAGGATTATGTAGTACAGCATGTGTTGCTTCCCTTTAATTTCTCTGTATTTGACAATGTGTTTTTTTTATAACATAATGAATAACCAGAGATGACAACAACTTACCTTTGTGAAATACTGGTATGATAGTGAGTTGATTTGTCAATTGTTCTGTAACATAGCGTTGAATGTTAGCGAACACAACAGGGACACACGGAGGACAGTGCGAAGTGGATGACCGGAGGAGGGCCTCGCGCAGGGGAGAGCGGGAAAAGGCGGCAGGGTTGCCAGGGTTACATATTTTTCAGAAAAATAAATACATATTCAGTGTCTTTCTGTATTTAGAGCCTGTCTGGACGAACAACGTTGATGTGATATTGCTAAGTAAAATACATAAATAATTATGTTAACAACTGATTTAGGCCTACTCATATTATTTATTATTGTAGCCGGCATCTGCAGTATCATCATTTATGAATTAGCCTATTGGCCTATTCCATCATGGCAAGGTAAAAATTAGCTGAGAAACAACATTTCAACAGTTTATATACATTAAAAAAAACATTTTAATGCATTTTGCTCCAATTTGTCACTAGTTGAAATCAAAAGGCCAATTTATCTCAAATTGTGTTCACAAATTTGTTTCAATCTGTGTTAGTGAGCATCACACCATGGCTTCTGTTTCTACCTTCTCCTCTCCCTCTCTCCTCCAACACCTCCCAGAGCTCAACTCCTCTGCTTGCCCCTTTCCCCAGGCCCTCAATGCCAGTCTGTTTGCCCCTGTCACCCCTTTAACCTTGGGAATGTCCTGCTTCACCATGACCTTGGGTGCCCTCTCCAACCTCTCTGCGTTGGCCATTCTGGCCAAATCCCATTTTGGGTACCGTCGCCGGGTGAAGGCTCCATTCCTGCTGCTGGTAGGAGCCCTGCTGTTGACTGATCTGGGAGGTCATGTGATCACTGGTGCCTTTGCCCTACATCTGCACTTGGTTCAAAGTCTGAGGCACAGGTCAGCATCCCGAGCCACTGAGCCTGCTGAGAAGTTCTGCCAGCTCTTCGGGGCCAGTATGGTGTTCTTCGGGTTGTGCCCTTTATTACTGGGGGGTGCCATGGCAGTGGAGCGTTGGGTGGGCATCACCCAGCCCCTCCTACACGCTGCTATGATCATAGTAGCCCATGCTCGGCTCACTGTGCTCCTACTGTACTCCCTCGCCCTCCTGCTAGCAGTGCTGCCCCTGCTGGACGTTGGCAGTTACACACCCCAGTTTCCTGGCACCTGGTGCTTCCTGCCTGTGCATGGCCCACGGTCCACAGCTGATGCCAGTCTAGCCCTAGCCTTCTCAGGCCTGGGGCTGGCGGCGCTCATCCTCTCCCTGCTCTGTAACACCCTGAGTGGGCTGGCACTGCTACAGGCCAGGATGAGCTCCCAAGGTTTCAGGAGAAATAAGACAGGGCGATATGGCTCCTCAGCTTCCTCCTCCTCCCTCATGTGCTCACTGGATGTGGAGATGATGGCTCAGCTGGCAGTGATTACTGTGGTGTCATGTGTGTGTTGGTATGGAGGACCAAGTCTGACAAAATTAACAATAAATATATACACACATAAATGAATGTATGAACACATACAAATACACACAGTATATCGCAATACATTTCTATATGTATTTATTCTTTTCCACATTTATTCTTTCTTTTCCACATTCATTCTTTCTTTTCCACATTCATTCTTTCTTTTCCACATTGTTTTCCACATTCATTCTTTCTTTTCCACATTCTTTTCCACATTCATTCTTTCCCCGATTATCAGTAATGTATGCAAATATAGGGGCGTGTCTTGCATGTTGTCCTCGCCCCACGCATTTTCATTGGTTGATGCCCCACGCATTTTCATTGGTTGATACCGCGCGTGACGTGGTAAAAGCGACAAAGTTGCAAAGTTGAAGAGAAGAGCACAATGGCTGTCACCTTACCTGAGAATCAGAATCAGAGAGCCTTGCTGGCCAGAGAATTGGTCGCCATAGCTGACCTGGCCGACACTGCTCCTCTTGATTATGTACTTTTCCGCGTGGAGGCTGTTGTTGATCGTTTGGCGGAGTTTGCGGCATCGACCGATGAAGAAGTTAACCCTGACATCTTCCGCATGTTGAATGAAGTCGTCCATGAGATTAATGTTGCGCAGCTGCATTCAGCTAACACCACGACAGTGGGTAGGCCCTCGTATGTACTGCCCGTGGAGACACTTGAGGGTTATTTATCATCGGGGTTGTCTGTACGCGACATTGCCAGGCTTTTGGGAGTCAGTGACCGTACAATTCACCGACGAATGGCAGACATTGGCCTAAGGTAAGTCTTGTTTACCGGTATGATATTCCGATTTACGAGTAGCTCACGTTTAGCCCCGTAGTGACTTCAGATGAACCACTGTTGCTCCATCTAATCTCATCTGAAGGCGTACGGGGCTAGTTTATGCTATAAACTATCATACTATGGATACATAGCCTACAGTTGGCCTTGCTATGTAAATCAATAACGTAGGCTACCTATTTACCTATCCCAAAAAGTCCTGAGTCTGACCATAAAAACTCTTCTTTAGGGTTTCTGGCATGTATGCCAACATGGGGGATGCTGAGTTGGATGAAATCCTCGAGTATCACCCAAATTCCGGCTATAAAGCAATGGTTTCTCACCTTGATGCTCGAGGCATACGGATACAAAGTAAGTGAATTACCACTAACGTCTAGCCTAATTGATTGATTGATTGATTGAAAACCTTTATTGTCCCCAATGGGGAAATTTTGTTGTCAAACAGCTCAGTTAGGGCAGAAAACATTCAATACAGAAAGCAGAAAACATTCAATAAAATACATAAAACAGTGCAGGCTCAATAAGTAAAAAGTTCCAAAAGTTCCAGCTCCAGGTCTCCCCCACCCTGCAGGGCCTGGTTGTAGAGTCGGAGTGCAGCTGGAACAAAGGACTGTCCAAATCTTTTTGTACTTTGACGGGGGAGAACAAATCTGTGGCTGAACTTGCTCCTCATCCCCGCCAGCTCGCAGTATATCGGGTGGGAGGGATTGGCCAGCATGGCCGCCAGTTTTTTCCCCATCCTCTGTTCTGCCACCACCTCTAGGCTGTCCAGCCCGGTCCCCACCACAGAGCTGGCCTTCTTCACCAGTTTGTTTAGCTTCGCAGCATCCCTGGCACAGATGTTTCCACCCCAGCAGGCCACGGCGAAGAACAGAACGCTGGCAACCACCGACTGATAAAACATTTGCAGCAGCTTGTTGCAGACACCGAAAGACCTCAGCCTTCTCAGGAAAAACAGTCTGCTCTGCCCTTTCCTGAGAAGAGCCTCGGTGTTGTCAGTCCAGTCCAGTTTGTTATTAATTTGTACTCCCAGGTACCTGTAGGAGTCCACCCTCTCGACTTCCACCCCCTTGATGGTGATGGGGGCTGGGGTCCTTCTCTTCCTCCTAAAGTCCACCACCAACTCCTTTGTTTTGCTGGTGTTAAGCAAAAGGTAGTTGGTGTCGCACCACTGCACAAAGCTCTCCACCAGGGCCCTGTACTCCTCATCCCTGTCGTCTGTGATGTAACCGACGATAGAGGAGTCATCCGAAAACTTCTGCAGGTGGCACTGGTCGGAGCTAAACTGGAAGTCGGAGGTATAGAGGGTGAAGAGAAAGGGTGACAGAACAGTTCCCTGATGGATTACTCACCATTTAACCGTAGCCAGGTAAGAATTTTCTAGGTTGTATGAAGTCATATTGTGTAATAGGCTACCTGTATTAGTATATGATTGAAAGATCAATGAAAGTATCCCAGGTCTATTCAAATAGGGAGATTCTCCTGTATTTGGTCATAAATCCACCTGACTTGTCCTATATTGACTACTTGGCCTATAGGCTACTTCCCCATCAACCATGCTAATACACTAGGCTACAGTATAATGACAATAAAGCTTTGAACTTTGTATAAGCAATCGTTATTTGCTTTGGGTTCTTATTTTGTTTTTTTCTGCTTCTATAAAGGACAGCGTGTCCAAGAAACCATGCGCCGTGTCAGTCCAGAGGGAATTGCGAGCCGCACTCTCCAGCTGCGTACAGTAAGGCGCAGAAGGTATTCTGTTCCGGCCCCCAATAGTTTATGGCACATCGATGGCAACCATAAACTTATACGGTAAGGCTATGGTTTTGAAAGATACACTGCATATGATACAGTAGCCTACCAAAATTATGCAATGCTGTTTTCCATGTGTGTAAGGGGATGGTATAATTGTTCTTTTTGTATACACAATTTGTAATTTCTTACATTACAGGTGGCGAATCGTAATTCACGGTGGCATTGATGGCTTTAGCCGTCTGGTGACATTCCTGAATCCTGCCACCAACAACCGTGCCTCCACAGTATTGACAAGCTTCCTTGAAGCAGTTCATATCTTTGGAGTGCCGTCCCGTGTCAGGTCTGACAAGGGAGGGGAGAATGTCAAGGTTGCGCACTTCATGGTGTCCGCCAGAGGCCCAGGCCGGAATTCGCACCTCACAGGCCGAAGCACACACAACCAGAGGTATATCATGCTTCTCCAAATCAACGTCCAAAATATACATGTCCCAAACATTTCTCAAAAACTCTTTTTTTAAGTATGTTTTTTGTTTTGTGTAATATGTGTGTTTCCCCCCTCCCACCTTTTCCATACCCTATCTAGAATCGAGAGATTGTGGAGGGATGTGTTTGTGGGAGTGTTGGACCTCTTCTACACCATGTTCAACCGTATGGAGAGGGAGGGTTTGCTGGATCCTGATGATGAGGTCCACATGTATGCCCTCCATTGGACCTTCATGCCACACATCCGAAGGCATGCATTTGTTATTTCTTATTCTGGCACGGGTACTTCAACACTGGTTATGCTCTTGGATGCTGGTTTAACATAAGCTACTTACGATTTCTGATGACTGGCAGTTCTCCTGACCTTCAATGCCCAATGCACTGATTGTAAGTCGCATTGTATAAAAGTGTCTACTAAATTACTAATGTAATGTAAATGTAATGAAGGCATCTACACTCCTTCCGGGATGGCTGGAACCACCATCGCTTGCGTACAGAGGGCAATCGGACACCACTGCAGCTGTGGACTTTCAACCCCCGGGAAGGAGATGAGGACCCAACCCAGGTTTGTACTCAGAGGAAGCACAATTCCAACCTCATGTAATTGCACAACACTTTCAGTCCCAACATTGGAAAATGTACAATTTATATTTATTGTTCTTAATATCAAATAATCATCTCAGTAATCCAATCAGATTTCATTTGCAACTATAACATTAGGTAGACCTGGAGTATGGTATTGATTGGGAAGGTCCACACGGGCACCACCGAGAAGGAGTCCACATCCCAGACATCCAGCTTCCACGACCACTGACTGATGCAGAGATTCAGAGTTTGCCTGATCCCCAAGGTCCTTTGGTCAATGCGTTGCATGTATTTAATGACACAAAAGAGACACTAACTAGCATAATCTAAGGAAGAATATGTACAGTAGTGTGAGTCTTTATCATTGAAATTGAGTTGTGTGTGTATTGAAATAGGGGGTAGTGGTGGTCTAGTGCAGTGGTTCCCAACCGGGGGTACGCGGACCCCTAGGGGTACGTGAGGGGATTGCAGGGGGTACGTGGAAAGATTTGGAATTATAATTTATTTCCCTTTCCAAAAAAATAATTAAATATAGTCGTTTCATAAACCTGTTGTTAAAATGGTACGCTGCAACTTAAGTTCCTCCCCGACAGGTGATGACTGTAACACAAGTGGTAGTCACGTCACATTTAAATCACGTTCATTTACGTTCATTTACACGCGCACGTCAGCTAGGCCTGTCAGTATACCGCAAAGATGGACAGATGGCTAAAACGACCAGCTACAGTAACGGTCAGATCAGAGGCAGATCAGACGGTCAGATCAGAGGCAGATCAGACGGTCAGATCAGAGAAAAAAAGAAAAAAAGGACCCCGCTATTATTTGGAAACATATGTTTTGTGGGGATTTACATGTACATCGGCTGATCCACCACAGCCACAGTGCTTTTTCTGCGGCGAAGTCCTGGCTAATAATTCAATGAAGCCAGCCCATTTACAGCGACACCAGAGCACCAAACACCTAGCAACTGTTGGTAAAACTGACGACTTTTTCAAGCGAAAACTGTCAGAGTTCAAGTCAAGTCAGGCTACACTGAAAAAAGTGGCAAGTGTGTCAAGCAAAGCACTGGAGGCGTCCTATGCTGTTTCATTACTAGTGGCTAAGTCAAAAACCCCACATTCAATCGCCGAAGATCTGATTTTGCCTGCCGCTATGATTTTGGCTAAAACTATGCTGGACAAGAAAGCAGCTGACGCGCTCAAGTTGGTACCATTATCAAACAATACCGTCTCCCGTCGGATTGATGATATGTCCATAAATATTGTCGGACAAGTGGTGGATAAAATGAAGCAAGCAGGTCAGTTCGCTTTGCAATTAGATGAAATGACCGACGTTAGTGGGGAGGCTCAGCTGCTGGCTTTTGTGCGTTATAAAGAAGAGTCGGACATAAATGAGCATATCTTGTTTTGCAAGACGCTGCCAGGAAAGACAACTGGCGAGGAAATATTTCTGATTATTGACAGCTTCTTCAAAGACAACGATCTGGAGTGGAAATCCTGCAGTCACATCTGTACCGATGGAGCAGCAGCAATGACGGGTAAGGTGCGTGGGCTGCTTGGGCGTGTGATGAAGGTGAACCCCGAAATTAAGTGGATGCACTGTATTATTCACCGGGAGGCACTCGCCAGCAAAAGGATGAGCCCCGAGTTAAGTGCAGTTATGGATGACGCAATTAAGGTGATTAACTTCATTCAGTCCCGGCCAATGAACCACAGACTGTTTCAAACTCTTTGTCATGGCAGCGGGTCAGAGCATGAGCAGCTACTGCTTCACACAGACGTTCGCTGGCTGTCTCGTGGCAAAACGCTGCTGCGGCTCTATGAATTGCGCATCGAGGTGTTTGCTTTCCTGACAGAAAACGACCACCCTCTTGCAGCCCTGTTTGAGGATGCAGTGTGGGTTGCACAGCTGGCATATCTTGCTGATGTCTTCACTAAGCTGAATGAGCTCAACCTTTCACTTCAGGGCAAGTACTCACACATCCTTAACATGTATGACAAAGTGAATGGATTCATAAAGAAGGTTAAATTATGGGAGAGGAAATGTAAGGATGGAGATGTGAGCTGTTTCCCACTGCTTGATGGCCATCTCGCCACCACTGATGCTGACAGAGGTCCTGTGGTGAAAATAGTTAAAGCACATCTGTCCAAACTTGACACTGACTTCAACCAGTACTTTCATGACATTGAAACAAAGTCAGAAAAACTGGACTGGGTGAGTACCCATTCAGAGTGAATGACAGGAGCAGCAGCAGCCTTCCTGCAAGCCTGCAGGAAAATCTGATGGACATGTCCTCTGATCGTGGGTTGAAGATGGCACATGCTGACAAGTCATTGACAGAGTTTTGGTGTGATGTTGAAAAGGAATATCCAGTGCTGGGAAAGTGTGCATTGAATGAACTTTTGCCTTTTGGATCTACATATATGTGTGAAGTGACCTTCTCAGCTTTGACCCACATCAAAACCAAGCCAAGGAACAGACTGAGTGTGGAGAGCAGCCTGGTGACTGCTGTTGCCACACGGCCTCCAGAACTGTCAAAGCTTATAAAAGAGAAGCAACCTCAAGTGTCTCATTAAAGCTCAACTGATGAAAAAAAGAATTGCAACTGCTACTGGGTGAGTCTATTTTTCACAATGGTGTAAATATCTATGTATTAAAGGGGAGTGGTTCAAATGATTTCATTAATAATCAGTAGAGTTAGATAAGAAGTTTAAGTGTGTGTGTGTGTGTGTGTGTGTGTGTGTGTGTGTGTGTGTGTGTGTGTGTGTGTGTGTGGATAGTTGGGGGTGTGGGTGGCTGTATTGCAAGTGCAACTGACACTTGTGATGATATTCTGGTTCAATTAGCTCTTGTCCCTGAGAGGGAATTTGTGATAATCATAATGTCTTGAATGTGTTCTCTCTCTCTCTCTCTCTCTCTCTCTGTGTGTGTGTGTGTGTGTGTGTGTGTGTGTGTGTGATACGTTTTATCCTGTCTCATCTTGTCTGTTTCCTCTCCCCATCAGTCAAGACTCTGGGATGAGAAAATGATGACATCACTGCACCTCAGACAGAAGCCAAAGAGGAGCAGGAGAAAGGGAAAAGAAACAGATATCAAATCAAATTCATTATTATTTATTATTTATTTTTCTATTTTCAGTGAGTGTGTGGGCATGTGGTAACAATTAACCATTGAGGTGGCCAGGTGGCACATGTATTGGCCAATTAGCTCATGTAGTCTAATTTTGAATGGCAATGTTTTGAAATGGCAAACATGTGACTTTATGTCAGATTGTTGTGTGCAGAAACCCGTGTTCAGTGCATTTAAAAAGTGCCATTTTGAATAGCAAAATGTGTGTAAAGCAGAAAATGTGTTTAGAGTTTTGGAGACATGAGAAGAGGTTTTGCTCTCTGTGTGTCAGTAATAAATGTTATATTTGCAAGTTAGAGTTTAATTGATTTTTTTGGGAAATAATCAACACGCATGAGTGAGGGGGTACTTCTGGCATGACAAAACAGCTCAAGGGGTACACAAGACAAAAAAGGTTGGGAACCACTGGTCTAGTGCATAGTGAGTTGGACTCGGGATCGGAAGGTTGTGAGTTCAAATCCCGCCTGAAGCCACACCACTACTAGTGTGCCCTTGGGTAAGGCACTTAGCCCTCAGTTACTCCAGGGGGAATGTCCCTGTAATTCGTAATTGTAAGTCGCTTTGGATAAAAGCGTCTGCTAAATGGCAAAATTAAAATTATTATATAGCTGAAAACTGCAGATCTGTTTTGTGTGTATCATTTTATTACAGTTTTTTACGGTCGCTAAGTCACAGTGTGCAATACTGAAGTCACAGAGTCATAACTCTTCATCCAGTCAGCAAAGCAGAAGCCCATGTGAACAAAACTGTGACTCTTACTCTGTGATTTGTGCATTGCTTTCATACAAAATGCATTCAATGACCACGTTCTCCAAAATCCATAACACTTCTCTCATTCAAACTCCCCCACCTGCAAAACACTATGTTTTCATTGTTAACATACTGTGTTCAAAACGGTGAAGAACACGTTCAAAACAAAATGATTTGGTGTATTTTTGCAGTAATCATATTCCTATCATATATGACAGAAAGCTCACAATAAACAGTTTTTTGCACAGTGTTTGAGTGACTGTTATTTTGCACTTTATTGATACTCTTCAGTTCCAGCACCTCAGCAAAGTCTGATAAGGGATGAGCGGTGGTATTTTCACTATTTGCAGTAATCATATTGACATGTCTAGAAAATATTAGCAGAATATATACAATGAAATGAAATAGACTAGATGCATTGCCAGGGAAGACATTAGATGTGACCAGATGCAGACCAGAGGGTGGACCAAAACCCAAAAAAACGGGTGAGCTGTAGCAATTTATACAATAAACAACAATGAATACATTAACAAGTTCAAATTCAAATTCAGGTTTCTTTATTGAATATTCTTTTTGCATTTTGTGAAACTGAAATACAAAGAAAATGTATTCACGTGAACATCAATGAAATACAACCGGAGACAAGCTACCGTAGTTAACATAAGGCTGGAAACGCTACAAGCACACACCTGACACCATCTCCAGGAACAACAAAAAACACAGAGGGAGATCAGGCACCTGTGAGGGAAGGAAAAGGTGATCATGTCAGATCTATGGTATAGAGCTACATGGCTGGGGTCTTAATCGCTCTGTATAAATGATAGATGGATGTAATGATAGTGGTATCTCCAGATGTACGTCTGTGTGTGTGTGTATATGTGTGTGCCTGCATGTCATGAAAGTATACTTTATTATTTCTTTTATTCAATGTTATTTACCTTTAATACTGGCCAAAGCCATAGGAAGCGGTCGAAATGCTGGCCATCAGGTCGCACTGGAAGTTCTCATAATGGATGTTTGGACAATTTCAGCTTCATGAAGCAAGTGGATGACTGTGGTAGAACACAGTTAACCACTTCCACTTGCAGGTATTCTGGAGCGACATCCCACCCAGTCCAAAAAGCCAGAAGTCTTTTCAGACCTTCAGACGAACCTAGGTAGTGGATAGGATATCAATTCAGAAACAATCCATTTCAACAAGGGCCAACAACGAATGTCTCCGCCCTAGGAGACCTATCCTAGAGCAATAGGTGGCAGATTTTGGCAGAATAAAGTAATTAATTGCAAGTGCCCTAGAGAGTGCTGTGGTCTAATGTGCTTGGTGCTTGTTCTGTATACACATCCATGTAAGGGCATCAGTATCGAATAATGAAAAATAGCCATACTTGTTTCGATGAAGGTCTTCAGGTATCCCAGCATCCTCTCCTGGTACTCCTCATCGCCATCTTCCAAATCTGACTCCGGCCATTCAATTTTATCCAGAATCATCTAATATAAAATGCACCGGTTAAAATTTGCTCCCCCTTTATGCTTTTTCAATTACAAAAGCCGTTTCAATACACAATCTTTAAAAAAATAATCGAGACACATTTAATGCAAAGCTACATGTGATAAGTTCGCACTTTGGCGACCCCACTGGTCATGATAAAAATGATCATGTGTTTTAAGAACCATATCTCCTACAATTCCCTCCTCTCTTGCTGTGACACTGCTTTGTGGATTCCGAGGGGGGAGTGTTGATGTCGTTGATGCTTAAAAAGTCACTTCTGGCAATATTTCCCACTATCTAGCCTAGACACCTATGTCTAAAATCTGAAATTCACAGGGTCTCATGTCACGAAAAATATTTTGGGGATCTTGCTAAGGCCAATCCATACTCTCGTAACAAAAACAAGTGAATATTTAGCAATAAAAATGCTGTCACATGTAGCTTTAATGTTTTCATTTGCATTACCTGTGGCGTGATCCTGGTTTCTGCGGCTCTTGGCCATAAGACTGGCACAGTGTCCGGCCTGGAACTTAATAGCTCCCAGACACCGGTGTCTTTTAGCCCCCTCTTCAGGTGTTTGACCTGCTGTTTCGTCCTTTCCAGCACCTGTAAAACAAATAAACCCCCCAAAAAACGTGTCATGGTTATATTAAGGCAACAGTGAATTCAATGAGAACCAGTGGTTTCGTTTAAATTCAAAGACTTAAGAAAGACAAACTTACAGCATGCACCAATAGTTTCTCCACCAGCCACATCCTGTTTGCTGATGTAGGCCCTGGGAAATCCCATGCCTGGCATAGGGAGAGGACCTTCTCTTTGTTGTCCTCTGTGAGGTCATGACCATTGTTCAGCTGACAAGAAATGTAATTGTGAAATGTAACAAATGTAAAAAGCAATTACTTAACACATTGTAAATAGAGAGCAATATAACATCATGAAATACTGCACAATACTAGCAATTAAAAAGCTATTTCTAACCAGTTCCAGCGCCTCCCGAACATCCATGTCCACACAATCCAATGGGGAGACAATTGTCATGTGCTGCGCCCCCCCACACAGGACATGTGCAATGGCTGGGCTCAGGCCGGTCAAGCATGGTCCACCATGCAGGAAACTGTGCCCCATCATGCGGCCCGCGACAAAGAAGAAGTCGCTGTCGAGGAGGGTCTGGTCAGTAGACGGAACCAGATGGTCCGTCTCCCCTTGGAAAAGTAAGGTTTTCCCTTAAAAGAATAAAAAGGTAAAACATTTATTTTAGACATCTGGAAAATATTAACATGACCACCAGGCTAGGAAAATATAGCCTATGCATTAAAAAAATAAAAATCACATATGTACGAGTAACAAGACTTAATTACCTTTCTCTTCATCAAGGTGGAAGCCATATTGGAGGCACTCCATTGCAGTGGCGAGGCCAAATCTGGCCACACCCTCACCGACGGCGGCGTCCTCTTGTAAAAATGAAATAATCAGTAATTTTTAAATAACAAGTTTAGCTTAACAAGTTATTGAAAACCATTAGTGTAATGGTACTGTACAGCAGTGGTTCCCAACCTTTTTTGTCTTGTGTACCCCCTTGAGCTGTTTTGCCATGCCAGAAGTACCCCCTCACTCATGCGTGTTGATTATTTCCCAAAAAAATCAATTAAACTCTAACTTGCAAATATAACATTTATTACTGACACACAGAGAGCAAAACCTCTTCTCATGTCTCCAAAACCCTAAACACATTTTCTGCTTTACACACATTTTGCTATTCAAAATGGCACTTTTTAAATGCACTGAACACGGTTTTCTGCACACAACAATCTGACATAAAGTCACATGTTTGCCATTTCAAAACATTGCCATTCAAAATTAGACTACATGAGCTAATTGGCCAATACATGTGCCACCTGGCCACCTCAATGGTTAATTGTTACCACATGCCCACACACTCACTGAAAATAGAAAAATAAATAATAAATAATAATGAATTTGATTTGATATCTGTTTCTTTTCCCTTTCTCCTGCTCCTCTTTGGCTTCTGTCTGAGGTGCAGTGATGTCATAATTTTCTCATCCCAGAGTCTTGACTGATGGGGAGAGGAAACAGACAAGATGAGACAGGATAAAACTTATCACACACACACACACACACACACACACACACACACACACACACACACACACACACACACACTTAAACTTCTTATCTAACTCTACTGATTATTAATGAAATCATTTGAACCACTCCCCTTTAATACATAGATATTTACACCATTGTGAAAAATAGACTCACCCAGTAGCAGTTGCAATTCTTTTTTTCATCAGTTGAGCTTTAATGAGACACTTGAGGTTGCTTCTCTTTTATAAGCTTTGACAGTTCTGGAGGCAGTGTGGCAACAGCAGTCACCAGGCTGCTCTCCACACTCAGTCTGTTCCTTGGCTTGGTTTTGATGTGGGTCAAAGCTGAGAAGGTCACTTCACACATATATGTAGATCCAAAAGGCAAAAGTTCATTCAATGCACACTTTCCCAGCACTGGATATTCCTTTTCAACATCACACCAAAACTCTGTCAATGACTTGTCAGCATGTGCCATCTTCAACCCACGATCAGAGGACATGTCCATCAGATTTTCCTGCAGGCTTGCAGGAAGGCTGCTGCTGCTCCTGTCATTCACTCTGAGGGGTTCCTCACCCAGTCCAGTTTTTCTGACTTTGTTTCAATGTCATGAAAGTACTGGTTGAAGTCAGTGTCAAGTTTGGACAGATGTGCTTTAACTATTTTCACCACAGGACCTCTGTCAGCATCAGTGGTGGCGAGATGGCCATCAAGCAGTGGGAAACAGCTCACATCTCCATCCTTACATTTCCTCTCCCATAATTTAACCTTCTTTATGAATCCATTCACTTTGTCATACATGTTAAGGATGTGTGAGTACTTGCCCTGAAGTGAAAGGTTGAGCTCATTCAGCTTAGTGAAGACATCAGCAAGATATGCCAGCTGCGCAACCCACACTGCATCCTCAAACAGGGCTGCAAGAGTGTGGTCGTTTTCTGTCAGGAAAGCAAACACCTCGATGCGCAATTCATAGAGCCGCAGCAGCGTTTTGCCACGAGACAGCCAGCGAACGTCTGTGTGAAGCAGTAGCTGCTCATGCTCTGACCCGCTGCCATGACAAAGAGTTTGAAACAGTCTGTGGTTCATTGGCCGGGACTGAATGAAGTTAATCACCTTAACTGCGTCATCCATAACTGCACTTAACTCGGGGCTCATCCTTTTGCTGGCGAGTGCCTCCCGGTGAATAATACAGTGCATCCACTTACGGTAATTTCGGGGTTCACCTTCATCACACGCCCAAGCAGCCCACGCACCTTACCCGTCATTGCTGCCGCTCCATCGGTACAGATGTGACTGCAGGATTTCCACTCCAGATCGTTGTCTTTGAAGAAATACTCCAGATCGTTGTCTTAATCAGAAATATTTCCTCGCCAGTTGTCTTTCCTGGCAGCGTCTTGCAAAACAAGATATGCTCATTTATGTCCGACTCTTCTTTATAACGCACAAAAGCCAGCAGCTGAGCCTCCCCACTAACGTCGGTCATTTCATCTAATTGCAAAGCGAACTGACCGGCTTGCTTCATTTTATCCACCACTTGTCCGACAATATTTATGGACATATCATCAATCCGACGGGAGACGGTATTGTTAGATAATGGTACCAACTTGAGCGTGTCAGCTGCTTTCTTGTCCAGCATAGTTTGAGCCAAAATCATAGCGGCAGGCAAAATCAGATCTTCGGCGATTGAATGTGGGGTTTTTGACTTAGCCACTAGTAATGAAACAGCATAGGACGCCTCCAGTGCTTTGCTTGACACACTTGCCGCTTTTTTCAGTGTAGCCTGACTTGACTTGAACTCTGACAGTTTTCGCTTGAAAAAGTCGTCAGTTTTACCAACAGTTGCTAGGTGTTTGGTGCTCTGGTGTCGCTGTAAATGGGCTGGCTTCATTGAATTATTAGCCAGGACTTCGCTGCAGAAAAAGCACTGTGGCTGTGGTGGATCAGCCGATGTACATGTAAATCCCCACAAAACATATGTTTCCAAATAATAGCGGGGTCCTTTTTTTCTTTTTTTCTCTGATCTGACCGTCTGATCTTCCTCTGATCTGACCGTCTGATCTGCCTCTGATCTGACCGTTACTGTAGCTGGTCGTTTTAGCCATCTGTCCATCTTTGCGGTATACTGACAGGCCTAGCTGACGTGCGCGCGTAAATGAACGTAAATGAACGTGATTTAAATGTGACGTGACTACCGCTTGTGTTACAGTCATTACCTGTCGGGGAGGAACTTAAGTTGCAGCGTACCATTTTAACAACAGGTTTATGAAACGACTATATTTAATTATTTTTTGGGAAAGGGAAATAAATTATAATTCCAAATCTTTCCACGTACCCCCTGCAATCCCCTCACGTACCCCTAGGGGTCCGCGTACCCCCGGTTGGGAACCACTGCTGTACAGATCTATAGATTATCCTGATTGGCCCATGGGTAACTGTTTTTTTGCTTCCCCAAATGTCCTCTCCAATCTCTCTATCCCCCTTTCCTGTCATTGTCTCTACTATCTCTCTACAATAAAGCATAAAATGCCCCAAAAATACATTTAAAAACAAGAAAAATTATTAAGATCATTACCAATCAGTTTGCAGATGAGAGGACTCGCCCAGTTCACCTTTGGCCTTTTGTAGAACGAAACGATCGCTCGTGTTCGTTCCTCCAGAGAACCGCTCAAACTGAGAGTGAGGTTGAGCGGCGTGTGATCAATCATATCTGCGAGGGCCGACGCGCAGAAGAGCTTGGCAGCCTTTGCAGAGTCTGCTTCCGTTACCCACGCTTTAACAGAAAGAAACTCAAATTACACTACACACAAGATTGCATTCACTGTACACAGTTCTAAATTGATATAACTTAGTCAGACATGTAGCCTGTCAATAGCCTGAATGTGATTGTAGGATTCAACCCCATCCATGGTGTACACACACTTAAACATAGTGTAGAACCTTTGTTTTTCTTATTCACAGCTTGTGCTTACCAGCAATGGAGTCCAACGACTCAGATGGATCAAGGTCTGTTATCGATATAGAAAAGATAATCAATTAAGTCCACAGTCCACAGTTGTCACCAGTATAAGTCCACAGTTGTCACCAGTATTTTATTGCATTTTATTAAGGATCCCCATTAGCTGATTTTCCTAGCAACCAGCTTTAACACTGTACATGTGCTTACCATCCATGATGTGATCCTCTGACTGTAGGGTGCCAGAGGAACCTGCTGCCACGGCAGAACCTGCTGCAGCAGACGGGAGAGAGGCTGCAGAGGACCCAGCTGCAGCAGACGGGAGAGAGGCTGCAGAGGACCCAGCTGCAGCAGACGGGAGAGAGGCTGCAGAGGACCCAGCTGCAGCAGACGGGAGAGAGGCTGCAGAGGACCCAGCTGCAGCAGACGGGAGAGAGGCTGCAGAGGACCCAGCTGCAGCAGACGGGAGAGAGGCTGTGGAGGATCCTGCTGGTTCAATTAATAAAGAAATAATAAGTAAAAGCAGTTAGCACAGTCCACAGCTTAGTCACCAGGAAACTGTAAATGTTTTGATCATCTCGGTAAACAATAAAAGTTCAGATTCTTAATCTAAACGTGAACAGTAAAAGTTCAGTTTTTTCCTAGTACAAAAGCAGTTCGCCATTTTCACAGAAATTAATTCACATTTGAGCCATGTCTTAAAGCACTAAAAATGCCTGACTAACCTATAAGATCCTGCTGTGTGGCACTGTCAGCTCTCCTTCTCTCACCCTGCAGTATACTTAAGAGGGCGGTAAAACAGTTAATAACATCAGGGATTTATCACATACTTATACTTGTCTACACACAAGAACTATTTATTTACAACAGTAAATCATTATTTTCCTACCAGAGTATTGCAGTACTTGTAATAATGAGTAGACACAGTATGTTCAGTATTTCCTGAACAAACACTGTTGTTTCCAATTCACAATACGGAATCAGGGGTAAGTAATTACATTTAGCATGTTAGAAGATACTTTTCTAAATTGCTTTACATTCAGTATTACCTGGAACACACTGCATTGTGTGCCCTTATAGTGGAGAAGTCAAACTCCTTCCCACAATTTACACACTGGACCGAGGGTCCAGACTGGGCCTGTCTGTTATTCACGACCTATTTGTGGAGACAAATCACATTTAAATATAATATAAATTAGTTCAACTTCAGGAAAAATCATTCAGTATTTTATTAATATTTGGGACACAACACAAACTGATATCGAATCTTACATTCACAGAGGTCAGACTGCGTTGCAGTGGCCGGACATAAATCGTTGCATGGTTCAGTATCTCCTTCAGATACTGAACCGTGTACCCCTCATTTGGGCATGGAATCACTTCCAAATTGCGGCTCCATGTAGACCCCGCAACTTTCATTAGCTCAAACCCACCCCCCTCACGCAGTTTAGGGTAGGCTGAGAAGAGCAATTCTGCCAATTCCTCTGCACTGCGTTGGTTTCCTGTGAAATTGAGAGGGACAGACAAGACAAATAATGCACAGATCAGGTGCTGGGTTGAGATGACAGAAACTGGCTACACACTACAGACTGTCTGGCTACACACTAGACAGTGTACAACTGGCTACACACAGTACAGACTGTCAGGTGACATACCTCGAAAGGTCAGGCGACCGTCCCCCAAACCCATGCCCAGCAGGTTGTCTTTCACAACCCTTGTAGGGACCATCCTCATGTCTTTCTTCTCCAGGCAGCAGAAATTGTGGGTGTAGCTGGTTACCCCCAATCCCTGAGCTGGGCTTCTCTGAGTCTGGAGGCGCCTTCCCCTGGAGACTGTATTGTTTCCCCGGGAGGCTGCATTGTACGGAAGGAACAGTCTCACAACTTCTACTAACAAAAGAAAAGTTGACAGTTAATCCAAGGTCATGTTGTTCAATCCCTGGATTTCCAAGTATTTAGATTACCTCTGCCCCGTTCACCATGATTTGAGGCATTTGAGTCCAGATTAGTGCAGAATAGTGTCTGACAAGGCTGCTGTGCACAGAGCCACTACTACACAGGCCCGCACAGCTTATATTAATTTGAAACTGATGTAGATGCATGTAAATGCAGTTTGAGTAAAAAATAATTTCCTACCATCAGTAGGGTGCCGTGGGGTGCTTGTTCCTGGCACTGGAGTTCCTGGCACTGGAGTTCCTGGCACTGGAGTTCCTGGCGCTGGAGTTCCTAGCACTGCTGGAGTTCCTGGTGCTGGAGTTCCGGTGCCACTCCCAGAAAAAGTTGCTGCTGGTAATAAATTAACGTTAGCTACAATGTATAGTTCCCTCGTACACAAGCTAAGTAAAGAGAGGCTAAGCATGGTCCTAAAAATAAAGGTGAATAGGCAACCACTAGACATTTGAAATAACACTGCCAAAAGTCTTAAGTGGGCGTGTCCGTGGAAACCAGGGGTAACAACCACGCGACCGAATGACATATGCGAACTTGATAAATATCTACTTCTTCTCTGGGCCCAAAAAAAAAGCAATGTTTTTTTTTTGAGGGGGGGGGGGAATAGAGAGCGTTCGCAAGAAATATCCCGCGATGACAGGCTCCTTGTTAAACGAGTCGACTCTCAATACAGTACAATAGATTGGCTACACACTACAGTCACTGTCGTTTACGTTACTACGAGGCCTTAATTATTTACCACATTCATTTTCTACACAACCAGTTTTGACCGATCAGACACTTCCCCTGACAGAGGCGATCTGTCTTTAACGCCACGCATATGTTGGTCCTATTCAAACACTGCCCAGTGCATGGTTAATTTACGTTAGCTAACACTAGCTATCAATAGCCTAGGTACAGGGGTGTAAACCCATCATGGGTGAAAAATGTGACAAAGATGCAACTGATACATAAATCAAACAACTGAGCTATCTTGGATTTAAAACAGAGCTATTTTCACCTAACGGTGTCACATTTGCAACCCTGTAGGTAGGCTACCTTTCATTGAAACTTCATGCAGCTCACTGAAGAATCACCTTCAGCATCGTGCAGGTGCAGCATCGTGCGCGCACAGCGATGGCTATGGGCTTTTAGCTAGCACTAATAAATTACTTTATCAAGTAAAACTACTATATCAAGTAATCATACTTACAATGCAATTCATCCGCCACGTTCATCAGAAGATGGCGAATTGTCTCTACGATGTGTAAGTGCCCGGCCATGTTTTACCTCTGGTCTACAAATAGTTTGTCTTATTAGCTCCAGCTCACACCTTCCTTGTTCCACAATTTAGAAGGTCCGTTGGGAAACCTGATTTATAGTCCTTGGGCCAAACCATTTTTCATTACCATCTGGGTGGGCAAATTCTAGACGTGATTTTTTTTATTCCTATACATCCCTAGATTATGTTTTGATGTGGTAGACTTTGGTTTGGCAGCTTATTAGTGGTTATCACCTCTTAATTAACCCTTGTTGGTGTGGTGTTCGGGTCAACACGTCTGCTCTGCCTTTCCCACGCCAAGTACCGTCTGCTCTGCACTCTTTACTCTTTGAAGTGCAACATTGTAAACATTTTTAAATGTTCTTGCTCTGTACAGAAAGTATGCAGCAACTTCAAAAAGTACATTTGAGGTACACACACTGTCACATTCTGTGCTTCATGTGTTGTGTAGACAAGCATACCCATGCACACACAATTGTAGCCAGTGTTATTTCAGAATTATTCATTTATTATTCATTTATGGAGGCCTACATCGAATGAGAGCAGCAGTTCCAATTCACTTTTTACCCCAATATAGAGTGCCATATGCCCCCAATAAAGTTAGAATTCATTGAAAAAACACTTCTCCCTTCAAGCAGGACACCTTGTGCATTTTCGGATGGTTGAGACTCTCTCCACGCTCTCTCCGTCGATGAGCAGGGGCTGGACCTCCGATTTTTTCCTCCTGAAGTCCACGATGATTTCCTGGGTCTTTGACTGGGTCTTTTGACTGGGTCCTACTAATAAACAATTGTATATAAACTAATACAATTATAGGCATAATGAGCTGCAACGTAAAAGGTAAAGCGCTATACAAATAAAAAGTTATTCTTATTCTTATTAATATTATTAATATGATTATTATTATTATTATTATTATTATTATTATTATTATTATTATTATACAAGATAAAGGTGACAATATTACAGGTAAGACAGGATACAGGATAAGGCCTCCAAGATCTCCAGAGACCCATCCCACCCTGGGTACGAACACTTTGCTCGGCTGGCCTCAAACAGGTGGTTCAGGACCATGTTCGCAAGGACAAACAGACTGAAGCTCAGCTTCTACCCCAGGGCCATTCAGGCCCTGAACACAGCAAAGGCCTAGGTTCTAGGCCCTGGACAATCTTGACAAATTGATGGCAGCTACTAGATTGAAATCAAGTGTAATACTGAAACACAACTGTGAACATTTCAAACCTGCAAACTGTGCGCCAAGGTTTTCGTAGTCCGTATACATGGGGTGTGTTTGGGGATGATAGTCAGTTGTCTACAGTGGGCTTGTTCATGTATGGATCATCACCTTCATTGTAAGGACATTGCATGGTGTATCATTGTATGGACATTGCATGGTGTATCATTGTATGGACATTGCATGGTGTATCATTGTATGGACATTGCATGGTGTATCATGCAATGGACATTGCATGGTGTATCATTGTATGGACATTGCATGGTGTATCATTGGACTTATCGGGAACGTTACCCTTATGAAGATGTTCATTACTGTGAAGTCAATGCGTATGGTGCTCAACTTGTTCACGTCAAGCCTCGCACTACGCGCATTGAATATGAATGTAAAAAGGCAATATATTTGCATGAATATCAATATGAAATGTACAGTAAAGATATATGTACAGTGTGATGGGTACAGGACAAGGGCGAATATATAATAATAATAATAATAATAATAATAATAACAACTTTATTTGTTTAGCGCTTTTCCTGCAAACGTTGCAGCTCAAAGTGCTTTAATCATTATATAATCTTAATTTAATTATTTAGTCATTCTTATTAAAATATTAAAAAGATGGGTTTTTAGTCTTGACTTGAACATATTTGCTGAGGTTTATCCCTAATGTAAACTGGCAGTGTATATTTACAGTTAAGATATGTGCAGCACGTATATTCTTTGTGTGCACTCGTAAAAAAATATTTTTGGATCTTGGCTGAGTGCTTTACCACGTCACGCGCAGTATCAACCAATGAAAATGCGTAGAGTGCGTCTAAGATACGCCCCTATATTTGCATACACATCTGACAATGACAAAGACAAAACATTCTATGTGAATAGCTAGGTGAAAACAACATTGTCTTTCGCTTTATCAGTAATGTATGCATTATCAGTAATGTATGCATTATCAGTAATGTATGCAGCATGTTGTCCACGCCCCTGCGCATTTTCATTGGTTGATACTGCACGAGACGTGATGAAGCCCTCAGCTCTCGCCTCAGATTTTAAATCCTCAATTTTGGCCGCCATTGTGGCAAACATCTGTAATTTGGCTCTACAAGTGTTAATATGTCATTTTATGAAGTTTTTATATGTTTTCAGGTGAGAAAGTAACCATATATATTCACAAAATGTGTCCAGTTTATCAAAATAACCCGTTTATATATGCATAAAGTATCTTGTGATGTAGTCTACTACTGTTATTGTTAAATCCGTGTGGAGCTAATGCTATCGTCTCCACAGGCTAAAGTACAACTACACTAATATCCTTAACTTATGTCCTAATCACACTACTGTCATACAAGTCGTACCTTCTCCTTGACATGGACATACACACCTGCTACCTTCTTTGAAAGAAATCGCGATTTATTCAGTGAAAACGAGTACAGCACATGATAGCATACCATAGCATAGCATTCGCGAACACAGTCAATCAATCAACTTAGCACAACAACTAGCGCCGTAGCTAAAGGCTACTATCATGTACTATACTAGAATAGATCTGTATCTGTATGACCTTGGGATGTCATAGACATAGTTTGGGATTCCATGGAAATTATAGGGAGAAAGACGCTGTGAGAGAACGGGGCTATAGACTCTCTACCCGTCTGTGGTAATAACAGTGTCACTGCTTTCATACGGACTGGGAACATATCTGTCTGTGTTGATGTATCTATATAGTATTGAGTAGGGGCGGCTGTGGCGCAGGAGGTAGACACGTTGGAATTATTTTCCTAACCCACGGGAAATCAAAGTTATTAACCCGCAAAAAGTGGGTTTCTGTGGTCTACAAAGTTAAAACAAGTATTTACATACAAGGTTTCCTACGGTTTTATAAATGTTTATCAATAACATCATAGACATGTCAGCTGTCTCTGGAGGGGGTAGCTGTGCTCAACATTCCCAGCATGCATGGCGGCTCCAAGTTAAATTAAATGGTTTCCTAACACTAAGCCAAAAAACATTTATTGGGCACAATCAGGGTGTGATGTTTTTTTTATTTATTTATGGAACTATACCACATACACACACACCACAATCATTTGCAACAAGTGTCTTAGATTTTGAGTCGTTAGTATGTGGTCACGCACGACATGTGCTCGTGACTGTCTTTAACTGTGTTCAAATGTACACGTGGTAGTCATGTCAAACTTTGCTATGTTAAAATTGTAGAATGAGAAGTTTAATTTGTATGTTTCTTACCATACAACGAAATTTAGGAGGGGGGGCTCCCCTGGTGCTTGGAAAAAGACTAAAAACACGAGGGCCAAGGGTAAAATAAAAAAGGGAAAAGAGCTGGTTTACATAAATAAAGGCTATGTACACTATCTACTATACTACTACAATAAAACACTGTGCTGTACTCTATGGATTGAGCTGGAGTGTTAATGACAGTCACAGGGGAAGACCAGGGTTGGTACCAGTCTCACTCACTTAGGCCTAGTCTCAAAGTAATTTTACCATCTGGATGGGGGTCACTCTTTTCCACGGGGGGGTGGGGGTGGGGGAGGGGGTGGGCAGCAGGGCGGGACAGCTGGTGCAGTAGTCTCTGGTTCTCACGGTCAATGCTTTGGTCTTGTTAAGAGGCGGTCTGCAGCATGCAGTAAAGCAGTTGACGAGTTGCCATTACGGTACATGGTAAGAAATCAAACAAAGGATAATACTTATGGAATGGAATGGAATGGAATGGAATGGACTTTATTTGAAAAACAGATGGAATGAAGTGGTTATTGCACAAATCGACGAGTGGCTGAGCCATTGTGAAAGACAGACCATGTTCAGCTATAAACGCGCACACTCTGATATTTTGCTCGCAAACACGGTCGATCATTGGCTCCCAGAGTACTAACTTGCCAGCTGGAAGTTCCTGGTGTCACTTGGTAAGATGTGTGTGTGAAAGAAGACCACAAAAAACAGCAGTGACTGCTCTCAGCTGTTTAACACTTAAAGACCTAGACAACCTGTTGTCCGAGAGGAGTCCTGTAGATCAGAGTAAGGAACGGTAGCCAACCCTCCACGTTGTCCATATGTGTTGTGATGCCGTTCCTCCTCCATTACAATGAGCCCTAGTTAGTTGTACAGATTTTAAACGTGTGGGGGGGGGGGAGTTAAATATGATATAAAGCATTTTAACAGTTGTTATAATTTATAGCCTGTCTTGTCTTCAAGCCCAACATATCAGTGCAGAAACAGTGGACGTTCAGATCCTGCCTCAAACCCCTCCAAACATATGACCTATGTGTATACAGTATAGTATGATATACGATGTGTCTATATGAAGCTTCTATGGAACAGGTGCCCCTGGGTGAACAATCACAGAGGCTGGCAGTGACTCTGACATGTGTCCTGGCACACCTGGGGAATCTGTTGGCCAGAGAGGGTCACTGGCCGACTGACCAGCAAACATAGTCAGTGGACTGAGGTGAGAATGCTGCGAATGTGACTGCGGAACCACCGGTGTCCAGTGACTACTAGTCTGAGAGGAAGCAGTAGGCAAATGCCCGAGAAGAAGGGGTTTGTTTGGGTCCGGTTCTCATGATTATGTTCAGGTTAAGTCCAGGGTGTGTGTCTCTCTCTCTCTCTCTCTCTCTCTCTCTCTCACACACTGCTGTGTTGCGAGTCCTCCAACGCACGACACACGTGCGCATGCTCACACTCACACTCACACTCACACTCACAGACACAGACACACCCCCAAACACCCAAACTCTACCTGGAGGCTTTGGAGCTGTTTTCCAAACAAAGTCTGGACCTCGGAGGTGATGGAGTCCCCAGCCAGCTTCACCTCCCGCAGGGAGGAGATCAACTGCTCCTGCTGCTTCAGACGGGACAGGAGGCCAGCCTGCTCCTCCTTCAGCTCCTTCAGCTCCCCCAGCCGACGCTCCTGCTCTGTGCCCTTGTTGTTAGGCCTTGTTGTTAGGCTGTCCTAGGCCTTGTTAGAGAGGCATCCATTTGAACGGGCCTGATTCACAGCGTCCAATAGGCTGCTTTTGGATAACCTATGGAAATAAAAGTGACTAATTATCTCCTGTCCCCCTCTCTCCTCTCTCTCCCTCCCTCCCTCCCCCTCCCCCCTCCTCCCGTTTGTATTTATAGTTTATATTGTTCAGATTCCACTTGTTGTAAATCACTTTGAGACTATTGTCGTTTTAAAAAGCAATCTACAAAAATGTGATTGATTGATTTAGCCAAGCAGTTGGTATCCTATAAAATGTGACATGCTGTGTTGTGTCTTCTGTGTCTGTGTCACAGTGTGTATGTTTGTTGTCAGGGCTGTTAGTAGAAAGAGACAGACGAACTGTACCTGTAGCTTCTCTTTTGAGTTCTGTGGCAGCACAAAGGGCCTCTTGGAGCTCCTCCCTTATGAACTGTAGCGTTTCTGTTAAGCTGTCAAAATGTCGACGAAACAGTCCATTCTTCTTCAGGATTCATTTGAGGGTTTTCAAGCTGAGAACAATCCTGTGTTTTGTGCTCAAAATATGAACAATGTTCTTGTAGTTCAGGCCCAGGTTAAAGTATAGTTTTATTAACTCCAGCTTATCCATAGGAGGATGAAAAAAGACTGCTGATGAGAACTTAGGGTGGAGGGAGTTGATTCGTCCAGCTTTTCACTCAAATATTGCCTAGAGAGAAGCACAAAGAAGAGGGAAGATGAACAATGCTTATTCATGCTGCAATAAATCAAATCTAACTTGGGGGGGTTTAAATAAGTGTTATTCCACAAGTACAGGAACTACAGGTATACATTTTACCTGAAGATAATACACATATATACAGTACACATATATATTACCTTTGCCTATATATAGATCTTCAGTCTAACGCTCTCCCAACTGAATGAATGAATGAATGAATGGTCTTTATTGTCATTGCTACAGTACAGGTACCAAACGAAATGCCGTTGAAACATAGACGGGTTTTCTTTTTTTTGCACTGTCTCTCCTTGAAAAATGTATTATTGGTGCGAATTAGGTTAACCATTCACAATGGCTAAGTGGTCATTACAAAGAGATAGAATCAGATTATAGCTAATGAGGAGAACAATGTTAGAGAGAGTGGATAGTTGGACTATTACTGCTGTGGTGGAAATGTAGATATTCCTTTATTGGTGAGCCGATGAAATAATGAGATCTGAATGTAATCAAAAGGTTTGGTGTTTATTCTTTGCGCAGCAGAAGTCTGAGTTCAACACAGAGAACATAGTAGGTCTGATGAAGTCTAGGATAAACGCACGTCGAGGCCTTTGCCAGCCATGCATCATAGCCTGTAGCCATCATTAGGGTTTCATTATCCCAGTTTGTAGGATTATCGATTATCGACTGAAACATGGTCCGCAAATCCGAATATTGATGGTTGATTGTCTGAACGAGGCGTGAGTGTGAAGACCACCGTGTCGGTGCTGCTCTTGGTAACCGACGTTTGACGACCTCATCCAGGAGTTTTGTGCGCTTTGTCCGACGCTTGTGTCACGAGGGACGGGACCCTCCGCCTATATAAGATGTACACACGCCATCCAAAAACCTTTGCTCCCTTCTCACTGGAGCTGTGCGGGTGGCTAGAGCTAAACAGTCCACAGATACGAGCGACCACAACACACACACACACACACACACTGTATGGAAAGTTTGAGCGGCAGTGACGGCCGCGCGCTGCACTTAGTATTTATTCTTGATTATTTTGAACGTCTCGTTCAGCCCGTCAGTGACGGTGCAGTGTGTGTGTGTGTTAGCCTGTCAGTGACGGTGCAGTGTGTGTGTGTGTTAGCCCGTCAGTGACGGTGCAGTGTGTGTGTGTTAGCCCGTCAGTGACGGTGCTGAGCCGTGCTGTACATTAACAAACACGTTTGTACAGCTGTTCCTTTGTGTCGCAGCTATGGTGGAGGTGCCATGCTGGCTGTCCAAGGCTCCGGGTTCGACCCTAGCTACTCCGAGGTGCTGGTCTGTGGGGAGCGATGTGAGGTCAACAGGAACATGTCCACGTCCGCCCGTCTCTACTGCGAGGCTCCGAGCAACAACGGTGAGTATCGCCCCGCGAACGCATTGTCGTGGATTTGACTGCCCAACTCGCGAGTTGTTAAAGAGCATTTCTTGAATAAATATTATACTTCGATTTAAAGTAAGTTATCCTTCCACTTGTCACGGTGAGCCTTGTCTTTTCATTTGACGTTAGGCTGATTGGTGGTGGTGGTGGTGGTGGTGGTGGGGGGGGGTTAAGAGTCTGTGATTGTGTGTGTGTGTGTGTGAGTGTGGGTTAAGTACAGGAGTACATGTCCGGAGCATGGAGAGGTGAGGGGAAAGGGAAGGGAGGGGAGGGTGTGGAGGAGTCAGGGGTCAGGCCTCAAGGTTTCTGTCCAAGTACAGTTTGGCCTTTTGTGGCTTTTTGACTGTTGTATTTTGTGACAAATGGTTGTTGCTTTTTTCTTTTTAAGTGCTGTATAGGTGTAATTGGATGGATTTTTACATTTTATTTTCTCATGTTAAACAAAAACTAGACAGATAGAATGTTCTGGTCTATGACATCACAGCATGTCTGTGTGAGAGGGAGTCTAGACTAGACAGATAGAATGTTCTGGTCTATGACATCACAGCATGTCTGTGTGAGAGGGAGTCTAGACTAGAAAATTTAAAATATGAGTGGGACTGCCCCACTCAGAAAAAATAACATAAAAAAAAAAAAAGATACGTGAGTCTTCTCAACCCTCTCCTTGGGGATGAAGAGGTCTGTAGAGGGGGGTACAGCTATTCTCATGCTAAAATTGACTGTAAAGTCCGTGTGTGTCCACTCCCGGACACACACACGGACACACACGGACATCGTTGGGGATCGGGAGTGGAACATCGTTGAGGATCGGGAGTGAACAAAAATTATTGCTTTTGACCAAGAAAAACTCCCAACCCTAGGCGTGATATATTTGCTAAATCAATTGGAACTGATTTACAAGGGTGGGATTTGTTGATCTAGAATGAGAGCTCCCAGTGGAGAGAATACATATTATTATTATTACTATTAAATATTAAAATATGGAAGGTGCAACCAAAAATAATCAACATCAAGGCAATTGGCGTCACAGCAACACAGTAATGGCTCATTAGACACAGTTATGGCGAACATCATTTGAAAAAAACAAACAAACAAACAGCAGATAATTCATCTCAAAGTGGTGGCTTTCTTGTGTTTACACAATGGCATTTCAAATAAAGGTTAAATCAAAATGTCAACCAAATGGCACAAAGACAGACAAGAAGCTCTTGATGTTTCTGCCTCCAGTGTTTCCAGCCGCAGGTCCTCTTCAGCTCATGTAACCATGGTAACCATGTATGAACCATGGTAACCATGTATGAACCAGAGTCCACAGAGTCCCCCGGATCTGGCTGTGGTTAGCTCTCGCCCCGGAAGTGCCTGGAGGGACACAGGAAGTGTTAAAGGTCACAGGGAGGACAAGCACGTCAACTATGTTCGAAAAAGGGTAAATTTGTCCGCTACTCAATTTGTCATGTTCTTTTTTTTTTAAATGGGTTTCTTGTAAAAAGAAGGGCTTGTTGGAGGAATTGGCATCCTTTATGTGGTCAAGTCAAAAGTCAAAAGTCACTTTATTGTCCCATCACTGTGTATTGGGCTTGCACCCCACATCAGTAACACATTGTTAGAAAACTCTGCAGGCTATCATTTAATAGTAGGTGGTGACTTCAATTCTGTCCTCGATCCCTCATTAGACAGGTCCTCTCCAGTTAATGTAAGCTCACAATCAACTGCACTTCTAAATTCATTTATAACGGATTTAAACGTTGTTGTGTGGAGAATTCAGAATAATAAGGCCAGAAATTATACATTTTATTCTAACAGACATAAATCTTTTTCCAGAATTGATTTCATTTTTGTAAGCCCATCCCTCATTCCCTCCATGTCCCCAATTGATATTATGCCAATACTGTTGTCTGATCACTCACCTGTGTCATGCAAGATTCAGCTCTCTGCTAATACTGACAAGGCCACTAGGTGGCGGTTTAACACCACTTTGTTGACAAACCCTGACTTTTCGATCTTTCTTAAAGCTGAACTTGAAGTATTTCTTGCTATAAACAGTGTGACAATCCTCAAATTTTGTGGGAAACAACCAAATGTTTTCTCAGGGGCCTTTGTATTTAGAATTTCATGATATTGTGTTTGGCATTCTGTTTTTGTATACGTGATAGTGAGTTTGTTTGATAACCGTTTAATAATGTCCTATAGTTTTGAGTGTGTTTGGAAAAACAAAAGGGCAATGTTATTGTATACCACTTTTCACTTCAAGGGTTGGATAAGCGTTTGATGTGTTCAACAGGGATATGCATGCAACCTTCCTTAACTCCTTTGCACTTTGCACGCAACAGTTTAAGAATCGGGTGATCCAACTCTATCGCATTTCGTGACGTTAGAATTATAAGGTTCTATCTCCATTTTCGTCAAAATTGAGTTTTTTTTACATTTCCATTACATTTGGGCATATAACAGACGCCTTTATCCAAAGCGACTTACAACAAATACATTTGTCTAAATAAGTGAATCATCTATCCATCAGTCAACGTAAGAAAAAGTCATCTATGACCAGGGGCGATTGGCAGTTTCTCTACTATAAATAAATGTCCTTGTTGAACTTATATGTCTCTCTCTCTCTCTCTCTCTCTTTGGCAGCCTTCTTCAGGGTTTCAGTCAGATGACAGGTGTCTCACCCTGCTGTCGTCTCCCCCTCCAGAGAAGGGAGTTACAGTAATCTAGGCGGGAAGTGACGAGGGAGTGGACCAGGATTGCGGCGCTGTTGGGAGTGAGTGAAGGGCGGAGGCGGTTGATATTACGAAGATGGAAGTAAGCAGACCGGATGGTGTTGTTGACGTGCCCCTGACTACCAGCCAGGTCAGAGGGTTTGGCTGTTGGCCCGGGACCTGCCCCTCCAGACCTCCCAAACCTCCACCCGGAAACTCAACCCCCGGTACGTTGGTCCCTAGCAGATGCTAGTGCTGTTGGAGCTGGGGCTGTGTTATTGCAGGAGGACAAGGATGGTGCATGTGGGAAAACTAGGGTTAGGGTTAGGTGCTAGGGTGCTAGGGGGGGGGGGGGGGGGAGAGGATGACCCGGGGGTGCGCAGGGGGGATATCCCTTATTTTCCCTTATTTTTGGGAAAATATCAGCCTGAAGGTAGTTAGTTAGTTAGTTAGTTTGTTAGTTTGTGGTCATTTCTTTGACAAACCCTGAGGTTGCCTGCTCACCTGCGGTGGCTCACATATGTTCATTGATGATGATTTCTATGAGGAACCTGACATTGTTATGGAGTTGACCATCCCCCCACCCCAGGTTGGGTGGTATGGTATGTCTGTTTTGTCAACGTTGCCAGGTTGGGTGGTATGTCTGTTCTGTCAATGTTGCCAGGTTGGGTGGTATGTCTGTTTTTTTGCCTTTTAATTGAATGTTGTTGGTTTTTTTGCTTTATCTTACTGTGTTGTAGCACTCTGAGATTTTATATGTAAAGTGCTTTTATAAATAAAATGTATTATTATTATTATTATTATTATAACAGCTTGTTGCTTGTGTATAAGGAATGTATGAAGGAAAAGGAATGTGTAAAGGGCTCTGCACACAGCGTGCGATTTCTGTTGCGCGTCAACGTTCCATTTTGAAGTTTGAATGGAAGTCTATGAGAACATCGCATTTACCCACACACGGCCCCGATTTTAATCGCACGGCGAACATTCGATTCCATTCATTTTGAATGGGACAAAGCACACGGCGTGCGAGTTTTGTCGCACTGCTTTGTCCCATTCAAAATGAATGGAATCGAATGTTCGCCGTGCGATTAAAATCGGGGCCGTGTGTGGGTAAATGCGATGTTCTCATAGACTTCCATTCAAACTTCAAAATGGAACGTTGACGCGCAACAGAAATCGCACGCTGTGTGCAGAGCCCTTAAGTCTGCACAATGGACTCTAATACAGTTTGCAGATTTGCCACTTTACTGTAGTTCTATAAATGCTCTCAAACTAGTTAGCGTTAACATCCACAACTCGTCATTTCCATAATGTGCTACAAACAATATGAGGTCTTTAATTTGACAGAAGATGACATGAAACAGGACGATAATGCGATGAGGTATTTTCTAATGAAAAAATTAGATGTTTTAAGATTTTAAAAAACGTTAAAGTGAAATGGTATGCATTGAAAGGTATTTTTAATGAGTGAAGGATGCGACCTTTTCTGAACGTGAAAAGACATCCAATATTCACACTCGATACAGGCTGAGAAAATGGAAGGAGAAGGAGGGATGATCTTTCTAGCTGAAACACTGGACATTTCAGAGCCAAAAAAATGGCTAAAAGATCCCAAGACAATCACGATCACAATTTTCCTCCATTAACGCCCGGCTCACCTCGTCTCCGTCCTCAGAGTGCTGGGAGAGCTGGTCGTGATCGATGATGCCAGCCTCGTCCTCCGTGGGCCCGTTTCCCACCCGCACCCCTCCGAATTTCTGCGTGCCCTGTTGGGTGAGTCCGGAGCATGATGAGGACACTCCTGTTTGCTCTAAAGATTGCTCTAGATTCTCAGCAGGGCTTTCTTCCCTCTTCTGTGACTAAATACAAAAGCCACAAGAGCTGTGTCTGGCTTAAAGCACGCCTTGGGTTCTGTGGTTTTGTTTGGCATTTAGTGGGCACCCAACAAGAAAAAACTAAACATTTTTAAGGGTTCTGGATCCGTGGATAAGTGTATTTTAGATACAGGATTAATGCTGGACTGGGGGGGGGGGGGGGGGGGGGGGAGATACACAGGACCAGATAAAACAACACTATTTTATCATTCATCATCACTTTTTTTGTTCCTTGCATCAGCAGCAGGTGGCAGGGTCAGGCGACGGTGGCTTCTCCTTTACACTCTCATGAAGAACCCACGGCTGATCCTCCAGCGGAAGAACCGGATCGTGGCAGACGAAGCTGACCATTACACGGCTATCCGTATGTGGCTTCTTGCGTCTCAGACTAGGCGGTCAGAAGAGACTACGTCAGCAATTACCGAAGGATCAGTATCGAAATCAGAAGACCGACAATCATAATTTAGTTTTGATTCAGATTATGTACAGGTAGTCCTATTCTAAAAGTCCCTTTAAACCCCCCCCCTTTAAACTTTTGTTAAACATGTGTTGTTTATTAATACAAATCAAATTGATCGTAACCACCGACCTACATCAGCTTACTTGTGTGAAAGATAATAATTGCAATTGAATACATCGAATAAAGACAACATTTTAATAACTTGTTTCCTAATTTGTGCCGATATGGTTTTGTGAAAGTGGGGTAGTGGTGGTCTAGTAGGGGTAGTGGTGGTCTAGTAGGGGTAGTGTTGGTCTAGTAGGGGTAGTGGTGGTCTAGTAGGGGTAGTGGTGGTCTAGTAGGGGTAGTGGTGGTCTAGTAGAGGGGTAGTGGTGGTCTAGTAGGGGTAGTGGTGGTCTAGTAGGGGTAGTGGTGGTCTAGTAGAGGTAGTGGTGGTCTAGTAGGGGTAGTGGTGGTCTAGTGGGGGTAGTGGTGGTCTAGTAGGGGTAGTGGTGGTCTAGTGGGGGTAGTGGTGGTCTAGTAGGGGTAGTGTTGGTCTAGTAGAGGTAGATTTGCTTCACAGAGGCCTTCTGCAACCCTGAAAATTGAAAAAACGTCACATAATAATCGCATTACGTTTTACTACATGTAACCGGTTGGTTATTATTTCCAGTTTGCGGTTAATGTAATTTTGGTTAACAAATGCTTTCTTTCGCTACGATTGGAGACGGGTTACCACGTGACCATGGGACGTATTGAATTTCCCGGTTGGAAAAGTGGAAAGTAGTATTTTTGGGATGTTTTGTACATTGGCACTACATTATTATTGTTAAAACACTATTTTCTATTATTATTATATAGTGGAATGCCTATAGAAACTATTGTTGTGGTTAAACCGTGACCTACATTGACGTGCCAGAGAATGACTGATTCTTCTTCTAGCACAATGACTACCAATGACCCTTGGCCTGAGCATAGATTACTTTTTCCTGCTATGACTAGTGGATAGACAATTCACTTACTTAGTCAAAGTTTTAATTAAAAATTGTGTGCAAGGCCATCGAGGAGGGGGTGAACCACATGTGGACAGTGTCTGCGTTCCAGCAGCACCCGCAGGCAGTCTTTGTGTGTGACGAGGATGCCACTCTGGAACTGCGGGTTAAAACTGTGAAGTACTTCCAAGGTGAGGGTCTGTTCACTGAAGGACTTTAAGGGATCATATATAGGTCCCCTGTTAGAAGATATTTGGGTCGGTTGCTGCTAGCCTGTGCTTGGATCCCTCAGTGGCAGTTGTATAAGTGCAGCAGACTTTGTAGAATCTAGTCCCGTAGAAAAAATGGAAAGCTAGAGAGGGACGAACATAAAAATAAAAGTTCGGATTCGGTGTGTGTGCCTTGCTTAGCCTTGCTTAGCCAACAAGAATGTCCATTGAAATATGACGTGAGGTATCTATTAGTTCCAAACATAGGAACATAGCAAGCCTTTCATGTATCAATATGTTGTTGATAAAATGCTAGGGATGCTCCGATCTGGATTTTTGGGACCCCAAGACACTGGAGAGTCAGTACTTATTTGAGCCATTTGTTTTCTCTCTTCTGCGTTGAGTTACATTATGGTTATGACTGCTTTTAACAGACAGAGAGTAATGTGTTTTTTAATGTCTCTACGCAGAAGAGAGAAAACAAATGGCTCAAATAAGTACTGACTCTCCAGTGTCTTGGGGATGGGCGGATCATGGCAGAGGAAGAGGGTGGGACCGGACTGTGAATGGACGTGAGATGACAGGTGGTAGGAACAAACCAGGAAGTGAGGACACTTCAGGTACACTTAAAAATCCTAGCTTCATTCATTTTAAATAATCAAAATTCCAATGGCTGAGTACTGTAACATGACAGTCCCTTTAACCCAACATCATTATGTTTTTTAGGCACCATCTCAGCTGCTAGATGTCATCATCACAGATGTTCAGCTGGGGCGGGCCTGTCCAGCTTTACGTAGCGGGTTGGAGGTGCTTAGGCCTTTCGTTCTGACTCCCAATTGTTGGCTGAATGATCTCTCCATTGACAATGCTCAGGCTCTTTTACAGGCTCAATATCCCCATGTAGGAGGCCTCTACGCCACAACGTCCCTCTCCCTCCTCTCCTCCGTGCCTGCATCAACCCAGGGGTTTGTTCAGATTTTAAATGTTTGTTCAGACTGTTTTTCCTGAGAAGGCTGAGGTCTTTCGGTGTCTGCAACAAGCTGCTGCAAATGTTTTATCAGTCGGTGGTTGCCAGCGTTCTGTTCTTCGCCGTGGCCTGCTGGGGTGGAAACATCTGTGCCAGGGATGCTGCGAAGCTAAACAAACTGGTGAAGAAGGCCAGCTCTGTGGTGGGGACCGGGCTGGACAGCCTAGAGGTGGTGGCAGAACAGAGGATGGGGAAAAAACTGGCGGCCATGCTGGTCAATCCCTCCCACCCGATGTACTGCGAGCTGGCGGGGATGAGGAGCAAGTTCAGCCACATATTTGTTCTCCCCCCCTCCCTCTCTCCCTCCCTCTCCCCCCCTCCCTCCCTCTTCCCCTCTCACTCCCTCTCTCACCCCCCTCCCTCCCACTGCATAGGGCTACTCAGAGGGATAACATCTACTGCACAGGGCTACTCAGAGGGATAACATCTACTGCATAGGGCTACTCAGAGGGATAACACTCATCTACTGCATAGGGCTACTCAGAGGGATAACATGACGCGTGCGTGCGTGTGTGTGTGTGTGTGATAAAGGCGTGTGCTAAATGCCAAAAATGTATGTGTGTTGCAGACCCAGACTCAAGACATTGTTCCAACAATTGGCTTCAACATTGAAAAGTTCAAGAGTTCAAGGTAGTAATTTACTTGCTTGATTATTAAACTATCATTTTCATATTTGCACATATCAGCCTACTTCAAAATTATACCAGAGTATACCGTATACAAGATTGTATACAAGTATACAAGATTGCAGGATTGTTTCAAACACGTCTTCTGATTTGAATGTGTCTTTTCTACCTCTACAAAGTCTGTCCTTCACAGTGTTCGCTGGAGTTAATGTCAGTGGATGGAGGAGCGACTTCCCCCTGCTGCTCTGAGAGAGAGCTCTCTACGGCCGGGGAGGGAGGGGGGAAATTCCACTCGCTGGGTCTCCAGGTATGTTCAACTTCTTCACCGCTACGAGTCGCTGTAGATCGTGAACTTCTCTAGCTTTGTACACTTTACTGTACGCGCCTTGACCGATTTCTGCAAGTATCTCGTAGTTATCATTATCATAGACAAACTTGACATCCGGGTGAAACTTAAGACAGAAAGAGTGCCGCACACTGGTTTTGCAATTAAATGTATTTGTACAACAAGCTGCACAGATGTTTTCACTGTACATTCAAAAAAATAAATTTTCATTTGATCCTTTAACACCAATGTGAGAATACTTAAAAAATAACAAATACTTACAAAAGGACATCATCATCTGTTTTTTTTGCCGTAGCCAGGCACAGACGTCAATTTGACCCGTTGGCGGTTTTAGGTATACGGCGCCCTCTGGCGGTTCTAGTGTTAAGGCTGGTTGTCCAGTGGAATATCCATTTCTATTGTTGTGATTTAAGTGACTGCTTAGCTAATATATCTGCATCTTCATTTCCTTCTACCCCTACATGAGCAGGAACCCAAACAGAGCCAACATATCTGTGCTATATATTCCATACATTAACTGATGAATCCTGAAAATAATATCCTGTCTGCAAGATTTCAAAGATCTAATACTAGACAATGCTGCCCGGCTGTCTGAAGCAATTAATGCATTATTTACCCTGTTTATCTACCAACCGTTCCAATGCTGTCAAAATTGCTAGCAGCTCCACTGTGTATACTGATAAATGATCGGTGGTACTTTTTTTCTCCCTAATTTTCTGGGCACCCCCTTTCACTATCTTATCTACGAACATGACACTGTACTTGGGTTGTCGGCCGAGGGATCAGAGTGGGGGAGGGGGCCGATGGACAGCAGGGCCTAAGCACGTGATTGGGCCAGCCCATGTGTTAGTATAAACGGGGGCCGCCGCTTGATTCAGCGCTAGTTGATGCCGCGCTATTTTGGGCCGCGCTATTTATATATATTTTTTTTTTTTTTGGGGGGGGGGGGGGGGGGGGGGTCAGGCGGCCCGACCGGCCCAAAACTAGCGCGGCCCATCTGCCAGCGGGCAGAAAGATTGTATGGCCAGTCCAGCGGTGCTCACCTGACTGCACGCCACTGCAGGACAGCCTCTGTAGCGTGCAACACGTTGACGCGCGCGACAAATTATATTCAGGTGATGTGACTCGTTCACTCCGCTCAAAGTTTACTCTTTCCTTCACTCTCACAAGTTGCTCTCCCCCTTATGTGGTTATCTGGTGGTTTTGTGATCAACACTGACATTATGGCTAGCATGAAAAATCGATCTCCTTTCACTCTAGCGCGTATCATAATGCAATATAAATATTTACTAGAACCACTCAGCCCTCTTATTGCACCCCCTCCCTCCCCTCCCTCCCTCTGCATTCCCCCTCCCTCCCTCCCTCCCCCTCCCCTCCCTCCCTCCTATTAAGCCGTGTTGGCTTTGGGGCCCGGCACAAAATTACCTGGAGGGAGGTTTGGGAGAGTAGGGCTGATGGTTATGCTGCCTTCATCCTCTCAAAGAAGCCTGTGCCAGGTGCTTTTGTGCCGGGCCCCAAAGCCAACACGGCTTAATATATTGTAAATAAATAAACTGTATAACCCTTTAATTGTCCTATAATATAAATTACACCTGATTGATTTGATTTGATTCAGGCCTAATATCACAGTGTAACACTGGGGTGGGACACTGTCGTGAAGGGTCGCTCTGCCTTCCTCACTAAAGTGAGCAAACTTCCTTCCATATCTGAAATTAACACACATTATCTTCACCGGAAGGTTTTTTTTTTTTTTCAGTTGACATTGTCTTGGACCCCGAATCAGCCCATCCTGCGTTCATTATGTCCAACGATCAGAAACGTGTGAGGGTGGGCGTGGTCATAGAGAGTCAGCATGACCCCAGCGTTGGTCTCAGGACGCCACACACGTATGATGGGTGGTGGTGTGCATTGGGAACAGAGGGCTTCACCTCAGGCATGCATTACTGGGAGGTGGGGGTGGAGATGAAAAGGGATTGGAGAGTAGGGGTAGTTAGGGAGTCTGCTCCCAGGAAAGGCTTCATAGACCTGGACACCAGAACAAGTTACTGGACATTGCGGAGGCAGGTGACTGGGCTTAAGGCTCTTACAGTTCCTGCTGTTGACATCCAGGAGCCAGAGGCCCTCAGTAAGATCAGGGTTTACCTGGACATAGAGGAGGGGCAGCTCTCCTTTTATGATGCTGTGAGATGCAGTCACATCTTCACCTTCAATGGCACGTTCTCTGAGAGGGTTTATCCAGTCTTTGGCACTGTGGAAACAGACAGAGATCTTATCATACTGTAATGCATGTGACAAGTCATAAAGATCTCTGTGGAGAGACAGTATACAGTGCTTTCAGTAAGTGTTCATTGCTATTGATGCCCTGAAATAGTGTAAATGGTAAATGGTGAAACCAATATGTTGTAGGAGTGACGGCAATAACAGGACAATGTAGTAGTTTTGCCGGTAGAAAAAATAACATGCGCTTTATTCTCATTCTCTTCATAGGTACTGACAACAACAACATTCACTCCCCTTCATCCCACTTATATTACGTCATATCACCCGCTAAGAAGCATGGGTGATGTAGTACCCACAAACATACAACAGTGCTTATACATGGCTGGAACGCCGTGAATTATGAATGAACTCGGCGTTGAACTCGCTAACAAGTGGTCACTACACACGTCCCCCCAGAATTCACAAGAACCGGCCCCAAAACACGGTCAGGGACTCTGATAACCCGCCCAAAGCGACTCCGGTGCCCCTGAGCAGGGGGAAAACAGCAGGCGGACGTTTGGCAGGCCTCAGACGGCAGGGCAGGGGGTCTGCAGGAGCTAGGGTCGGGGATGTTCTAACAGGGGGGCGACCGCGACGGGGCGGGTGGGCCACCTCGACGGGGCGGTCCAAGTCCAGATGAGCTGGCTTAAGGCGATCCACCGAGATGCGTTCCTTTCTACCCCCCCTGTCGATAATAAAAGGATTTGTCGCCTGCCTCCACGACCCGGTAGGGACCATCATAGACCCGGTAGGGACCATCATAGACCCGGTAGGGACCATCATAGACCCGGTAGGGACCATCATAGGGCGGCTGCAGGGGGCCTCGATGGGCGTCGTGACGGATAAAGACATACCCCGCTGCCTGCAGATCAGGTGAGACACGCACCTGGGGAACGCCGTGGCATGAGGTAGGGATCGGCAGGAAGGACTTGGCCTTGTCCAGCAGAGCACTCCGCTGTTCCGGTGCTGACCAGGGGACCATTGCACATAAAAACCTTCAAATAAAAGCAGAGAATTTAAACTTTCAACTTGTAGTAATTGTTTGATTTCAAAGCATAGTATAGAGCTTCCGCACACACACTAGTTTGTTCTCTTTTCAGTAGTAAACAGGAACCATTTCCCTCCACTTGACATGTGGTGGACTAGATCCATGTATTATGAGTTCCTTTAGAGAGAGTGGATAGTTGGACTATTACTGCTGTGGTGGAAATGTAGATATTCCTTTATTGGTGAGCCGATGAAATAATGAGATCTGAATGTAATCAAAAGGTTTGGTGTTTATTCTTTGCGCAGCAGAAGTCTGAGTTCAACACAGAGAACATAGTAGGTCTGATGAAGTGAGCCCAGAGCAGAGAGCAGAGCTGACCTTCTGTACTGAGAGACAAACACACACACGTGCAAGAGGAAATGGTGTGACCTCAACTTTGCACAATCTTCTCGCTCATCATCACAGACATTTCAACAAATACAGTATAAATAAAAACATTTAAAACCTTCAATAAGCATAAACATTTTACCATCACACACACACACTAGTTTGTTATCTTTTCACACCGTAGTAAACAGGAAACTATTTCCCTCCACCTCACATGTGGTGGACTAGATACATGTACTGAGTTCCTTTAGAGTCGATAGTTTGACTCTATTACTGCACATCTCTAAGAGCTATTAGCAAGAGCATGAATGCATCTGAGACTATTTTCATAAGAAGAAGAAGGAGACCCAGAATGCAGACATGTCCTGGTATAGGCTTGTTTCCAAACCAACATACCACTTCCTGATCATGAACACATCTGTGTATTTTAGGGTCCTTTGGTGTCATCGTATGTAACCGTCTTGTTATAAGAAGCCCAGGTGGTCTGTAGCGCTGCTGCAGAGTTCAGAATGTGCATCTATATCATGATTGTCCTGTCTCACCCCAACCATGGACTGTTCACCCTCCTACGTGGTACCGGCTCTGGGGCACGCTACCGCAGCCTCCCGGGCAGAACCAACAGGACCACCAACAGCTTCTTCCCCTCAGCTGCCAGACTTCTGACTCTAAACTCTTCACCTTCTCACTGACCACACAGCTGCAGTTGTGTTCTGTGTAGATCATGCTGTACATAGCCCATCCCTGTGTATCATAGCCCACAGCCTGTATTGTTGTATACTTCACTATATACAACATATTTATCATATCATATGTATCATAGCCTGTACAATTGCACATTGTATATAATCTCTCAATTTATATATACCACTGCACATCCAGTCACCATTGTATGACATCACGCTACCATTTGCACTTTATAGATTGCTGTAAATGCTGCTGATGCAACAACACACAATTGAAATTCAAGCATCTATCTCGGCGTTGGTATGCACCAAAGACACTGCGCCCCCCCCCTACAGTGGGGCCCCTCCTCAACCGAACAGACTTGACCGCTGTACTCCCGCCTACGATGGGTTGTGCAGACATAGAAATTCACTAAGTAGATCTGCTCGGTCAAATGTAAAATCTCCTTGTCATTGCTTTGCTAAATAAATAGTTAATTGTCACGTCTTGGCATAGTCTAATAATAAGAATAAACGCATTATTAACAGCCCCCGTGTACATTTATTTATTCTGGACTCAGAATAAAGCGATGCATGGTTTATCTAGCAAAAGTACGTCTATGCGTTGCACACACCCACTGGATGCGGCTAAAAAACAATTGGGTTCTCACGCCGCAGTCTCCAGTCCCCTCGGCCCCCATTGGCTGAAAAGCAACGAACCCCCTGGACCACCAAATAAACTATTGTTAGTCTAGGGATACATTTGGTTTATCATTCCACCTGTATCTCGCTCATCCTCAGATTACCCCTTGGGTGAGACATCGCCTAACATTTTCCAAAAATGGAATCCGTTCGCTCCAACGCTCTGTGTAAGCAAGGAGATGCATAGGCTTAGGCTATACACTTATGACATTACCAAAAAATGTTATGCAGAAAGTATGAGTTCACACCCATGTATGGAAATAGTAAGGCTTTATTTCCACCAAGAAAGATATAACACAGCAAAGAGACCAGGAACATCAAATAACAGAATAAGAGTTCTCAAGTCCCCTGTAGTGAAACATCCCCCTCTTGAGTCCAACAACTTCTCAGCACCTCTCTTGCTAGGTCACTATTGGTGCTGCTTACATAACAAAATACTGACCAATAAAATTACAATCTAAATTAAATGTATCAAAGTAAAGACTTCATTTCAAATGCTATTCAGCTTGCCTTCAAGTGGAATGTCACCATGGAATCCAGTGGATTTGTTGTTTTCATTAGTCAATAGCAAACACTGCCAAAGAAAAGTGTTTTAAAACAGTTTGAGTCAAGATATCTTGCTTTGAATGCCCTAGCGTGTACTGTTCTCTGGTAATCACTGGCATAGCAGAACAGGGTCAGAGTGCAAAAACACTCTTCTGACATATTTTAAAAATCTCTTACAAATGTTATCTTCAACACAACAAAAACAATCCATCAATTGCTGACAAGTACATGAACATACCATCAATGTGAACAAGTGACAACATGACAACATGTGAACATGACACTGACAAGTCTTGATTTTCCATCAACATTTTATTAGAAATGGAAACATTGGATATTGGGAAATAAAGGAAGTATTTTGTTATTAAATAGGTCATCTTCACAAGGTGTATCATTGGCAGGGGTTGCACTATCATAATCAACATCATAAGCATTACATCAAAGAGAGAAAATGACATCATATCTGACAGTATGTACAGTGTGTGTTATTCCATTGGCGTCATCAATGCCCTCCTCCTCTCCATGCTGCTCCTGCTCCACGACCGCTCCCTCTTCCACCTCCTCTACTACCTCCCCCACCTGCCCCACCACCTGCTCTTCCTCTACCTCTACCTCCACCACCATCTCTTCCTCCACCTCCACCTCTACCACCATCTCTTCCTCCACCTCCACCTCTCACTTTCCTCCTCACACCACTAGACTGTTCTGTGTCATCTCCATCGTCACCTCTAGGCTTTTTCCTCTTTTCTCCTTGTTCCTTCATTTCCTGAGAAACAGAAAGGGAGAGAGAGAGAGCGATGATGAGGGGTTAACTACTGATTTTACAACTGCTGCAATGGGTCAGAAACTGCGGAGATGGGCAGTCTTTTGATTAGTAAAAAAAAACACTGATTAGTAGGTACTCACAATCCTGGCAATTCTCTGGGCCTCGCTGACTCTCTCCACCAACATCATCACTTCCTCCTCCTGCGTGGGGAAGGCGGGCAGCTTCTTCCCAATCAGGGTTTCGATTCGCTGGAACAGCTCTACGTCATACCTAAGAATATGAAGAATATGTAAATAACCCCAAAAATGGAGGGCTCTCGACAACTTGAACTAATAACAGGGTTCCCACGCCTTCTGAAACATCAAATTCAAGCACCTTTCAAGGACTTTCAAGACTCAATTCCCTCAAATTCAAGGACCCAACACGGCATAGTTTGAGACAGATCTAGATGAGAATTTATATAATAGGAACTATCCGCTCACAGACAACAATTAAAAAGAGAGGCTTGAGAGTGTGAACACTAGATGGTCTCTTGCCTTCTCTAACATAGCACAGCAAAACAATATATTGTGAAATATGAGTAAAGTTAAGGAGAGACTTATTACAGAGACTTATTTACTAGTTGACGAGCTAAGTAAAACATTTTTGAATATATATTTTAAAAGAAATTAGAGAGAGAGAGAGAGACACTTTCAATGACCCATGTCTATTTTTAAATACTTTTAAGACTGTGATATTTTTTTCAAATTCACAAACTTTCAAGGATTTCAAGGACCCGTGGGAACCCTGTAATAAGTAACAGGTTTGAATGAGACTGGTATTGTAGATTTCAATAACGACTTTTCCTGTCAGGGAACTTCTTGTGTGGAGAATAAGAGGGTGAGTAAATAGTACCGTATTTTCCGCACTATAAGGCGCACTTAAAAGCCTTTAATTAAAAAAAAAAAAAAACGACAGTGCGCCTTATAACCCGGAGCGCCTTATATATGGATCAATTGGTTAATTTGTTGATCCATACTGGTTGTACACGGCGCTCAAGGCGCTGTCAAAATGTTTCAGTACGACTGGTAAACTACAAAGCCGCACCGCTTGCAGCATTACGGTAATCAGTAAACACCGGTATACTGTGCTTACTCACAGTCCCACACCACAAGACCCCAAGTAAAGAAGACTAAACAGAGTTTCCGAGGGAACAAAGTGAGATTCTTGGTGCTTTCAACTTGAAGTTTTAAAGTACCCACTCGATATAATAAACAACAGTTTAACAATCACTAAACACTTATCATTTGTGTATTGGATTCATTATTCTCGTTTGCCGGAGGCTACCGGTAAGGGAGGGTTGACTTGTAAACATAGTTTCGTTTTAGCTCGTGTTCAAAAGCAAGAACTGTGTGTTCATCTAGTTATGTGTAGTTATGTGTTTTTAGCATGTCGATGTTCTCCCAGTATGTTGTCATGTTATTAAAATACAGTTTAGACCTTCGTAGCGATGTGTTTTGTTAGCTGTTAGCCGCTAGCAGCGTTTGTTGTGGTTTGGTCAGAGTCACTTTTCTCCCATTCAGTGTTTGAGGTGAACCAACATTCAAATAGAATACCACTCTGGCCATGTCGGAGATTTCATTTTTATGGCTTGAGGCCCACAGTACAGAGGACTGGACCTCCATGGCAACAACTACAAATACAAATAATGGGAAACACCAGCATTAACAACGGTGATAGTAGGCCTCTATACATGCCCCCGATACACAAAGGGTGAACAATGCACAAAACTGTCACACCTTTGTTAATCATTGAGGGTGCGGGTGGGCCCCCACACCTCCACAGCCCTCAGCCTCAGCACTGGGTCCCCCCAGGGCTGCGTGCTAAGCCCCATCCTCTACAACCTCTACACCCACGACTTCACCCCCGTCCACCCCAGCAACTACCACCATGCATGACTGGTTGGTCCATTCCAGTCGTTATGTTTACTCTTCTTGGTTTTGATGGAGAATCGAATGTTGTCGTGCGATTTTAGATCGGCGGGGTCGTCAGTGTTGATTGACAGGTAGAGCTGGGTGTCGTCCGCATAGCAGTGGAATGAGATCTTGTAGCGTTGAGGGATTAGACATAGGCATGTAGAGGGAGAACAAGATGGGACCGAGGATGGAGCCAGCTGCAAAGAACTACCGTACAGCACTTAAGGCAAAAATAACCCTCAAAATGTGCTATCCTCACCACTGTGTGTCTCACAACAATGCCGATGGAGAACCATTGCTCGAGAGCCATCAATGATCCCATTGACCATTATTATATGTAATAAGCTACATTTAAGAATCAAAAACATCATCTTGGGTTGAATGTCTGCAGCAGGCAAGATGATTTCCTGTTGTCACACAGTAGAACCAGTTTCTCTACTTGAGGCTTGACATGGGTGTGGTTTCAGGCGGGATTTGAACTCACAACCTTCCGATCACAAGTCCAACTGAATATCCACAGTGTTTCTCAACTGGCCAATTCTAAAAAGACGAAAAAGATGCTTTACGAAAAAGAGCATATTTGAGAACATCTCATTTGAGATTTCAATGTCTGCAACTGAAGTGCTTTTCTGACCAGAGAAGAGTTCATTTTAAATGACTTTGGATAGAAACTGATGGCTGTGTTGTTAACAGCCACGCCCCCTGTTTCATACGCTGTGATCACCACGCTAATGTGTAATTAACTATTCACATTCATGAGCCTGAACAATTGTGTGCCAACAATTCAACTGGGACATGATCTGAAAAAGGCACACATGGGAATCCTAATAGCATGATTGAATTGAGGTTATCTTCCATTATCATCAGAATTTCTCTGCTGTGACATGTTGTTGTGGTGTCTCTTGGTACCCACGGTCACCACCTAGTGGCATCCACTGTTACTGCTACCCCAAAGAGTAGCACTTACTTTATTGATAGAAATGAATGCCACCATTTGAGGTAACTGTAATGTGAAGCTAGGTGGACTGACACTGTTTAAATGGGTTTTTTTCATTAAAAAAGAAAAAAACAAGAATGGTTGTTGTATATTCCAGTTACAGCTACCCCAACAAAAAGCACTTACTGTCAAACAACTGGTGAATGCTTCTGTTAAAGTTGCTGTCCTGGTACGACATCTCATAATGATGTTTGCCACAGGTAATTGTTGGGCTTCTAGTTAATGTGAATGAATGAATGTGTGCATTGTGCAATTCTGCAATAGCAACACAAATAAAGTTTTTTCCCCAAGGAAAACATGTTTGCTATTTCTGCCCTAGTTTTTTATTTATTTATTATTTTTTTAAATAAAAAAAAACCTTATTGATTAATCGATAATTGATCGTTAATTCGTTACGATTATCGAACAAAAAATGTTGATCGTTTGCCCACCCCTACCTGGAACACAACTTGATATTGTACAATGAATCTATTAAAAAGCCAGGATGGATGAATTTACGAGTTGCCTTAAATCTAGGTATACATATGTGGTGGTTTCAATGGGAATGAGCACCTGTTCACAGCAGAGTGCTTCAATCCTGAGACCAACCAATGGACTCTGATCGCACCCATGAGAAGCCGACGCAGTGGGGTGGGGGTCATCGCCTATGGGGAGCAGGTCTACGCGGTGAGACCTACATAAAAATACACAATAAATCTATGCTCAAGTTCTGATATTCTGTTATTGACCCACATTTCTCCTATCCTCTCTTAGGTGGGCGGCTTTGATGGAGACAACCGTCTGCGAACCGCAGAGTGCTACAATCCCCAGACCAACACCTGGCGTGCAGTTCCCACCATGTGCGTCCCAAGGAGCAACTTTGGCATCGAGGTGGTGGATGATCTTCTGTTTGTGGTGGGCGGCTTCAATGGCTTCACCTTGAATGTGGAGTTCTACGATGAGAAGACAGATGTGTGGTATGACGCCCATGACATGGGCATCGTCCGCAGTGCCGTTAGCTGCTGTGTGGTGCACGGACTGCCCAATATGCACGAGTATGCTGCCCCGCAGAACCCCCGGGAGGAGCTCAAACTGTCCACCTCCAGACGCATCCTTACTGTCTGACACCATATCTACCCACCATTACCCCCCATCCCTACAGTCTGAAAGCATTTTGAGTTGGAGGGGGGAGAGCACTCACAGAGGAGTGAGATCAGGATGAGAGTGGATTGAGGAGCTGAAGAAGGCAAGTAAGAAGAAGGGAGGGATGAGAGAAAATGGGGATTTGGGTTGACAAAAAAACAAAAGCAAGCATGGACATTTGAAGACCTATTTGTATTTACTGTTAGTGGAAAAGCGATTATTGATATTTTCCTGAAGTACACACTCATCTTAGTATTATTTTTGATTATTTATGAATTTATTTATTTGATAATTTGTTTAGATTTTTGTATCCTGAAAGTTACTGGACTTAAGTTTTGGGTACTGTAGTCAAACATTGCACTTACAACATGAATCTCCACACAAAATACTGCCAAACTGACTACAACTCCAATCAGGGTTTATCAGCTGGCAATTCGTAGTCCTGTTTGAGAATTGTAATTCACCATGGTATGAGCCATGAATTACTACAAGGTATAACAAAACTATTTCTTAAACTCTTTTCCACTTTTAGAGAGACACTATAAAACTGTCTAGTTCTTTCTTAGAATGTAAATTTAATTGAAACATTTCTTGAAGTTATTGTTAGTTACTGATGAAGTATGATTGTTATTGAAATGCTATCTTTAGTTGTTTGTTGATGTCTGTCCATCATGAATAACTTTTTTTCCCATACAATCTATGCATTTTTTTCTATCCTTCATTCTCACTCTTCTGAATTATTATATTTTATACTGTAGTTAAAGTTCAGTTGAAATACCAACTCAGAGCACTTTGTTTTTGGACAAGCCACTGTGTCTGTGTTGACTGTCATTATTACTGTGTGTCTTGAAAGAGCATTAAAACATTTTATTATTCACACTAGCCAAGTCTATTGTCCTTCCTGAGTATGTCTTCTTTGGGGAGGGATGGAGGGAGGGGTGATATACAATATGATATCATAGCAGGGGAGGCTAGTAGAGGTAGAAATCAGAGGATGGGCTCATATATATTCTGCTGCTGTGCCAGTGAGTACACACTCCAGCGCCTCGTCGGAGCAGCAGCCGCCACAGCGGTGCACGGACACGCAGGACGGCACGAAGAGATGGTGCGTCTCCCCCGGCAACTCCCGCCACACCTCCACCAGCGTGTCCCTGGGCTCACAGCCGCTCCGAGAGTAGACCTCCATCCACCTCCGCACTGACACACAAAGATATGGAGAGATATGAAGAAAGAAAGATGGGTGTGTGTGTGTGCGTGTGTGTGCGTGTATGGGTGTGTGTGTGTGTGCGTGTGTGTGCGTGTATGGGTGTGTGTGTGCGTGTATGGGTGTGTGTATGCGGTCATTACTCTCATAGTTAGAGCTTTGCTGAGTCAAGTTAGACACGTCCTCTTGCATGTCCCCCTCCTCACGTGTCCCCCCCCCCTCAATCAGGATTCAGAACATCCCATTCCACTGACACATGCCTTCTCTATTTGAACGAGTGCCTTATTCCAAAGTGCTTTACAATGGCCTCTCATTCACCCATTCATACATTACATTCACACACACCAATGGCGGCAAGCTACCTTGCAAGGTGCCGGCCCGCTCATTGGGAGCAATTTGGGGTTCAGTATCTTGCCCCAAGGATACTTTAACATGTGGAGCCGGGGATTAAACCGTTGACCTTGCGATCGTTACACGCCAGCCCTACCTCCTGAGCCGCAGCCGCCCCGGACTTTGTCACGCGTGGTATCAACCAATGAAAATGCGTAGGGGCGTGGACAACATGCAAGATACGCCCCCATATATTTGCATACAGGTCTGATAAAGTGGAAAAGAAAGAATGAATGTGGAAAATGTTATATCCTAACTAGGTATGTTAATATAACTAAATATACTTTCTATATAGTAGAGCAAGCAGGAGCTGGAGACCGTGTTACTGTAGTGGTGATAACTTTATTAGTCAACAACGGAAACGGATAACACGTCATACATATATACTAGGCAGTACCCGGATGCCCCACAAGGTGGTAGTATAAGTACATGACAACTCCTCCCCACTTAATGAACAAGTAGGCTCACTAACAAACCCTTGAAATTAACAATCGCTCAGAACTCCAATCACAACAACAAGATCACTTTGTTAACTAGTTATAAACCATTCATCTTATTCTAAGGGAATGAGTTACGGACTACTCAAACCCTGACATGACCCAGGGGATTATTATGCCCCATTCTTGAGGGTCTGTCACATCCCTACTACAGATCCAGGCGTTTCGGCGGTCGCCGCTCTCTCTGTGACTGGCGATGAGTAGTACGGCCATCCGGCAGAACTACACTGTCTGTATCCGGAACAGGTTTCGGTGTGGAACACGGCGACAGTTCTGTCTCCGATACAGCGGTGAAAGTGGATCCAGAGTCAACAGGCTCCACTGTACCTGGTGTATCCTGGATGAGTGTGCTCTGGATTGGGCTGCCCCGGTTGCTTGGCTCAGCAGCCACCACTGGTGTGTTTTCCCCAGGTGTTGCAGACCCCGCGAGAAGCTGGTCGGTGTGTCTCCTCCAGACTAGGTCATCCTTGGTCCGCACTGTATAAGACACCGGCCCGGTCTGTTCCAGGACTGTAGCAGGCGTCCACTTAGCTCGGTTGTTATAGTTACGTGCCAGTACACGGTCACCGGGCCGGAAGGTCCTTTCTTTTGCTCTCTGCTCACGTCTCTTGACCTGAGCCTGTTGTTTCAGGTGCACAGTCTCTTTGGTCTTTGGGGGTTTCAGAAGGTCGAGATTGGTGCGGAGTTGTCTCTTCATGAGAAGTGCTGCCGGCGCGACTTGAGTGGTTGAGTGCGGTATATTTCTGTATGACAGCAGAAACCTATTGAGCCGCTGGTGGAGAGATCCTTGTCCCTGTGAGGCCTTCAGGCCGTTTTTCATGCTCTGAACAAATCTCTCTGCTAATCCATTTGTGGATGGGTGATAGGGGGCAGAGCGGATGTGTTGTACTCCGTTTGCCTCCAGGAATCTCTCAAACTCTTGTGAGACGAATTGGGGCCCGTTATCGCTCACCAGCTGTTCTGGAAACCCGAATCGACTGAACATCTCTCCTAGTTTCTCGATGGTTTTCTCTGCTGTGGTCGATCTCATTATCGCCACTTCCGGCCACTTACTGTGGGCATCAACCACCACCAGGACATCCTCTCCTCCATCGGGTCAGCGAAGTCCACATGAACTCGCTGCCATGGTGCCTCCGGCCAATCCCACGGATGGAGGGGAGCTGGCTGCGGCATGCAGCGCACCTGCTGGCATGACGTACATGTTTTCACAGTCTCCTCGATCTGACCATCCAGTCCAGGCCACCAAAAGTAGCTTCTCGCAAGCTCCTTCATGCGGACGATCCCACTATGTCCTTCATGTAGCTGCAGTAGTAGCCTTTTCCGTAACACAGGCGGAATAATCACCCGGCGTCCCCAGAGGAGACATCCTGCCTGCACAGACAGTTCACTCCTTCTTGTGAGGTAGGGCTTGAGCTCGGGAAGGTCTCCCCTCCTACCGGTGATCAGTACATCCATCAGCGTTGACAATACAGGGTCATTCCGGGTGTGTCTCTTCACTTGAGCTGCTGTGATGGGCGCTTCCTCAACTTGACTGAAGTAGAAAATGCCGGTCCGTGTCGGCTCGGCACGGACCACAGGCAGGGGTAGTCTCGAGAGGCCATCCGCATTGGCGTGCATCTCCGACTTGCGGTATTTGATGTCGTAGTCATGAGCAGACAACAACAAGGCCCATCTTTGCATCCTTCCCGCCGCCAGGGATGGAATGCCGGTGTGGGGCCCGAAGATTGTTGTGAGGGGCTGATGGTCTGTCAGGAGAACAAACTTTCTCCCAAAGAGATAGTGATGAAATTTTTTTACTCCAAACACAATCCCCAGTGCTTCACGTTCTATTTGTGCATAGCCGCTCTCAGCCTTGCTGAGTGTACGGGAGGCGAATGCAATTGGCCGTTCCTCCCCGCTGGGCATGATGTGTGAAACAACTGCTCCCACCCCATATGGGTAGGCATCACACGCCAGTTGTAGGGGCAGTGCGGGGTCAAAATGTGTCAGGGCGTCAGATTCCAGCAGCGCCCGTTTCGTTATCTCAAACGCAGCCTCACATTGTTGAGTCCATACCCAGGCTTGCCCGTGGCACAGCAGCTGATGTAGGGGTCGCAGTAGAGAAGACAGGTTCTGGATAAACTTCCCGTAGTAATTGAGGAGCCCCAGATAAGAGCGGAGTTGACTCACATTTTGAGGTGCTGGTGCTTCCACGATGGCCTTGGTTTTGGATGGAGCCTTGTGCAAGCCCTCCGCGTCAATCACGTGACCCAGATACTCGACGGAAGACTGGAAAAACTCACACTTTGACTTGCGAACTTTTAATCCATATTCTTCCAGTCGCTGCAGAGTGGCCTCCAGGTTCCCCAGATGTTCCTGTTCTGTCCTTCCAGTGATGAGTATGTCATCCAAATAACATTGGACCCCGTCTAAGCCGCTCAGTATCTGCTCCATCGCACGCTGGAAGAGAGCCGGTGCAGACGTAATCCCGAAAGGTAGTCTGCAGTATCGGTACAGGCCCTTGTGAGTGACTATGGTGAGCAGGTCTCTAGATTTCTCGTCGACCTGCATCTGTAAGTAGGCTTGGTTGAGGTCGATTTTACTGAATCTTTGTCCTCCAGCCAAGCCTGTGAACAGGTCCTCTATGCGAGGGAGTGGATAGTGTTCAGCCTCTAGCACAGGGTTCAGGGTGACTTTAAAATCTCCGCAGATTCTCACCGAAGTATCTTTTTTAATGACTGGTACGATGGGAGTGGCCCACTCACTTCGACTGATGGGCTCCAGCACCCCACTCTTGACCAATGATTCCAGCTCAGCTTCCACTTTTGGCTTTATGGCGTATGGGACTTGTCTCGCTTTCAGGAACTTGGGTCTGCTGTCTGGCTTGATGTTCAGACTGACTATGATGTCCTTCATTTTTCCAAGTTCCTCTTTGAACACCTCCGCATGTTTGTTCAGGATAGCAGTCAGAGGGGATTCCCCTTTGTTCAGCATGTGAACCTTGGGCCAGTCCAGTCGGAGTTCCGCCAGCCACGAACGGCCTAGCAGAGATGACAAGCCGCCCCCCACGACGTACAGTGGTAGGTGTTCGGTTTGCCCATTCACCTGGACTGTGACATGGATGACCCTTGGTTGGCACTGACTCGCCGGTGTAGGTTCTCAGTTTGAGTTTCGTTGGTTGTAGTGGCAGATGCGGCAGGGTTTCTTTGTAGACAGCATACGATATAAGAGAGACTGCTGCCCCAGTGTCTATTTCCATCCGCACTGGTTTCCCCTCCAGCAGTGGAGTTTCGAAATAACCCCCTGCACCTCCCACTACTGACAGGACATACACAGGTTCCTCGTCTGATGAGCTGCTGAGATTAGCCGTAGCTTGGCTAGGTTGTACACTATGCACAGGCTGTCTCTTTTGGAATCTGTATTTTGACTTATTGTTGTCCAGACTAGGATTTTTAATCAGTCCCTTACTTTTGCATGCCCGTTCAATGTGACCTTTTTTTCCACACTTCCTGCAGTCCACATCCTTACTCCAACACTCAGCAGCCAAATGTCCACTCTTGTCGCATCTGTAACATTTGCTCTGGGTACCTCTGTCCTCTGCGGAGACTCTGTGCAGCTTACCGCTCTCACTGAGCTGATGAGCGTCCTTGGTCGCTAATTCCATGGACACACTCACTTCAATAGCTCTTTCCAGGGTAAGTGCACTTTCAGTTAAGAGGCGTTTCTGGGCAGCCTCACTCCTGAGGCCGCACACAAGCCTGTCCCGTATGGTGTCGTTCAGTACATTGCCAAATTCACAATGCTCTGTCAGCCTTCTAAGGGCAGCCACAAATGTCACTACTGACTCCCCCTCCTCTTGGTTCCTTTTATGGAAGCGAAACCGCTCCGCAATCACCAGGGGCTTTGGTGAAAAGTGCTCTGACAGGGTTTTCACAATAGCAGCATAGTTTTTAGTCCCAGGTTTGTCAGGCTGGACTAGTGCACGGAGCAAATTATATGCTTTAGGTCCCATGACACTCAAAAACGTCGGCACCAACTTCACCCCTTCAATGCCATTTGCTGCTGCAAAGTACTCAAAACGTTCAGTGTAGGAGTTCCACTGCTCCGTACCTTCCTCAAAGGGGCCGATGCTTCCCAATATCCCCGCCATAATAACAGCTGGGATAGGCTGGGCTGGTTCAGCTGGCTGCCGCTGTTCGCCGTCAGACATGCGTCGCTTTCACTGCCGGTGCTAGCAATGCTAATGTTGTTAGCATACCTTGATAGCCTGGCTCCGTCGTAACGTCTCCTAACTCTACTAACTCTACTAAACCGACGAAAACACACGTAAGTCTCGCCGATCCTCGTCGCCACTTGTTATATCCTAACTAGGTATGTTAATATAACTAAATATACTTTCTATATAGTAGAGCAAGCAGGAGCTGGAGACCGTGTTACTGTAGTGGTGATAACTTTATTAGTCAACAACGGAAACGGATAACATGTCATACATATATACTAGGCAGTACCCGGATGCCCCACAAGGTGGTAGTATAAGTACATGACAGAAAGGAAAGAATGAATGTGGAAAAGAAAGAATGAATGTGGAAAAGAAAGAATGAATGTGGAAAACAATGTGGAAAAGAAAGAATGAATGTGGAAAAGAAAGAATAAATGTGGAAAAGAATAAATACATATAGAAATGTATTGCGATATACTGTGTGTATTTGTATGTGTATTTGTTCATACATTCATTTATGTGTGTATATATTTATTGTTAATTTTGTCAGACTTGGTCCTCCATATGTTGGAGCCCATTCCTAGTGAGTCAAACCTCCTCTCGTATTTGACCATCGTCATACTGTTGATTATTTTATTATTTTAATAAATTTTCCTTAATTATTTGGCTTTCTCATCACTTAATGTTTAAACAGAGATGAACATTGAAATGATTTTGTACACAATGTATTAATTATTCATATATTCATGTTGAACAGCATGTAATATCTAGCTTCTCAGGGACCTCTTAATAGCCTTTGGTATTACATTTAGTGCAAATAGCATAGATGAGGAAATGTCAACGTCTGAGGTGGAGAGCCTCCCCTGGGGGATTAACACCAGATCTAACAAAGCAGTCCCCTGACTGACAGCCTTCTCATGCCACAGAAACCTTACTTTAGAATTCTTTAGAGTTTTGCACACTTTTCATACCAGGATCTGACCATTCATTATCTCCATTGTTGTCTTTGTCTCTCTACATCTTTAGATCTACATCTCTTTGTCGGTGGGGCAGTTTTACCATGGCTCCACCTACTCAGTGCATCAGTCAGGGAGCCTGATTCTGCTGGGCCTTCACATGGCCTCCTGGAATCAGATCCTGGATCCTTGGCTCTACATCTTACTGAGGCGAGCAGTGCTGCGCAGAGTTTGTCATGTCATCCAGAAAGACAGATCTACCATAACACAAAGCTCCTGTACAGACTCACGCAGACGGGACATCAGTCTACATTGACTTGTGAACACAAGACCCCAACTTCTGGAGCATGGAGACACACTGAAAAGTACTGAGGCAAGGAGAAGACATACACTTTATTCACCAATAAACAACTGTAATTTGAGACACTGGGACAAATGCTATCTATGCACATATAATCAACATGCATGTGGATGTGGACATATCAAACTCCAACAGAAATAGAAACTTTGTAATGCAGATTACATGGGACAGTCAACTCATTAACAAATATAGTTTGTAAACAGGTGTGGTGACCAGGTATATACTACTAAGACCTGTGTGCTGATGATAGTCTATGTTTTGAAATCAAATACTTTCTGTATTGTAAAAGTCTATATACCACCTCACTGTACTGTTTGCTGTAAATTACACAGGTGTTGGGTCTACTGACAATAAAAACAACTGTAGGCATGTTTATTTATCAACTTTTCTGAACATTTCCAGAGGGATATTCCCAGATGAGACTATTTGAATTTAAGTCACACAGTGTAAATGAGTAATACTATTCATACATACTACTATTCTATTTTGATAGTTGTTTAAGTGATTATCTAGTGATATTCACCTTACCAGTTTTAAGCAGCACTTCACAATCATTGACCAAACAAATGACGTTAACTGAACCAGCAAATCCATAGGGCGGGGCAAAGGATGGGTTCCCTTCAACACCATGAGATCGTCCAATTGAATTGAGTCATGCGTTTAATGAGCGTTCAAAGCACCAAATGGCTGAGCTGACTGAGGAAAAACTAGGCGGTGCTTGGAGGTCGCACTGCAATAACATTCAATATGGAGTAGCCTACAGAAAATTGTCTGGCACGCATTGTTGTATTCTCAAATATTTATCGATATTTACCACACATCTGTATTATACTTTCCGCTCGGCCTTGAATGTGTACTAACGGAACTCCATCGTTAATCTATTTCAATGTTGTTGTTTTTATAAATTGATGCAGAGGCGTTGTTCAGTCAATCATCTGCCGCGGAGACACCAAACTCAAAACTGTTTGAAACTATTGTAACATTGGGATACTGTTACCATTTTGAGAGGCTACGTTATCAGCCCCTCAACGCATTCAGCTGCCGGTGGTGATTCTAATTGATATCGAAGCCTGCTGTTCATCCGTGGATTTTTTTTGTAGACAGGGTTACTAGGTGAAAGGTTAGGGAAATCCCTGTCAAATAGTTCGCTGTCGGGTCTTGCATAGGTAAGTACACTTTCACTATTGACCAACTGAGAACACGTGGTAATCACCCATGTTAGTCAAATGAACCGATCAAAAGTTAATGGACAGTCTCATTTACTTCCTTTCCACATGCCATCCCGACAATGTAACAATTTTTATTTAACCTTACTTATCAAGCTCATCCAGGTCTTCAATGGAGACCTGATACTCTCTGACTATCCACGCGTGTATTTCCTCTCCATACAATTCCAAACTCCCCTGTTACCTCCTAACAACACCCATGTCCCTCACCCATCCCATCATAATGTCTGTATTTCCTCCTCTTCATGCCCTCCACTGGAAGGATGCACAATGTGGCGAGTGCCTCATTGTCTCTGGGTTCTCTGGGTCTGCTGCGTAGCTGTGTGTCCCATGTGTAAGAATACACACACACACACGCACACACACACGGGACACACACAGCAGTAAAGGCTGGAACAATCCTGGTAGATGGGTTAGTGTGTGTGTGTGTGTGAATGAATGTATATTCATATTCTGGGAAAAGCTCCCTGCATTGCATGTAATCATAACTCAGAAAAAGCCTGTCAGGCATCTGCACTGTCAAACAAGGAGTTAGCCAAGATAAACCTAGTGCTTTATTCCACAACAGATAAAGTAAAACAGGATGCCACTCTGTTGTCTTACATGGATATAGTGCCAGTGAAACGGCGAAGACCTAAAGTGGATAATCCAGCAAAACACAAAACAAGGGATCTGACGGTCAAGTACTACATTCAGAATGAGACTGGAAAACTCCCGGTCTGCAAAGCGTCATTCATGAGCATTTTTTATAAGTATCCTATAGGCTAGGTGCACAATCTCCACTACTTCCTGAAAGGCAACTGGTTAGTGTGTAGGCCGCAGGGCTCGGCGGGAGCGGCAGCTCATCATCACCATATCAGATGACTCAGATGAGGAGCCGGTGACTCTGAACCCCAGCAGCCCCGTCCTGGTCCCCGACGAACACGACGAGGACGTCAGCATCCTGGAGGTGTGACCTCACACGACCCCCGACCTCATCTGACCCCTGGCTCAGACCCTGGTCCATTGATAGTGACAGTTCACACACACTGGCTTGGTCAGATCTTATTTAAAGGACCAATTGGGATTAGTACATCCATTTTTGTTTACTTTTAAATGAAAGCCTATAGCCGTTGACTGATAATTAATGCCCTAGGATTGCGCCATTGACTTGCTGCCCGGAGCACCCCTTCCTAGCAGCCGCCTGTACAGCATCTCTAAACCCGAACGGGAGGCCATGGAGTGTTACATCAATGACTCCCTGGCTGCTGGCCTCATCCGCCCCTCCTCCTCACCCGTGGGCGCTGGTTTCTTTTTTGTGGTTAAAAAGGACAAGACGCCCCGCGGTGGTGTAGCGGTCTAAGCACTGGCCGCTAGTGCATGCTGCCCACCGGGGCCGGGGTTCGTATCCCGGCTCGCCAGATCCAGATATGGCCGAGGCACACGGGAAGCGGCATATTGTCCGGCCGCTTCCGAGGGGGGTATAGGAGTAGTTCTGGACTAGGATCCGTCGCGCAACACCGCCCCCGTCTGGTGTCGGAGTAACGGTACTGGGCTCGAGGAGCCAGTCAGCCTAGTCTGCCTGGCGGCCTCCTCTGGGACTGCCGACCACGGGGTCGTGCGGCGGATCCTTCGCAATAGGCAGGGGATAATTGGATGCTAAGTTGGGTTAAATTGGCTACCAAATTGGGGGAAAAGGGGATAAAATCTGAAAAACAAATAAAAAAAAAAAAAAAAAAAAAGGACAAGACTCTGCGGCCCTGCATAGATTACAGGGGGCTTAATAACATCACCATCAAAAATTATTACCCTTTACCCCTCGATTCTCTCCAGGGAGCCACAGTGTTCACGAAGCTCGACCTCCGCAACGCCTACCACCTGGTTCGTATACGAGAGGGGGATGAGTGGAAGACAGGGTTCAACACCCCTTTAGGCCATTTTGAATACCTGGTCATGCCTTCTGGCCTCACTAATGCCCCTGCTGTGTTTCAGGCCTTAGTCAACGATGTCCTCAGGGACATGATAGGCCTTTTTGTTTTATCTTAATTTGCCTGTCTACCGACCACTCCGCCTGCCTGACCCCCTGCCTGTCTGCCTACCTGCCTGATCCCCTGCCTGTCTGACTACCTATCTACCTCCAGCCTGCTCCTCCTGACACCCCAACCCTACAATAAATCATTATTATTGTTGTACTACCTGCTCCTAGAACAGAAGACAGGCACTCATCAATATCCAATGACAACACCAGGACACACATCATTCATTTAAGGGACCAGCAGTTGTGGAGGTAGATAGCATTAGCATCTGATTAGAGGTAGATAGCATTAGCATTGCATCTGATTAGACGGTACCTTTCATGAGACCCATAGCTTCCACATAATGCACATAAGCTCATCTCTCTATAGATAAGCTCATCTTTCTATATAATAGAAAGCTAGACAGGAAATGCAGGGTGTTATGAGTTAATCATTCTTCACACTATGTGCTATAAGAGAGAGACAGCTAACGTCCATGAAGATCGTCTGATTAGAGCGCAACCCTGGTTTAACACTAGAGAGTTTTGCTTCAAGGTGAAACCGCAAGCATTCCCACCCCCCCCGTTTCCCTTGGCCAAATCACTCTTCTTCTCCAAAGTGTCCAATTCCCAATTTCCCGTTCGGCAGCCGAACCGTCTCAGAACCCAGGGACAACACGTTGGGGCCAGCCCAGATTCTTCCGGGTCTTTTTTTGCGCAACAACAAAACCAACCAAAACACCAGCCAGGGGACAGCCACTGTGGTTGAGATAAAAGCAAATCATCCTGATAAAATTACCCTCAATCATAGAGAGAGCTATTAACTTTTAAAATTCTGCTGACTACTGTGCCAGCGGTAAAGGATGTGGAGCGTGCGGCTCTTAGTGAGATGAGGATGAAGAGAATGTGGGACAGAGACTCAAGTGGAGGATGCAGGGGACAAAGGGATGGGAGGGAGGAGGGATAACTACTCCAAGGACAACTTGTACAGTGGAGGACATGACACTAGGATTTGACTTAATCAACAGAGATTAGTAATATTCAATATTGATGCATGATGAGACATTTTCAGTCAACATATGTTGATATTGTTAGAATAAAGTGTATTATTTTGATATTGAAATATATTGTCAGAAGATGTGGGAACTCCAGTCATATCTATAGCAATGTTACAATCGAAATCAGCTACCCAGCTAATTCAGGGAGAGTCAATGACTGTCCATTGTCCCTTTGAAATAAACAAATAAATAAACGAGAGGACGTGGTTTATGGTGAATTAAGTCAGCGCCGAGGGGCGTTGTTGACTTTGTTTCACGATGAAACAAAGACTCCAGTGACTGATTGCTTTTATACAACTAGGACAAGAAAACAATAAAACCTTTTTGTGATAGATTATGTTTGTTCCTGTTTGTTTCTGTGCCCTGCACTCAGAAATCTAGTTCTCAAATCTACTGTTCCACTGTTGTCAAGGTAACGTGATTAATATTATTATATTCATCATTAATTCAATATAAGGTTGGCGATACACAGACATGTTAACTCTATGGCAGTGTAACTATGGAAACAGCCAGCACAGTATGAGACACTACCTGTACTTGTTATAACAAAGTTATTGTGAGCAACATGTTATGGTCTGACAGTGGACTATGTGTGTCTTCAATCCAGAAACGTGTAATTTACTTGTACAGCTTGTAAGCTTCAAGGTGAAACCGCAAGCATGATTGCTGATTAGACAGCATGACTATTGCACTGTGTGCCTTAAGATGGTCACAATAAAAGGCCACTAAAAAAGGTGCAGATTATGAAACCATTCAACTATTGGTACAACATGTGTCAGCCTACAGATAAACCCTCACACCTTGTTAGACCTCGTGTCCTGTCCGACACAAACGATCCAGAGACGCTACGAAGATACAAACAAAACAAAAAGTCCCTATTCCTGATCCTGACTCCCTGCCTGCCAGCTGAAAACTCCCTGCTGATGAATCTGTGTATCAGCTGTTGTTGTGAAGGAGAGGGGGGAGTTGTTACTCCACTTAGGCCTGATCCTGACCCTCTGAGTACTGAGTGTGTGTGTGTCTATGACCACCTACATATAATAATCTGGCTATGTTTATGTGTACTGGGAGACACTGCTGTGTACCCTGAGTGTAGCGTGTAAACCACGTTAAATCAAGGCCTGCGTATACCGGGGGTCAGGCAAACAATAACAAAATTATACCGGGAACTGTTTTCAGGCACTTTACCGTCATGTCTGTGAGAAAAGGGCTTCTGACAGATGGGCTACTTACTATGAGACTAGCGGACATGCTAGATAGCTAATGTTGGTAATGGAAACCAGTCTAGCTTAGGTTGCTCCAGAAGAAGTTAGCCAGGCGAGCTAGCCGCCTTGTCGAGCAGTGAACAGCAGTTACAGTTGCTATATCATATATAGTTGTTATATGAGGTAGGTCTTATAGCTATAAATGTATTATAGCTCCCTAGTGGGAAATAACCACTAGAACGACCCTCCAAGTCAGAGTTCCAACTGGGAAACTCGGACCAGTATGAAGATCCCCGAGTTAAAGAGTTGTGACATTCTACTGTCACCTTTCACCTTCTTGTCAGAAAACAGATGCTGATTTAGACATTAATGCTAAAACAATTAATTAAAAATAATAATACCTTAATTTGTATAGCGCCTTTCTTACAAAGTGCAACAAACAGTAGTACTATTCATCTTTCTGTACAATTTCAAGATATTTAATTATTAACAATCACATGTGTATGTATGTTTGTAGTTTGTTAACGTTCATTATGGATTGCTCATTGGTTGAAGAATTGTTCCCACTTCATGTGTATGTATGTGTGTGTGTGTGTGTGTGTGTGTGTGTGTGTGTGCATGTGTGTGTGTTTCATCTCTCTCTGTGTGTGAGGCCTCTGTAGGGTTTGAGTGGTCATCGGGGTGTGTGATAAGTGTCTGCTCTGCGTTGAGTGGAATGTTTTGAATAAAAGCCAAATGATTTAAGTTGAACACATTACCCCAGTTTAGGCGGTTTAGCCCACAACTAACACAAGCTGTTCTTTAACCCTGTCACGGCGGTGATTGGTGAATACATACAGTACAGTAGAATACATTATACAACACTCCTGTGGATACGCTTTTCTGGATGGGATCTTAAGCGATCTGGGCCAGATACTAATATATTATAGATGTTCCGCCCTCTGGTCGTGACATGCGCGCTGATACTGCATCACTTCTCTTGTTAGTTTTAAGCATGCACCAGTGGTGTTTCTGGTGCCAACGTGTGTTATGGTTCTGGACATTTTCAGGTCATACCCGTGAGGGCTAATACCGCCGAGACCTCACGTTGACAACCAGTGAAGGACCACTAGGACAGACGGGGCGTCTTGGATTCGCTCTGAGGAGGACCAGGGAGAGAAATGCACCGAGCTTTCCGTACAAAGGCTCTCTCCCTGTAGAGGCAAATTCATATAGCGAGAGGACACATTCTACTACTGCATGTATCACAACATTCTACTACTGCATGTATCACCTATTAATGTGTCTTAATACTGTACAATGTACATATTGTGTAGCTAACTCTCAGAGAGCAAGTGGAGTGTTGTGCGTGCACATGAAACTACTATGTCCTGGCTGGAGTTTTTCAGTCTACCAAAATACACATCAGTAGTCTAGTCTATTCAAGCGTACAATATTAACATAATACCCTCTTTTATTTTATTATTAGAATTTAAAGAGTAAAATAACTGTTAATTTTCTTTACGTTATGTAGGCCAAGTTCATTGATTAATTCATTGGAATATACATTGTGTTGAATGTTGTTTAGTTTATCCCTGATACAGGACCACCCGTTTCATTGTGTTGAATGTTGTTTAGTTTATCCCTGATACAGGACCACCCGTTTCATTGTGTTGAATGTTGTTTAGTTTATCCCTGATACAGGACCACCCGTTTCATTGTGTTGAATGTTGTTTAGTTTATCCCTGATACAGGACCAGCCGTTTCATTGTGTTGAATGTTGTTTAGTTTATCCCTGATACAGGACCAGCCGTTTCATTGTGTTGAATGTTGTTTAGTTTATCCCTGATACAGGACCAGCCGTTTCATTGTGTTGAATGTTGTTTAGTTTATCCCTGATACAGGACCAGCCGTTTCATTGTGTTGAATGTTGTTTAGTTTATCCCTGATACAGGACCACCCGTGCAACATCCACTGTAGCAGTGAGGAACATTACCTGAACCTTAAGGTGATTTTCTGCTCTTTTTTTAAAAGAAACAAATAGAAGAATGAGCATGTCGCTGAAAAGCATTATAAGAACTTCTGCGTCATTAACCTTGGTAGACCAGAACACGTTCTCCACTTTCCTCAGTTTTTTACTGTCAATCTACATCTCTAAATAAATATACAGTGCCTTTGGCAAGTATTCCCACCTCTGGACCTTTTCCACATTTAGTTGTTTACAAAGTTGTTGTTGTATGTTTATTGAATAAACTCAACTGTTCGTTTGAAGAATCCACTTTTCCAAATGCACTTTTCATCTGTGTTTTACTCTGTCCCTACTGAACTAGTTTTACGATCTAAACATGAGTAGTAGTAGCCATGGCTTGATTATAGGGAGGGTTAAATACAGCAACACAGAAGTTGTCAATAGGTTTTTGAGTAGTTAACTAACATGTGAGCAACATTGGCCAGTAAGACATCCTAGAATGGACCATAAAGCAGAGATGGAAGAGCCATCTGGTGTTGGTGGTGACAGCAGACCTGGCAGGGATTCACCTGGCCTGTGGCATGGAGCAACACATGGGCCCGAGGAGAGGAGAAATGGGTTATGGTGGTCTGAACCAACATGAAAGACTCAAATGATACCATCAACTATATGAATGATGCCATTAACAGAGGATGGACCAGCCGTTTCTCCCACAACTAATACATGCTGATACTGCATCCCTTCTCTTGTTAGTTTTAAGCATGCACCAGTGGCGGCTGGCCGATAGAGGGCGCTGGCATGCACTGTCTTCTTACCTTTGACTGATTGTTCGTGTTTCCTTTGAAGTTGTCACCACTTACATTTACACCTAACATTATTTTCAGCTGTATTAAGTTTATTGTAAAATGTATATTGTGGTATGTAGATCCGCCTTCCTTTGTTCTGTTATCCATTTTGGCCTTGTTATGGTTGTGATGTTCTCAATGTGTATTGTTGTTTGTCTCCTGTTTGTCTGTGTTGTGTCCTTTATTGTTTCTCCTGTTATTATGTCATATGTCTTGTTCATATACATTATTATGTATTATGTAGTGTTGTTAGGACCCCCTCGAAAACGAGATGGCACATCTCAAGGGGTTTGATCCTAATAAAAGAAATGTAACTTTAACTGAGATAGGTGATGATGATTCCAGGCACATTACTGAAGATGTCCCTTCTTGCTCTCCACGCTCGCTATTCTGTTTTGTTGTGGCTTTATGTGGCATTTTAGGTTTACACTGACAACACGGCTTTCACTACATATTCCACTCATCCATACATACACCACTGATGTACTGATTGACACACTCCATTTAATATATGTTAAGAAGTTACTTTGAATCTTGAGTTAAGTAATACATATTTTTGTAAAATCTTTTTTCCCACTCCGGTCTCGGTCTCCCTCATTGTGCTCCACCTTTAGAGCCAAAGGTGTGACACCAACCGCCAATCAAATTGAAAATAAGAAGAAGAAGTAGATGAGACATTCCGAAAGCAGTTTCGACCGAGAGGAATAGGCAGGTGCACACCTGTTCACAGGCTCGTGTCGGAAATGTTTGTGCTTGGTTGAAGCCGTGTTGCAGCGTTTCACTGAACTGTGTCGGCAGCGGTATGCTTCTGTGTTTGGCGTAGCAGCGGGCTGCAGGCTGCAACAGGCCCATGAGGTGAGCCATGTGGAAGTGGACGGCTGTGGTGACGCCCAGTCGGCAGCAGAGGGCGCTGTTCTGGAGCTGTTTGAGTACGACGACCTCAAGACCAAGAACAAGACCAGTGACCACACAACTACATGGCAGCAAAGACACAAAATCGAGTACAGTGATAAGAAAGCTGAAGGCTCACTTTGCTCGTCAACACCGGACGTCATCCCCTGGCTACCCTCAAAGCAACGGGAAAGCCGAGTCGGCGGTCAAAACGGCAAAGAGACTCATGATGAAAGCCAAGGTGGCAGGGGAGGACCCATACCTGGCAATGTTGGATCACCGCAACACTCCATCTCAAGGGCTAGATACAATCCCAGCTCAGAAACTGATGTGTAGGATGGGTGTTGTACATGTACGAGAGAGAGAGAGGAAGGAACATGGAGGGCTTTGCCATGTTATCCTCATAATGTCAGCTGGAAAAGCCCTCATAATTTATAAGACACCTCACATGAAATGTTCATGAGGAATCTTGGAGTAAGTAAGAGTTACTGAATGGAGCTACAACAGTCCCCGTAACTGGGTTCACAAGCTAACTCTGTCATCTCCCCCCCCCCCCCCCCCCCATCTGTCATCAGGCGGAGTGTGTGGTAGCGTTGTCTGCAGGGATGGAAGCTGATTGGCTGAAGCCGGTCGTGGGTCGGCAGTACCCATTGGACCAGGCGGCCCAGGCCCACCATGACATCATCAACAGCCCCGGGGCTTCTGGGAAGATGGTGCTGACCATGTGACCATGTGACATCACAGCCTCCCCGAGGAGAATCGTTACTGAGACAGACGGGGTCAACAGGAGTCATCTGAGGAGGTTTCTAAACAACCTACTGTAGTAGGGGCAGCAGGGGTCTAAGCAGACCAGCTGAGGTAACTGGGTCATGAGAAGTTTGGGTGAACGTGAAAATATAGGAATACAATAATTCTTCCATTGGCTATGTAATAGTAAATGTAGGAATCTTAAAGTTGTATCTCCCTATGTATATACAGTACTATCTGCATCTCATAAAATGAGTAGCAGTGCTGCAGTGGTGGTTGCCGCTTCGCATTGTAAAACCATGGGTGTGTGTGTGACTTTCAGGTCCGACTTGGGTTCGGGAGTCTGGTCCCAGGCGGCACACCCTCGGTCCATCACGTCTCAACCAGCCTATGTTCACAACTTCAGTGAGTACCTTTCTATCCACCGAACTCTCCCCCACGACTTCAGATGTGTTTTGAGACAAAGAAGAAGAAAAAAACACATTGCAGGATGAATTATTCAAACTGATCATAACTTCTTCTGATCATTTTTTCTCCAGCCTCCCTCTCAACAGCCTCACACGCCAGCGCAGGCGGCCGCCCCCCTGCCTCTTAAGACGGCTACAGAGGAGGCAACTACATCAACCTTTTGGAGGCACCGGCACACCATGTCCCTCATTCGGGACAGATCCGTATCAGAGGATGCAAGGGTGGCAAGGGGCGTGCCACTACAGGGATCTTCTGATCGGCAGGGCAGAGTGTGTCCACAGCAGGGCACACAGAGAGACCTTGAGAACCAGAGAACAGAAGAGACCCTGGCGTCACAGGAGAGGAAGAGGAAGGTAGAGGAAGAGTTGGGGCCTGCACGGAGCTGACGACGTGAGAGCTGGACTGACCAGCGGTGGCTCGGTACCGAGGGGAGGAGGATCTGATCGCGGATATGGGCTTCCTGTCTGTCACAGACTAGTAACTCTCCACCTCTGACTGACAGCTCGATCCCTCCTCTACTTTGAATGAACTCAACCCCAATGTGTTGAATTGATCTAGATTTATGAAGTAGTAGTAATACTATTAAGATAAGATTTCTGTCAGCATGCATACATTTTAAAACAATGATAAATAAAAGTGTTTTTTGAATGAACTCAACCCCAATGTGTTGAATTGATATAGATTTGTTTTAAGTAGTAGTAATAATATTAAGATGTGATGTTGTCGTCCACAGCCTGTACGGGTTCAGGAAGGTAGTGGTCGCCCAACCGGCGGGGTCTCCAACCGGCGGGATCCTACGTCACTACCAGAATCCAAACTTCAGACAAGATCATCTTGAACTTCTCGTCAATATTAAATCTAATCACGTTCGCCGTCTGCAAATGGTGACAAAGTAGAGAAAAGAGTTACCGGTACATTTTTTTTTTTTTGTGGTTAATACTTTTTATTGAGTTTCACAGAGACATGTACACAACAGGGCATAACAACCACAACTAGTATCCGTGGGGGAGGTTATTGTCCCTGTTTGTCTGTTAGAATTTAGTACTGTTAGAATTTAGCCCTGTGCCCGTTTTATGTAGAAGAAAGAAATTAATAAATATATATATATATATAGGCTACAGCCTATTTATTATTATTTCTTTATTATTACATTTTTAGAATCCACCAACTTCTGTGATGGTACACGAAACTTGTGTTCAAATTTACTGAAATACCACTAATGTTGCTGTTTTTTCTCTTTACAGATAGTGACTTGAGTAAGAAGAAGTCTGCCGCACTTCTTCGTTTTCGCCGGCGTAGACAACATCGGAGGCAGTGGGTGCACCCAATAAACAAACGGAGGCAACAACAGGGAGCCTTCCATCATTTGGTGGCAGAGCTAGCTTTGGACGAGGAAAGGCACCGAAAATACTTCAGGATGTCTGCGGTGCAAATGGAGGCCCTTCTCTGCAGTGGTGGACTCAGGCTGTTTGTTCAGCTGCGGTTGTTTCAGTTGGCAGTTAGTTACCCGAAACTGAGGACAGCCAAGTCTCCCTTTTACATTTCTATTATTCTTTCAGGTTAGTGATGTGAACAAACACCTCTACCGTTAGACTAGGCATATTGTTGCGTTCACTAGGGTGACTGTAAGGGGTTAAACTGTCCAAGCCCGGATATCCACAGTGTGGGAGGGGCTTAAATGCGGAAACTGCCTTGTGTTGATGTTTCAGTGATGTAACAGAAAACTGTTCTCTTGCAGGACTCTCTGGGAGGAAATGCCAAGACATACATCATAGCCAACGTGCACCCTGGCTCCAAGTGTTTTGGGGAAACTCTGTCCACCTTACACTTTGCCCAGAGAGCTAAGTTAATCAAAAATAAGGCCATGGTGAACGAGGACATGCAGGGGAACGTGAGGCAGCTGCAGGCGGAGGTGAAGAAGCTGAAGGAGCAGCTGTCCCAGGCCCTCTCCTCCCAGCCCCCCATGGAGGGGGCCCCCGGGGGACCCCAGCTGTCCCTGGGTGGGGGGGGGGGGGGCAGGATCCCCCGGAGGACCCCAAGTCCCCACGGACCCGTCCCTGGGAGGCAGTCCTGACGTCTCGTACAAGACTAAGTTCTTAGAGGCTGTGGACCTGTGGAAGACCAGCGAGGATGCCAAGAGGGTCCTGGTCCAGAAGGTGTCCCAGCTGTTCCATAACGCTTCATTACACTTGAGAACGTTGGGTTGCTGAAGACTCTAAAACTGTACATTACCAAAAAAAAAACATTTGATGAATCACCATAGCAACTTCTTCAGAATGTTTTGATTGATCGGGGCGAGACATTCTCTGAAACGACCGTGTCAAAACAAGTCTCAAATTAATCAAATATATATAATATATATTTATTGAAAATGAGCAGCTACATTCAGCCACATCAGCCTTCGCCCAGGGTCACGAAACAAGGCAGACTGCGTCGCCTTACTCGAAAACCACCGAATTCAACCAACAACGGTAAGAATCCAAAGAGTTTCTATACGTTATATAGCTACTATGCTATCTATTTTTCTCGAGGAGAGGCTTGAGAGTCATTGTTTACTGTATATGTCAGTATCTCATGTCCAGGATACATTGAAGAGCGTATAGAGCTCGCTTCGCATTGTAAAACCATGGGTGTGTGTGTGACTTTCAGGTCCGACTTGGGTTCGGGAGTCTGGTCCCAGGCGGCACACCCTCGGTCCATCACGTCTCAACCAGCCTATGTTCACAACTTCAGTGAGTACCTTTCTATCCGCCGAACTCTCCCCCACGACGTGTTTTGAGACGAAGAAGAAAAAAACACATTGCAGCATGAATTATTCAAACTGATCATAACTTCTTCTGATCATTTTTTCTCCAGCCTCCCTCTCAACAGCCTCACACGCCAGCGCAGGCGGCCGCCCCCCTGCCTCTTAAGACGGCTACAGAGGAGGCAACTACAAATGAGGAGGCAACTACAGTGCAAAGTGATAAAGATGCACAGACCGCAGCAGTTAACGCTGTTAAACGTTTCTTATGTAGATATTGTGATGGGTTATTTTGTGAAATTTAGAATGAGCACACGAAACTCAAGTCCAACAGCTTATACAATGCCCTTTATTATAATGCTAGTTACAGCAAGGAAAGTAGAGAATGTATTAAAAACATGAATTAAAAGTGTGACCCCGCTAGCTGTGCCAATATCCACGATATACCACGGGCTTCTCGTTCCATAAAGCTTCATTACACTTGAGAACGTTGGGTTGCTGAAGACTCTAAAACTGTACATTGCAAAAAAAAACACATTTGATGAATCACCATAGCAACTTCTTCAGAATGTTTTGATTGATCGGGGCGAGACATTCTCTGAAACGACCGTGTCAAAACAAGTCTCAAATTAATCAAATATATATAATATATATTTATTGAAAATGAGCAGCTACATTCAGCCACATCAGCCTTCGCCCAGGGTCACGAAACAAGGCAGACTGCGTCGCCTTACTCGGCAACCACCGAATTCAACCAACAACGGTAAGAATCCAAATAGTTTCTATACGTTATATAGCTACTATGCTATCTATTTTTCTCGATAATATCGTTAATGTTGGTAATTTGCTTCAACAAGAACAAGCTCTGGGGGAGTAGAGTAGCTTTATGGTCGTGTACATTGACCAGGAATGCACCCTTTTATATTAATTTATTTTATTTTATTATTATTACTACTTATTATTAATATTCTTTAGGTTATATCATTTATTTATTGTTTAGGTTTTTTCCTTTTTTGTGTGTGTCTTTTCAATTGTTAGGGATGGGGTTATGGGTGGGAGAACAGGGTGAAAAATGTTTGCTGTGTTTTGTATTGTTGTACAATTTTATGTGATTTTGCAAACTGAAAAACAATAAATGTGATCAAGAAAATACTCTTGAAACAAACAAATGAACAAAAAAAACAAGCATTTGAATACCTGTTTTAATGTTGCCAAAATAAAACCTCTTCACTAAAAAACAATTATAATAATAGTGTAGATTCATTCACTCTCCTTTTTTATAGAGTAGTTTTCAGTTAAGAGTTTCACGGAAACCTGTTTGTGTTACCTTTGTACAATAAATCTTGTTTATTTTATTTCCCTTCTCCTCTGATTCTTGTCCCCCCGGTTTTATTTAATTGTTACACCCTGTATCCCCTAGAACACATATGGGGTCGTAACACTGGTTAATAGTGTGGCACTAATACTAGCCACTCACAGTTCACGCCAAGAGAACATCACCAACAGTCCATTCACATCAACACACGTAATCCTTTCCCCCTCTCCTCTCACTCTCTCACCTAAACCCAGTTTTTTTTTAAAGGGTACAACAGCCAATCCCATGACTAGTTCGCTCATCAGCTAACCCACTTCAGCTGTGTCTAATCAACATGCCTGCGAACTTCCCATCCTATTATTAGGTCCCGTTTCATCTCGTGACATTTATATCAAAAGTTAGATCAGGTTTAAATATTTGTACTACAAACCGACCCAGATATTCTTGTTTTTCGAGTGAATCATGGCTCAAAAGAATCAGTATATCTGACACTGATATTGCCTTATCAGGCTATCTTGTTTGTTCTCCATCTGGGAAATCTGGTAATTTTACTTCATTGTATAAACACAATGTCTCTGTCAACAAAATTGCCCTTATTACAAAGTGATTGGGCAAAATGGGACAAAAACCCAGTTGAGATCCTGCATGCAGAGTTCTGCAAAACTATTATCAGGGTACAAAGAAAATGCCCAAACTCTGCATGCAGGGCTGAATTAGGCCAATATCCTTTACTGCTAAATATACAGAAAAGATCTATTAAATTCTGGAGCCATATTAAAAAGAGTGTCAAAGGCAGGAGAATTACTTCATTGTTTAACAACAGCTAGCTGAGTTACACAACAAGAATAATAATACGGTAATAACCTTTATTTCATCTGCTCAACGACATTTTCTGCTCAAATTAGACAACTGTTATCTTTTAAAGCAAGTATTATATCGAGTTAATATATATAACAGATCGTATAAGAGTTAACCTAACTGTGGTAGGCCTAAGTAGCCTGTTACCATTATAAAGCCCTTGCCTGCCAAGAGTTGAACATCCAAAGGAGCCCCCTCAGTCAGCTGGTTCTGAAACTAGCTGACCTCTCACCTTCTGACATCAAACCCCAGACAGCCTCAGTGCAGCTACACTATCACTCAGAAGATTAGACCTAACCAAATTATAACTAAAGAAAAAGATAAATACATCACATATTGGAACGAACTCACACAATCACAACACAAACTAGAAACATATTTGGCTCTAAACAGACAGTATACTGTGGCAGACTACCTAACCACAGTAACTGATAAAAACCTGAGAAAGACTTTGACAATGTACAGACTGAGCGATCATAGTCTGGCAATAGAGAAGGGCAGACACAGACAAACCTGGCTGCCCAGGGAGGAGAGGCTGTGCTGTCACTGTGATGACGGAGCTATAGAGACAGAGTTACACTTCTTAACACAATGTAAAAACTACACAAATATTAGAGAGGAGTTCTTCCCAAAATTTGAAACAAATTTCCCAGAATTCCGGAGTATGATAGAAAGGGAAAGATTACCAGCCCTTCTGGGGGAACAGAAATAATGTGCAGTTTTGGCTGCAAAATATGGCAATTCCTGTCACAAGAAAAGGGACAACCAGTAGGACATGTTTTATTCTCTGCACCACCTGCTTTATTTTATTTATATTATTTTTATTTATTTTTTCATGTCATTGATATTATGTTGTTATGTTGTTGTTCGTCATATCTGTGATTGTGCTTTGGCAACACTTGTAAAACGTCATGCCAATAAAGCCTGTTGAATTTAATTGAATTGACTCTGTTGAATATGTTGAGGACTGTTGAAGACTCTGTTGAATATGTTTCTTTATTAATGTATACTGTTTAAAATCACTTTATACACATGTTTAGTGAAGAGGTTTTATTTTGGCAACATTAAAACAGGTATAAAAAAATAATTTAAAAAAAACGAATTAAGTACCGTTTCGGTACCGGTACCGTTTTTAAAGTATCGGTTAGGTACCGGTACCGGATAAAACCCAAACGATACCCAACCCTATTCCTCACACATGACTGTAGAGCGGGGACGTTCTGTCCTTGTGATGGCAAGGTATTGCAGCGTTTTTTGTTTTGATGAGCTCATATCAAGGTTAAGGCTCTGGGGTGTTGGAGGGGGAGAGCTCCTATGGCAGCTTGACCCAACAGACTCAGCAGGATTAGTTGCTTGTCATGGTAAAATACAGCAATGCATCATGGAAAAAAGGTTAATATTTTAAACGTTGGTCTTTGAGATTAAGATTTCAAATATACATTATCAATGCACCTAGACATTGTATGTGGGAATTATTGTTTTTGCATTGAAGATGATGTGGAAATTTTATTTCCATGTTTGGTTTTGTAGTATATTTTCTTTGTTTGGTGATTGTAAAAGATGAAAAAGGTCCTGAACGAAGTTTTAAGACTATTTATTCAAAAAAGACAAGATCAGGTCATCAGGTTTACACAGGATACAAACAGGTCAGGCCGAGGTCCGAGCAACGAGAGAGACTGATCTTTCTCTGTCTTCAGGTTTTATATCGGTCCCTCAGCCAATCACATCACAGTATGTTCAATGCTTCTTGGCCAATCGTGATCCTTCCTTCTCGGCCTCTCCCTAGTAAGGAGCGAACCGATTGGCCTATACCCTTGGGGGTGTGTGTGTGTGTGTGTGTGTGCGCATGTGCGACAATCGATCCCCAAATCTCCTTGCGACCATCTGTCCCTAAATGCCCTTGTAGGCCCCAAATATGTGTAATGTAATATGTATGTAATATGTGTAAAAATATACGTTATATATGTGTGTTATATGTGTAAGATATACGTTATATATGTGTGTTATATGTGTAAAAATATACGTTATATATGTGTGTAAAAATATACGACACATCCCCCCTCGGACCACCCAGAGGGTGTTCCGAAACTAAATGATCACATAAACCAAAACAAAAACACAAACCTCACATATCGCAGCTAAGAAAAAAAAAATAAAAGAAAAAAAATAAAATAACAACAGACAGAAAAACCATATCAACACCTAACACAAGAAGCACAATAATACAGACCAACCCAGGATCAGTATTAAGAACCCAAAGATATCATGCAAAAAATAGAAACCAACCAATAATAAAAAGAATCTTGAAAATAACAATCACAATTAAACTAAATACAGTCCATCATGCACAAATTAATATAGAAACTTCCAACGACCGATGTTTTCTTTGTCCTTGAAGCGCCAGGGACAGAGGTTACTAGCACATGAACCCAGTTGGAGAACAGCCTTTACCGCTGTCTCAGATTGATATCCTTTCCCAGTCAAGAGCTTTTTCTTCGTTGCGCTAGGAACAGAACCTCTTTCCTATCTTTGCATAACCACCACATCACTTCTCAACTGACATCAATCACATGATATAGAAAGAAACAAACAGTAATCGAAGCAAATAATCATAAAACATCACTTAATAAACAAATCATCAAAGGAGGAAACAAAATCAGAAAGCAAAACAGAATCCAGCTTTTGCTCATCAGCTATGTTGGTCAACATTAAAGCATTAATAGGAACATCAGAAATACACTTTCCACAACATTTGATTAAAATACCAAGTAACATAATACAGATGATAATGACAACAAAAATAATAGCGACGGACCTGATCATATTACCAATACCTGAAAAAGCAGAATCAAAGAAATCTAACATATTCCAACCGTGTTCTTTATGTAAATCCTCTACACCCTTCTTGTTAGATTCATGAAAATCATACAAAGCGTTATCAGAATCCGAAATATAACTGCAGCATTCACCGCCTATCAAAGCACAAGTACCACCCTGACTGGCCAAAATAATGTCCAAAGCCATACGATATAGAAATAAACAAACAATACACAAATAATGACATTCAGTTATCATAACACATAATTCCCCAACAGTAAGCACAGGACAAAGGGAATGCATTAATGCATAGATCTTCACCTCAGGTGAGGACTAGTCTTCTGAAAAGTTCATTAACGTGGACTGAGTGACTGATTTTCCAAAAACAGTCAATGAGGCCCTGTCTCCTAAGAAAGTCAAAAATCATGTCTGCTATAATAGGTGCTCCTATCTTAGCAAAATAAGTTTCCCATGCCCCTAAGACCGTTTCCAGCCATGCTATCATCTGCTGTCCATTCCCGTCGTTCCCTTTGATCTGCTGCTTCACTACCCTATTCATAGTCTTTAATCTTTTCCTAACTGGTCGTCGTCCGTCAGTGTCATTGAGGTTCAGGCAGCCGCCTGGTCCCCTCCCACGCTGATCAAGGTCTGGGGAGTTGCCCTCAGCATCATCTGAAGCATGATGCAGGTACTCGCCCGCATCCCCAGTAGCACAGGTGTCCAGGCTTTGGACACTCCCAGGCTGGACCTCCAGACTGTCAACCCTCTCTGCTTCGTTGGTTTCTGGTTCATTGGCATCTGGACAGCTTTCCACTGTCCCACTGGCTCTGGCAACACCACAGCATCTCCTCGTAGCTCCTCTTTCTCAGGTTCTCTGGGGACCTCGGCACCTGTTGGCACAACATCCTGCCTACTCTGTACATCCACCCCCCTGTCCACCACCCGTGGCCCTATTGGGGTAGGGATATGCCCAGACACCACTGGTGTACCCACTCTGATGTTGTTTCTCCAACAGACCCCACATTGACCTAAAGCATGGTCAATCTGTTCCATCAAATATGGACTCCAAAACCCATATTCCTTGGTGATCTTGCGTCTTACCTCCCCCCTAGCCACATGTGCTAATCCATGAGCTTCCCGTATTAACATGCCTATTAAATCTGAGGGTGCTACAACCAACCCCTCATGATTCCTCCATAGACCTGTGTCATCCTGACTTGCCCCCCTTGCTAGCCAAACGTTCTTGTCTAACGTAGTTACTCTACTCTGTAACATCAATAAATCCTCAAGTGTGACCATGCCCTGTAATTGCTTTTCATGTGTGACCAGAAGACCTTTACCTGCCTTGTCTGCTCCTGTAATGGCTTTGGCTGCATCTTCTGCAGCCCTGTTACCTTGTGTGACATGTGATGAGTCAGACCTGTGTGCGGCACACTTCACTATGGCTAATTCCTTTGGCTTCATCATGGCTTGTAACAGCTTCATGATCTGTGCGTGATGCTGTATAGGCGTACCATCAGTTCTCTTAAAACCCCGCCCCCTCCATACAGCTCCATTAAAATGACAAACATTATGTGCATAGGCAGAGTCGGTGTACACTGTCACTCTCCGTCCGGTTCCCAAGTTGCATGCTTCTGTGAGGGCAATCAATTCAGCCAACTGAGCTGAGCAAGGCTGAGGAACTGCCTCAGCCTGTTCTACAATAAACTTTGAATTCTGTGCTTTAACTAAGGAATACCCAGCGCACAAAGTTTCTCCTACCCCGTAACAAGACCCATCAACCCAATATTCTATATCAGCTCCCTTTAAAGGCAAAGCTTGTAGGTCTGTTCTATGCTTAATCACTCTGGCTGTCGATGGAATCTGAACACCGGATGGCACCGTCACCTGACAGCCGTCAGGTGTGCATTTCACTGTACAGTTCAATTGGCATAGAGCATCTTTCCCTAGCAGCCCTGTTGGCGTGTGTTCTGACACAAATGTTGACAGAGTTGCTCTCTGTCCCTTGTACTCTAAGTCTACAAGCTCAGTTGTAGGAATCAGCTGTTTAATTCCCTCAAATCCGATTGTCTTCACATATTCTCCAGACATAGGAAGGTGCGTGGCGCCTTCAGGCTTCTTTGTCACCACCAGCTGGCACCTCCCACTCGGATCTTCCGGGCACCCCTGTAGGCCAGCTGCTGGGCCTCCGTAAGGGTTCATCACTCCTGGAGCAGGTGTAGCAGGAGGCCAATATCCTCCTCCTTGGCTCCCCCCTGCGCCCCCCTGGGGCCTGTTGTAGCAGGTACAGGCTAGATGTCCATTCTGGTCGCATTGGTAACACGGTTCTAGCATCTTCTTCCCTGCTGCTGTCCATCCCCCTGGTGGTGGTCCTTGGCCAGGCTGGTTGTACATCTGGTATGGAACCGCTTGCACCCCTGGTGGCCCTTGTGGGTATGGATACCCCCCTTGTGGCCCCTGTGGGTAGGACTGGTAAGTAGCAGGATACCCCCCTTGTGGCCCCTGTGAGTAGGACTGGTAAGTAGCAGTCTGCACTCCAGGTGGCTGTTGCTGTGGGGCTAAAGCCTGCACTCTGTATGCTGCGAAGAGCTCTGGATCATAAACTGATGTATTGATATATCTATGAAGTCCTGCCTCCAATCCTGCAATAAAGGCTAAGAGTCTTTTCAGGTCTCCCATCGCGGCCTGCGTTCCTGTCAGTCTCACGTCGACCTCAGTAGTCCACGAATGTCCTCCCTCCTCCAGAACTGGGAGTTTCTCCATCACTTCAGACAGATCTGCATGATGCCACGGATGATATTCCATCTTGTTACCCCGAATCAGCACTGGACAGTTCTTTAATGTATTTGATGACCTTCGATGACAATCTTCCTCTTCCTCCCTTTCTCGTTGCTCCTTCAGCCATCTGTGGTGTCTTTTTGCTGTGGCTATCATCTTCCTGACCAGAGCGTGGTAGCCTTCGTCTGCACTGTCGTCATCTCTTGAGTCTTCACGGCCATCTTTGCTGTCATCTTCCTCGTCACTCCTGTCGTCCCCTTTTCCCCTTGGCTCCTTCTTGGCCTTCTTCTTCTGGGAATGGTCCTCCAGTGCCTTAGCATATGGAGGGGGACTGGAGACAGGACACATGTCTGTGGATGGAATGTTCAATTTCTGTTCCAGTGTTCTGGCCAATTCTTTTTTCTTTTCCGGTTCCATCTGAGCTATTTTCTGTCCCTCTACCTTAAATAGATCTAAAATAGCTAACTCTAACTTGCGTTTCTCTGATCTAATCTTTCCTCTTTGATGTGCTTTGTGCCCATTTATAAGTATTTCCAATGTTGCAATTATTTGTAAATTAAGGCTGCCCTCTTTCGGCCACGGCTGTTCAATGTATGCCCAACGGCTATTCCATTTCGTAGACATTTTGCTAATTTCCCTAACAAGAGGATTCATTTTTTCCACTACAGCCATAGGGGATAACGTAGCCAACATTCCACTAGGTTCACTAATATCTTTTAACACCTTCGTTGAATTTGACCCCATTCTACTTGCTCAATATGCTGACAATATTCTATATTAGATAAGGTGTACGCTTCTTACAACCCACCTTCCTATTGTCTTGTTTGCTAAACAAATGCTAGTCCAATATAACTGTATTAACCATCCCCACAAAACCCTGCAACTCAGAATAACAGATTTGCCTCTTGTGTATGTCAGTGCAGTATTAACTTAACTAATTACAGTTCTGGTCAACACAATTATTAAATCACAAAGGCTGGTCAACACCTAAGTATTCACTGATTTACAAAAACCCTTTTACTGCTTAATTATCAATACAAACTATTCTGCTATTCTTAATCAAAAACTGTGAAAAAGAACTTAACTTGAAATAAAAAGATGTAAAACACGAATATTAATTACAACCTGTAAAGAAATCGACTTGTCATTTGGAAGGAATACAATGATTAATTAGACTTAGTCATTGACACTTCATTGATGTAATCCTGTGAAAGAAAACGTTATCATTGGACTATTATAAACCAATTGATCAAAGTTTTGTGAAAACAGAAAATGAAATGATCTGAATAATTAATTCAATCAATTTGTAATTAATTAAATTAAATTGAAGTAACCATCCATTTATTATTGTAAAGGACTATTTCATCGACCTCAGATGGATGCACTGATGGAGGACCAGTGTTCCAAAATGTCTTATCGTGTTCCGTCCACTAGATGGCAGCAAACAATTAAAAATGTCTTATCGTGTTCCGTCCACTAGATGGCAGCAAACAATTAAAAATGTCTTATCGTGTTCTGGCCAGCAGAGGGCAGCAAACAACTGAAAATGTCTTATCGTGTTCTGGCCAGTAGATGGCGCCGGCAGCCAACAGCTTTGTCTCACAGAATGACTCTATCTTACCTAAAACTCACAATCTATCTTTTACTTTTACAATCTATAAATAAATCAATTGTTAAGTGAAAGGAATGAATGACTAGTTAGAATTATTCATTATATCATCATATACATTGATTTAAAACTTGTGGAATCAATCAATTGTTTTGGGAAACAGAAAATGAATGATCTGAATAATTAATTCAACTGATAAGTAATTAATTAAATTAATGTAATACTGAACAGTCATTCACAACATCAATCTATGCATTAACCTTTTTTAGATTCTTTCACCAATATTCTGTAAGCAGGCACAGAGCCGCTTTACTGAGGGTAACGACTGGCCTATTCGCTTCACGTGCTCTCTGTGTGTGGGAAATGTGCCTGCGCTGTCCACGCGCGAGTCCCCGTGTAAACTCCTCTGTTTTCCGAGTAACCTTACCTTTAAACTTATTTAAAATACCCCGAGATCAATTCACTATTATCTTTATCAATACTAGTCTATGTGTATGGATTTATCTTTATCTTTAAGAGATGAGTAATGAAATCAATCAAACTCGCGCGTGTGTATTTGAAAAACTGGAGGTCAAAGGGGGGAGAAGGCAACCCAACAATCCCTTGTCTTACTTACCGCCTCTGAAGAAAACCGCTGTGGACTTCTTAGATTAATCTTTACAACACAACATTGCTTTTCCACAATAATTATTATTTTCCACGACACAGCAATTTCAAGAATATCTTTCAATGCAGTTAAACGTATTATTTGCCAAGATAATCTTATTCAAATACTCCTAAAATGGCGTATGCTTTCTACTAGAGGCTCTGTGTGTCCACGTGTCTGAACATGCGTTCACACAATGGAAAAATGGCGTCCTTTCTACTAGAGGCCCTGTGTCCACGTGTCTGAACATGCGTTCACACAATGAAAAATGGCGTCCTTTCTACTAGAGCCACGTTTTTTCTCCGTGTTCTCAAGTAAATTAACAATGTATATCTTAAAATAGCGCTATTTCCTGCTCACAAACACGGACTATGCTCTTTCAAACTAGGAATTCAGATTCCATACAATAACACAATTTATCAGACTCTGTTCTGATCCAACACACTTTTATACCACACACACGATAAAGTATCGTACAATTATCAAACAGGAATTCTCATTCCTTACACTCATCAGACTATTTTCTGATACAAAACACATTTATCAGCCCACTGGGAAAACGTCTTTCCCTCAGTTTTATGCTAATACCTTGTTCCCAAAACAAGCCTACATGCAGGTCATTCTCTGCTGTACTACAAACACGATATTTTAACGTATCGAACAATCCTGTTATACCACACACACGATAAAGTATCGTACAATTAAAACGTTTTTACAAATACAGGTTTCACAACCCGGCTCTCTGTCTAACCTCTACCCAATTATATACTTCAACACATCAAGATTCTTTTAAATATAGCCCATCTGATTTACACAGTCAATTTTGCACAGCTCCGCCTTGTCCTGGCGAACATCCAACAAAGAAGAGGTATTCAGCAGAAGACTCACCTTTGTTGAATTGAAGAGTTGCAAACCGACTGTGAAGAGATTGGCTATTTTTTCATCTCCCATAAGGCTCGCCACTTTGTAGTATATTTTCTTTGTTTGGTGATTGTAAAAGATGAAAAAGGTCCTGAACGAAGTTTTAAGACTATTTATTCAAAAAAGACAAGATCAGGTCATCAGGTTTACACAGGATACAAACAGGTCAGGCCGAGGTCCGAGCAACGAGAGAGACTGATCTTTCTCTGTCTTCAGGTTTTATATCGGTCCCTCAGCCAATCACATCACAGTATGTTCAATGCTTCTTGGCCAATCGTGATCCTTCCTTCTCGGCCTCTCCCTAGTAAGGAGCGAACCGATTGGCCTATACCCTTGGGGGTGTGTGTGTGTGTGTGTGTGCGCATGTGCGACAATCGATCCCCAAATCTCCTTGCGACCATCTGTCCCTAAATGCCCTTGTAGGCCCCAAATATGTGTAATGTAATATGTATGTAATATGTGTAAAAATATACGTTATATATGTGTGTTATATGTGTAAGATATACGTTATATATGTGTGTTATATGTGTAAAAATATACGTTATATATGTGTGTAAAAATATACGACAGTTTTTTTGCAAACATGAATTTGTCCATGAAATGCACATTTTGGAAAGCAGTTTAGGATTTTGATCGGCTCCTATCATGGATTTAATGTAATGTCACTAACTTCTAAGCATTCCAATGTTCTCAGGCTACTCTTAGTCACCTTAGGTGGATACAAGATAATTCAATAACATGCAGGCCTACTTGGGGATGATAGTCAATTGTCTACAGTGGGCCTGTTCATGTTCTTCACTGTATGGATATTGCAATCATTGGACTTATCGGGAATGTTACCCTTATGAAGACGTACATTACTGTGAAGTCAATGCGGACGGTGGTCAACCTCGCGCTATACGTGCAATGAATATGAATGTAAAAAGTAAATATATTTGCATGAATATCAATATGATATGAACAGTAAATATATATGTATATAGTGTGATGCGTACAGGACATGGACGAATACGATATGTGCAGTGTGCACGTATCCTTTGTGTGCACTCCTTCATAATAGCCTACGTGAGAGGCAATATTTCTTATGTCGGTGGAAATGGTATCCATTTCAAAGCGTTTCTCCTCTTTCACCCTTCTGCCAGCGGAGTCGCAGTTGCTCATTTCTGTCTGATGATGCATTGGTAACGTTAGGTACCTTAGCTAGCACCTGGTGGTAACGTTAGCTACCTTAGCTAGCACCTGGTGGTAAGGTTAGCTACCTTAGCTAGCTAGCACCTGGTGGTAACGTTAGCTACCTTAGCTAGCTAGCACCTGGTGGTAACATTAGCTACCTTAGTTAGCTAGCACCTGGTGGTAACATTAGCTACCTTAGTTAGCTAGCACCTGGTGGTAACATTAGCTACCGTAGCTAGCTAGCACCTGGTGGTAACGTTAGCTACCTTAGTTAGCTAGCACCTGGTGGTAACGTTAGCTACCTTAGTTAGCTAGCACCTGGTGGTAACGTTAGCTACCGTAGCTAGCTAGCACGTGGTGGTAACGTTAGCTACCTTAGCTAGCTAGCACCTGGTGGTAACGTTAGCTACCGTAGCTAGCTAGCACCTGGTGGTAACGTTAGCTACCGTAGCTAGCTAGCACCTGGTGGTAACGTTAGCTACCTTAGTTAGCTAGCACCTGGTGGTAACGTTAGCTACCTTAGTTAGCTAGCACCTGGTGGTAACGTTAGCTACCGTAGCTGGCTAGCACCTGGTGGTAACATTAGCTACCGTAGCTGGCTAGCACCTGGTGGTAACATTAGCTACCGTAGCTAGCTAGCACCTGGTGGTAACGTTAGCTACCGTAGCTAGCTAGCACCTGGTGGTAACGTTAGTGTAAGAGTCTCTAGGCACAGAGGGAGGTCGACACAAAGGAACAGCTGTACAAACGTGTTTGTCAACGTACAGCACGGCTCAGCAGGGCTAACACACACACACTGCACCGTCACTGACGGGCTAACACACACACACACACACACACACACACACACACACACACACACACACTGCACCGTCACTGACGGGCTAACACACTGCACCGTCACTGACGGGCTAACACACACACACACACACTGCACCGTCACTGACGGGCTAACACACACACACACTGCACCGTCACTGACGGGCTGAGCGAGACGTTCAAAATAATCAAGAATAAATACTAAGTGCAGCGCGCGGCCGTCACTGCCGCTCAAACTTTTCATACAGTGTGTGTGTGTTGTGGTCGCTCGTATCTGTGGACTGTTTAGCTCTCTGTTTAGCCACCCTCACAGTTGTTGTCAGCTCCAGTACCGGCTTCCCCTCTCGGGATTTTGAATGACGACAGATGCCGTGTGTACGTTTTATATAGGCGGAGGCTCCCGTCTCTCGTGACACAAGCGTCGCCTGGGCCAGCCAATGGGCTGGCGCAGTGTAATTCAGTTTCTGATGAGGTCACGCAGGGGGCGTTCCCATAGTGAGATACGAAACGAATATGAAAGAGAACTGAATGCACTACAACTAGAAATCAGATAACAGTAACTCATTTTTTTCTACAATGCTGAATGCTGCTGTTTAAATTGTTTTAACTTGAAACCAGTTGGTCACTGAGTAGTGAGTAACAGTGAGTACTGTTTTTGTTGCTTGAATAAAGGCTGGCAGTCTTTAATAGCCAAATGTTGTGGACTATACTGGGGAAGTATTTGTTATTATTCAGGAGTAAAACAATAAATACAAATATCGGATTGACATCGGTATCGCAGATACCTGAAGCCCAGGTATCTGTAGTGAAAAAATGGGATCGGGACATCCCTACCTAATTTCATCCAATACAGGCCTTTCAATATCTTATTGATAATCACAACCTAGAGAAACAAGATTTCTACAGGTATTTACAACTAAGAATTTAAAGAATAATGAGGTTTCTGAAATGAGTCTCGTCAACATTTTTATTGATGCGTATAAGGGCAACACCCACAAGAAACTGGTGTCAAGAATTATACAGAAGAGTATACAGTCCACCAAGAATCACTCCACCTTATATGTTAGGGATAAGTGGGAGAAGGAAGCAAACGTAGTCCTAACTGAGGAAGAATGGTTGAACATATGTAAAATACAATCCACCACCTCTAGCTCTGGACAATAGAGAGAATTTTCATGGAAGAACATTATTAGGTTTTTTATTACCCCAAGAAGAAAATACTTACAGAATGGTACACCGGGAACTGGGAATTGCTGGAGAGAGTGCAACAATTAAATGGCTAATTTCTATCACATTTTTTGGGAATGCAGGGGTGCTGGCCCAAAAAGGTGCCAAAATTATTTTCACTGAAAACGACCATTGCGCGGCGCCCAGGCACCTTCCTATGATGCATGCTATAATTTTTCTAAACAAGCTCTGTTCAAGGGACACATATAAAGCCTGTCAGTGTTATTCAGACCTATGAAGCAGCGGTAACAATAATGAAAACGCATCTATTAGAATTAGAAGAAAGATGTATTTATTTTGTAAATATATTTTGTTTGTTTTTGTTTTTGTTTTTTTGGTTTGTCACTTAAAACATTTATTCCCACATACATGAAACCACACATCAATCCCAAAAAAGAAAAGTCGCTTTGGATAAAGGCATCTGTTAAATGCCCAAAAATGTAAATGTATCATGAGACTTGTTAACCAAGGGCAGTGTGGTGAGTGGGAATGTAACGATGGACATATGTGCTGAGAGAACATTCCACAACAAACAGTATCAAATTTAAACTTCAAAATGGGAATTTCTTAACAAGGTTCCCATACGTAGGGACGTCTACAGCTCCATGAGGGCTTTTATTTCATTAATGCGTGACGCCTTCTTGTCGGTGGGGTTCTTGGAGCCGAAAGCCTTGTCCACCAGATCCTGCTTCTGCCTCTGAATCTTCACCATGTTCTCCTCCACAGAGTCCTTCACGATGAACTTGGTGATGAAGACGTCTCTCTTCTGGCCCAGGCGGTGACAGCGATCCACACACTGGTCCTCTGCTGCAGGGTTCCACGCTGGATCCATGAGGAAAACACGGGAGGCGGCTGTCAGGTTGAGTCCCACCCCGCCAGCTTTGAGTGACAGCAGCATGATCGTGGGGGCCGTCAGGAGCGGGGCTCTGGAACTCCTGGATGACCTGGGGCCGCCTGTTTTTTTTTTTTTTTTCAAAGATTCAAACATTTTTACAATATAATTGAACACATTTTTTCTTGTTTCCCCGCCCCCTTGTATCCACCCCCTCCCCCCCCCCCCCCACCCACCATTGTGCGGCAACGCCCAACGACAACACAACAAAAATATAATAATAATAAGACAAAACACACATGCCTACATACACACACACACACACACACACACACAATAATACATTCATTAGGGATGCGCTATGATATTAACAGCAATTCACATCACCGTGCATCCCTACAAGAAACACTGTCCATCAAACAATAGTACCTGAAGCTGCCCTTCTTGCCATAAAATCTATATGTGGTTGCCATATTTTTACAAAGTCCTGACTCTTATGTCTTTTATTATAGTATATTTTATCTAATGGAATGTAGCTAGAGATTTCATTTAACCAATGTGATATTGTAGGAGAGTAATCGGATTTCCAATGGATTGCAATACACTTCTTTGCAGCAATCAAAGCAAGATCAATATATATTTTTTGAAATTCATTCCAAGGATCCATATTGATTGTGCCTAAAAGACACAAGCGAGATGATTTTGCAATGTGAATATTTAAACATAATGCTATCGTGTCAATTACAAAGTTCCAAAATGTTAACAACAAATTACATGACCAAAACATATGGTAAAAGTCCCCTTTTTGTTTTTTGCAGCGCCAGCACAAAAAGGACATTTCATTATTCATTTTATAAAGTTTTGCAGGTGTATAATAAGTTCTATTCAAAATTTTAAAAAGAAGGAGTTTGTGCCTCTTATTGTAAGAACATTTATGAACTTTAAGACAAAAGAAAGACCAGTCCTCTTTACTTATATCCATGTCTAAATCCTTTTCCCATTTACACCTCGTAGCATCTGTACTTGTAGACAAGCATTCAAGCAGAGATAAATAAACTTGAGAAATACATTTAGAACTTTGAACCTCCTTATTGATAAGGCCTTCTATTTTGGAGGGCTTGGGTTCTTCAAGAGTGCCTTGAGTTGTCTGTATCATATGGCGGATTTGAAAAAATCGAAATAAATGTGTGGAAGATAAATTATATTTTGACTTTAACTGAAGGAAAGAAACAAATGTACCACTGTCGTAAAGATGTGTTATTTCCCTTATCCCCTTGTCGTACCAAGACTTGAAGGTGTCATCATTAAAACAAGATGTAAAATTGGGGTTTCTCCAGATAGGAGTATAGGGCGAAAGGTGTTCCTTGTGACCCATACGTTTATGGGAGTTCTTCCATATTAGTAAACTGTTAATAATAATAGGATTATTTGTGATTTTTTTAACCTGTTGTAAACCAATATAAGGCAGGTATCTCAGTTCATATGGAAGAATGTCATAAGATTCCAGTCTTGACCATGCGCTAGATGAGCTAGAGAACCACTGCCTAATCTGGGTAAATTGGGCAGCCAGAAAGTAAATGTTAAGGTTACGGTAGGTTTAAGCCACCATCATTATATGGAAGTTGTAAAACTTGTTGGCTAATCCTTGGTGACTTACTCTCCCAAATGAAAGAGGAGAAGATGCTCTGTAAATATATTTTAAACATTTATTTTTGAACAAATAAAACCAATTCTGATGAAGTCCATCCCACCAAGCACATCACTTGTGCTTTTTTGCCTTCTTTGCCTGTACCAGCACTTCCAGTGCTTTTTTCTTCTTTTTTGAGCAGCCATGTGCCTCACTGTGGCTTGCCTGTCCTCCTCCACTGCAGTCTTCCTGCTTTGTGCAGCACTGGTTGTTGGCTGGCAACCAAACTCTTCCTGCCTCCCTTTTGTCTTCAACAGGGCCTGTTGTCTGCGAGCCTTGTCTTTTGAGCCTGCAGTGTGGATGTTCCTGCATAGGACCTTGTCTACCTTTGAGAACTTGACATCCTCTCTCCTGAACATCTGTATTGCTGTCTGACCCCTGGACCTGAGGGCATACTTGGTTGTCTGGATTGGTTGTCCCTAAAGGTGTCCATGCTCATTCTGGTGCTTTTGCAGTCAATAATATCTCCCATGGCACTGAACGATGACTCCACCATTGGTCCATGGAAAATGGAGAGCGCTGCTCGAACCACATGGTTGAGGCCTGGGTACCTTCCAGTGTCAATGACATTTGCCCACCAGTTAACCATGTTGTCCCCATCAGTGTACAGGGGAAGGGTGGAATTTGTGCTGAATTTGACAACTTCCAGTGGCATGTCAAATTGGGGTGTGGCACCAAGTGGCTCATCATCCCTGCCAGCCACTTCAGGAGGATGCCCGTCTCTGAGTGTCCCCTCACCAATGGGTCCAAGGCAGACAGTGACTGCAGGGTCCTGCTGTCCAGTGGCAGCTTTTTCTGCATATATGCCGCTGTCGACATGTATGCAGTCTTCGCTGTTTCGAGAAACTCTAGCACAGTCTGGAAAACATTAAAACGATTGCAATTAAATCATTTTACCTGGAGAAATGTATAAATGTTTGATTTGCCATTTTTAATACATTTACTAACCTGATTGCGTGGATTTTCTGCCTTCAGTTTCTCCGCCACCTGTCAGACATACAGCTCACAGAGAGGCAGCATTTTGTCTTTGAAGTCCAACTCCATGAGCTTCTTTGGGGTGGTGTGGAGATTCTCAGCCTTGATAAAGCACCCCATGAAGGTTTTCACAACCTCAAGCTGCTTGTCATGCAGCTTGTGGACAAGGGTTTGGCTGTGAATAGTGGCATTATTATAAAATGCTACAACAATTCTATTACCATACATAGACATGACTTGCAGTTGAGGGTCTGTTTATATCACAATCTAACTAATGAGAGAATACAAGGATAGGCCTATTTAGTTTATCTATCAGAGATTGATAATTCACTAATTCATTCATGTGAAATACACACCTGGAACACCATCACATACTCCTTCATGATGGGAAGGACGCCGAGGTAAATGCTCAGCTGGAGGTCTGTTTTGCGACTCTCAAACCAGAGCTTCTTCCACACCCTTTCTTTCCTGTCCTTCCCAACTTGCGTCATTCCTGGAAGAGAGAGATGAAATACAATGTATTTTGGAATACATACAGTATACATAGGATTAATCACATAAGATTGTGGGCGGCTGAGCCCCCTCTTTACAATATTAGATTCATTTAAAGAATTTAACCTTTTTTTTTTAGGTCCTGGTGGAAGAATTGGATCCTGGCCTTTGCCCGCTCACCAACACTGTGGTCCTTGTACATCTCCTCTAGGACTGCTTTGTAAAGGGTCTGGTCTGCCTGACTGAGGAACCCGAAGTAGAGCACCTTATATGCAGGGAACATTCGGCGAGTGCTGAGGCCCACATCATAGGCTGAAAGCCAACGATGCGCCACAAACCGCTGTGGATTGGTGCCTGGAATGCCCATAAACTCGCATACCTCCATCAGGTATTTCAACTGAAAACAGGCAAAAAAAGGGCTTACTTAGCCTATTTGCCATTATGCAACAAGTATTTCTGGTACAGGCATATATTTCACAATATCTATGACAATTACCTGGTCTGAAGCCCACTGGTGGTCTGTGTGGAGGTCCGTGAAAAGCTGCTCAAGGTAGTGGCCAAAGGGCGCAGCAAACATTTTGGCGGCATTGTGGATGTGGTGGCAGGAATCTCCATCAACATCCAGGAGGTTCTGGCAGTACTTCGACCTTATCCTGGTCTCCAGCCCGGACTTACTCCCTCGCATGACGTTGCAGGAGTCCATCATCATGCTAACCATGTTAGTAAATGGAATTGAGTGTTCCTTGAAAAAGGTCACTAGGGCCTTTTCCAGATGTTCAGCAGTGCCCTTTAGGACTTCAATGGAGCCAAGGTGCTCGACGACCACATGCTTCAGCTCCTGATTAAAGTAGCTGACAAGGATTGACAGCACCTTCTTATTGGAGCTTGATGTGCTCTCATCCAGGTTGATGGAGAAAGGGCATGACCGAATGTTCTCAAACGTCCTCTCTGAGAAGGTGTGCCCCAGGCCCTGGACCATCTTGTATGTGGCAGCTGTCCGGGATAGCTTCATGCCTGCCAGAGCTGGTTTATCCAGAGCCAGTGTCTCAGCAAGCTCACGGATGACAGGGACTATAGAGAGGGGAAGGGAATGTTCTGCAAGAACTGCAAGAACCATTGCCTGGAAAACCCCCGAAAATAGTATTAGTATTTTATATGTTACCACTTGCACATAGCTTGTAATAAGTAAACATGACATCATTATAAAAATAATTCAATACTGCGATTCACTGTATATGGGGGATTTCCTATTCTGATTAACAAAGTCTAGGCTTACGACTTTATATTATCTGTGCTAGTTGTTATCTATATAGCACTATATGCACACTCACCTCTGCATTTGCTACCCTTTCAAACAGCGGTACTGGCACCGTAACTCTTTCTCTCATCTTCTCTGGGCCTTGCACTGATGGGCCCTGAGCAGATGGGATCTGCTGTGATGGACCCTGAGTTGATGGGCTCTGCTGTGATGGGCCCTGACTTGCTGACGGTGGTATGACACTGTGTGTGGTCATAATTGTCACCACCTTTTGGCAATGTTTGTCCGTTTTACAATGTGCCACAAGGGCATGGCAGCCCTTGGTTGAATAATTAATCTCTTTGCAGCAGAGGCTGCACCGGGCATGTCCTGGTTTGTCAATCTTTTTAAAAAACTGAGACATAGGGAACACATATTCTTTGCCCTTTACGTCACTCTTTGAGTCTAGCTTCAGCCAGGACCAGCTCCACTTGCACCTCACTCCTGCATCTAGCTGAGCAACAATAATGGCATCTTCCTCTCCAAATTCTTTCATTCTCATTCTGAAAACAAATTGAAGCGGGTGGTACAGTTAGGCTACCAGTAGTTAGGCTACTGATGATGCTAAAGTAGATATCAATGACTGCGTTACATGCACACCATATTCCTGTATTCAACCAGTACGCGCATGCCCAGTGTACCTTAATACGCAGTTACATGCGGCCAGATTATTTTGCCCTTTCAAATGTAAACAGAATATTCCAGTTGCTACAGCGCTTATAAACACCTATAAACACCTATTCGGTTACAATACCCTGCATATTGACTTTAATCTGAATTTGGTGTGCTTGTAAACGTAATCTATGGAGAAGAACCATTGCTAATTTACGTTATGTTAGCAAGCTAGAAGAAACCTTAACATGTCAAGTTACCTCACCACCCGCATTTCTTTTTTTATTAATATATACTTCATTTTTTCCCACCCCCATAATATAATTACTCAAACAGGTTACTTACCGTGAGTGTGTGCAGTTCTCCACGATGCAACTCGCTGGCGAGGAAATCTGAACTGACAGGCAGGTGTCAGGTGTCACTGACTGAACTGGTGGGAAGCCTCTTGTCTTGAATGTCTTGGAAGTCTCGAAGTAGTACCAAATATTTTATTTAATAATTAAGTGTCGTGAAATTCTAAGTCTTTACATAATAGGGTACGATATTTATAGTAGCTTTCAGTTGTTTGAAAACGGTACCTTTATCCGCGTTCGTAAATTCGCCAGAGCCCAGCCCACACTGGGTTCAATGTTATAATGGACCAAGTAATTATTGGACGAGAGGCCGTCACTCGCAAAGTGAATTTACGAAGGCAGCCCCGCCCCTACATTCACACTGATTGTAATGAATGAGTTCACTGAAACGAACTGCTTTGCCCATGATGACGTCACGACACAACTTTCATGACCCCCCCCCCCCTACTTATATATATATTTATTTTATTTTAGCAAATCTCCATGATTCACGTGGATGACCTATTTTGAGTTAAAAACGGCGAATTTCGCCGAAAGGTGACTAGTTTGCATCACTGCAGCTTCGCACATTTATTCTACACAGCTGGTCACCGCTCTCCTACTACCTCGCTTCTCCATACGTCGCCCCCGGCTCACTGCTCTCCAGAGGGAAACAAACACACGGCTTAAAAGCCAACTGATGAGGACCCTATTGGCGTCAGCTGATGCCAATCAGGTCCCCATGCACACTCCACACTCCACCAACAGTCCCGCAGCGCCCTCTGCAGGCCGGACGCGGCATTGCTCCCCACACCAGTCTTCAACTGTCCAGTTTTGGTGAGATTGCTAGTGTAACCCAGCCAACTAGAATATATGAGAATATGCCAAGTGGCCGTGATTTACCAATTAACCCCACTGGTTACACTAGCATCAGTTTTCTGTTCTTGGTTCTGACAGAAGTGGAACCTCCCATAGCCGTCTGCTGTTGTAGTCTATCCGACTCAAGGTTTGGTGCGTTGTGCATTCTGAGATGCTTTTCTGCTCACCACATTTATACAGAGTGGTTATATGAGTTACCGTTCTGTCAGCTCTAACCAGTCTGGCCATTCTCCGTTGGCTCTCATCAACAAGGTTGTAGCGACTAGATTTAGCCAAAAATCCAGTTGCTGAGAGACGCGAGCAGGGTTTGGGTGAAGTTGTGACGCGCTAAAAACAATTCGCTTGAGATAAAAAGGTACGTTTAAGGGCATTTATTGAATATAAAACAATCCAGCTCAGTGACGTACATAAATCCAAAAGCGACCAAAAAACATTTAATATCAAACAAATCGTCAATGAAATGCGGTCAACAAAAATACAGCGTCCCTGTCTCCCCTCTCTCTCCACTCCCGCCATACAGGTAAACAGGTGCTTAAACTAACATTAGGCAGGCCCGCCCATAATCATGTGACTTCCGGAAGGGTAATAAACGTGATCAAGACAATAAACAAACAAATCAAATTACTCACAAATCATAATAACCCCATTAGCTTTTGTACTAAATACCCAAGAATTCATATTCATGGCTCCTACAAAGGTATTTCCATCAGCAGAACTGTCGCTCACTGGATATTTTTTCTACCATTGCAAGTCAACTCTAGAGACTGTTGTGCATGAAAATCCCAGGAGATCAGCAGTTCTAGAAATACTCAGGGGGTGCTTAAGTGGTGAGGTTATTATTGAATACATACACATGAGTGAGGTAATGCTTTAGAGCAAGGTACACCCTTCTTACTTCCCGGCATACCGTTGCCTTTGCAAGACCTTCTGCGTCTCCAACCGTGTACAAGAATGCCCCACATGCAAAAAAAACGCAGGCCTATGCAGACAGACTGAGCTGTGGTCAAGTGCCGAGCCATCCTCCGCAAAGGGCCTGCATTTTCGGAAATGTCTCCGTCAGAATCCTTGAAATCTTGGGTAAGCAAATCAGACAGAGGGACAGAGAAAGAACATCAGTGATAAGTGGCACATGACTAAGGCCATGTCTTGTGGTGACTGCATGTCATGCTGAGACAAACTACTGGGCTGATAACTGTACCGCTGTGTGGTTGCTGTCTTCAATAATGGACACTGTCCGTCTTCCCAGTCCCGCTTGCAGAAGTACAAGCTCCTCTGTTGGCAAAGGTGTCCTTGTAGTGTTTTTTGCCAGCAAATAAAAATTAAACGGTATTATCTTTTCTGGCTTGGCTACGGTGTGTGTGCCTCCAGATGTGTGGCTCCGGCAGACTACATAGATAAACTATGCTGCGCCTGCTGAACCTCTACCTCTCCCACAGGTACTCATCAGGAAAGGCCAGTGGATTGGTTCGGTCCCTGAAGACTCTTGGAGCTGGTGGAAAGAATTCTCTTCTGATGATCTGCGCCTCTAAATGCACAGGGTTGATGAGAAATGGACATGCCATAGTTGTCTAGTTGTCTACTCTAGCCCAGTGTTTCCTCCAGGAATTTTTACAATGGTGGCGGGTAGCGTTGATCGCGCTCGCGATTTTTTCCGCGTGCACGCGCATGAAACGCGCACGCGCGCTCAAAACAACGACGTAATTTCAGCCAAAACTCGAGGATGGCCCAAAAAATTAAAATGTTTTCCCGTACTTCTCCCGTGTGTCTCTTATTGTCTGTGTCTGCATGTTTTTCCAGCATGTAATTCCGTTGTCAATAAAAATTTCGTCTCCCCTTCTTTTCATTATCATTATGGAGGCTTTATGGTTGTTGTAACTATTATGGGAAGCGGTTGACACAGTAGCCGCTTTTCGTGTACGCTGCAGTGGATCCCTTCACAACGCAGAAGAAAGAGGAGAGAGAAAACATTGTCAATGTGCAGGGAAGAATCATGTATCAGCAGGGTTCAACAGTAACGCTTGCCTGGGGCAAGTAAAAAAATTCGCCGGGTTTGTTTGCGCGAGCCCGAAGACGCTGCTGGATCCTGGATCTGTTTACCTGTGTGCAGGAAGAAAAACAGACGGAGCAGGCGCCAGACCAGACTAGATGATTGTGGAGTGAAGAGATTATTAAAGCGTACGCGATGCGACGGGTGATCGACAAGCACGTACACTTTCATAATATCTTCACTCCACGATCATCTAGTCTGGTCTGGCGCCTGCTCCGTGTTCTTCCTGCACACCGATGCACAGATCCAGGATCCAGCACCGTCGTCGCGCATATTGTAACATTTGAAGTAGTTTGTAGACTACACGCAGCCTAGATGTATTCGACCAATCACAAAACAGTTTTGCAAGCGCGTCGCTTCGCGCTTGTGGGTGTGTCTAGCGCTGTGAAGGTCTGAAAAGCGGCCTAATTTTTTTTTTTTTTTTTTTTGAGAAATCTGAATGGTGGCGGAGGAAATTCCATCGTGGCGGCCCGCCACGATGAAATGCATGTAGAGGAAACACTTATAGGTATATGAGCAGGCTCTGCTTATATAGGATAGGCCCATGTCAATTAATTAATTAACTAATTAAGCTATTACAGTTTTTTACGGTCGCTAAGTCACAGTGTTCAATACTGAAGCCACAGATTCACAACTCTTCATACAGTCTGCATTACTAACACTCATGTTGGCCAATCACTTCATTCATGTCTCAAGCTCGTTCAACCACACTGGCAACAATGTTCACTCAGAAAGCATACACATTCATTCATAACATTCTGACTTACAAAACACTAACAACAGAAAGCATTACATATTTTTTTATGATTTCCCCAAGAATGAATATTTCATTATACAGTTATAGTGTTTTTATTTTTTCAGTATCTTTGCAGAAAGTAAGTTACAGTAAGTAAGTCACTTACAAGTTACAGTTTACTTGTGTAAAATGAAAAGTGAAAAATAAAAAGTTCAAACACACAACAAAAAATAAATTCCAGGGCCTAAAAATTGTAAGGGACTGGTACCATAAAGGTGTACATGTGTCTGGTATATAACATAAGTCGGACTCCATAAATATTTTTTTTTAATGCCTTGTGAAAATGTGGTGCTGGACTCGGACTTCATTGCATATAACAGAAGTTGGATCCAATATAATGGCAAAGTCATATCATTAAGGTCAATGGAGAAGTCATACCTTAAAGTTGTACTTTAGATACCCAAACTATGATCCTGGACTTGATACCATGATGTGGGATGTCCCACAATGCACCTCGGCAAAGTCTATAGGCTAGGGTGGCTAGGGCCCCATACCACAGCACTGGACTTGACAACATGATGTGGGATGTCCCACAATGCACCCCGGCAAAGCTTATAGGCTAGGGTGGCCAGGGCCCTATACCATAGTATTGGACTTGATAACATGATGTGGGATGTCCCATAATGCACTTTGGCAAAGTTTATAGGTTAGGGTGGTTAGGGCCTTATACCATAGTATTGGACTTGATAACATGATGTGGGATGTCCCATAATGCACTTTGGCAAAGTTGGGCACCCAGACAGGTAAAAACATTATATTTCAACTAAATAAGACATAAGGAATAATTGTACCTAACTATTTATCATATGTTTGTTGTCTTTTTTCTGTGACTGAAAAAGTATCTGTCCAAGTGGACATCATGCATGAAAAAAATGGATGGCTAGAGAAAAATGAATTGTGGGTAATTATTGTTGATTTTGATTTAGTTTTTTCTGACCTTTGGGGTCAAGCAGTCCAGCTTCTGTAATACGAAGATAGCATGAAGTCCAATAGTATGGTATTGGCCCCTAACAACCCTATCCTAACCACCATATTTAAATAAATACATTCGGTAGCTCACTTGGTAGAGCATGGCCTTAACAATGCAGAGGTTGGGGGTTTGATCCCATGGGACTACATATACTGAAAATGTATGCACTCATGTGCTAAGAAGCATTATAAATAAATAAATAATGAGTCATTAGCTTCCCTGGTTACAGGTACTGACAGGTGGCGCGACGGGAACGCTGACTCAAATGCCACCCCAAAAAAAAAAAAAAAGGCCCCTTCAGCCTGTGAAAAAAATGAAAAATGGTAGCAGGCAATAAATAAAAATATATATAAAATAAATTACTAAATGTCCTGGTCCATCGCGATCAAAATGTCCGGGTCCATCAAAATGTCCTGCTCGATCTCCTCAAAATCAAGATGGTTACAGGTACTGACAGGTGGCGCGAAGGGAACGCTGACTCAAATGCCACCCAACAATTAAATAAAAAGGCCCCTTCAGCCTGTGAAAAAAATGAAAAATGGTAGCAGGCAATAAATTAAAAAATATATAAAATAAATTACTAAATGTCCTGGTCCATCGCGATCAAAATGTCCGGGTCCATCAAAATGTCCTGCTCGATCAAAATGTCCTGCTCGATCTCCTCAAAATCAAGATGGTTACAGGTACTGACAGGTGGCGCGACGGGAACGCTGACTCAAATGCCACCCAAAAATAAAATAAAAAGGCCCCTTCAGCCTGTGAAAAAAATGAAAAATGGTAGCAGGCAATAAATAAAAATATATATAAAATAAATTACTAAATGTCCTGGTCCATCGCGATCAAAATGTCCGGGTCCATCAAAATGTCCTGCTCGATCTCCTCAAAATCAAGATGGTTACAGGTACTGACAGGTGGCGCGAAGGGAACGCTGACTCAAATGCCACCCAAAAATAAAATAAAAAGGCCCCTTCAGCCTGTGAAAAAAATGAAAAATGGTAGCAGGCAATAAATAAAAATATATATAAAATAAATTACTAAATGTCCTGGTCCATCGCGATCAAAATGTCCGGGTCCATCAAAATGTCCTGCTCGATCAAAATGTCCTGCTCGATCTCCTCAAAATCAAGATGGTTACAGGTACTGACAGGTGGCGCGAAGGGAACGCTGACTCAAATGCCACCCAAAAATAAAATAAAAAGGCCCCTTCAGCCTCAATATTAGAAAAAAAATGGTGGCTGGCAATGAATAAAAAGATATATAAAATAAATTACTAAATGTCCTGGTCCATCGCGATCAAAATGTCCGGGTCCAAAATGTCCTGCTCGATCAAAATGTCCTGCTCGATCTCCTCAAAATCAAGATGTCGCCGGAGTTGTTTGGGTGGAATCCTGTCTATGACAAGCATGGGTTCATGCATCAGACACATATTTTTTAGCGTTGGGGACGAGTAGATGTGGTCCTCATTCTGAATAAAAAAATATATAATAATTAAGGGCATAAAGATTTGATGAGTGTCTTTGGAATAATTCCATTGACAATGGACAAAAATGATGCTTTCAGCTGTGTAATTGTCATAACCGTTTAATAATCATTAATGGTGATTACCACTGATTTCATCAGGTTGTAGCCACATAATACTTACGGGAGGAACAGTTGGCGCAAGATTTGATGGACCTGCAGACACAGAGTCTGACTGTGGATTACAAAAAGGTGTTCTGTTTATTTAGCATTCAGGATATCACTTACTTGAACTTAAATACATTTGTCCATGATTGGGTAGCAATGCAACTCATTGTAGGTCTATCTATTGTATGCATTTAACTGAACAAAACAGTGCTACAATACTTGCAAAAATATAATGCTCACATCCTGCTCTGTTTCCTCCCTCTCTTCGTCCTCATCATCCTCTTCCTGTTCCTCCTCATAAACCTCCTCCTCTTCTTCAGAATCTTGATCATCAGAATCATCAGAATCTTGAACATCCTCGCTTCGAAGGAACTTCCCCTTCCCCTTCGTGTTGTTCTGGTGTTCTACCGCAAACACGCAAAGTTCCCTCCTGTTATGGAGGTCTGCTGGCGTGGCATTGGCCTGGTAATATTTCGCACCAGTCTCCGCATCATGGCACATTAACTCACTAATTAAATTAGTTTTTTTTTCTCCCAAAACAACACCGGGCCTGCGACAAAGATACAATGGTAAATGGACTGCATTTACTGCATTTCTGGTTGCTGGGCGAGGACTCTACCTCCTGAGTCACTGCCACCCAACAAGTTCATCAATTAATTAACCACATTCCAAAATATTTAAATAAAAACTAGAAATGTTGGCTTACATGTGTTGCCATTGATGACCTGAGATGGCCAAAGGTGGGCTTGCCTGGTAGGCCCATCCTGGCCCACTCCTGCTGAAAGTATTCCGACAGCCTCTTGCACTGGCCGCTGGCATTGTTGTGAAAGAAATACTCGGAATCCCCACCATCCATTAGCTGGCGGAGAATCAGGTATTCCTCCAACCAGCCTATTTCTGTCTCGTTGAGTGGCAAGGCGGCACCACCAAACCGCCTCTTTGTCTTGTGTTCGAATACCTATTAAATAATACATTTGGGTTAGACTAAAGAGCTACCACGAGCTACCAATTAGTTACTACTAGGAAATTACCAGCAATTACCATTACTTACCGGTAGTTAATAGTAGTAGTTACGGATGCTTTTATGTAGTTATTACCGTGCTTTAAAGTGGTACCGACAATTAATTAGTTTTTTCTACCGTAAAAGTGTACATGTGTCAATGGTATATTACATAACTCGGATGCAATATGGGGCAATTGTCCACTTTTAAGGTATTAGTCCCTATCAATATTAAACATTGTGGGCTCACTATATGCACACTACAAGCTATCAGTGCTGGTAGTCAGAGAGAGAAGGAGAGCATTGTGAAGAGGTGGAGCACTGGCTCAGTGGTAAGCACTGTGCCCTCACAGCGAAAATGACCCGATTCACACCCTGGTTTGATTCTCACCCTGGCCATGCCCTTTCTGTGTGTTGTCCTTTATTTAAATAGGTGATCACATTGAGATCGGAATCTCTTTTTCAACTGAGACCTATATGCATACGTAAGAAGAGTCATTTCAATGCCTATAAAACGCCAGGGACTAGTAACATAAAAGTGGATGTGTGTCTATTGTATATTACATAAGGTGGACGCAATATACAATTAATACAAAATGTATACTCACTCTTATGACCTCGCGGCCATCTGAGTCCACCTCCCGGTTCCTCACCTCCTCCACTGTCATGTTTGTCAGTACCCCTGTCCTATGGCCAGTGGAGGCGATGAGGTACCCACTCAGCAGGCCGAAGAAGCGTTGGATGAGGTCGGGTAGCAGTTTCATTTCCTCTGCAGAAAGCACAAAAACAATAAATAATTTGTCTCCACCCTACCCCTTTGTCCAGCACCAGACTGTAAAGCAATTTATGAATTTAACATATGAAGGCCCATTAAAGGTCTGAAGGACCATCCAAGATGCCTGTGCATAATACTAAATATTTATTTTGAAAAAGGTACCCTTGAGCAAGACACTTAACTCTGATTGCTGTATAAATGGAAAACATCTAGCTACTCACTTAGAACATCTGCAATCTGGCCTGGGGCCTCCTTTATTAGTCTCCAGTGAGCGGCGACACTGATGAGCCCTTTCGATTTTTCTTGGCGAACCAGCTGGCGCCTCGCCATAAGATCCCTGCTGAGGTCCTTCATCCTACATTGTAGTTCAGCCCTGATCCGGTTGAGGGACTTTTGGGAGACCCTTACAGGCTCTGGGAGCATCTCCTTCAAATACTTAAGGAACGACATGACGTCTATCACGTACTGTCGAACCGTAGTGACACCAATCCACCTAGCATGCATGTCTTTGAACTGTGGGAGGAAACAAATGCAGGTAACAGCCCATACAAATGGCAAACATGTTTTTCTCTTATGTTTACTCACTCCCGAGCCAGTGTTGTGTCACTGAGGTGACTCATTGAAACGGGCGGGATCCCCCCTCTAGCCATATGCTCCACAAACGTCCTTATGTGGGTCTTTTTTTGCGCAGCATTTTCTTTCTGCTTCTTCGAAGGATTTAGCCCTGTGACGTGACTTTGATATTAATTTGCAATACAATACAACAATACTATACAATAGAAATTACAAAATGTCTCACTCCTGAGGGTTCTGGTCCCCCCTCTGGTCTGCATCTGGCCACAGATTCTCATCGACATCACATCTAATGTGTTCCCTGGCAATACATATTGGGAAGTATCTCCTGGAATGTCGGATCCAACCCTGGCAGTCTTGAGGAGACGTCTCCATGCCCGCGCCCCTCAACGCTTTCGCCGGGTCCTTGCCCCCGTCAACGCACCGACTCCTCTGTGCCCCTCGATTGGCGCCACTGAACTGAAAGTTTCTTGCACAGAGGGAGAACTCGGCACAACACGGAACGAGGGTTTGGGACCCCTTCAGCCTCAATATTAGAAAAAAAAATGGTGGCTGGCAATGAATAAAAATATATATAAAATAAATTACAAAATGTCCTGGTCCAGCTCGATCAAAATGTCCTGCTCCATCAAAATGTCCTGCTCGATCTCCTCAACATCAAACAGATGTCGCCGGAGGAGTTTGGCTGGAATCTTGTGTATGACAAGCATGGGTTCCTGCATCGGCCTCTTCTTTTTTAGCGTTGGGGACGAGTAGATGTGGTCCTCATTCTGAATGTAAAAAATAATAATAATTAAGGGCATAAAGATTTGATGAGTGTCTTTGGAATAATTCCATTGACAATGGACAAAAATGATGCTTTCAGCTGTGTAGTTGTCATAACCGTTTAATAATCATATTAATGGTGATTACCACTGATTTCATCAGGTTGTAGCCACATAATACTTACGGGAGGAACAGTTGGCGCAAGATTTGATGGACCTGCAGACTCAGAGTCTGACTGTGGATTACAAAAAGGTGTTTTGTTTATTTAGCATTCAGGATATCACTTACTTGAACTTAAATACATTTGTCCATGATTGGGTGGCAATGAAACTCATTGTACCGTATTTTCCGCACTATAAGGCGCACCGGATTATAAGGCGCACCTTCAATGAATGGCCTATTTTAGAACTGTTTTCATATACAGGGCGCACCGGATTATAAGGCGCACCGGATTATAAGGCGCATAGAATAGATACTGCAGTCAAACGTTTGACTGGGGTTGCGTTACGCCCAAGCTCCACCTACTGCGTTGCGTCACCTCTCCATCGGTGTTGTGTCAACTTCCCGTTGTCCAAGCTCCACCTGAGCGTTGTCACCGTCAACGTTCTACCTGCTCCACTGTCAAAAATATATATTTTTCCACCTCAAGTATCAGCCGTTCGTCATCCATTTTTGCAACAAGCGTCAAGGACCTGCGGTGATTCACAGCTGACTCGCGTGAATAGCAATTCGCAATAGCTGCAACCACGAGATATAGAGTAGTTAGCTACAAGCATTTTCAATCTGCTATTATCTCTATTAGTGGATTAACCGCTGTGGTGATTTAACAGCTGATAAAAATACATCAAGTAGACTACAAACAGAGCAAAACAACACCAGAAAACAACCAATAGGCTATACAATTATAACCAACAACCAATATGTGACAGCTCCTGGTGAAATGTGCAACGTACTTTTTCAGTTTTTACACATGCTTAAACTACAGATTGTAAGCTTTCAAATGATGTGTCATACATTCAAATCAGAGAAAGATTGAACACGACAGGCGTATTTGAATGTTGGTTCACCTCAAACACTGAATGGGAGAAAAGTGACTCTGACCAAACCACAACAAACGCTGCTAGCGGCTAACAGCTAACAAAACACATCGCTACGAAGGTCTAAACTGTATTTTAATAACATGACAACATACTGGGAGAACATCGACATGCTAAAAACACATAACTACACATAACTAGATGAACACACAGTTCTTGCTTTTGAACACGAGCTAAAACGAAACTTTGTTTACAAGTCAACCCTCCCTTACCGGTAGCCTCCGGCAAACGAGAATAATGAATCCAATACACAAATGCTAAGTGTTTAGTGATCGTTAAACTGTTGTTTATTATATCGAGTGGGTACTTTAAAACTTCAAGTTGAAAGCACCAAGAATCTCACTTTGTTCCCTCGGAAACTCTGTTTAGTCTTCTTTACTTGGGGTCTTACACAAGTGGTGTGGGACTGTGTAAGCACAGTATACCGGTGTTTACTGATTACCGTAATGCTGCAAGCGGTGCGGCTTTGTAGTTTACCAGTCGTACTGAAACATTTTGACAGAGCGCCGTGTACAACCAGTATGGATCAACAAATTAACCAATTGATCCATATATAAGGCGCTCCGGGTTATAAGGCGCACTGTCGTTTTTTTTGAAAATTAAAGGCTTTTAAGTGCGCCTTATAGTGCGGAAAATACGGTAGGTCTATCTATTGTATGCATTTAACTGAACAAAACAGTGCTACAATACTTGCACAAATATAATGCTCACATCCTGCTCTGTTTCCTCCCTCTCTTCGTCCTCATCATCCTCTTCCTGTTCCTCCTCATAAACCTCCTCCTCTTCTTCAGAATCTTGATCATCCTCTCTTTCCCCCTCTTCCTCCTCCTCTTCTTCAGAATCTTGATCATCAGAATCATCAGAATCTTGATCATCCTCGCTTCGAAGGAACTTCCCCTTCCCCTTCGTCTTGTTCTGGTGTTCTACCGCCATCACGCAACGGTTCCTCCTGTTATGGAGGTCTGCTGGCGTGGCATTGGCCTGGTAATATTTAGCACCAGTCTCCGCATCATGGCACATTAATTCACTAATTAAATTAGTTTTTTTTCCCCCCAAAAGAACGCCGGGCCTGGGACAAAGATACAATGGTAAATGGACTGCATTTACTGCATTTCTGGTTGCTGGGCGAGGACTCTACCTCCTGAGTCACTGCCACCCAACAAGTTCATCAATTAATTAACCACATTCCAAAATATTTAAATAAAAAAGCATCCACAGACTGTGGTGCCCTTAGGTGGTCAGGGAGAGCATTCCACAGCCTGGGAGCGGCCGAGCAGAAGGCCCGATCTCCCATGGTGCGGAGGTTGGTCCTGGGAGTCTTGAGGAGGTTGGTGGCAGTAGAACGGAGGGTGCGTGAGGAGATCTGAGGGGTATGGATGTCCAACAGGGCCTCGTTCTGCACATGCTGCAGACCGCCCCGCTGCTTCTGGAGCCGTGCCGAGTGGGCCAGGATGTGGCCGAGCGGGGACGTCTCCATGCCCGCGCCCCTCAACGCTCTCGCCGGGTCCTTGCGCGCCCGTCAACGCGCCGACTCTGTGCCCCTCGATTTGGCGCCACTGAACTGAAAGTTTCTTGCACAGAGGGAGAACTCGGCACAACACGGAACGAGGGTTTGGGACACAGCCCCGTTTGTTTCAAACACCTCTTTAACTTCTAAGCAAAACCTCAGTCGCACCACTTGGGTTGCGCTGGCGTAATCGTCCGAACAAATTATAATAATAATGACGGTCGTCGCTCGGCAGTGTCTCTGGCTTCCACAGCTGGTCACTAGTGATGTGTCGACGCTTCGTTTCTGCAACAGCTCCCAAAGGACGGTGACACATGCAGGGACCCCAAACAGGAAACAGACGGCACTGACAACAGCCCAGATTATTCTACCTACCATCATGTCATCACAAACATTAAAGAAGCCTGGGTCCCCGGAGACAGTGGAGTTAGTGGAGTTTACAGTTGTATTCTGCAGCCGAGGTTGTATCTTCAGCTTCGCACATTTATTCTACTGGTCACCGCTCTCCTACTACCTCACTTCTCCATACGTCGCCCCCGGCTCACTGCTCTCCAGAGGGAAACAAACACACGGCTTAAAAGCCAACTGATGAGGACCCTATTGGCGTCAGCTGATGGCAATCAGGTCCCCATGCTGCACACTCCACACTCCACCAACAGTGCCGCAGCGCCCTCTGCAGGCCGGACGCGGCATTGCTCCCCACACCAGTCTTCAACTGTCCAGTTTTGGTGAGATTGCTAGTGTAACAGTGGCGGCTGGTGGCAAAAAATTTGGGTGGGGCACAGCAGTGTGGTGGGGGGTCCTCTTTCGGGCGCGCAGCGTGCGCGTTTTTTTTTCCGCGTGCACGATTTTTTTGCGCGTGCACGCGCATAAAACACGCACTGGCATTACAACCACTGTATAATTTCAACTTTCACCCTTAAAATGACCGTGTGGGCCATGGAGAAGTTACCCTGTCAACTACAGACACTGAGGTGGAAGAGTGACCGGTCTATGGACGTCGGTACGGTCCAATACCCAGTGTCAGACAAGGAGGAAGTCTAGTCAACAAGGCTAGTACAGGCCTCACAGCTACACTCAGGTTAATAAAGGTAGCAGATGAATATGTGTACTGTGTCTGTGTAACATGGCTACATCAATGAGCAGAGATGAATGCTGCAGTCAGTAGTACAGTACTATCTATTTCATAGACACATGATGGATGATGATGGAGAGTGATGGTGGTCAACACATTCAATGATGTATCACAACCAGACCATGTCAAAAACACAACCAGACCATGTCAGAAACACAACCAGACCATGTCTGTATCACAACCAGACCATGTCAGAAACACAACCAGACCATGTCTGTAACACAACCAGACCATGTCAGAAACACAACCAGACCATGTCAGAAACACAACCAGACCATGTCTGTAACACAACCAGACCATGTCAGAAACACAACCAGACCATGTCAGAAACACAACAATGCATCAGCTGAGTTAAAGAAAACCAACTCTTACCTTTGATGACAGAACATGAGCCGTGTTTACCCGTACCTCCGCCTTGCCCCGCGCATATTGCTATGAATAGTTCGAAGATAGGTGCTTGCACGTTAGGTGCAAGGCTGCTTGGTTAACCCATTAGCGGGAACATTATTAGTTGCACAAAATAGGCTGATTTAATTGACCATGAACATCAGAGACAGACATTACGAATGTTCATTTAAAATACTCCGGAAGCCCGAAGTCCGGAAAACCGGAAGTCGGGAGTCCTCAGCATAATGCATTGTCTGCAATACAACCGGAGATTTCTTGGCCAGGGCGCACAAATGTGCGTCCTGGCCAAGAAATAGAGACAGCCAATTGGAGCGCTGCTACAGCTCACGTGTAAGCGAAAAGTATTCGTCCTGGCATAGACTTGCATTGACACGGCGCCCCGCGTTCTCTCCCTATGTATTTTAACAGTGAGTTTTACACACACACACACACACACACACACACACACACACAGATAAAAATGTTTATTGTATTGGAGGATTTTTAATGAATGCTGATAGGCGCCGACAGAATATCAGCCACATTTTGTGAATAAACAATGTTTATTTAAAAAAAAAACTTTTACAAATCGCAACAAGGAAGTGAAGGTGGGGGCGGCGCCCCAGCGCCCTCTATCGGCCAGCCGCCACTGTAGTGTAACCCAGCCAACTAGAATATATGAGAATATGCCAAGTGGCCGTGATTTACCAATTAACCCCACTGGTTACACTAGCATCAGTTTTCTGTTCTTGGTTCTGACAGAAGTGGAACCTCACATAGCCGTCTGCTGTTGTAGTCTATCCGACTCAAGGTTTTAGGCGGTGGGCCGAAGCTGTCTATCTGCTTTCGTTTGTGAAATGATCGATCTACAACTACAGACTAGTTGATTTTTTCATATAAGCTAAATAGTTTTTTTTGGAACATGTTTCCGTCTGTTGGCAGCCGATTTTCGAACGACGTTTTATGAAAAGTAAACTTACGATCCATAAGTTAATAAGGAGAATGCTTGGGGCTATGCCGCTAACCAATCAAAACCCGTTAAAGCGTCACCTGACTTGACGTCTGCCAATGATATTCCTTCAAAATACGGAACTATGAAGTAAACAACGTATTATCTGGAAAGACGAGAAGACTGAGTTGTTTCGGATAACTTTACTGTCAAGTAATGTTTCAGGTAAGATTTGCATGTCATACTAATTCATATCACATATTAATGAACAAGTCCATGTCATGTTGTGTCAATACAAACATGTTCTAATATGCTATTTTAGTGAAAAATCCGACCGAACGTCACCCGCGATTGTGAAGCTAATTAATTAACAAGCTAGTTATCTAACTTTAAAGGGTACAATAGCTAATTTACCAATGTCAACTATGTCTATTCTCAATCATTTCTGTAATAATTGTGCCAACTTGGGACCAGTAACATTAACTTGTGTGTGAGTATGTTATATGTGTGTGCAAGCATGTTTTTGATATTGTCAATCGTCTCACTTTTACGAGGTGAGCTGGTAAGACAAAACCCAAGACTAAGTGTATCTTCACTTGCCTTGCCTATAATTGACGAGACTAGACAAAGATGCAAGTGTTTAGAGAACATTTATAACACTAGTGTGTTTTCGCAGTGCAAACACAAGGTGTGTTTCCATTAGAGTTTTTCGAAAAATAAATGCGATATTTCTAACATTTCGAAAAAGTACAATTACGATAATGCAGCCGTTTCCATTCAAATGTATTTCGCTTCTCATGAGTCACGCATCCTCGTCTCGCGAGGGTAATACGCTGCTATCTCCCGCGAAATTCAATTTTGCGGAAGAAGGAAGAGCAAAAGATGGATATTCCAAACATGTTGCGAGCTGGAACTGTTGTTTTGATGGCCACAGCTGCTGCTGTTGTGGTTGTCAACAACAGAAGACGAAGGCAGCGGGTGATCCACCACGAACGGCAGAGTCCGTATGTGTGGGAACGAGCACGTTTGAAGGATTTCTGGGAGAGAATTGTTTTAGAGGAATTCACAGAGGCATTGTGGATTCAGAATTTCAGGATGAACCGGGAAACGTTCAATGTGCTGTGTGATTCTATTGAAGACCTTGTGGCCCCAGACCCGTTATGCCCCCGGGAGGCAGTTCCTACTAGAAAGCGAGTGGCTATCGCCCTTTACAAGCTGGCAACCTGCGCCGAGTATAGAGTAGTTGGTGAAACGTTTGGTGTCAGCAAAACCACTGTACATAGATGTGTGTATGGGGTATGTCGAGCCATATGCAGCAGGTTGCTGAAGCAAAAAATCAGAATGCCAGATGTGGACGAGGCCCTGGAGATCGCACAGCGCAATTATGAGGCACACAAAATACCCCAGGTCTACGCTGCGATCGACGGGTCGCACATACCAATTCGTGGTCCGAGTGAAGGCTATCGTGATTACGTAAACAGGAAGGGGTGGACATCAATCTGCCTTCAGGTTGTATCTGATGATCGATTAATTATCAGGGACATCAACGTGGGAACGCCTGGATGCGCGCATGATGCTGCTGTGTTTGCAACATCACAGCTGTTTCTAAGGTAAAACTCCAAATCTTATAGGCTAGGGCTAGTTGCACAGCAGCCAAATTTAACATAGTGGAGCCTACTGCCATCCTCATCCTGTTAGCCAGACTGACAATTGACCAACAGATGGGACACAGATTGATCAACATTATTGATTACACCTGTCATGATATATGAATACTTTATTGAATCATAATAAAATACAAGTACATGTACAAGTACCTTGCAAATCTTCAAAAGGATAAAAACACAAAAAGCCCGGAGGCTTATTTCCATTGTGGTCCCTTTCTGGCCCACAGGATGCAGGTTGGCAGCAGGCTACAATAGGCTGTTAAAATGGCTGCTGTGTAACTAGCCAATTATGCTCTTGTTATGATGATCTTGTTTCACACTAGTTCCATTGGGAGTTTTTTTTTAAGCTCTGGCTTCTTTTTGCTTGTAATGTGAAATGGTAGACTACTATTTATAGGATGTTGGCTTATATTATGTGTGATTGAGTTTTAGAGTGTAGCACACAAAACTAAACATATGTGCTGTTTTCAGATATCCGACTAAACACCCCCAAGCAACAAAGGATGTGGAAGGAGTCCAAGTGCCACTACTCATCGCTGGTGACCCTGCATACCCACTACTACCCTGGGTCATGAAGGGCTATTCCGGTCCCAATTTGACAGCTACACAACATAATTTCAATGAACACTTAAGTGCCATCCGTGTCAAAGTGGAGCACACCTTTGGACACTTGAAGGCAAGATGGCGTGTGCTGTCAAAGCAGTCGGATATAGACTACAACTTCATGCCGGAGGTGGTGGCCACATGCTGTGTGCTCCATAACATATGTGAGGAGAGCAGACAGCAGCTTCCACCTGCAGCCTTCCGTCCTGCAGAGCCCCATGCTCACCAGCTCCAGCGATATCACCAGGACCAAGCAGATGCAGGGGCCCTTGCAATCCGTGAAGCGCTTGCCCAGCATTTGGTCACCCCTCATTAGTTACCCCACACAAGCAACAAAGCGCTTGCCCAGAATTTGGTCACCACTCATTAGTACTCATTAGTTACCCCACAAGCAACCTAAACTTGGCTTCTGATCCGTTCACTTGCATGGCTGTAGGCTACATGGTTATTACAACACAAAGGCACATATCAACAATCAACAATTTATTCAAGTTCAATGTGTGGCTTCACAACTTTTTTTGAACACAAAATGTTTTACTTTAATATTTTCCTGTCAGCATGTGTAGCACAATTAGCCGTAACACACTACTCACTCATTTTGCTCCCTCCTTGTGCTCCAACCCGCCTCTTTTAGTGGGAACATTCATGCACCAATCAAATATAAACCACTAACCTTAGCCACAGATGTTGTCTCTGAAGTATGGGTGTATGATGTCTGTTTCTCACAAACACCACTTTTTCTTCCAAAAACATTGCATCCTGTCCAATAGGCTCTGTGCACTAACCCCTGAACGGAAGTAGGCATGAATATTTCCTGTCTCACTCCATTGGATTAATTGATTAATCAGCTGTGCTCTGGGTGTTCCAAAAGTGTGCCTCACAGCTGATTAATCAATTAAACCAATGGAGTGAGACAGGAAATATTCATGCCTACTTCCTTTCAGGGGTTCAGGGGTTAGTGCACAGAGCCTATAGCATGCTTAGATGCGCTTCACACGATTCAGGAAGCAGTTTGGAAGAAACAGCGTTGTTGAGATAAACAGACCTCATACCGGTATTTCAGAAAAGACACCCATACTTCAGAGACAACATACATGACTAAGGTGAGTGGTTTATATTTGCGATTAGTGGTGCATGTATGAATAAGTATGGCATGCTTTCTAAGCGATATCCCACTGGGGTAGGAGCACAATTCCAGAGCGAGCAAAGTGAGGAGTTGTGTTACGGCTACATAACAATATGATGTAACAACAATAGTAAGCTTTTTTTGTAATGTAAAAGTACATTTTCTAAATAAACAAATATGCCTCTGTTTAAGATGCTATAACACCAAAAAAAAAAAGTTTCAGCATACCGGTGTGTGATCTTTAAGTAAAATCTCAAACAAAACTTCAACTGAGTGCACTGCTTAAAGGGTAACTGCATAGAACACTTCTTGGGTCATTTCCACACCTACTCATCATTAAATAAGAAATTGGAAAATGAAGGTCAACCGATTAATTAGAATTCTGACGAATAATGGATGTTTGTTTAAAATGAATATAAAGTGGTAACAGGATGAATGGGTGTCTATGGAGGTGGAGGGGGCAGGTTGCTAATAGGCATCAAATTTCTAAATATCTCAATCTCAAAACTATCTGGGAGGCACACAAAAGCCTGAGTAGGTGTGAAAATGACTCCAAGTGTGTTCTAAAGTGCAATCCCCCTTTAATTCACTGCGAACTTTCAGATAAAGTGACAAACTTGGCATACTTGTATACAGTACTTCAACTTAGTGCAGTTCACAACTTAGTGCAGTTCACTGCAAATCTGCAGATAAAGTGACGAACATGGCATGACCTATTTCAACTTAGTGCAATTCACTGCTAACCTGCAGATAAAGTGACGAACATGGCATGACCTATTTCAACTTAGTGCAATTCACTGCTAACCTGCAGATAAAGTGACGGACATGGCAACATACTGTATGCTTGCTTGCATATGACCTACAAATGATGGAATGTTGGAATCTGGTCAGAGGAAGAGGTAGAAGACTGCTGCTGGTGGTGATGGTAGGGGGTAAGAGGAGGGTACTGCTGCTGGTGATAGGAGGTAGGTGGTTGGTGGTGGTACAAGGGAGGCTGCTGCTCTTGGATGTAGGGATTTTGCACTGGGGGTGGTTGCTGGGGGAAAGGGAGCCGAGCTGCAGCCATCATTTCCAGAGCGCGAGCATGGCGCTCTGCTACCTCTGTAGCCTTCTCAAAACAGTTAACTGCTCGATTCAGCACATCAGTAATCCCGGTTAGGGTGGCCTGATCTTGTTTTGCTTGCTCCCTGATCATGCTCATGTGCACAGATACTCTACGCTTTGGTTGTCTCCATCCCTCACGAGGTGTCTCTTGAGGTGGAGGTGGGGGTTGAACTTGAGATGAATCTTCCTCCTCTGGCAAATCAGGCATTCCATCGGGCGACAAGGACTCAAGTGATGCTACAGTAACAGGAAAAATGAATAATATAAGCCACATTTCGTTTGTGTCAGATTTCTTTTATGATTTAACATTAATTTCATCAGCCAGCCAACAATATTATGTGACTTTAAAAGATAGCAAATTCTTGACATACCCTCCGAATCTGGGGTTGTCTCCCCAATTGTGTCCTCTGCGTCAGCATCTGTCTCAGCATCTAATAATAAATAATGGAATACATAATTCTGTTAAACACATAGCAGCACTACAGCATCATCCAACTTAAGCTAACAACAGCTAAGATTGTGATGGTTAGCTAAATTATTATTAAATACAAACATAAGATGATATACTTAACAGTTTATAGAGGCCTATAGACCATTTTCAGTTAGTAAATATTATGATGACATGATTAGTGTCACCTGTGTAGCTGAAGGCAAAACAACCTTAAAATGTCAAGTTTGAGCCATAACTTCTTTGATTCCGGTACTCAACAACACAGGAATGACATATTGGTGAAATAGAAATGTTACTATACTCTGGGAATTTAAATTAGTCTCCAATTTGTTTGTTTTGCCTCCAGCTAAACAGGAGACACCGGATATGGGGTGCAAGTAGGGCACATGGATGGAGTTTCAGTATTTTTCGCCACCTCCGACATAATCTGTTTACTTTTTTGTGATTGGATCAACTTTTCAACATGTTTATTTGTGTAACGTTATCCATTCACATAATTCTGTTATCGCCATCAACGAAAAATACAGAAATGTGCTTGTAAAAAAAAGCAGACCATTTACCCCACATACGGGTTCCTGGCCTGTGTATAAACCCTAGCAAACCTAGTATTAGCCCCATTAGTGAACCTATACTATACTCATAGTAAGAAATGTATTAGAAAAAACCCCGCCATATCTCATAGCTAGCTTTGTGTGACAAGAGTAATGTTATGGTTCAGGGATGGGGCTAGCATTACCGCGTCTGGCCATATATAAAATGAAATAATTGAAACTTACCCATGCTGTTGATAACTGACGACATTGCTTGCACGATGGGCCGATGACCCAAAATGTTGTCCATAAGATCATAGAATTTAAACTTGATTTTAGCCTTCCCCCCGGCTCTGCTTTTACACAACGACCGCTTTTCAGCCATGTAGCGTTGCTTGAGGGTCTTCCACTTGCTGCGGATGATTTCCCACGGCTTATCGTAGCCCTTCTCCCTCATTTGTAGTTCAAGATGCTTGTAGCAATCAGCATTCCTCTGTTGTTTGCTATCTAATATACTTGTAACATTGTTCTCTTTTATTAAATCGAGAAACACTTCGGTCTCCTCCTCTGACCAAACGTACCGCGCCATCTTCCATCACCAGTTTGGAGCGCAAACCCAGTTACGTTAGTGTCCGGTTGCGTGCCTATGTCATGTCCGGTGACGCGAAGTTGCGAAAAAACCGTTTCCATTACACTTTTTCGAAATACTTCAATATCGAAACGTTTCAAATACCACCTCCTGAGAGCGTGAAAACTTTTTATCGATAATTGGGAGGTTTTTCGAAAATGTGCTGTTTCCATTACCAGTAATTCTTTTCGATATGTCGGTTTTGCGAAATTCTAGGGTGTATGGAAACGCAGTTACAGACACATGTCTGTACATGGTAGGTTGTTAGATTTGCATGTGCATCTCCCTTTCACACATTTTGTTTTTTTGCAGGAGCAGTATACAAGCTCTAAAACTGCGACTGGGGCTGGGGGAAGTGACATCCAGTCAATCTCAAAGAAATCTCCCTCTATCTTCCATCCATGGCTCATTGGCGGAGGGATGTCTGGCTGGCTCTCAAGGGACCTCCTGTATATGGCTGCCTGGTAGTTTGCCCGCTGAGTATGTTTGTGCAAGGCATCTTTATTTGGTGGTAGACTTCGGTCATTGCACTTCCCACTCTTAAACATTTGACACCTAGCTAAATTTACATCCCTACAGCCTTTGTGGTCGTAGAGGTCGCATGTAAATGCCTCAATTTCCTCATAAAGCTCTGTTGGCAGTTGAAAAGCTATTCCCAACTTTTGGAAAGTAGCGCAATGCTCTTTGTTGGACAGGAGTGTTTTTACGGCCTTCACTTTTCCATTGCCGTGCAGTGCACTCACTGTATCACAGCCGGTGAAACAGTGAAATCCAATTAGCGCATCAGAGACTTCATCTCCAAGATGGCTGTGTATTCTCTGTACGTGTATGGTGCGTTTGTTTGTCCCTTTCCCTGTGTGGAAGTACAGGTTTGCTCCTATTTCCTTACAGAAAGCGATAGCCAGTACAAACACATCTGTGTCAGGACTGCTGATCACAACATGTGAGCTATACTGTGAGGCATGTGCACAGTGAAGCAACAGCCGGGTGTCTGCCTCCTCCTGTATTGAGAACAGTGTGAGCAGTGGTAAAACCTCAAGTTCTGTGCCACTGCTGTTGACTCTGATCACATGACACTCAGACCCATGTCCAACAATCAAAGTGATGTCTTGAATTTGGTCTTTCCTGGACTTGGACCATGTCTCAAAAAGAAACTGTTGTAGATTTTCTTTGTTTTGGCCACAAGCCAAGAACTTGGACCATTGTCTTGGTGTCTTCTGGTCAGCTGAATATATTGTTGTCAACTGACATCCTTTTGTTGCTCGTCGACCTCGTTCAGCCCTGGACTGCACTGCACATCTTCTGGACCTGACCTGGCAGGGCTGACCCTGACCCATTGATGCCTTGTTCATATCTTGTTCATGTCATATCTTATCTTGTTTATATCATATTGTTAATAATGTTCATGTCATATCTTAGCTTGTTTATATCATCTTGTTCTTATAAATAACTTATATTGCTATAAAAAACCTGCAGCCTCCTGTACTGATTTTTCCCTTCTCTTGTGGGCTCTTTCAATGTTTCGTATGTTGGCATACTGCATATACATTAGGGATGCAACCTCAGCAAATATGTTCAAGTCAAGACTAAAAACCCATCTTTTTAATATTGCCTTTAAATGACTAAATAATTAAATTAAGATTATAAAAACCCATGCTTTTAATATTGCATTTAAGTTACAAAATAATTAAATTAAGATTATATAATGATTAAAGCACTTTGAGCTGCAACGTTTGCAGGAAAAGCGCTATACAAATAAAGTTATTATTATTATTATATAGCATTGTCTATGGTAGCCAATATTAGCTGGCACATCTGGAATGTAACTGTCTACTAGGTTATATTTTTTTACAGCCCTTTCTGCAAATTGGCTTTCTGCAGTGTGAAGATTCACCCACTGTAGAGAACAATGTACACATTTGGTCCAACTTGCATCTGAAAATGCTATAATATTGTCCGTTCGGTTTGTTAAATGCATACAACACTTCATAATTCATCACATCTCGTTATTTTCCCGCGGTTGCTAGGGTTAACATCCAGTCAGTTGCTAGGGTTAACAGCCAGTGTTTACATTTCGGGGTCCTAATGAAGCCGTACTCGAATTCTGATTGGTTTATCAACTAGAGCGACCAGCGATGTCCCTGAGCAGACAGACGATTAAAAAATAAGTTTGTGAAAATCTCCGACATAAATACAGCTGCCAACAAATTGTTATAGACTTAAGAGAATTACTTAATATCGTATGTAAGAGATCGTTTACTCTGTAGATGGAAAAAGATAAACTTCGCGATAAACGCGTTCGGCCCACCACCTATTTGGTGCGTTGTGCATTCTGAGATGCTTTTCTGCTCACCACATTTATACAGAGTGGTTATATGAGTTACCGTTCTGTCAGCTCTAACCAGTCTGGCCATTCTCCGTTGGCTCTCATCAACAAGGTTGTAGCGACTAGATTTAGCCAAAAATCCAGTTGCTGAGAGACGCGAGCAGGGTTTGGGTGAAGTTGTGACGCGCTAAAAACAATTCGCTTGAGATAAAAAGGTACGTTTAAGGGCATTTATTGAATATAAAACAATCCAGCTTAGTGACGTACATAAATCCAAAAGCGACCAAAAAACATATAATATCAAACAAATCGTCAATGAAATGCGGTCAACAAAAATACAGCGTCCCTGTCTCCCCTCTCTCTCCACTCCCGCCATACAGGTAAACAGGTGCTTAAACTAACATTAGGCAGGCCCGCCCATAATCATGTGACTTCCGGAAGGGTTATAAACGTGATCAAGACAATAAACAAACAAATCAAATTACTCACAAATCATAATAACCCCATTAGCTGTTGTACTAAATACCCAAGAATTCATATTCATGGCTCCTACAAAGGTATTTCCATCAGCAGAACTGTCGCTCACTGGATATTTTTTCTACCATTGCGAGTCAACTCTAGAGACTGTTGTGCATGAAAATCCCAGGAGATCAGCAGTTCTAGAAATACTCTGGGGGTGCTTAAGTGGTGAGGTTATTATTGAATACATACACATGAGTGAGGTAATGCTTTAGAGCAAGGTACACCCTTCTTACTTCCCGGCATACCGTTGCCTTTGCAAGACCTTCTGCGTCTCCAACCGTGTACAAGAATGCCCCACATGCAAAAAAAACGCAGGCCTATGCAGACAGATTGAGCTGTGGTCAAGTGCCGAGCCATCCTCCGCAAAGGGCCTGCATTTTCGGAAATGTCTCGGTCAGAATCCTTGAAATCTTGGGTAAGCAAATCAGACAGAGGGACAGAGAAAGAACATCAGTGATAAGTGGCACATGACTAAGGCTATGTCTTGTGGTGACTGCATGTCATGCTGAGACAAACTACTGGGCTGATAACTGTACCTCTGTGTGGTTGCTGTCTTCAATAATGGACACTGTCCGTCTTCCCAGTCCCGCTTGCAGAAGTACAAGCTCCTCTGTTGGCAAAGGTGTCCTTGTAGTGTTTTTTGCCAGCAAATAAAAATTAAACGGTATTTTCTTTTCTGGCTTGGCTACGGTGTGTGTGCCTCCAGATGTGTGGCTCCGGCAGACTACATAGATAAACTATGCTGCGCCTGCTGAACCTATACCTCTCCCACAGGTACTCATCAGGAAAGGCCAGTGGGTTACTTCTGTCCCTGAAGACTCTTGGAGCTGATGTAAAAAACTCTCTTCGGATGATCTGCGCCTCTACATTCACAGGGTTGATAAGAAATGGACATGCCATAGTTGATTTTTAACTAGCCTATAGGTATATGAGCAGGCTCCGCTTATATAGCATAGGCCCATGTCAATTAATTAATTAACTAATTAAGCTATTACAGTTTTTATGGTCGCTAAAATTCTGAAATACAGAAGATTTTACATTACATTATGCATAGCTAGCGGTGTATGTATACCTTGTTTGGTTATTGAACAGCCATCTTACTGTACCTGGACATATTGATACTGTAGATCTTTCACACGTGCACTGTTCCTCTCAAAGGGTACAGTGTACAACCTTTTTCATTCTGATATGGTGTTTGGCCAACACCCTGGAAATTGTTGTTGTGCTGATTGTATGCACGTTGGGAAAGGTGTTGTTGTCTGCAATCACTCTTTCTCGGATGTCCCTCAGTTTTATGGCATTATTTTCAATCACCATATCAACAACAGCAGTTTCCTGGGCATCAGTCAATATTCTGCCTCTTCCTCCTGCGTGAGGCAACCTTTGGATCCTAGTGTAAAACACAAAACAATGTCAATATATTGTAAAGCCCTAGTACTGTAACGTGTCATTCAATTATCGTTGAAGGATGCACATCTCACCTGTTGCTTTCCCGAAAGATACGTATTATCGATGCAACTGTTGTGCGCTCCAGATTTGGTTGCACCCTTAAACCTGCCTCCCTCACAGAGAGACCATGGTTGATGACATGGTCAATAAGTGTGGCCCTAATCTCATCAGAGACCTGTTTTTTTTCTTTTTTCAAAAACAACTTTGACATGCTTTTTTGTCTTAAATGCTAAGCTTTTAAATAAAAGGGTGAACTCAAACAAAGGTGACCATTAATACAATAGATTAACTGAAATAGCTGTCTTTATAATGGTCCCGCATAGTTCTTCCATCCATGGGTTCCAAGCCTAGTGCGACATCTTCCCATTGCTCCTCCGGCAACATTGGGGGAAGTCTCTCACGGCGTATGACTGCAATGTTGTGCAAGACTGCACAGGCTACAGTGATGTCACATGCCCTGGCGGGGGTGACCCTAAGGCTTTTCAGGCACTGAAATCTAGACTTCAGTTGCCCAAAGCACATCTCAATTCTTGCCCTTGTTTTGTTGTGGGCATGGTTGAAGGCCCTCTCTGCTTGGGTTGCTGGTTCTGGGTAGGGAGTCAAGTGTGGCATACAGGGATAGCCTCTGTCTCCAAGCAGAACTCCATTAAACTGCCCTATAGAATAGAAGTATTGGTTACATATGCATGACATTCTTCAGCTTCAAATACATTAAATGAAACTTGGAAAGTAATTCTCTTGCCTTGTGTAAACCTGTGTGCTAGTGATGATGCTCGAAAGATTCTGGAATCATGGACAGAGCCAGGCCATTTGGCTTCAATGTTAGAAATCAGGCAATTTGCTTAGAGGGAGACCTTCAATGATGTGGAACACTTTGCTTGGCAGATACATTGTTATGCATAACTGAGTGTTCACATCAAAACTAATTTCATCTATTAGCACAGATGTGCACATTTGATCCAAAAGCAGTTATTACTATTCTGCCTGACAGTGTATGGACATACCTGTATATTTAGACTATGGAAAGATTTCCGATTGACATAGTCTGCCTCCACAGGTCCAGATGGGGCCTTGATGCGCACATGGGTGCAGTCTATTGCGCCTAGAACATTGGGGAAGCCTGGAGGAGAGGATCAAGTTAATACAGACACTTGTCCTGTAGGCTACTTTACATCTATTTTAACACGCATCACATACCTGCAATAGAATAAAACTCCTGCTGGATTCTTCGTGTTTCCAGGTGACCAGGGAAAAGGATGAAGTCCGCGAGGCAATGCTTTAGGGCAAGATACACCCTTCGTACTTCCCGGCATACCGTTGCCTTAGCGAGACCTTCTGCGTCTCCAACTGTGTACAAAAATGCCCCACATGCGAAAAAACGCAAGCCTATGCAGACAGACTGAACTGTGGTCAATGCATGGCTGCGGTGTGTGTGCCTCCTCATTTGTGGCTCCAGCAAACTACATAAATAAACTATGGTTGGCCTGCTGAACCTCTACCTCTCCCACAGGTACTCATCAGGAAAGGCCAGTGGATTGGTTCTGTCCCTGAAGACTCTTGGAGCTGGTGGAAAGAATTCTCTTCGGATGATCTGCGCCTCTAAATGCACAGGGTTGATGAGAAATGGACATGCCATAGTTGTCTAGCCTATAGGTATATGAGCAGGCTCTGCTTGTATAGCATAGGCCCATGTCAATTAATTAATTAACTAATTAAGCTATTAACCTACATGACACTGTGGCAGAGCAAAGTCATTCCTTTAGCAAGAGATTAGTGGTTATGCTGCATATGTTTCATGTCTTTTGTGTTTTGTGTCTTTTTTTCCTTATATTGTGACTTTCTTTTGTTGTTATCTATATCTATCTATCTGTCGCACAATACCAAACAAAACCAACAGTAACACCAGCTTTGCATGGAAAGCGTCCTTTTCTGGAGCATGTGTCTCGAGGTCTTTCAATAAATGGACAGTCCATGGCCCAGCTTCTCCTTCAATACCTACTAGTTTAGGTACAGTATACTGGGTTAAATCAATAGTAGTCTCCACTAATATGAACAACTGTGTACCAGTGGAATCCCCACGGCATCCTCGAATCTTGGTACGACCCAAGACTTTCACTGTGTTTAAGACCTCAGCAATGGTCTTCTTACTAGTCTCTATGGGCACATTTCCCAATAGTAGGCCAGTAGAGAGACTGACATTCTCCTGCTGGGCCCAGTCTATAGCCTGAGTCAAATCCATTGTCTTGGTACACTGTTACTGATTGATGAAAATACAAAATCTGACCTGTCTGGTAAACAACAAGGGAATCTCAGCGGAGCCTCCAAAATGTAACCCTCTCCTGAGGTACTATTTCAATAAATTAAGATATAACAGGATTCTGAGTCTTAGCTATGACCCCTCATCCACCTCACTGCTGCTGAGGGAGTTTGAGGGAGAGGCACCCTTAGGGGAGGAAGGGGGAGACGAGGGCCAGTCTGAGGACGGCGATGGGGAGCGCCCCCTAGTGGGGCTGCTGCTGGGAGAAGCACGGGGAGATGCGTAGGGAGACAGAGCCTGGAGCATCCGGCCACTACTCTCCTGAATGGCATGCCATGCTCCGTCTACACCGAACAGCTCCAGGAAATTCCTGATGAACTCGCGTGATTTCTCCACCCATTTGTGGATGAGGTCATGGCTCTTCTCCTCCACACTGTGAACAAAGTGCTTGGACACCTCCTCCACCGTCCGCACCTTTTCCTTCATCTTATCTACCTGGTTCTGCAGACGGAATTTCTTCTCCGTCATGAAGCCAACATTGAGCTCTCTGGCTGTGTAGCCTCTCTGTAGGTTGCGTCGGACGTACACATCATAGTCTCTCACGATGCGAGTGATCAGGTCAGATGTAGAGATGCCGTCTGTCCTCTGTGTGGCCACCAACATCCCTGCTTCCTTGATGTGTTTGGAGACATCCTCTGATCCTTATGTTTCTTCAGCAACTGAGGGCTGAGGGTCCAGGGAGCGTCCCGGACCACCTCATCCACGTAGCGGCAGTGCCTCAGTGCTTCGTAGCGCTCGCCTTCTGTCATCACTGTGTAGCCCTTAAGCTTGTGTGTGAGTTCATCACTGCAGACTCCCACTATCAGATGTGTGTTGGGGAACAAGTTCTTGGCTTGCATCAAAGCACGAGCATGCCCAGAGTGGAAAAGATCAAAGATCCCATCAGCGTAGACTCGGACTGGTCGGTGTGCTGCCGTGCCCCTGCGGGCTTGGGCGATGGTCAGTTTTTCGTGACGGACATCCGACTCGTAGCCTGTGTCCTTCGCAAATGCGGCAGGCTCTTTCAGAGTGGTAGAATGGTGGAGGTGAAGCAGATGCGGTTGAGTTGTAAGATGAGTTGGGTTGACGCGTTGCACACACGGACTCAGTCCTGATGGCGGCAATGTTGATAACAATCCTCTGATTCAGTCTAGGGTACAAGTTGCTGCTCCGGTAGCAGGCAGAACGTCCCCGGTTTGGTGTTGTACACGTTTATCATAAAATGAAAAATAACAAACCGGCTAAGCCCTTTAAACTGAAACAAAACCCGAAATTGCTAAATGTCAAACAGTAGTCCAAACTTAAATCACAAAATAGTCGCACGCTCTCCAAAACACACAGCCAACTCTGCCACAGGTGTCTGTTGTCCTCTCAATCATTCAATCATCTTAAACTATTAAATTAAATTATTATAATAATTATTATTATAATCATCTGTCACCCCCTTGCACTTCCTCAAACTCTCAACATATGACTTCTCAAGTGATCTGATTGGCTTAGGAGCACATCCATCAAACAAACAAGCCTTTTCTCAAAAATACAAAATAATGAAATGTGGAAAATACACACTTTTGGTTTCTGTTTATATTACATTTTCAGATCTCTACACTTATTAATGTATAAAATGTCTTAGCCAATATTATTCCATCACAACCAGCAGTGCTGGATACACCTAACCTATGCTGTTTCCATACCCCAGAGGGAGGCAGCTGGAGAGAATGATGGAGGAGAGGAAGAAAATGATGCATGCCACGCTACTGGAGGGTTAGCACCAGCAGTGCTGGACACAGCTGTCAGCCCAGACGAGCCACTGCAGGCTCCTTACCTTCTGCCCTCCAGAAAGGAAAGAAGATGGAGGAGAGGCTCGACCACAAAAGAAAACCAAGCTCCAAACAGAGGCGAGGCTAGAGACCACGGCGCTGGTGGTTGGTACATGGTGTCTACAACCATGCCAATGCCAGTAGACGTGTGCGTGTGTGTGTCGAGTGTGCGTGTGTGTGTGGGCGTGCAAATCACACCATTATGCCCAGAAGAGCGAGAAATACCTCCCGCACCACCGTCCGTCCCAGAGGAGGGGAGGCCTCCCGCCCCGTCCGTCGCCCCGGAGACTCTATAACGTGCTGTCAGCCATGATGGCGTACTTTGGCATGATAACGGGCATCCTCATCGGCCACGACAACATCTGCATGTGGATATTTGCCCTCACCGCAGGGCTCTTCATGTACGTCGCTCTGGTGGACATGGTGAGTCACATGATCCCGAGACTTTATTTATTCATAGGCACTAAGAGAGAGGCTGGGGGCCGTAGCCGGTACTACTAACCTATGCTGTTCCCATACCCCAGAGGGAGGCAGCTGGACAGAGTGATGGAAGAGAAGGATGAATGCCACGCTACTGGAGGGTTAGCACCAGCAGTGCTGGTACCATGCTCCTGTCCACTGCCACATGGTCTGGAAACGTCCTTCTCTGGCTTCTGGCTCAGGCGTGGCTGCAGAGGGCCCCTGAAAGAGGTGTTCTTCTTCCCTTCGGAGAACGGATGCGTAGAACACCTCTTCACTCCTTCATTGTAATTTGTAACCAACACTTTGTTCCACCTTTCCGTTCAATTACACTATGTCAGTGCCCACAATATCAGTGTCTAATTGTGTTGAGAAGAACCTTGCTTATGGAGTGGCTACATGCCACGTCTTGAGCGAGTGGCTAATATAGGTATTAATCAAGTAATAATCCATCTACACTAGGTAAAAAAGGCCGGTTCAGTGGTGGGAAGGAGCCTGGACTCTCTGGGGACGGTGGTGGAGAGAAGGACTAGGAGCAAGCTGCTGTCCATCAGGGACAACCCCAACCACCCCCTCCATCATGTCCTCGCTGGGCAAACCAGCAGCCGCCGCAGAGGGCGGTTCATTTCGGTACGCTCCAGGACGGAGCGATATAAAAAAATAATTTATCCCGGCTGCACTAAGACTGTTCAATGGCAACTAAAGTAGTAGTCGGGGTCAAGGCTCCTGAATCTGTATTTATTTATTTATTTATTTTAATCATCACTTTTTAGTATTTTAATATGATAACTATAGCCATCTTTTTATCCACTTTTCTATCATGATCTCACTGTTTTTTATATACTATACATGGCTGGCCCAATATTGTTGTCTGTCCTTCATGTTGTGTTGTCATGTGTTGTTTTTAGAGAGTGGCGTGGCAAAATGAATTTCCCCACGGGGATAAATAAAGTATAATTGAATTGAAAATTGAATTGAATTGATTGTAACCAACACTTTGTTCCACCTTTCCGTTCAATTACACTATGTCAGTGCCCACAATATCAGTGTCTAATTGTGTTGAGAAGAACCTTGCTTATGGAGTCTTTGCTACATGCCACGTCTTGAGCGAGTGGCTAATATAGGTATTAATCAAGTAATAATCCATCTACACTAGGTAAAAAAGGCCGGTTCAGTGGTGGGAAGGAGCCTGGACTCTCTGGGGACAGTGGTGGAGAGAAGGACTAGGAGCAAGCTGCTGTCCATCAGGGACAACCCCAACCACCCCCTCCATCATGTCCTCGCTGGGCAAACCAGCAGCTGCCGCAGAGGGCGGTTCATTTCGGTACGCTCCAGGACGGAGCGATATAAAAAAATAATTTATCCCGGCTGCACTAAGACTGTTCAATGGCAACTAAAGTAGTAGTCGGGGTCAAGGCTCCTGAATCTGTATTTATTTATTTATTTTAATCATCATCACTTTTTAGTATTTTAATATGATAACTATAGCCATCTTTTTATCCACTTTTCTATCATGATCTCACTGTTTTTTATATACTATACATGGCTGGACCAATATTGTTGTCTGTCCTTTATGTTGTGTTGTCATGTGTTGTTTTTAGAGAGTGGCGTGGCAAAATGAATTTCCCCACAGGGATAAATAAAGTATAATTGAATTGAATTGATTGTAACCAATACTTTGTTCCACCTTTCCGTTCAATGACACTATGTCAGTGCCCACAATATCAGTGTCTAATTGTGTTGAGAAGAACCTTGCTTATGGAGTCTTTGCTACATGCCACGTCTTGAGCGAGTGGCTAATATAGGTATTAATCAAGTAATAATCCATCTACACTAGGTAAAAAAGGCCGGTTCAGTGGTGGGAAGGAGCCTGGACTCTCTGGGGACGGTGGTGGAGAGAAGGACTAGGAGCAAGCTGCTGTCCATCAGGGACAACCCCAACCACCCCCTCCATCATGTCCTCGCTGGGCAAACCAGCAGCCGCCGCAGAGGGCGGTTCATTTCGGTACGCTCCAGGACGGAGCGATATTAAAAAAATCATTTTTCCCGGCTGCACTAAGACTGTTCAATGCCAACTAAAGTAGTAGTCGGGGTCAAGGCTCCTGAATCTGTATTTATTTATTTATTTTAATCATCATCACTTTTTAGTATTTTAATATGATAACTATAGCCATCTTTTTATCCACTTTTCTATCATGATCTCACTGTTTTTTATATACTATACATGGCTGGCCCAATATTGTTGTCTGTCCTTTATGTTGTGTTGTCATGTGTTGTTTTTAGAGAGTGGCGTGGCAAAATGAATTTCCCCACGGGGATAAATGAAGTATAATTGAATTGAAAATTGAATTGAATTGATTGTAACCAACACTTTGTTCCACCTTTCCGTTCAATTACACTATGTCAGTGCCCCCAATATCAGTGTCAAATTGTGTTGAGAAGAACCTTGCTTATGGAGTCTTTGCTACATGCCACGTCTTGAGCGAGTGGCTAATATAGGTATTAATCAAGTAATAATCCATCTACACTAGGTAACAACGGTAGCTTAGCTAACCTGCCACAGCCAGGTAAGTAGTCTAAAGTTGGTAGCTAACGATATATCGATAACAGTCATCGTATTGGTGACCGTGTTTCAAACGATACAAGTTACCTAATGTTAGCTAGCCTGACTAGTTCATAGGTATGCTGGATTTTGAAATAAGCTAACCTAGCTTGAGACAGACCTAGCAGTTAAAAGTCGTTATTTCAAATATTGTGTTGTGGGCGTCACTCCTTTAAGCGTGGAACTACAAGCCAAAATTAAGATTAATAAATTGTATTAATAAACAATTTAATTTGTTATAACTATGGCTCGTGTCTTTTTATTGTACAAACGAAATAAATGTTTAGCTTCCATAGGCTGGTTTTCCCCTGCTTCGGCAGGCTACTTTATCTCCGCTGAGGTAACTACGGTTAGCTACGAGTTAGTTATAACTTACACCACCTTAGGGGTACGTACATATTTAGTAGTTACTAAGGTCTACGTGATAACTAGTGTACTTGGTGCAACCCGTTCAAGTTTAGTAGTGACTAAATCTTGATTTAGTAAATACTTACGCAATAAATAGGGTTAGTTTGTACTTAGTAAGACGTGGTGCAACCGGCTCCAGGAACATCCCTAGTAACTATATGGGGCTAGGTGCAATTGCTATATTGTTTTAGATAAATTATTATTAAATTAATATATTACTTTCACAACTGACTAGCCTGCAAATAAACGCATTCATTGCTACCGCCCCACCCCGACGCCACAGGATGCTATCTACAACACCCATCCCCCTCCCCCGGATGACACCCATAATCAGTTGATGCTCTAACAGTCCCTGCTTCCATAGAGTTGATACCATTGACATTCCTGATATAAAGCTGGGACTCAACTCTTGCTGTCCCTGTTCATATCAGTAACAGAACAGTTAATTGCAAGTCTGAATGCTTTATACACCCCTCAAATTTAATTTCTATACCCTGCCACACACAGCCCACACAGAGACCAAACACAAAACCACTCAAGCTAGCACTTTTCAATGCCAGATCCTTAGCTAATAAGTCTCTCTTAATCAACGACTTGATTAGCTCCTATGAACTAGATTTCTTATTTATCACTGAGACCTGGTTAGATAAAGATAACAAGACACCAATTCCTATTGAGTCAGCACCCCCCAATTTTAGAACCTTAGATGTCGTTAGAATCTAACGGTTAGATCCCACAAAAAAGGTGGTGGAATCGCCTCTTTTGGGTACGCACGGAGAATGTCGGATCATGGCAGAGGAAGAGGGTGGGACCGGACTGTGAATGGACGCGAGATGACAGGTGGTAGGAACAAACCAGGAAGTGAGGAGGACGCAGGAATGGTTGTAGATGGCGGGGAATTTGAGAGTCCGATAAATAGGAAATCTAAACGTAAAAAGAAGAAACAGCATCATGATGAATACAGTTCACGTACTGAATCCGATGATGATGTAATTGTTGAAGAGATAATTGATCGAAAGGAAGAGAATAATAAAGTAATTCTGAAACTGCTTGATGAAGGTGCTTCGTTTGGTGAATGGAATCCGATTCGTCTAACCACATCGATAAAGAGAGCGATAGGAGATGAGAGTAGTGCAAGAGTTCTACGGAATGGATCACTTCTGGTGTTTTGCAGAGATGGTTTGCAGCGAGGCAAGGCTACAAAGCTTACTATGCTTGAGGGTAAGAAAGTGCTAGCAACATTGACCAGTGATAAAAAGATGGTTCGAGGTGTGATATCGGCCATTCCTTCAAATGTGTCCATAGAACATATTAAGGATCACTTGAAGGGAGCTAAAATCAGTGAGGTAAAGCGCCTGAGAACCACTCGCAATGGAGAGAAGTGTGATAGTTTGTCAGTTCTTCTGATATTTGACGAGGAAAGGTTACCTTCTAAAGTATTCATCGGATATATGTGCTATGATGTTAGGCTATATATTCCCCCACCACTGAGGTGCTTCAAGTGCCAAAAGTTTGGGCATGTGGCGGCTGTGTGCAAAGGCAAGCAGAGATGTGGAAGGTGTGCTGGTGACCATGAGTATGGGAGATGCGAAGAGAATGCCAAACTAAAGTGTTGTAACTGCGGGGGGGAACATAGCTCTGCTTACGGGGGTTGTGAGGTCAGTAAGAAAGCAGCGGAAGTACAGCGTGTAAAAGTTTCTCATGGGATCACATATGCTGAAGCAGCTAAAAGAGTGATGAAGCCAGGTGGATTCACCGCTAGTGCTGAGATCGTCAGGGCAGAACAAGGAGAGGAGAGCAGCATAACTAAATCATGTGAGGGATGTAGTAAAGTAAAGGAAGATACATTGGTGGTGGGGAAACATGATTTTGTACTCTTTATGGTTGATGTAATTAATTGTTCCTCACAAGCGAACAGTAAGACAGAGAAGATAAAAAATAATAGTGAAAGCAGCGAAGAGATATCTGGGAATAAAGGGTCTGGAATGTGATGGAGTTGAGAAGATTCTAAAACTAAATGCACAACTACACTCATCACCTGGTGATGCTGGTCCTTCATAATGTGCTTAAGTATATTACAGTGGAATGCAAGAAGTCTCATTACTAATGGACAGGAATTTTAAAAAAAATGTTGTAGACTTACAAAATTATGTAGGTATTCGGAATGATAGGAAGAATGGGAATTGTTATGTATGTGGGACTGCACCTTTAAGAGACACCGGAAGTTATTGGAGTTACCCCCGGTTGACACGTGTTGTGGGTGTGCAAGATGGCGATGTGAGGAGATAATAAAGTGATGACTGTTATCCAAGGTGCGGACAGTTATTAATCATAACATTGGCGACGAGGATTATGGATTCTCTACTCTCACCTCTTCCCCCGTTCCTCGCCCTGCCGGGCGATCCACCGGTCCCGTGGATTCGCTGGTGTGAGTCCTTCGAAACATTCATAGTAGCCGCCGGGTTGGCCGGTGCTAGTGACCAACGAAGAAAAGCCCTGCTGATTCACTCACTGGGCAGCGAGGGACAGCGGATTTTTCGGACTCTCGGACCCGCTCCGAGATACGCGGACTGTGTGACACTGCTCAATGGACATTTTGCTGCTCCACAGAATGTAATGCTCCGGCGGATAATGTTTCGCCAACGTCGGCAGCAGACGGGTGAGTCTATCCACCATTACGTGGCTGATCTGAGGGGACTAGCCAGCCTCTGTAAATTCGGGGTGCTGGAAGACAAACTGATACGGGATCAGCTGGCTGAACACACTAATAACTCAAAGCTCAGAGACAAGTTGTTAATGATGCCAGACGACCTAACTTTAGCTAAAGCTGTGGATTTAGCATTCCAGCTCGAGTCAGCAGCAGCCTTGAAGTCACAGCTAGCGCCCACCTCCAGCTCTTTTCCCCCCAGACCCATGCTACTAACTCAAATGGTGGCACCGCCCACGGAGCCTTCCGAGTCCGGTTTCCCAGAGGACGGCCTCGATGTGAACTTTGCTGCACGCCAGGGTACGACAACACGCCGGGCCTGTGGTAATTGTGGCTCATCATCACACCAAAGCCGAGCCCCAAACTGCCCTGCCAAGGGGCAGCAGTGTCAGCGCTGTGGCAGGCAGAACCATTTTGCCCGGGTCTGCCGCTCTACCCCCACAACAGACAGTCCACGGCCACAAGGTACACCGGGACGGCCCACACAGACGACCATCCATTCAGTGACTGCCACCCCCCAAACCGGCTAAGTGGTGCACTGTTGAGCTGGATGGGGTTCGCCTCCCACTGCTGGTGGATACGGGGGCCTCCAGGTCGCTCATGAACGCTGCCACGGTACGGCGGCTCTTTCCACTCCGAACGCTCACTGCCAACGCCGAGGACCTATATGGCTATGGGCACTCCAAAATAGACATGGTGGGCACAATCGCCTTCACTGTGCGTTACGGGACTAAGGCCCTCCCCTCATTCACCTTTCAGGTGTCTCACCAGGGTTCTAACCTCATGGGTTTTGATTTGTTTTGCGAGCTGGGTTTCACCCTCATGGACAATGTTGGATCCGCCATCTTGTCTGTCGGCTCGCCGTGGGAACAACGCTGGCCTGCTCTATTCAGCGGTTTGGGCTGCCTCACCGCCTTCAACCACCAGCCCCTCCTCAAGCCCGAGGTGCATCCGGTGATACAGCCCATACGCCGCCTGCCCCTCGCCCTACGCGACGATGTCACCGCCGATCTCCAGAAACTCTCGGATGCGGGCATCATCGAGCGTGTCGATGCCTCCCCCTGGATTTCGAACCTGGTGGTGGTAAAGAAAAAGTCAGGGGGCCTGCGTCCGTGCATCGATCTCAGGTCAGTCAACAAGGCAGTGATCCCGGACAGGTACCCGCTGCCCACGGTGGAGGAGCTGGCTGCACATTTCTACGGCTCCTCTGTGTTCTCGAAACTCGACCTTCGCCAAGGCTACCTACAGGTTCCGCTGCACCCCGACAGCCGCAACCTGACAGCTTTCGTGACGCATGGCGGGGTGTTCCGCTACACCCGCATGCCCTTCGGTCTCAGCTCAGCCCCCAGCTGTTTCCAGAAGATCATGACCACCATCTTCGCCGGCATCCCGGGCGTGGTCATCTTCCTGGACGACATAGTGGTCCATGGTGCGACACCGGATGTCCATGACGAGCGCCTGGCGAGGGTGTTGGACGTCCTCGCCAGCCACAACCTCACGCTAAATGGGGAAAAGTGCACCTTCGCCACTCCGGTCATCGAGTTCGTGGGGTTCCGCCTGACCGCCGACGGACTCAGCCCGCTACACTCTAACGTAGAGGCTGGGCTGCGCCTGCCGGAGCCGTCCTGCCCAGCTCAGCTGGCTTCGTTTCTTGGGATGACGGCCTACTACCTGCGTTTCCTCCCCCGATACTCCATGACCACCTCCCCACTGCGTGAACTATTGAAACAGGACGCGGTCTGGGAGTGGACCCCGGCCTGCTCGGCTGCTATTCACCAACTGAAGAAGCAGCTGACCTCGCCGCCGGTGCTGGCATTCTTTGACCTGGCGAGCCCCACACTCGTGACGTGTGATGCATCCAACACGGCGATCGGGGCGGTGCTGTCCCAGATCCAGGGGGGCACGGAACGCCCGGTGGCATTCGCCTCTCGGTCCCTCAACACAGCTGAACAAAAGTACTCGGTGGGGGAGCGGGAGGCGCTAGCCTGCGTCTGGGCGTGCGAGCGGTGGCATATGTATGTGTACGGGCGACACTTTACATTGCGAACTGACCACCAGGCTCTCACGGCCCTGCTCGCTACTTCAGGTTCGGGCCACAAGCCGCTGAGGATCTACCGCTGGTCGGAGAGGCTTCAACCGTATGATTTCACCACACTGTTTACCCCCGGCAGGGAAAATGTAGTGGCTGACCTGCTCTCCCGAGCCACCCCCGTCCCAGCACTCGGCGGCCCCAACCCCGGCCCGTTGCCCAACAAGGGCCCAGACGAGATGGAGTCAGAGCTCGTGCTCATGCTTCACGCCCCACTCCAGGCCACGGTTTCCCTGGAGGACCTTCAGCGCGCGTCGACAGAGGACCCCACGCTCTCCCATCTCCGCACTTACATCCGGGAGGGTTGGCCCACGAAAGTGCCGGAGGAGCTGGCGCCTTTTCATCGGGTCAGGAATGAACTGACCTGCTGGAACGGTGTCTGTGTGGCCCGGGGGCTCCGCACGTTCATCCCCAGCGACCTCAGGGCGCGCGTCCTCGCCATGGCGCACGAGGGCCACCTGGGCATTGTAAAGGTGAAGCAGCGCTGCAGGGATTTGGTGTGGTGGCCGGGCATAGACCGTGATATCGAGATGATGGTGAAGTAGTGCACGGCCTGCCTGGTCAGTGGGAAGACGGGCCCGCCACCCTCACCACCCCTACAGCCCTTGCAGTGGCCACCCACGCCTTGGGAGCACATCCAGCTGGACATATGTGGCGAACTTCATGGCGTCCCACACCACCAACGTTTCCTCCTAGTGGCCTACGACCTCCACTCAAAGTGGCCAGAGGTGGTCGCCACGGGGTCCGTAACAGCTCGGGTGGTCACTGACTTCCTCTCCTCTCTGTTTGCTCGGTGGGGCAATCCAAACGCCATCACAACGGATAATGGCCCGCAGTTTGTCTCAGCGGAGTTTGCCGTCTTCGTGGAGGAAAGGGGGATCAACCACATATGTACGGCGTTCTACCACCCGGAGGCAAATGGGGGGGTCGAGCGTTTTAACCAGACTCTGAAGAATGGGGTCAGAGCACACCTGGCAGATGGCCTGCCGTTCTCAGCCGCGCTGCTCCGCACCCTGCTTCACTACAGAGCAACGCCGCACTCAACTACCGGCAGCTCCCCAGCACTCCTGATGATGGGCCGTGAGCTGCAGCTTCCTCTCAATCGGCTGCGGGCCCCAGCGGTCGCCACGCCAGCAGCAGCACCCTGCCAGAGCGCCAGGGTCGCAGACGCACAGTGGCGGATGAAGCAGCGGTTCGATAGGAGACGGAGGGTGAGAATACCTCCCTTCACAGAGGGGGACTGGGTCAGGATTCGCCGCCCTAACCGGGACCACAAGCTGCTCTCGTTCTGGTCTGCGCCGATGAAGGTCACCGCTCAGCTGGGCCCAGCCTCGTTTCGCCTGGACGACGGATCACGGTGGCACGCAAGCCGGCTTCGGAAGGTGGCATCGCCTCCCATCATAGACCCAGAACAACCGCAGGGTCCAGCTGAGTTCCCACCTGAACTGGTGGAGGCCGGGGTTCGCCCAGAGGCTCGTCCGGCCCGTGCCCGGGTCAGACCAGCACACCTGAGAGACTATACCGTGGACTGGTGAACCCAAGGGTAGGGTTTAGGGCATAGCCTGTTCAGTGGCAGAATAACCCACATGGCTATGCTGGTGACTGGCAGTCTACCCAGTTCATCAAGTTTAAAAAAAAAGAAAAAAAAAGTTTGATAATTATAATGTTATGTTATTCATTGTGTTCTTCTGGTTCCTGTGGGGGGGGGTAAATGTTATGTATGTGGGACTGCACCTTTAAGAGACACCGGAAGTTAGTGGAGTTACCCCCGGTTGACACGTGTTGTGGGTGTGCAAGATGGCGATGTGAGGAGATAATAAAGTGATGACTGTTATCCAAGGTGCGGACAGTTATTAATCATAACAGGAATGGTGGTGGTGTGGCTACATTTGTTAAAAATGGGACAATATTTAAAGTAATTAACTTGGGGAAAGAACATGAGTCAATAGTGGTGAAAATTTGGACAGGGAAAGATGAGTTTGTAATAGTGAACTATTATAATCCATGTAAAAGATTATGTCATGACACATTAGATATGGTGGGTGCACAAGCACAGGGTAAAGTGATATGGTGTGGGGACTTTAATGCACACAGTGCATTGTGGGGGGGTGAAAGAACAGATGCAAATGGTTTAATTATAGAGGAATTTATAGAGGATAAGGGATTGGTGTGTATGAATGATGGGAGAGGTACTAGATATAATAGTGCTCAAAATAAGGAGAGTGCAATAGATTTAACACTGGCTTCAATGGGAATTGCAGGTATCACAAATTGGGAAGTGTTAAGGGAGTCTACAGTGGGGAGTGATCATTACCCTATAAGTATTATGCTTGGAGTAGAAGTAAATCAAGAAGAGGACATTATTTACCGAGATGGAAGTTGGATAAAGCTGACTGGGAGAACTTTCAGCAAATTAGTTGGGTCAAGGTTGAACCGTTACTTAGAGAGGAAATATTAGATGTGGATGAGTTTAATGAGAAGTTGGTGTCAGCCATTATAGAGTCAGTACAGGAAACAATACCGATGAGTAAAGGGTGTAAAGATAGGAAGAATGTACCTTGGTGGGATAAAGAGTGTTGGCAAGCAGTTAAGCATAGGAATAGTTCATTTAGACAGTTGAAAAAACATCATTCTCTGGAATCATTAATTCAATATAAAAGGACACAAGCAGTAGTTAGGAAAACTATAAAAACAGCTAAACGGACATACTGGAGGAAATATTGTAATACGATAGGAAGGGAGACTAAGCTGTCTGATATATGGGGAATGATCCGAAGAATGAGTGGAATTAAAAGGAATTATGTAATACCAGTGTTGACAGGTAGCAATAAATCAGCAGTCAGTAATAAAGATAAGGCAGAACTTCTGGCAGAAACACTAGTGAAAGTTCACAGTTCAGGTAATTTAACAGTAAATGCTAGACACCGTAGGGATACAATTCTTGCTCAGAATATAGATGTTAATGTAAAGAAGAGTGCAACAAGGGATAGTTTAGATTTACCTTTTACATTGCTTGAATTAAAAAGGGCTGTAAATGTGAGGAGGCAATCATCACCAGGGAAGGATGGTATTTGCTATAGTATGTTAGCTCATATGAAGGATCATGCATTATATTTAGTATTAAAGTTGTTTAATAAAGTGTGGGAATCAGGTAAAATTCCAAACAAATGGAAACACTCAATCATTGTACCTATTTTAAAACCAGGTAAAGACCCATCAGATCCATCAAGCTACAGACCAATAGCACTTACATCACAGTTAGGGAAAACTATGGAGCGAATGATCACAGAAAGGCTAACATACTATTTAGAAAGTAAAGAGTTGTTCTCTCCTTTTCAAAGTGGGTTCCGTAGAGGAAGAAATACTATGGATTCCATTTTACGTCTTGAGTCAGAAATTAGGAAAGCTCAAACTAACAAAGAAATGGTGTTAGCTGTCTTTTTCGATGTTGAGAAAGCTTATGATATGTTGTGGAAGGAAGGATTGCTAATCAAATTAAGTAAACTGGGGGTAGATGGTAGGTTATATAACTGGGTGTTAGATTTTCTTTTTGGCAGGACAATACAGATAAGGGTAGGGACAGAACATTCAAAGGAATACAGGGTTGAGAATGGGACTCCACAGGGGAGTGTTTGTAGTCCAGTATTATTCAATGTCATGATTAATGACATCTTTGAACAAATAGAAAAAGGAATAGGGAAGTCTTTGTATGCAGATGACGGGACCTTGTGGATATGGGGGCGGAATCTGAGATACATAGAGAAGAAAATGCAGATTGCAATTGAGAAGGTGGAACAATGGGCAAATGAGTGGGGGTTCAAATTATCTATACCTAAAACACAGGTAATAGTTTTTTCTAAACGATCGAGAGAAGTGTCATTGAAATTATATGGGCATACTTTAGAACAGGTTCATGTAATTAGATTCCTTGGTGTTTTATTTGATGAAAAGTTGACCTGGAAACAGCACACGGATAAAGTAAAAGATAAATGTAAAAAGGTCAATAACCTGTTAAGATGCCTGTCAGGGAGAGATTGGGGAGCAAGCAGAGCAGCATTGTTTAATGTGTATCAGGCTTTGATGAGGGCTTCTCTAGATTATGGATGTTTAGGATACATGTCAGCAGCAGTAAGCCATCTTAAAAAGTTGGATGTGCAACAAACACAAGGACTTAGAATATGTAGTGGAGCTTTTAAAACATCCCCAGTAGCAGCAATACAAGTTGAAGTTGGGGAACAGCCACTGTGGATACGCAGAATTAAACTATTGTTAGCTTACTGGGTTAATCTCCAAGGTCAGAATAGTTCACATCCAACTAGGTCTATTGTACAAGATTGTTGGGAGCATAATAAGACTCATTATATGAGTTTTGGATGGATAGGGAATACAATAGCAAAAAGGTACGATTTAGATAAATTACGGTATAGTCCAGTAATCCCGCACTCTATTCCACCCTGGTTATATGTGAATCCATTAGTAGATTTAGATATACAACAAGAACTACGAAAGAAGTCCAAACATGCACATCCTGGGAATGTGGTACAAAACTATATTGGTCAGCACTATACAGGCAAGTTCTTAATTTTTACAGATGGCTCAAAAGACCCAGAGACAGGACGTACAGGAGCTGCAGTATTCTTCCCACAGTATAAAACAGGAATTAAAAAAAGAACCACTGATCATTTATCAGTGTACACAGTGGAGCTCCTAGCAATATTGACAGCATTAGAATGGTTGGTAGAGAATAGGGTTAGTAATGCACTCATCGCCTCTGACAGTTGGGCAGCACTGTCAAGTATCAGATCGTTGAAATCATGCAGACAGGATATTGTTTTCAAGATCCATCATTTAATTTATGTAATATATAGTATGGATATCACTGTTTGCTTTGTTTGGGTTCCTGCTCATGTAGGGGTAGAAGGAAATGAAGATGCGGATATATTAGCTAAGCAGTCACTTAAATCAGAATCAATAGAAATGGATATTCCACTTAGTAAAGCTGAGGTAAAATCAATCATTAAAAAACACATGCAGGAACGATGGCAAGAAAACTGGAACAGAAATGAAACAGGAAGGCATTTGTTTAACATTCAAAAGAAAGTCGGAATAGGAAGTAGGATGGGCAGGAACCGGAAAGAAGAGACAGTGATATCCCGGCTCAGGATAGGTCATACTGGGTTGAATGACACACTTTACAGAATAGGAAAACACCCAAACGGCATTTGTGCACACTGCAATAACCCGGAATCTGTTCAGCATGTGCTGCTGGAATGTGGAAAATATGAAGAACAGAGAAAGCTCCTGAAAGCAGCAATTCAGAAAGTTAAGTTAAGGTTTACTGTAAGGAACTTACTTGGAAACACAGATAAAGTAAATAACCAGGTAATTAAATATCTGAAAGAAACAGGATTGATAGGTAGGATTTAACCCTACCCCTCCCCACCATTTTGTTTATTTCTTTCATTTACAATTTTCCCCCTACCCCTCCCCACCATTTTGTTTATTTATTTCATTTACAATTTCCCCCCTGTCAAGCTAACGTTCCACACAGTCCGGTAGGGGGTGGTAATGCGCCACACAGTCCAGTAGGTGGCGGTAATGCACCTTAAGCTGGTTGCCAACCGCCAATCAAATAAAAAGAAGAAGAAGAAGAAGGAATCGCCTCTTTCTTCCGAGACAGTTTTAACTGCAAACAGAAATCCTTTGGGGAATTTTTATCATTTGAACATCTTTCAGTTGTTTTTAAATGTTCCACTCGAATTATTTATATAATTGTATACAGACCACCCCAATACTCTACTAGCTTCTTTAATGAACTTACAGAGCTTCTCTCAGAATGTTACTGTTGCTGGGCTGAAGTAAAAGTCTGCACACCCACGTGGTTCGACAGGATACCGTTTCCTGTTCACCAATTTTGACTTGTTAGAGTCTCCGTAGAAACCCAAGCACATGCCAAACATACTGCAATATCCTTCCGCGGCCAGGCAATAGTAGTTAAGATATGATTTGCCTGATCAAAGATTGCGATTACATGTTACAATTTTAAACACAATAATACTTTACATTTAATATATCAGCAATTAGTTATGCTGTTATGTTGAGAATATACTGCTGAATAGATCGAGTTGTGTTACTTACTCACTGAAAATAGTCCGTGCCAGTATAAAGGCTCGTGTCTGCGTCATCATCGGTCTTTTCATTCCAGCCTCGTGCCTGACGGGCTGATTACGGACAGGTGTCAGTGATCAGACTCGTTATCCTGCTGGTCTATTTAACCTGTGTGTGTTTGTTCCCCCGGGAGAGTGAAGGAGACGGGAAAACCTGCTGAGGTGTTGGAGAGAGACAGAGAGAGCTGTACTTGTTCTTTATTCTTTATTATTTAGAAAATACTCGCTCAGCACGTCAGTGACGTTGCTGAGCCGTGCTGTATGCCAATTAAAAACATATTTACAGCCGTTCCTCTGTACCTAGAGACTCCTACAACAACTGAGTTGATTCAGTGAAGAAGTCCAATGCCAGTTGAGCACCATTGAACTTATAGTAACATGACATCAATTCTACTTCTGAGTAAAACCTGCCAAGAAAGATGGCTCATTAAAATGTTTGAGATTTCTTCTCAAGGCCACATGAGATTTGTTATTTTCTAAGCGAATGCTTCTGATACCTACCTAATTCAAATACGAAATAAACCTAATTCAAATACTCCACTGGCTACAATTTTGTCAACTTTATTGCTGAAAATCAGATCAATCAATCAACACTTTGAGCTGTCCTTGAAATCAGGCCTAGTGGGTCTCAACTAACAATTGAGGTTCGGTTTAGGTTCCCACGAACATCTGAGATTGAATTAAACTAATTTAAGTTAAAATCACCAGTTATAATAAGCTCATCGCCTGTATATTGGGCAAGTAGATCCCCAAGTGCTTCAACAGAATCCTTTCCAGCAGATGGAGAACAAACAAGATAGCCTGATAAGGATAGATAGATAGATAGATAGATAAATACTTTATTTATCCCCGTGGGGAAATTCATTTTGCCGCGCCACTCCACTAAAAACCACACATAACAACACAACACAACATAAAGGACAGACAACAACACTGGGCCAGCCATGTACAGTATATAAAAAAAACAGTGAGATCTGATATAAAAGTGGATTAAAAGGATGGCTATAGTTATTTATATTAAAATACTAAAAAAGTGGTGATGGTGATTAAAATAAACAATAAATACAGATTCAGGAGCCTTGACCCCGACTGCTACTTTAGTTGCCATTGAACAGTCTTAGTGCAGCCGGGATAAATGATTTTTTATATCGCTCCGTCCGGGAGCGGATCGTAATGAACCGCCCTCTGCGGCGGCTGCTGGTTTGCCCAGCGAGGACATGATGGAGGGGGTGGTTGGGGTTGTCCCTGATGGACAGCAGCTTACTCCTAGTCCTTCTCTCCACCACCGTCCCCAGAGAGTCCAGGCTCCTTCCCACCACTGAACCCGCCTTTTTTACGAGCTTGTCCAGCCGTCCGGTATCCCTCTTGGTGATGTTTCCCCCCCAGCAGACTGCAGCGTAGAAGAGAATGCTGGCCATGACAGACTGGTAAAACATGGCCAGCATCTCTCCACACACTTCAAAAGACCTAAGTCTTCTTAAGAAGTACAGCCTGCTCTGGCCCTTCTTATAAAGTGCCTCTGTGTTGTTGGACCAGTCCAGTTTGTCGTCCAGATGCACCCCCAGGTACTTGTAGGTCTTCACCACCTCGATATCCTCGCCCCGGATGTTAATGGGCAACCGAGGTGGCTTAGACCTACGGAAGTCTATAACTAGCTCCTTGGTCTTGGTTTGGTTGAGGAGCAGACCATTCCTCTCGCTCCAGGCGCTGAAGGCTCCTATCAGATCCCTGTACTCCCCCTCCCGTCCATCCCTCACACACGCCACTATGGCTGTATCGTCAGAGTACTTCTGTACGTGGCAGGACTCAGAGTTGTGTTTGAAGTCTGATGTGTACAGGGTGAACAGGAAGGGAGCCAGCACAGTTCCCTGCGGAGCCCCGGTGTTGCTCACTATTGTGTCCGAGACACAGTTCCCCAGCCTGACTGACTGTGGCCGTCCAGTGAGGTAGTCCATGATCCAGGATGTAGTGGAGGGATCAACCCCCATACCTGAGAGCTTCTCTCGGAGTAGAAGAGGCTGGATGGTGTTAAAGGCACTTGAAAAGTCAAAGAACATTATCCTCACCTGACTTCCCGGCTCATCCAGGTAGGAGTAAGCACGATGGAGGAGGTAGAGGACAGCGTCATCCATCCACACCAACTTTTTCCTGGTACCCGAACTGCAGGCAATATCAGTGTCAGATATACTGATTCTTTTGAGCCATGATTCACTCGAAACAAGAATATCTGGGTCGGTTTGTAGTACAAATATTTAAACCTGATCTAACTTTTGATATAAATGTCACGAGATGAAACGGGACCTAATAATAGGATGGAAGTTCGCAGGCATGTTGATTAGACACAGCTGAAGTGGGTTAGCTGATGAGCGAACTAGTCATGGGATTGGCTGTTGTACCCTTTAGGTGAGAGAGTGAGAGGAGAGACAGGGGGAAAGGATTACGTGTGTTGATGTGAATGGACTGTTGCTGATGTTCTCTTGGCGTGAACTGTGAGTGAGTGTGAGTGAGTGGCTAGTATTAGTGCCACACTATTAACCAGTGTTACGACCCCATATGTGTTCTAGGGGATACGGGGTGTAACAATTAAATAAAACCGTGAGGACAAGAATCAGAGGAGAAGGGAAATAAACAAGATTTATTGTACAAAGGTAACACAAACAGGTTTCCGTGAAACTCTTAACTGAAAACTACTCTATAAAAAAGGAGAGTGAATGAATCTACACTATTAATAATAAAGAATAAAGTAAATTAACAGGCCTTGTGGCAATCTAATCTAAGTAACCAATCAAATACAACTAAGACTAAACGACTATGAACCTAAGATTAATAAACACAAAGTACAGCTGTAACTAACAAAAGAAACCAACACAAAACAACTATAAAGTTGTTGTCTGGCCCACTGGCACCAACTGAGTGTCTCTCCCAGGCTTTTATCCTCCCTCCACCCTTGATTGAGGATTGAGTAGTGATGGCGAGATCAGTGGCGTACCGCAAAATCCAGAGGCCCACCCGCAAGGTGGCGGCGGGGGCCCTTTCGCAACGGAGGTTAACTCAAACGGATGTTGCGGTACATTTATTTTAAGGCTGCATATAGCCTACTACAGCATAGACCGTTAGTTAACCCTAACCCTACTACAGCATAGATAGACCCTATGGTTGACCTGGACAGCTATCAGCTACAGCGCGCTGCCCGTTTGTTCAGAATGACACTGTGTGTGTGACTGTGCGGACATATCCATACACAAACGGCAACAAGAACAGACCGACAGGCTACACACCACCCCGAGTTAATTTGATTCATAGATTAATACATATCTCTAATAATATCAAATAATAGACCATTCTTTACTTAGAGATGACTCCATAGACCCTGACACTGGACTGCAGCTGTAATGTGTATTGAGATTATAATGTAGACTGTAGATTGTGTGGAGAATGAAGAAGGAGTCCTTGAAATGTTCTCAAAACATTCACACAAGAGACGTTCACTTCAGAACCCCAACTCAAATGTAAAAGTGCTACAGACTTATTATTTTATACAGATTTATTTTGTTGATAAAATCAATTCACACATGGATTATAACAGACTAAAAGTGGATTATAACAGACTAAAAGTGGATTATAACAGACTAAAAGTGGATTATAATTATAATATTATAGTATAACACACTTTACATCTCTTCTCTTCTTCTTGTTGTTCTTCTCTGTGTTATCCTGGACTTCCTGTACCTCTGCCTCCTCTCCTCCCTTCACTGTTACCAAGGTTCTTACCTTTAACAAAGACCAAAACGTCCTCTCCTCCTGACATTAGTTTGTGCGAAGTCCTTCACTATGTAACATAGTATGTTTGTTAAATCCATTTGACGTGCGCGCAGGCTTTCAATGCTGAGAATCGCTAGTCTGGAGGGTGTGTCCTGGGACATGGTGCTTCTCAGATAGCTTTTGATCATTTTGAGTTTTGAAAACGATCTCTCGGCCGGGTCAGCCTGCATGCCAGCTGCAGTAACACTGTCCTCCACAGCGGTGCAACAGGTGCATCCACGACGTGAGTGTGTGACAGACAGCACCTCCTCAGGGCCTACGGGGTGGGGTGGTTGAAATCCTAACGGGTCGTTCAGTTCGTTCCGCAGCAGGCGAGGCTACGCGTCCTCATCCTCATTCCTCCTCAGGTTTACAGTCCTCCCGGGCCAGTCTCAGTTGTGACAGGATGTGCTTTTTGGGGAACTTCAGAGTGGTACATCCAAACTGGCTGACCCCCCCCCCTCTCCGGCAGTTTTTCCCGCCTCTGCACCCAGCCACTCCAGCCGGGCTTCCACATGTACATGCTGTCGAAGAACCGCGAGCCGTTCTCCCCGCCCAGAACGTAGATCCTCTTGTTCCACCGGGCCACCCCCCCGGCCGCGATCCGCTTGGGGAGCCCCGGGAACACGGCCCCCCCGCCCCCCCATTACAGAGGCGATGTACAAGTTGTTACTATATCTTTTTTTAATTCCACCCCATACAATTGTTTAGAAAAACATTTCTAGTATCAAAGTGAACAAGTCATTCACTAACCAAACAAAATTGATCTAAAGGTCAAGGCCCAGCTTGAGGAAGGGACCTCCTCTTCCAATTCAATTTCAATTTCAAAGGGCTTTATTGGCATGGGAAACATACATTTACATTGCCCAAAGCATGTGAAGTGTGAAGATAAAAAACAAGAAGAATGTAATGTACATACTAGAATAAATAAATAGATTACATACTAGATTACAAATAAATAGATTACAAATAGATTACATACTAGAATAAATAAATGAAATAAAACTTATTTCAATTCTTATGGTGGTTTTAGCCCATTTGATTGCCTTTTTCTATCACAGCAGCTAACAAATCTTGCTGCTGTGTTTGCACATTGCTGTACCTTCCTCTTCCTTCACCACAATCTGGCAAGAGGCATTGCGCTGCTGGCACTCCACTTCCTCCTCTTCATCATCACTGCTTATCACCACAATCTCCTCAGGCACATCATCATCAGATATGATGATGAAGGGTGGAGCAGCATGATTTCTAGACACCCTCCCCAGAGGAGCCACAGTGGAGGAATGACCTAAGAGCATAACAACAGAACATAACATGATAAAAGCATATTCACATTTATTTGTGTGTTATTTATTAGTGGTTTATAAATGCCTTATGGATGAAAGTTATTATAAAGTGTTAATGTGTGTTAATATGTTACAACAAGGGAATCTCAGCGGAGCCTCCAAAATGTAACCCTCTCCTGAGGTACTATTTCAATAAATTAAGATATAACAGGATTCTGAGTCTTAGCTATGACCCCTCATCCACCTCACTGCTGCTGAGGGAGTTTGAGGGAGAGGCACCCTTAGGGGAGGAAGGGGGAGACGAGGGCCAGTCTGAGGACGGCGATGGGGAGCGCCCCCTAGTGGGGCTGCTGCTGGGAGAAGCACGGGGAGATGCGTAGGGAGACAGAGCCTGGAGCATCCGGCCACTACTCTCCTGAATGGCATGCCATGCTCCGTCTACACCGAACAGCTCCAGGAAATTCCTGATGAACCCGTGTGATTTCTCCACCCATTTGTGGATGAGGTCATGGCTCTTCTCCTCCACACTGTGAACAAAGTGCTTGGACACCTCCTCCACCATCCGCACCTTTTCCTTCATCTTATCTAACTGGTTCTGCAGACGGAATTTCTTCTCCGTCATGAAGCCAACATTGAGCTCTCTGGCTGTGTAGCCTCTCTGTAGGTTGCGTCGGACGTACACATCATAGTCTCTCACGATGCGAGTGATCAGGTCAGATGTAGAGATGCCGTCTGTCCTCTGTGTGGCCACCAACATCCCTGCTTCCTTGATGTGTTTGTAGACATCCTCTGATCCTTATGTTTCTTCAGCAACTGAGGGCTGAGGGTCCAGGGAGCATCCCGGACCACCTCATCCACGTAGCGGCAGTGCCTCAGTGCTTCGTAGCGCTCGCCTTCTGTCATCACTGTGTAGCCCTTAAGCTTGTGTGTGAGTTCATCACTGCAGACTCCCACCATCAGATGTGTGTTGGGGAACACGTTCTTGGCTTGCATCAAAACACGAGCATGCCCAGAGTGGAAAAGATCAAAGATCCCATCAGCGTAGACTCGGACTGGTCGGTGTGCTGCCGTGCCCTTGCGGGCTTGGGCGATGGTCAGTTTTTCGTGACGGACATCCGACTCGAAGCCTGTGTCCTTCGCAAATGCGGCAGGCTCTTTCAGAGTGGTAGAATGGTGGAGGTGAAGCAGATGCGGTTGAGTTGTAAGATGAGTTGGGTTGACGCGTTGCACACACGGACTCAGTCCTGATGGCGGCAATGTTGATAACAATCCTCTGATTCAGTCTAGGGTACAAGTTGCTGCTCCGGTAGCAGGCAGAACGTCCCCGGTTTGGTCGTTGTACACGGTACACGTTTATCATAAAATGAAAAATAACAAACCGGCTAAGCCCCTTTTAGACCTAATTTTATATTCATATTTTCATATGTTCATATTCCGGAATATGGCATTCCGATACAAGAACATTTTTGGTGTTTTCATATTACATCACAGAGCCAAAAATGATATGACCATTTTAAAGAGAAGAGCTAGTACTTTTAAATGGTATCAATGTTTATTTTATTATTTGAGAATAACTATCCTTTATCCAGCAGATTTCACACAGCAATCTTTACAAAAATCTTCTCCGGCTGCCATACTCCATCAGAAAACTGCATTTTAAACCATTTTACTTACAAGCTTGAAGGAAAGTTAGAGGGTATGAGGCATGCACAATTCTGTTGGCAATTCAGAATAGAAGACAGGTTAGAAATATCTTATATTGTTCAAGAGTAATTACCATTCTAGTGATTATTGACATGGAGGAAAAAGAAAATCGGAATTGGGTTTTATAGGTTTTTAGTCAAGAATAAAAGTATTTTGTAATGTTTTGGCTGTAAAAATGTCAGATAATGTCCTGTGAGTAAATGCCTTTGCTCCTTTTGTCAGGATTACTTCAGCTTTCAATATCTGACATTACTGAAATGTTTTGAGGGAAGAAAAACACAAAAACGGAATTGATTTTAGAGGGTTTTTAGTTAAATTAAATTGACTATATACAAATAATTAAGAACAGACTATATACAAATAATTTAGAACAGACTATATACAAATAATTAAGAACAGACTATATACAAATGATTTAGAACAGACTATATACAAATAATTAAGAACAGACTATATACAAATAATTTAGAACAGACTATATACAAATAATTAAGAACAGACTATATACAAATGATTTAGAACAGACTATTATACAAATAATTAAGAACAGACTATATACACAAGCTATGCCTCACAAGCAAGATCCAGGTGTTAGTCAACAAAAACAAAGGCCCAGGCCTAAAAGAGAGTGAGATGGAGAGCTCTGGTGGACGCCCTATGCCCCTCAACGGGGTGAAGAGGACTAACTAACTAACTATATACAGACAGGCCTACTGTACTCAGTCGTGGTACAGAGTGAAACAGTTCCTGTCGAGTTGAAGGCAGAGGCCCACACCACACTCTCTACATCTCCAAGGAGTGTTTCTTTTGCACAGAGTGCACCTCTTTCTCCCCAGGGTGGCTCTCACGGTCTTGCCCTTCCCCTGACCGTCGCTCACAGGGACAGGGAAATGGCCCTGGCTGGGGATCCTCTTCGTCCTGCCATGCAGTGGCACTCCCAGGAGCTGGGCAGTCAGCTGCTCCTGGAAGTCCTGGCGTGTCATGTGTCCCTGAAACAAAATCAGAATCAGATTTACTCTTGCCGGGGGTTTTCACACATACATGTAATTTGCTTTGGAATGTTGGTGCATAACAATAAGTAGACAAGCATACAAAAGGTGCAAGGACAAGACAGGACAGTGCAAAATACAGAAGAGTACAATTACATACCTCCTGCTTGCTTTTACATAGCTCCTTGTGGACTATGTAGCTGTTTGTCATACACAGTCCACAAAGTGCTGGAACACAGTAATAGGCCACCGCCTGGTTTTGCGGTGGACAGAGTTTGTCCCCAGCATCTGGTCAGATGTATCAACACCCCCCATGTACTTATTATACTCCCCGACAGCTGTGGGCCTGGGGATGGGGACCCTCTCATTTTGTCCATCAGCTAGATAGATAGGAGAGAAAAGGAGGGTGCACATTGTCACAATGGTAATTCAATGTGTTTTGCTCCTGTCATTTATTCATCAACTGACAAAAAGGTTACATTACAGCATTATGTCAATACCTGTCTTCTGCCAGCGCAGTACCGTCTCGCCAGTGTAGACTGGATGGACATTGGTGCACATGGACACCTCTCTCGTGTCCATCCACTTTACAAAGAGCAGGTTACCATCCCTGATCCACCGGATGGTTCCTCGTGGTGACCTTTGAGGTGTTTCAAACAAAAAGTGCATTACAAATAAAATCAAATGTATTATTACTATTATTATTCTGTCTAGATAGTATTATTACTGTTATTACCTTTTACACACAGCATTCTCCTGAGAGGATGGAGTGCCAACTCTACCCTGCCGGTAGGTTCCACATGCCCCAAATCCCTGCTGGCCGAGTTGTCTGAAGAGGGCTGGGCTGGTGTAGTTATCACAATATATGTGATAACCAGAGCCCAGGAAGTTCTTGTTCACCAGGTCAGCCACAACATCAAACGACAGACCCTTCCCAGTGGCAAACTTGGACTTGCCGGTGTAGAGCCTGTAGTCAATGGTATAGCCATTTACATCGGCAAGAACAAAAAACTTCAGCCCCCACTTGGTGGGCTTTGCCCTCATGTACTGTTTTATGGACAACCGGGCCTTGGTGGCGACCATCCTCTCATCGACAGAGATGTGTTGCCTGGGATGGTAAATGGCCATGCAGCGGTTCCTGATCATGCCATACAGTGGCCTGACCCGGTGGAGGAGGTCATATTCTTCAGTGCCCCTTTTTCTGTCATTCTCCACATCTTCAGTTGGATCGCTCATGTGGAGATTGGCAGAAATTGCCATGAAGCGGTCTCTGGGCATCATGGTGGCTGGAAACGGCACATGAAAGATGGTTTCTTTCCTCCAAAAATCTCTCACCTTGGGCAGGTGCAGCACCGCCATGTAAAGCATGATGCCCAGGTACTGCTTCATGTCTGCAGGGGTCAACTCTCTCCACACAAATGTTTTGCCATTCTCTTTATTCTTTGCTGCTTTGCTGTTTGTGTTGTTACACAGCACTCTCATTATCTCCTCATCAAAGAACTGTAAAAATATTTCGCCTGGGGATGGATTCCCAGTGTTGAGGGGGGGCTGAACTCCGGGGCTCCTTTTGGGAGCAAACCGTGGTGGTTTGGGGGCAATGTCAGGGTCTGCCTCCGTTTTCCAACCGGTTGCTCTGATTGGTGACCGGCTTCTGAAGCTGTCACCGCCGGCACCGTGTGCACTCTCTCCCCTCTCAGTACTTCCATTCCTCCCCTCAGAAGGCATGCTAAAAGTAATGTAGATAATATAACATAAGATTATAGCTTGAGTCTCATTCATCCCGAAGGAAAATATTATGCGAGTTACCCAAAAAGTTAGGCTACAAATGTGTTAGGCTACAACAAACAAACAAACAAAAAAAACTCACTGACGAAATCACGTCCCCGTGTTCGCTGTCGTCCTGGATAAATCGAGATGGAGGTTTTGACACCCTCAATGATTTCTGAGACATTTTTAATAATAATAATAATAATACTTGTTTACCCTCGAGAGATAGCAAAGACTATTTCATCGTTTCCAAAGCTTCAGAATAGGTTAGGGAACAATTTTTACGATAGCAAACATTTTGTAAAACCTCCTCCATTTTGTAAAGCTCCTCCTCCGCCTTCACTGTGTGTATGGACTCTGAGAATGTCGTCACGTCACATTTTACCGTAATACCCTATATGTTGGTTGAAGTGCAACATCTCAGCTTTCAGGGACAGTTGGAATTTTTTCGATTGCACAAACCGTTTAGAAATTACGGTAATTTCAATGTTGTGTGCGGATTTGTGCCGGCGGCGTCACATTTCGGTGCAGAAGGGTTTTAAACTGAAACAAAACCCGAAATTGCTAAATGTCAAACAGTAGTCCAAACTTAAATCACAAAATAGTCGCACGCTCTCCAAAACACACAGCCAACTCTGCCACAGGTGTCTGTTGTCCTCTCAATCATTCAATCATCTGTCACCCCCTTGCACTTCCTCAAACTCTCAACATATGACTTCTCAAGTGATCTGATTGGCTTAGGAGCACATCCATCAAACAAACAAGCCTTTTCTCAAAAATACAAAATAATGAAATGTGGAAAATACACACTTTTGGTTTCTGTTTATATTACATTTTCAGATCTCTACACTTATTAATGTATAAAATGTCTTAGCCAATATTATTCCATCACAACCAGCAGTGCTGGATACACCTAACCTATGCTGTTCCCATACCCCAGAGGGAGGCAGCTGGAGAGAATGATGGAGGAGAGGAAGAAAAGGATGCATGCCACGCTACTGGAGGGTTAGCACCAGCAGTGCTGGACACAGCTGTCAGCCCAGACGAGCCACTGCAGGCTCCTTACCTTCTGCCCTCCAGAAAGGTAAGAAGATGGAGGAGAGGCTCGACCAAAGTCACACACACACCCATGGTTTTTGTAAGGCGTTCAACTTCTCCAGAATTTATTTAATTGAGTCGTCACTTACAAGCGAGTCCGTTTAATCTCAACGAGACGTCCTTGATATAACTTCTAAGATAAAATGATCCAATCAAATATTCGGCACCACTACTGAACTGTTCTTTAAGAGAATATTTATTCGAGCACATCGGCATACAATAGCATTTCATTCCATGGAAAGGGGTCTTATCTAGCTTCACCTCCGCAGACCAGGATCAGCTGGTTAACTGCAGAAGTTTCACCGGACAAGAGCCCCGCTTCGCCTGGGACCACAGTCTTTATATATTTTTCTTAACATTTTGGGATGGGCTGTCCCTCTCTGGTAGGTTTTATGGTAAACGTCTGTTTTATATCGGAATGTGGCTTTCGACTCCTTTCGGTGTCCGTGCGAGTGTGTTATCCTCTTCTTCTGACCCCCCAGTCGTTTGTCATGGTGGGAGTGTTTGGACACTCTGTCTGCAACGGTATCCTGAGCAGCCTAGCGCGACGTTAGACACACACACATTCTAATGTTTTTTAAGGAACCAGTAAGCATATGCACACAGTTATGTTTTTAGGATGCATAGATATTTTGATAGTTATTTTGGGTGTATTCTACATACGTTCTAAAGCACTAATTGGCCAGTTATTTACACTTTGTTCCTTCAGACCTCCCCTCTTCCCAGGGCGCAGTCTCAGGCTGGAACCCTTTCCGATGGAGGTTTACTGCCCTCCAACCCCTTCTTGGGTCAGAGTCAGTCTACCCCCACCCCTTCCGCTTCCCAGACGTCTCCTTTTCAGAGCTCTGATCACGGAAAGCACTGCTCGCTTACTAACGCATTCGGTTTCAGCTTACAGTGGCCTGACTGTACATTAAGCTGAGCGCAGCCACCATTTCCCTATGGCTTAAGGCTTTGCGACCCAACCGGCCGGTGACCCAGTCGATAGCGATCCCCAGTCAGTGTCTAAACACCAACCCTGTAGCGGTGATTGGCCGCCCAGTTGGGAACCGACGGTCTGATCCCTAGCCCACTTCGCTATGGGTCTAGAAACTTTGACCGTTTACACCAGCCTTGCCTGTTCACGGGTGTGACTTCCCCTCACATCCCGCTAGGTGTGGGCTGTCGCCCACGTACCACGCACTGCCCACACACCCTGATGCGACAGGTGCGCCGACTAGACGGTACCACGGTAGTATGTTCATTCATACTTCATCAGACACGGGGGCCTTCAGTCCTCTCCCCAGCACTATATGTTGTCTTTAACGTGCCCTCGGAACTTTGCAATTCCACCGCCGCCTGTTGAAGACTAGGTTCGGGGTGCCCAATCCCCTCCCTAATCTTCAAACACATTCCTTCTTGACCAGGTCTGTAAGTTCTATGTCCTTATCAGGATCGCTTGTGTAAACATCACTGTTGCCAGGCCCACAGACTCCCATGACTTGGGATTCGATTAACAAGTTAAAATACAATATTGAAGAATAGACTTATCATTAATCATTAGTTATGATAGTATAAAATGAGTATAGGAAAATAGAATATCATAACAGCAGGTACAAAATGGTTGTTAGTACATAGGTAAAAATAAGCAATCTACAGGCGGTTTGAACCACAACACTTTCTCCCAGTCAGGAGCCCCTTCCCCCCACGTCGCTCAAAAGCAGAACCTCTCTTTTATGGTTCTGTGAGACTTCAACTGATCTCAGTCACATATTATTTAAATGAACACACAGTATTTAATACAAATCCCTAACATTTTACAATGCGAAGCGAGCTCTATACGCTCTTCAATGTATCCTGGACATTAGATACTGACATATACAGTAAACAATGACTCAAGCCTCTCCTCGAGAAAAATAGATAGCATAGTAGCTATATAACGTATAGAAACTCTTTGGATTCTTACTGTTGTTGGTTGAATTCGGTGGTTGCTGAGTAAAGGTCTTTGCACACCAATGCGTGCGTTTTCGCATGCGTATTTTTTAATCCGTCATCCGAAAAAAACGTTACGCACCGAGACCTTGCACACCGGTCCGTTGCGGAGTCCGTTGCGTTTTTTTACGTTGCGAACTTTCGCAATATCACCTACATTCTAAATGCTTGATTTAGCAAAAGGTACAAACAACTGAGAGCAATATAACTAAAACCAAATGGTAGACCACATCAGTAGAATGTATTATCAGTAGAAAAGTACAATAAATCTTTATTTATTTTAACAAAGCGTGGTGTGCATCTCCTGCAGTGTGATATACGTCCTCTCCTTGACATTTTGTTGGCGGTGCGAGTTTACTTGGGGCCAATCCCAATTCACCCCTAGCCCTTCGTTTTCACCCCTATGGCTCGATTTGCGCGTTCACGTTTAGGGGGAGGGCTGTCCCAATTCATATTTCATCGAGGGCTAGGGGTAAGGGGGAGGGCTAACTATTACTTCGTTTCGAGGGATTTCAGGACCAGACTAGCTTCGAAGGGCTAGAGGTAAGTGAAACCGGTGTCTGTGAAACCGGCCCACAACCTTCTTTACTGAGCAGTTCAGTACAGTATCTGTTGTAAAAGCAGTCCCGAAGCTCCAGTGAGTTTTAGCAATCAATCTAGTGAGGTCTGTTCATGCTTTATGAACTAATTTGTTTACATCTTCACATATTTAACGATATTATCAAAGGTTAAAGTACAATACATAGGATCACAGAAAATGTACCCATTTTCTTACTCTTTGTTACTGGCAAAGTCTCACTGCTGGCTTGGCTGGGTGCTTGCATTCTCTTTGCCTTGCTGTGTGCAAACATCTGCTAATGTGCCTGGAATCATCATCACCTATCTATCAGTTAAAGTTACATTTCTTTTATTAGGATAAAACCCCTTGAGATGTGCCATCTCGTTTTCGAGGGGGTCCTAACAACACTACATAATACATCATTATGTATATGAACAATGAATGAATGAAAGCTTTATTTCGAACATGTGAAAAAATAAATAGTTATAACAACAAAAAACAAAACAAAAACAAGAAAAAACTAAACTAAACAAAAAACACTATTTACTTCAGCGGTAGCGTGACTGGACTAGGATGAGGAGGAGAGAGGTTTCAGTGTGACAGACCTATGCTGGCACCACTGCAGACAAGAGAGGCAGATTTTGGCATCGGATGGGTAAGACTACATACTTCATCCATCCTCCATTCTGTGCCATTCCACATTTACCTGCATGAAGAAGCATCCGTGATTGATTGTGAAAAGTATGTTTCCCAAAACATAATTATGCAAGTATGCCTTTACTTTGCAAACCATTCAGTTAGTCAGTCTCTCTCTGCTTATTGCTGAATTTAATCAATCCGAAAGATGAAAAGTGTTCTGACGATGTTGCAGTTACTGAACAGTATCCCTTAAGGCGCATCGATCACACCTTTATTATAATGATCTGAGTATTTCACTTTTAGACATTTGTGGTTGAATATGGGAGGCTGTTTTTATGGCATACAGGAGCCCGCACTTAGAGCCTGTGATCTGTGGATAGTTACAATGCAGCATGACCTACAGCATCAGAAGGAGATGTATTCACATGACATGATGTGTTTGACATGACAGGTGTCTTTTGTCCTTGTCTATACGCTCATCTCACAGCTCCCCTGTAGTCCTATAATCACGGGGCCTCTGTCATTCACTCACACTCTTGAGTGAAATTACAGCTTATCCTGCTCTTTCCAGTATACCTGGATTGTAAAGGGTCTCCGAAATGAAGAAAAGAGAGGTGACAAAGAAGGTGCAAAAATGACCAAAAACTAGTAGCCAAAGTAAGAGAGAAAGAAAGAAAAAATGAACCCAGCAAGTTGACAAAGCTTTGCTGATTATGTCAGCGCCCTCTGACGATTCCATCTTCATGTATTGTGCACATGTGTGATCTGAACAAAGCCAAAGGACAGGTAAGAAGGGCTATCATTGAAGTAAATCATGTGTGAGACACCATTATGCTCTGGCAGGCTAGGGGGGCTGGAGGTCTGAGTGCTGCTAGCCATACTCAATTAGGAAATCAGTAATTAACTCAAGTCAAGCGTTCAAGGGTGAGGGATAAGTCAAGAGCCGCTTCAGAGTTTGAGTCGTCAGACAGACAGATTTCCTCCGAGAAATAACCCTGCATTTATATTCTGGTTAGAGGTGTGATTGTCATGTCATCAGACAAGCAAATTAGATAAACTCTTCCTCTACACTCTACACTTTCTCTGTCCATTCCTCTCTCTCTCTCTCTCTCAACCACTCTCTCTTTCTTTCCCTCTCCTTCTCTTTCATACACACACACACAATTTGTGAAAATTATTTTAATATGTTAAGGAAACTGTTGTGTTCAATAACGGAGTCGAACTCAGAGCTTCTAGTCGGAGCTGGCAACTCCATTTAATCAAACACGAGTGTAACACAAAACGTAATACGGCACGTCATAAAGTCCCAACTGTCGTAAAACCACAGACGTAACATTTCCCCCCCCCTCACACAACCTAGGTGTGATATTCAGTCATGTAGTCACGCAAGTAATCGGGCCTGTTGCGTGCTCGAACCAGACGTGGCTCTCGTGCAGCCACAGCCACTGGTGGCGGCTCCACGCCTTGGGGCTGAGCCTGGTAGGCCGGGGTTGCTGCTTCATCCAACCGTGCGGCTGGCAAGACTGTGGAAGAGGCCACACCCAGCGCTGGGCCAGGGGGAGGCTGCACCTTACGCAGGCGGGTAGCATGCCAGCGAGTGCCGTCGGTGAGCCTAAACGAGGCCGGGCCAAGCTGTTTGCTGACCTGGACAGGGTCAGACCAAAACGACTGGAGTTTGTTGTCCCGATGAGGTCGTCGGATCCTGACCCAGTCCGACACAGCAATGACAGGTGGCCTAGCACGTCTGGCCCTGTCGAAACGATCCTTCATCAAGCGCTGGTGTTTGGTGACTGTGGCTTGAACTGGATGGACCGGGGGCTGAGCTAGTGTAGGGCGGAGCCTATCGAGAGGCAGCTGGAGCTCCCGCCCCAGCATGAGGGAGGCTGGGGAGACTCCTGTAGTGGCGTGTCGCGTGGCCCGATAATGCAACAGCGTCTGGAGGAGGCTGGTGGTGAGCGTGCACCCTTGTGCCAGGTGGGCCCTGATGCCATTTTTCAGTGTTTGGTTCAGCCGTTCCACCCCCCCGTTCGCAGCAGGGTGGTAGAACGCTGTGCGGATGTGGTGGATCCCTTTACCCACTAGATAGGAGGACAGTTCATGGGAAATCATTTGAGGACCGTTGTCAGTCGTGATCCTCTTGGGCAGGCCCCAACGTGCGAACAGAGCGTCGAGAATGTCGATCAGCACCTTTGCTGTGACCGAGCCCACAGGTGTCACCTCTGGCCACTTAGAGTGGAGGTCGTAGGTCACGACGAGAAAACGCTGGTGATGTGGTACCCCATGCAGCTCGCCGCAGATATCCAGTTGCAGGTGCTCCCAGGGTTGAGATGGCCAGTCCAACGGCTGCATGGGGTGGGGCTGGAGCCCTGGTCTTACCACTAAGGAGACAGGCAGTGCAATCCTTGACCAGAGTTTCGAGTTCCCTGTCGATGCCTGGCCACCACACAACATCACCGCTGTTTGAGCCTGACTATGCCCAGTTGACCCTCGTGTGCCATAGCAAGGATACGCGCCCGAAGGACACCTGGGACCACAGTGCAGAACCCGCGAGCGACACAGGTGTCATTCCAAACCGACAACTCCTCCCTGATCCTGGAGTAAGTGAGTAGCTCGTCAGGTACTCTTGCCGGCCACCCCTGCGTGATGTAGGTTGAGAGTGTAGAGAGGGTGGGGTCATCGGCTGAGGCATCCCGGAGCTCTTTCAGCGACACCGTCTCCTGAAGGGGTGTGTGGAGGAGCTGGACGAGGTCATGCTCAGCCTGGTCCAGTCCGGGGGTCAAGGTTGGGGCTGTGGGTGGGCTGGGGATTGAGCGTGATAGCAAGTCGGCTACCACGTTGTCTCGTCCTGGCGTGAACTGTAGCCGATAGTTGTACTGCTGCAGGCGGTCGGCCCAGCGGTGGAGGCGGAGTGGCTTGTGACCGGTGCCAGACGTGGCCAGGAGGGTGATGAGGGCCTGGTGGTCTGTCCTCAGTGTGAATAAACGTCCATAGAGGTACATGTGCCAGCGCTCGCATGCTAGGGCCTCCCGCTCCCCCACCGAGTACTTCTGTTCCGTGGGGCTGAGAGCACGGGAGGCGAAGGCGATCGGTCTCTCCACCCCCCCTTGCAGCTGGGACATCACCGCACCAATGGCTGTGGCAGAGGCGTCGCACGTGACAAGAGTGGGGCTGGCCAGGTCGAAATGCGCCAGGACCGGTGGCGAGGTGAGTTGGGCCTTCAGGAGGCGTACGGCGTCTGAGCAGGCAGACGTCCAGAGCCAGGGCTCGTCATGCTTCAACAGCTTCCGCAGTGGTGTGGTTGTGGCCGAGTACTGTGGCAGGAAACGGAGGTAGTACGCCGTCATGCCTAGAAAGGAGGCCACCTGAGCGGCTGTGGTGGGCTCCGGGACATGATGGATGGCCTCGGTGTTCGAGTGCAGCGGGTACGTGCCATCAGCTGAGAGGCGGAACCCCACAAAGTCAATGGCTGGGGCGGCGAATACACACTTCTCACCATTGAGTGTGAGGTGATGCTTGGCCAATGCACTGAACACACTGTGGAGACGCTCGTCGTGGCTCTCGACGGTGGCCCCGTGAACCACGATGTCATCAAGATAGATGGCCACACCTGGGATCCCAGCGAAGATGGAGGCCATGATCTTTTGGAAGCAGCTGGGGGCGGAGCTTAAACCGAAAGCCATGCGTTTGTAGCGGAAAACCCCTCTGTGAGTGATGAACGCTGTGAGGTTGCGGCTCTCGGGGTGTAGTGGCACTTGGAGGTAACCCTGACGGAGGTCCAGTTTAGAGAACACGCTGGACCCGTAGAACTGGGCGGTGAGCTCCTCTATCGTTGGCAGGGGGTATTTGTCAGGGATGATGGCCTTGTTTACCGCTCTCAGATCCACGCAGATGCGCAGCCCCCCAGACTTCTTCGCCACCACCAGGTTGGAGATCCAAGGCGATGCATTCACCTGCTCAATGCGCAGCCCCCCAGACTTCTTCTTCGCCACCACCAGGTTGGAGATCCAAGGCGATGCATTCACCTGCTCAATGATGTCGCTATCGAGCATGCTCTGTAGTTGAGAGGAGATGTCATCGCGGAGAGCCAGGGGGGAGCGGCGGAGGGGCTGTATAACAGGCATCACTGTAGGATCTAACAGAGGCTGGTGGGCAAAAGTGTCGAGGCAGCCTACACCGCTGAACAGCGCAGGCCACTGTTGCTGCCAGGGGATGGAAACGGTGTGAATCTCTGACCCGGCTGTGTCTAGCAGGGTGAAACTGAGGGCGTTGAACAGGTCGAGGCCTAACAAGTTGGTCCCGTGGCGTGCAACGTTGAACCTGAAAGCCGGCAGTGTCCTCTCCCCGTACTTCACAGGCAGCTGAAAAGAGCCCACAATGTCAATCTTAGAGTTGGCATAGCCACGCAGGGTGGTGGAGGGCAACCCCAGGGGCACATGGGAGAAGAACTGTGTATAGGTCGTCAAGTTCACAAGGGACACTGTGGCTCCAGTGTCTAGGAGGAGCGGCAGAGTGACATCACCAACCATCAACGAGCATGTTTTGAATGGCGCTCGTCCTGAGCTGACATTATGGATCACTGTGGTAGGTGACTGGGAAGCTCTAGCTGGGGCAGACCTGCAGACCTTGTGAAAGTGGTTTAGTCTCCCGCAGTTGGAGCAGGTTTTACCACGGGCTGGGCATGTCTGAGCTCTTGAATTGTGTGCAGAAGAGCCGCAATTCCCACACGGCTGGTGTGGCTGGTCGCGTGACCGAGAGGCCAGTAAAATGCTCTCCCCGCCGCTGGTTGCACTCACGTGGAGGAGGGGCACCTGTAGGCTGTGCGCGCCCTCTGCCGGTGAGCTGGGGGAGGCTAAAAAACTAACTGCACATTCTAAAGCTGTTTCAACCTGGGCCGCCATGTTCAGAGCTGCTGATAATGTAAGTTCATCATTTTCCAGTAACAGTTTTTCCCTAATCTTGTCACAGTTCGTGTGTAAGATGAGTTGGTCTCTTATCATTTCGTTCTGTAATGTCCCGAACTTGCATACGCTCGCCAAACCCCGCAGATCAGCCACATACTGTGTCACTGTCTCACCTGTTCGTTGGTGTCTTCGTCTGAATATGACGCGGTGGAGAAGAGCGCTTTGTGGAGGGGCGAAGTGTTGCTTCAATAGTTCCACAGCGTCTGTGTATCTCGCCGCAGGGCCAAGAGATTCAAACACGCGCTGACCCTCCGCTCCCAGGCAGTGCCGCAACAGCGCATATTTCCTCTTGTCTGATACATCCTCCAAGCCGGCAGCTAGGATGTATGTTTCGAAAGAGGAAATCCAGCAGCCCCACGGAATCGGTGGTTCTGCCGGGACTGCTAGGAAAGGAGGGGGTGTTGGTAGAGAACACAATCAGCCATCCTCGTCGCCAATGTTGTGTTCAATAACGGAGTCGAACTCAGAGCTTCTAGTCGGAGCTGGCAACTCCATTTAATCAAACACGAGTGTAACACAAAACGTAATACGGCACGTCGTAAAGTCCCAAACGTAACAGAAACCAAGAACCAAGAAAAGCTAGAGCATGAAATATTGAGGTAAGAAGTAAAACAGGCAGGAGGAGAAAAGAGCTGGGACCATACATACTGAAAAATGGGTAAGTTGCTTTGGATAAAAGTGTCAGCTAAATGGCATATATTATATTATTATTATTATTATTATTATTAGAAGGAGAAAAGGTAAATCAGCAGATGTTGGCAGGTTGGAGAACAATCAGCAAAAAACACTGCTCACAAAATATCCCACATAAGGAAGTGCAGTAGTTTCCAGTGTGCATCTGTCCTCAGGGTGCCTCAGGCGTGTCTGCATGCTTGTGTCCGTGCATGTGTGTGCAGTATTCCCCAATAAGGCTTAGATGAGTAAGGAGAAAGAATATGGTAGGAATTAATCTGAGCTTCTCATTACTGCCTGTGCAGTGTAATCAAGGTCTATCCTAAGGCAAATGTCAAGAACCTGTGGGAAGTTTGAATTTTGTAGGCACTACAAGGCACTTAGGCACTATTCAATAGGTTTAAACATTTATCAAATATACACTGATCAAAAATATAAATTATATCTAACATTGTAAAATAAGCCATTTGAATGTCTCATTGCAGCATGAAGATCACTTGGCTTTGCTACGAAAAAAGGATTATGTAGTACAGCATGTGTTGCTTCACTTTAATTTCTCTGTATTTGACAATGTGTTTTTTTTATAACATATATCATGAATAACCAGAGATGACAACAACTTACCTTTGTGAAATACTGGTATGATAGTGAGTTGATTTGTCAATTGTTCTGTAACATAGCGTTGAATGTTAGCGTTGAATGTTAGCGAACACAACAGGGACACACGGAGGACAGTGCGAAGTGGATGACCGGAGGAGGGCCTCGCGCAGGGGAGAGCGGGAAAAGGCGGCAGGGTTGCCAGGGTTACATATTTTTCAGAAAAAGAAATACATATTCAGTGTCTTTCTGTATTTAGAGCCTGTCTGGACGAACAACGTTGATGTGATATTGCTAAGTAAAATACATAAATAATTATGTTAACAACTGATTTAGGCCTACTCATATTATTTATTATTGTAGGCGGCATCTGCAGTATCATCATTTATGAATTAGCCTATTGGCCTATTCCATCATGGCAAGGTAAAAATGAGCTGAGAAACAACATTTCAACAGTTTATATACATTAAAAAAAAACATTATAATGCATTTTGCTCCAATTTGTCACTAGTTGAAATCAAAAGGCCACACAAAAGGCCTATTTATCTCAAATTGTGTTCACAAATTTGTTTCAATCTGTGTTAGTGAGCATCACACCATGGCTTCTGTTTCTACCTTCTCCTCTCCCTCTCTCCTCCAACACCTCCCAGAGCTCAACTCCTCTGCTTGCCCCTTTCCCCAGGCCCTCAATGCCAGTCTGTTTGCCCCTGTCACCCCTTTAACCTTGGGAATGTCCTGCTTCACCATGACCTTGGGTGCCCTCTCCAACCTCTCTGCGTTGGCCATTCTGGCCAAATCCCATTTTGGGTACCGTCGCCGGGTGAAGGCTCCATTCCTGCTGCTGGTAGGAGCCCTGCTGTTGACTGATCTGGGAGGTCATGTGATCACTGGTGCCTTTGCCCTACATCTGCACTTGGGTCAAAGTCTGAGGCACAGGTCAGCATCCCGAGCCACTGAGCCTGCTGAGAAGTTCTGCCAGCTCTTCGGGGCCAGTATGGTGTTCTTCGGGTTGTGCCCTTTATTACTGGGAGGTGCCATGGCAGTGGAGCGTTGGGTGGGCATCACCCAGCCCCTCCTACACGCTGCTATGATCACAGTAGCCCATGCTCGGCTCACTGTGCTCCTACTGTACTCCCTCGCCCTCCTGCTAGCAGTGCTGCCCCTGCTGGACGTTGGTAGTTACACACCCCAGTTTCCTGGCACCTGGTGCTTCCTGCCTGTGCATGGCCCACGGTCCACAGCTGATGCCAGTCTAGCCCTAGCCTTCTCAGGCCTGGGGCTGGCGGCGCTCATCCTCTCCCTGCTCTGTAACACCCTGAGTGGGCTGGCACTGCTACAGGCCAGGATGAGCTCCCAAGGTTTCAGGAGAAATAAGACAGGGTGATATGGCTCCTCAGCTTCCTCCTCCTCCCTCATGTGCTCACTGGATGTGGAGATGATGGCTCAGCTGGCAGTGATTACTGTGGTGTCATGTGTGTGTTGGAGCCCATTCCTAGTGAGTCAAACCTCCTCTCGTATTTGACCATCGTCATACTGTTGATTATTTTATTATTTTAATAAATTTTCCTTAATTATTTGGCTTTCTCATCACTTAATGTTTAAACAGAGATGAACATTGAAATGATTTTGTACACAATGTATTAATTATTCATATATTCATGTTGAACAGCATGTAATATCTAGCTTCTCAGGGACCTCTTAATAGCCTTTGGTATTACATTTAGTGCAAATAGCATAGATGAGGAAATGTCAACGTCTGAGGTGGAGAGCCTCCCCTGGGGGATTAACACCAGATCTAACAAAGCAGTCCCCTGACTGACAGCCTTCTCATGCCACAGAAACCTTACTTTAGAATTCTTTAGAGTTTTGCACACTTCTCATACCAGGATCTGACCATTCATTATCTCCATTGTTGTCTTTGTCTCTCTACATCTTTAGATCTACATCTCTTTGTCGGTGGGGCAGTTTTACCAATGCTCCACCTACTCAGTGCATCAGTCAGGGAGCCTGATTCTGCTGGGCCTTCACATGGCTCCACCTACTCAGTGCATCAGTCAGGGAGCCTGATTCTGCTGGGCCTTCACATGGCTCCACCTACTCAGTGCATCAGTCAGGGAGCCTGATTCTGCTGGGCCTTCACATGGCCTCCTGGAATCAGATCCTGGATCCTTGGCTCTACATCTTACTGAGGCGAGCAGTGCTGCGCAGAGTTTGTCATGTCATCCAGAAAGACAGATCTACCATAACACGGAGAGATAATCTTATAATTATACAATGAAGTAAAACTACTTTGAATTTGGGGTTATGAGCTGTAGGCCTACTAAGCCCAGTAGGCATGTATATGGCATATTCTTCAAGAACCAATCATGAACTGAAATGAACAAAAATTACAAATTGTGCTCTTAAGGTATTTTCGAGTCAGTAGCCTATTTAACACTACAACAATAAAAACAACATCAACAACAGCCTCAACCACGGCATGCCTTAAAAGCTTAAAAATGCATCCTTATGATGAAAGGTTTAATTCAGCTCTTAGTTATTCTGTTCAAACCCCCCCAAATAATATCCTACTCAATGCATCTACTGCACAGTACCACACCCGAATCAACGACATATGCTAAATGTTTGTGCCGAAACAAAAAAACCAAACCTGTGTCAGACTCATGAATTAAAACGGCCCTTTCGAGAGGTAAATATGTGCAGGGAGTGTAATCTGCGCTGCTTCAGGGAGTGTAATCTGCGCTGCTTCAGGGAGTGTAATCTGCGCTGCTTCAGGGAGTGTAATCTGCGCTGCTTCAGGGAGTGTAATCTGCGCTGCTTCAGGGAGTGTAATCTGCGCTGCTTCGGAATGGGACACGTGATTGTAGTTGTTTCCAGACATAGTTGAAGGTGAAGAAATATAAGATTATTAGAGATAATAAGATTGGCGGAGAGATTTTTGCGAACACAAGCGATAAAACAGTGGTCGCTGATGTCGCTGCAAAACACTCGGTGAGTAGGTGAGTGACACTGTCCATTGTTATCCGGGCCGGGACATGGGTGAATGTCTCCGGAAAGTAGCAAGCAGATTACTGCGACCAGCATATCGGCTCGCTGGAGCTTCGATCCCGTACGTTTGTTTGTTCTACCGTAAATGCTTGGATAAATGAAGGATATGAGGATAGCTTGGCGCCCATATCCAAAATGTTTGTTAGTGTAGCAAGCTTGTTGGCAAGGAGGATCAGTCACATAGCTCAGAGTAGCGTTTTTGTATAAAGGAGAACGGTATAGATCATCTCCTGAGTTTACTAGAGACGCCAGTAGCATACAAACTTGGAGCCCTAGGAGAGCTGTGACCGCACCTCTGCCACCTGCCGCCATGTCTCGGAACAGCAATAGCTTCCCAGACTGCTGGTCACCACTAGCTGATTCAAGCTGGAGTCAGGCTGGAGTAGAGAGACACAACGTTGAGGGCGAACATCAGAACCGGTCCCAGCACCGCCGCCAGGGCGGCACCACATCTGTTTAGGACACACCTCCTCACCGTCCTACAGAACCGTCTCAAACAATCCTGAGCATCAGCTGGATCCTTGGTGCATCGCAGTTGTTCGACGTGACTCAAAAATGGCATTCAGTATCCTAAGTTTTTTTAAAGGGGCGTGTCTGTTTATCACGGTGCTGAAGGGGTCTTTAAATAGCAACCATGCATCATCTATAGTGGGGACTAGGCCTACTCTGTACCAACTCACATCTGCAAGATCATGTAGGAATGCTTGAACATCAAAATGTTTCAGGTTTCGCTTCTCCCTGATGGTGACAGGCAGTGTGCGAATTAAATCACGGTGTGCGGGGGAGCCCAGGGATTAATAAAGCAAAAAAAAAAATCTCCTGACGGGAAAAAAAATTCTGGCCAAATCGGGGCCGGTGGCTTTCCGTGCGCAAAGCGCGCGTGCGATTTTCTGTTCTACGTTCTAATGCTTTGACTTTTCTTTCGGAAAATGTGAACACATTTCCGCGTTGTCGAAAATCAATGACACATCGCTAGTCAACTAACACGGCTTGTTTTGTGAGCCTGCTAAACAATGTACAGTAGTGTTCTAGTTAACTAGGTAACAATGTACAGTAGTGTTCTGGTTAACTAGGTAACAATGTAAAGTAGTGTTGTAGTTAACTAGGTAACAATGTAAAGTAGTGTTCTAGTTAACTAGGTAACAATGTAAAGTAGTGTTCTAGTTAACTAGGTAACAATGTAAAGTAGTGTTCTAGTTAACTAGGTAACAATGTAAAGTAGTGTTCTAGTTAACTAGGTAGCAGTCCAATCCATTTCGCTGCTGTATTTTGGCTTGACTAGCGAGTTTGTGTTGTGATTCTCACCCTAGTTTCACCCTTTTCCATAGTTTTGTATAATACATGTGGACTGACGATGTAGCGCAGCCTAACTTATTCTAATAATTATATTCTGATAATGATTCCCCCCTCCTCCCAGACTTACAAGGTCACATTATTATTGGATTGGTTGTTTGGTGCCGGGTGAAGTTAGCTAAACATTTAACCTGCTAGCTAGCAAGAGAAACATAATGTCACTCTCCAAAGGTCTAAAGAGGAAAGTTGACGGTGAAAACAGGGCATTTAAACAGGAATGGACAGCGAACTATGCGTTCATCCTACCTGGTTTCATCAATGCAAAGCCGTTGTGAGAGACTCACATTTTCCGTGCTCACAATGAATGTTCCCTTCCACCTATACATGCGAGTTGTCCTTTTCATCAATGAATGCGATAAAGACGGACTAGAGGAATCGATTGGTGCATAAAAACCTTGAGAACTGCCGGATTAAAGTGACGTCCATAATAATAATAAATAATAATAATACATTAGACTTATAGCGCTTTTCTAGACACTCAAAGACGTCCATATCACCAGATAGCCAACAAATAGTGACCGATGGGAGATGCCAGTTTTCTCATTAAGTGAGATTTAATAGCCTAATATTATTTTTTCTATTTTTAATGAATGGCTCATTGTAATTATTATCCCTAGTAATGTAGCGTGTTTGCTCTGTCATTAAATGTTTTTCAGGAGCATGTAGGCTAAGCGGATTCAGCTTCTTTTATTTTTTTTTGCGCCGATTTAGTTGTCAATGTTTTTCATAAAATTAAACTGCATTTGCTTTGTTACTGTTCACATGTGTGGTGCAGTCACATTCACATAGCCTATAAGTAAACATTAAGTTTGAATTATTTACTGAGCTGGCGTTACTTTTTTCAAACCACACACCGCATGTCGGCTATTTCAGCACCACGCATTGTCCACCTACTTATCACTATGAGGGGTTCAGCGTCAGTGCACCCCGCTGCAAGTTACTGTCGCATAGTTGTAGCCAATAAAGGCCTATATGTAGGCTATATAGGCTATTATATATCATTTATATACCTAATACCAACATCAAAATAGATTGTATGCCTCTACAAATCATATTACACCAGGTAAAATCCGTCACAACTTGGAATAAATCCATCGCAATTTGGAATATTTTAGAGCTCCCCCAAAATTTCACAAACCATGTTTCCAGGGGAGCTCATGTCACCACTAGGGGAGCTATAGCTCCCCGAGCTCCCCCTTATTTCGCACCCTGGTGACAGGCTGTTTGGCGGAGAGATTTTTGCGAACACAAGCGATAAAACAGTGGTCGCTGATGTCGCTGCAAAACACTCCGGATTGGTACATGTGTGGGGCATTTGTAAAAATCACATCAATCAGGGTGGCCTTGTTTGGGATGTTGGGATCACACCTAGTGGGATGAGTAATGATTTGGTTGAGGTTAAGTGAGTCAAACTGCTGCACAACTTTGGCAGGGGGTTTCAGCATGTCCCAGTTGAGGTCGCCTAGTAGGACGAGCTCAGACCTGGTGAAGGGCGCCAGAGCGCTGCTTAACACTAGGGGCGCGCCGTTTTTTTACCTACTAAAGCGCGACGAGGTGTGGAATCACACGACCACTCTTCACAATGGGGGAGTGTGTACTGACCTACAAAAACCGCTGGATGGCGATGTCACCCAAGAAGAGAAAAAAATGCAGTTCCAGAGAAGTGGGGACAGACAGAGCATATATAATAACGTATGCATGTATGTAACGTAAGTGGAGAGGAGATTGATCTAGGAGATTGATCGAGACTGCGGGAGTTTTCATTACTAACGAATGAAAGTTGATTATCATTATTAAAAAATAACTGTAATATATATTGCAATGTTGTCCCTTTCACACATAGTTCCAAGTAATTTCCTTGGAATCCCAAGCTGTGTTGACCAGGTATCTGTAATGTTCACATTTATATATAACAGTAATAAATATAGCAATAAATGACAGCGCTGTAAATAGTGTTATTCTTGCACAATTGCACCCACAACGTGCTATTGCCAATATAAAACGGTATGATATGGCAGATATATATGGTAGCCTACATTGCAGTCGTCCCGCAGTTCTAGTAGATCGCCGACATCATGTTATTTGATGTACACATTTCACGGCAAGATAATTCCGATTTGTGGCAAACACCTAACAATTGTTCGTTCACTAAACATTATAACATGAACACAGTTATAGCACCAGTTCCTAGCACCTAGTTTCCTAGCACCAGGGGAGCCCCCCTCCCAAATTTCGTTGTTTGGTACCTGTACTATATCAATGACAAATAAAGACCATTCATTCATTCATTCAAACAATGACAGTTACAGTCTCGCTCAAACTGTAGCGAGATTAGGAGACTACTAATTGAGAAAAAGAAAAGAAAATACATGAAAGAAAGGAGAGAAAGAGTACAGAATGATAAATCATTCAGAATGTTATTGGTTTTAATATTTCACAATCTGCCAGAATAAGCACGCTCCCTCGCACGCCCAGCCCATCATTTTTGATGCCGCTAATGTGTGTAATGAAAAGTGTGACAATGTTGAAAGACATGATGTCATAATCAAAATATAAAACCTGGTTGGATAAAATAAGATTCTGTTGTGATTGTGTTGACATTGTTGTGATGTCAAAAGAGATCTTGGTTATGTAATGTGTAAAGTGGAGAGGAGATTGATCGGAACTGCGGGAGTTTTCATTACTAACGAATGATGGTTGATTATTATTATACAAAAATAATAGTAATAAATATTGCAATATTGTGTTATCATAGTTATGAGCTTCACAGTGATAACGTCTGTTTATTTGTCGTGAACTTCACGCCGGCCGTGCCCGTAACATCAGCAGACAATCGACTGCTGTAAGCTTGTAAGCGTTGAAACCTGCTTGGCAGCTTTGAAACCCGCTTGGCAGCTTTGAAACCCGCTTGGCTCGCTCATGAATTGGCAGCTATTGTTTGCTAATGGGAAACGATCAATAAGATTACCCTCCCCCGTGTATCAACCATCAAGTGATTGTAACTCACTTTAGAAACTAGTTCTTAGCCTACACGTTTCTTTATCAAATACATGCTCTGCATGTTTCTCTAAAATGCATAAAGTTCCTATAAGCAGAGAAGTGGGGAAATTATTAGAGCAATCTGATATGAAGCTTGAGTCAGCTGAGAACGAACTATGGAACAGATTAAATGCTATATATGGAGAGGAGATTGATTGAGACTGCGGGAGCTTTACTAATGAATGAAAGTTGATTATCATTATTAAAAAAGAATAGTAATAAATATTGCAATATTGTGTTATCATAGTTATGAGCTTCACAAAGTCTGTTTATTTGTCGTGAACTTCACGCCGGCCCTAACATCAGCAGACACATGAACACAGTGAGGATTCAAACAAACAAAATAATTAATACACATCATTTCATTTATAATGTGCAGTAAACAAACAAAATAATGTATACTCTCTGCAATTGGCTACTATACAATGGTGCCAAAATCAACTATCCAAATATGAATCTGCGTATATCTATGTACAACCTTGTTGTAGCCTATTATTATCATGGTCGACATGAGAATTGTTGGCTACTTCATATCACAACTGAACATTCATATATATAGCCTATTGCATTATTTAAAAATTGACGGCGCTGTACATAGTGTCATTCAATGCACAAGCACGTCATTTCAAACGATTTTGGTCGACAGCGAAATACATTATCAATATCTTATTATCAATTGTCAATATACTCTCTCCCTTCTTCTCCTTACTTTCCTGTAAGTACAACTTTTCTGGTGGGGGATGGTTTGAAGGGCTTGTTGGAGGCATCCTTTGTGTGGTGATCGGAAACGATCAGAAAGAGATCATTGAGAATAAGATGACCCTCCCCCATGCATCAACCATCAATTGTCAGGATTCATCTGTGATAAACAATTGCCTACTATTACTACTACTAGCTTCTTAGCTTCAGCATAGCCTCTGTCTGGTTGCATATGCATGCAGCTACGCACCAAGTCTCGTGACTGTCCAGTGGTGCACTGTTCCAGGAAATAAAGCCTGTCTGGATTGCTACTTGTCTTGTCCTCAATACAATGTTCAAAAGCACGCATAAAGGGTAGGAAATTCATTGGGTCTCCATCAAATGTATTCATTTCCCTCACAGGAAGTAAAGCAAGTTTCTGCTGAGTAAGAAGGATATCAGCGATGTCATGTTTTTGCTCTACATTGGACATGGTGTCTTGATTGATAAGATTATCCATTGTTGACTGATTATTCATTGTTGACATTTGATCATGTTCTCTTTTACTGTGCAATGTGTTAGTAGGCTTTGGATGCTGCCTTTGAATAACAACCTTTTGAAGTGGGGTTTTAGGCACTGTTCCTATATTAGCATATTCAACCGGTGATTGTTCAAGATTCATAGACAGATTGTCCCTTTTGCATATCATCATAATAGGCATTCGTGTCATCATGTTCTTTACACATTACATAACCAAGATTTATTTTGCAATCACAACAATGTCAACACAATCACAACAGAATCTTATTTAATCCAATCAGGTTGTATATATAATCTATATATATAATCTATATATTGGTTTCAATATACCTCCATAGCAGTCTACAGTCTAATTTAGCTATATCTATAATTACATTATGAGAACATCAGTATTTTTACGCCTTTGGTTGTATTGTCTGAACGAACATTGATTGGGAGACATACTGTACAGTTTATCATTTTCATAACTGTCTGCACATATACATATCTTATTTTGATTGTTATTGTAGCCTATATATAAACACAAATATCAGTCTTATGCACTGTGTCTCATTCAGCACTGAAGCCTGAATTTGAGCACAGTGTGTGCCCCCTTGCTACCTCTGCTGATATAAAAGAGAATTGCAGGCTTGGAGAAAAAGATGGCAGCCACAAATACACAGACACACACAGAAATACTGCTAAAACGCTTTATACTAACTCGATTTTGAAAATGTAAAAATGCTGGGTGGTAGAACGCACATATCTAGGAAAAGTCATGAAAGGAGGGTCCTGAAATGTGATCGAGTGCAAAGGTAGAATTTTTTTTGTACTCACTGGTGCTGTTTAACACCTCACGGCTGTTCTAGTGTTAAGGCCTCTAGCGTGCATGCTGGTGCTGATGGTGGGCGATAGCAGCCTGCCACTGATAGTGAGAAGTTGTTGGACAGTTTGATGTTGAGGACCAGTAAATCAAACTGTTTGGGGATGGATTTAGCCAGGGCAATTGTGCATTGGAGATGTTGCTTGGCAAAGATAGCCACGCCTCCACCCCTTGATGACCGGTCCTGACGAAACAGGTTGTAGCCAGCTAGATCTAGCTCTGGGTAAGGGATGGACCTGCGCAGCCAGGTCTCGGAAACTATCAAAAATTCGGGACTAGAGGTCTCTACCCAGACCTTAAGTTGGTCGATTTTTGGTAGTAAGCTTCTTGCATTAACGTGCAAGAAGCCAAGGTGTTTACGGGCACTGAAATCGCTGAAGCATAAGCCAGGGTCATTGCTAGCACAGGGGGATGCAACAACACAAGGAGGACCAGGGTGGACGTGAACATTCCCAGACATCATGAGCAGTATGACAATCAGGATACGGCAGAGAGTAGAGGATATAGTACATTGCCTCTTTTTTGAAACAATTGTGTTCGAGGCGGTGGACGGTAACAAGATCATGTTGTGAAGCAAGCGCATAATACAACATGATAACATAGGTGGGATGATGGTAGAATACAGGTTATGCGATAGATCAAAAAACTTTACAATCTGTAAAGAAACAATGTCTCTGTCGTGAGGACGAACATCACAGTCAGTTTCACAGCTGGGTAAGCGGGCAGAGTCATAGAGTTTGTAAACACGCGCAATGGGAGACGAAAACGAGGTAAAAAACGCAAGGGAAAACACAGTAGCTTGAGGCAGGCCATAGTTCACAGTCCAGGAGGGAGAGGGGAAAACAATAGGTAAAATACACTCTTATACAGAGAGAGAGAGAGAGAGAGAGAGAGAGAGAGAGAGTGTGTGTGTGTGTGTGTGTGGGGGGGGGTGGGGGCTGGGGTGCTAGGGAGGAGGGAACCTGGTTCAGACAGCAGGCTGGGTCGAGGGGAGAAGCAACAACAAACCAGGATTCTAAGTGTGTTTTATTCATTAAGAATAAATCTATGCATTTGAATTCATTAATTTAACATTTATTTGGTAATTAAAAATTCAGGAAATACACCTCCTGCTAGCCAGTGTGTTCTTCGGCTGTCAGATGAGCAGAGATGTTCTTCACAGGATGGGTTAGCGGTTTCCTGAAAAGACAGAACATACAATGGGTTTCCTGTAAAGACAGAACATCCTCAACCTTCACAGGAGCCACGGCAGCAGGGAGTAGGCAGGTGGAAGGTGATCTCAGTCCAGGATCAGCAGCAGTAGATGTGGTTAGCATCAGATGTTCCCCCAAAACAATCCATAAAGACGCGCAAAATCCTTTCAATGAATGGTTAGCTTTCAATGCATGAGTATTTGCTGCCATGTAGTTGTGTGGTCACTGGTCTTGTTCTTGGTCTTGAGGTCGTCGTACTCAAACAGCTCCAGAACAGCGCCCTCTGCTGCCGACTGGGCGTCACCACAGCCATCCACTTCCACATGGCTCACCTCATGGGCCTGTTGCAGCCTGCAGCCCGCTGCTACGCCAAACACAGAGGCATACCGCTGCCGACACAGTTCAGTGAAACGCTGCAACACGGCTTCAACCAAGCACAAACATTTCCGACACGAGCCTGTGAACAGGTGTGCACCTGCCTATTCCTCTCGGTCGAAACTGCTTTCGGAATGTCTCATCTACTTCTTCTTCTTCTTTTCAATTTGATTGGCGGTTGGTGTCACACCTTTGGCTCTAAAGGTGGAGCACAATGAGGGAGACCGAGACCGGAGTGGGAAAAAAAGATTTAACAAAAATATGTATTACTTAACTCAAGATTCAAAGTAACTTCTTAACATATATTAAATGGAGTGTGTCAATCAGTACATCAGTGGTGTATGTATGGATAAGTGGAATATGTAGTGAAAGCCGTGTTGTCAGTGTAAACCTAAAATGCCACATAAAGCCACAACAAAACAGAATAGCGAGCGTGGAGAGCAAGAAGGGACATGTTCAGTAATGTGCCTGGAATCATCATCACCTATCTCAGTTAAAGTTACATTTCTTTTATTAGGATCAAACCCCTTGAGATGTGCCATCTCGTTTTCGAGGGGGTCCTAACAACACTACATAATACATAATAATGTATATGAACAAGACATATGACATAATAACAGGAGAAACAATAAAGGACACAACCATGACAGAACACAGACAAACAACAATACACATTGAGAACATCACAACCATAACAAGGCCAAAATGGATAATAGAACAAAGGAAGGCGGATCTACATACCACAATATACATTTTACAATAAACTTAATACAGCTGAAAATAATGTTAGGTGTAAATGTAAGTGGTGACAACTTCAAAGGAAACACGAACAATCAGTCAAAGGTAAGAAGACAGTGCATGCCAGCGCCCTCTATCGGCCAGCCGCCACTGGTGCATGCTTAAAACTAACAAGAGAAGTGATGCAGTATCAGCATGTATTAGTTGTGGGAGAAACGGCTGGTCCATCCTCTGGGTGACTATGTGACTCTGGCTCTCTGCCACAGTAGTATCTGATCTTAGTATAATCCCATTAGAATACTGTGTATAATCTCATTAGAATACTGTATAATCTCATTAGAATACTGTATAATCTCATTAGAATACTGTATCATCTCATTAGAATACTGTGTATAATCCCATTAGAATACTGTTATGTTATATTCTGTATAACATGTTACTGAAACATTCAACACAATGAAACGGGTGGTCCTGTATCAGGGATAAACTAAACAACATTCAACACAATGAAACGGCTGGTCCTGTATCAGGGATAAACTAAACAACATTCAACACAATGAAACGGCTGGTCCTGTATCAGGGATAAACTAAACAACATTCAACACAATGAAACGGGTGGTCCTGTATCAGGGATAAACTTAACAACATTCAACACAATGAAACGGCTGGTCCTGTATCAGGGATAAACTAAACAACATTCAACACAATGTATATTCCAATGAATTAATCAATGAACTTGGCCTACATAACGTAAAGAAAATTAACAGTTATTTTACTCTTTAAATTCTAATAATAAAATAAGAGGGTATTATGTTAATATTGTACGCTTGAATAGACTAGACTACTGATGTGTATTTTGGTAGACTGAAAAACTCCAGCCAGCACATAGTAGTTTCATGTGCACGCACAACACTCCACTTGCTCTCTGAGAGTTAGCTACACAATATGTACATTGTACAGTATTAAGACACATTAATAGGTGATACATGCAGTAGTAGAATGTTGTGATACATGCAGTAGTAGAATGTTGTGATACATTGTGGTATTCTGTAGTGAAGAAAGTAGTTAGGAAAAAGGAGACCGGGAGACACGCAGCTGCTGTTCACTTCGCACGTTTATTCAACTTCTTCTTTACATCAGTAACTGCATACATCACTTCCGTAACTGCATACATCACTAGCATACTAGCGCCCACTGGCGGTATAAACAGGACACAACATTTCCCCCTTTCTTAAAGGAATTACAGTACTCAAAGAATGCAATATTCTGTAGACTGGTGTCAGTACAATTGAAATAAAATGAAAACGAAGGAAATGAAAATGAATGAATCAGCAGAATGAATAACAACAATAAACAGTTTGACAGTGAAACATGAAATGAACATTCACTTTTGTCATTGCATTGTAGGACCTTTTTGTACTAAGTTAGAACCGTGTTCTTATCCTACCCTTTTAGTACGTTCTCTACGGCACAAAGTCTACCAGCCACCTAGGTGGGTTTCTGACTCTAAGGTTCCTTCTTGGACCTGGTTCATTAAACACATTCTCTGTCTCGGGCACCATGAACTCCTCTAGCTCAATCTCCTTTTCACCACTGGTGCCAGACAGAGCATCCTTGGGGAAGCGTGTAAGCTTGGATGCATTCCATTTTCGACCATCAATGAGCAGGTATGTATTCTGTCCTGCTTTACTAACTACTGTCAGCGGTTCTGTGAATCTTGATGATCCCTTTTTTTACATGCTCCGGTCTGCGGACACGTACGGTGTCATTCACTTGGAACATGGGCACTTTCGCTCCCCTCATTCTGTCTGTGTACTCCTTACTCTCCTGTTGCTTGCGTCTCACTGTCTCCTGCACTTTCTCATGTGACTTAGTTTGGTGTGAGACAGGGAGGACATTTAGTTTTGTACGCATCTTTCTGTTCCTCAGCAACTCAAAGGGAGTAGCTCCTGTAGTAGCATGCGGCGTAGCGCGATAGTTCAGTAAGAACTCTGTTACTGCATGTTTCCATGGCTTGTGCATTCTCTCAGCCGTCTGAATACACTCTTTGAGAACTCGATTAAATCTCTCAATAGCCCCGTTGGCTCTTGGATAATAAACACTGGAACGCAGGTGCTTTATCTCTCTCTCTCCCAGAAAGCTTGCAAAAGCATGGGAGGTAAACTGACATCCGTTGTCAGAGACCAGGAAGGAAGGGTTACCTTCACGACTAAACACTGTAGTCAAGAAGCTAATAACCGCCTCTGTAGTTACAGTAGAGACAAACGCCACCTCTGGCCACTTACTGTAATAGTCTGTGAGTGTAATAGCGTAACGGCAGTCCCATGTCGCACAGTCAAAGGGACCAACAATGTCAATGGCCACCTTCTCCCATGGTCCACCTGGCAGTTCCACTGGGGTAAGTGGTGCAGGCGCAGTTTTGGCTGTTTTGTCATTGTATTGACAGGGTACACATGAGCCTACTAATGTCTGGACACATCTGTCCATTTGCGGCCACCAATATAGCTCTCGTAGTCTCTGTTTAGTACGCACTATTCCCTGATGCGCTTCATGAGCTAAGTTTACCACTTTAGACCGTAGTGTAGTAGGAACAACCACACGGTTGGGGCCTCTCATGACAAGTAGTTCATCCACAGCCAGTTCATCTCTCACTCTAAAATATGGAGCAAGTTCCTTTGTCACATTCTTACTGCATTTTGGCCAACCTTTCTGTATCTGCTGTCTCAGTTGAGTCAGTTCAGGACAGGCCTCACAGGCAGCAGTGAACTCGGTCACAGATATGGCATGTGAGGAACCTGTGAACACAGTAGCCACCATATCTGGCTCCTCCTCCACCTCTCCTGTCGAAGGCAGAGGGAGTCTGGACAAGCAGTCAGCAGTCACATTACGTTTCCCTGGATGGTAAGTGACATCATAAGTAAAGCATAGTAGACGTGCAGACCATCTCGCTATTCTCAGACCTGCGCGACCCGTACCCCTGGAAGTGAGTAGGGTTGTCAACGCTTGGTGGTCTGTGCGTAGGACAAAACGATGTCCCCACAGGTAGGTTCTCCACCTTTCCACCGCCCAAACGCATGCCAGCGCCTCACGCTCGACGGTAGAGTACTTTCTCTCTGCAGGAGAAAGTGTCCTGGACGCAAAAGCTATGGTTCTCTCTGTATTGTCTGGGTGAATCTGGCTCATTACAGCCCCCAATCCATAGTTAGAAGCATCGGTAGTGACATAAGTAGGTAACTCAGGATCATATAATGCTAAGGTAGGACTCAGTCTCTTAACCTCAGTAAAACTGGACTCTGCATCCGCTGTCCATTCAAACTTAGTGTCAGTAGATTCCCTGAGTGTAGCACGTAGCGGTTCCACCACAGTAGAGAAGTCAGGTATGAATTTACTGTACCACGATGCAAGTCCTAGGAAGGACCGCAGGGAGGATGTGTCGTGCGGGGCAGGCGCGTTCGCCACAGCACTGACCCCGTCTTGGTCAGGATGAAGACCATCTTTGGACACAGTGTGGCCCAGGAAGCACAGAGCTTTCTGGTTGAACTTAAACTTGTGCATGTTCAGTTTAAGTCCCACTTCATTTAGAGCATGTAGCACTCTCCGTAGGCTGACATCGTGATCCTGCTGTGTGATGCCGTAGCAAATCACATCATCCAGGTAGGCCTGTACGCCTGGCAGGCCTGTCAGTACAGTCGACATCATTTTCTGAAAAGCTGAAGGAGCAGAAGCGAGGCCAAATGGCACTCGGCAGAAACGAAAGAGACCCTCATGCGTGATAAACGCAGTTAAATCACGGCTATCTGGATGCAATGGCAACTGGTGATAAGCAGAGGCTAAGTCTATAGTAGAAAAGACTGTGGCTCCACGGAGCTCAGCGAACAGTTCATCCATGTGCGGTAAGGGATGACAGTCACTGATGATTGCCTTATTAGGTTCTCTGAGGTCAACACACAGTCGAGGCTTTCCTCCCCCCTTTCTCTGGGTCACAACTATAGGGGAAACCCATGGAGATGCGTCTATACGTTCTATAACGCCTTTTTCCTGTAGATCTGCGAGCTCATCGGTCACAGCCTGCCTCACTGAGAACGGAAGCCTCCTCAGTTTCTGCTGTACTGGCACAGCATCTGGTTTAACCTGTATTTTGTGCATAAAACCTTTTGCACACCCTAACTCCTGTACTAGAACCTCTGGTTCGGTCTGTGGAGTGGTACTCTGTACAGTAGGTGCTCGGAGCACAGTAGGAGAGCTAGCAGGGCTAACAGTAATAATTTTGTTACCCTCAATGCACATCTGCAATGCTACAAATAAATCTAGTCCCAGCAATGCATTTCCTGATTCAACCACTATCAATGAACCTGTAACTGAATGTCCATTATGAACAACTGTAGCATGCATGCAACCTTTAACAGGAATTTTCTCTCTGGAGTAAGTAAGCAGATTCACTGTAGGCTCAGCAAGGACACATGTATGGAAAAGTGTCTGGTAAGTACTCTCTGGAATAATAGAAACAGATGAGCCTGTATCCACTATCAGCTCAACATCATGGGAATGATAATTTGCATCAACTCGTACAGTACACATAATTTTATCATTCACGACGGCCCCCTGCATGTAAAGCACAGTAACGTCATTCACCACTACCTCACGCACCTCTTTTTGAGCCGATCTACACACCTTGGAAAAATGTCCAACTTTTCCGCATGTATTGCAAGTCACCTTAACCGCCGGGCATGTAGGCTTGTTAGCTAAGTGTCCTGTGGATCCGCATCGGAAGCAGGCGCGCTGATTCCCAGTTGTAGCTGGCTGGCTGTGGACCGTGGCAGGTGCAGTCGTCGTCGGAGCTTTCTTCTTGCCCTTGTCGAACCTCCTCCTCGTCGGCTGTTTCTCGATGGCTCTCACCGAAGCTGTAGCTCCAGAGAGAACGTTGGAGTTCCGTAGTCCAGCCTCGATTTGTAAGGCCATTGAAGTAGCTTTGTCCAGAGACAAGTCCGATTCAAGCAAAAGTCTGTCTCGTATGCGTGTATTAGCAACACGCTCAATCAGTTGATCACGAATCATTTGTTCCTCCATGGCACCAAATTCACAAGCTGCAGCTAGCTCGCGTAATGAAGCAAGGAACTGATTAACCGTCTCGTCAGGACCCTGAGCTCTCTGTCGAAATTTGTGACGTTCAGCAATCACATTCACCTTAGGAACAAAGTACTTTTTCAGTCCATCCACGGCAGAAGTGTAGGTAACACCCGTATCCTTTAGAGTGTAGAACAGTCTTTGTCCTTCAGTCCCAAGTGCATGGAGAAGAACCGCGCGCTTTCTTTCCTCAGGCCATTTTTCTCCGGTAGCATCAATAACGAGCATGTAATTTTCAAACATTCTCAACCAAGTAGGAAAAGAAATAGCAGGTTCGCCTGGCACAGGCATGAACGGTGTAGGTGAGGGTACGGAAATAGCCATCCTCGTCGCCAAAAATGTGGTATTCTGTAGTGAAGAAAGTAGTTAGGAAAAAGGAGACCGGGAGACACGCAGCTGCTGTTCACTTCGCACGTTTATTCAACTTCTTCTTTACATCAGTAACTGCATACATCACTTCCGTAACTGCATACATCACTAGCATACTAGCGCCCACTGGCGGTATAAACAGGACACAACATACATGCAGTAGTAGAATGTGTCCTCTAGCTATATGAATTTGCCTCTACAGGGAGAGAGCCTTTGTACCGAAAGCTCGGTGCATTTCTCTCCCTGGTCCTCCTCAGAGCGAATCCAAGACGCCCCGTCTGTCCTAGTGGTCCTTCACTGGTTGTCAACGTGAGGTCTCGGCGGTATTAGCCCTCACGGGTATGACCTGAAAATGTCCAGAACCATAACACACGTTGGCACCAGAAACACAACTGGTGCATGCTTAAAACTAACAAGAGAAGTGATGCAGTATCAGCGCGCATGTCACGACCAGAGGCCATAACATCTATAATATAATGTAGAGATGCTTTCACGAATGGAACTTGACTGTTCTGAAGGCTCTCGTGATGCTGTCTGCAGATAATGGGGATGGGTAACCCTATATAGCCTTGATTACTTTTAAAGAGACATTCAGATTCTTCTTAGCCAAGTGACATTTAACATGTTATAATCATGTTGAACCGTCAAGATTCAAGTCAAAGTATTTCAATCAGGAGAGACTTAATGAATTTGTCAAAAGGTTTATTGTATCGTATTGTGTTTGTCTGCCTGTATTGTGTGTTCCCTGGTGAAGATAACATGATAGAAAATAACAAATAAACATGTTTGGTCTTTGGCCATCCTGGAGCTCATCACCCAGGGCCTTACTCTGGGATGGCAGCTAGCTAGCAGCTCCTATGGTAATTGCACTGTTCGAAAAATAAAGGAAGTTCTGATCAAACAAATAGCTAATTCAGTGACAGATAAGGTGTTTGTTGACATATCCTTAGTTTGTATAGGTATGTAGTGTGTGAGTATAAAATACCGTATTATTCCAGATTCAGAACACGGAAGAAGTTCATCCAACGTCTATCTTTTGTCGGGGACACCACTGCGCCTCCACAGCTAGCAGCAGAGGTTGAAGCCGGTTTGGCGGCATGGATAGTTGCTACCTAGCTAACATTGCGAGGTTATATGGGGACATGTGGACTTGTTTGTGTGTTTTTGCCGAGAAAACATGAGCTTAAAAGTGGCTAGTTTCAAAGCATGCTTGTTCAAGATACCCGGTGGGTGCAGGGTAGAGAGAGGGCCCTGCCGTTTGGGTAGCTAATGTCCGCTTGCAAGCTCGTGTAGCTAGTAGTAGTACTTGGCTGCGTTCGTAAATTCGGACACCAGATCGCTTAAGATCCCATCCAGAAAAGCGTATCCACAGGAGTGTTGTATAATGTATTCTACTGTACTGTATGTATTCACCAATCACCGTGACAGGGTTAAAGAACAGCTTGTGTTAGTTGTGGGCTAAACCGCCTAAACTGGGGTAATGTGTTCAACTTAAATCATTTGGCTTTTATTCAAAACATTCCACTCAACGCAGAGCAGACACTTATCACACACCCCGATGACCACTCAAACCCTACAGAGGCCTCACACACAGAGAGAGATGAAACACACACACACACATACATACACATGAAGTGGGAACAATTCTTCAACCAATGAGCAATCCATAATGAACGTTAACAAACTACAAACATACATACACATGTGATTGTTAATAACTAAATATCTTGAAATTGTACAGAAAGATGAATAGGCTACTGTTTGTTGCACTTTGTAAGAAAGGCGCTATACAAATTAAGGTATTATTATTTTTAATTAATTGTTTTAGCATTAATGTCTAAATCAGCGTCTGTTTTCTGACAAGAAGGTGAAAGGTGACAGTAGAATGTCACAACTCTTTAACTCGGGGATCTTCATACTGGTCCGAGTTTCCCAGTTGGAACTCTGACTTGGAGGGTCGTTCTAGTGGTTATTTCCCACTAGGGAGCTATAATACATTTATAGCTATAAGACCTACCTCATATAACAACTATATATGATATAGCAACTGTAACTGCTGTTCACTGCTCGACAAGGCGGCTAGCTCGCCTGGCTAACTTCTTCTGGAGCAACCTAAGCTAGACTGGTTTCCATTACCAACATTAGCTATCTAGCATGTCCGCTAGTCTCATAGTAAGTAGCCCATTTGTCAGAAGCCCTTTTCTCACAGACATGACGGTAAAGTGCCTGAAAACAGTTCCCGGTATAATTTTGTTATTGTTTGCCTGACCCCCGGTATACGCAGGCCTTGATTTAACGTGGTTTACACGCTACACTCAGGGTACACAGCAGTGTCTCCCAGTACACAAACATAGCCGACCAACTTCTCCTTCCCTACCTGGCTAGTGCTGCATTGGTCAATATCAACTTCACTAAGCCCGACCTGTTGTAGTCGATGTTTGAGGTCTGCGGACTCGTTCTGTCCCTTCTCTGGCTCTGCTTTTTCAGGTTGGCTAGTACCTTGAAAAACTTCAAAATCTTCAACCGCCAGACAAGGGAACACATCCACCAGCTTGCTGTTCCTTTTCAAGGTGATAGGTTTGTCTGACACATTTGAAACTTTCATGGGCACCCAGCTGTCACCCCACAAGGGTGTGATGACACGTCCGACCATGATATTACGAGGCATAGATTTGGACGAGGTGGGCTCGACAACCACTGTACTACCCGGTGACATGGGGACATTCTTTGGCAATTTACCCCAGACTAGATGTTCTTGCCTCGCCAACAGGGTGACTGACTGCTGGAGTTTTACACTTCCAACCCTTTCCGGAATATCCTTGCCTCTCCACCGGGATGAGTTCGCCATGAGATTTAAGAACTGCTCACACTCTGGAAGAAGATTGCCACTGGATACAAGGCGCCAATAATCATTGGTTGTTTTGAGCTGATGCATGAGAAATCTGAACATGAAAAGAAAACAAAGGACCAGGGTAGAAACGAACAATAGTAACACGCCTGATATTGAGTTCAACTCAGATGGCTGTTGGTTGCCAGAGAAGTGTAGATGACAGAAATGATGAATGTGTTTGTTGATACAAATCAAAACGTGAGTGAATCTATATGATCTTCCTGCTTATACAACAATCAATAAATCATGTATTCAGAGGTAGAGATGGACAACACACTTCTAAAGGAGAGGGACAGACTGATAGAGGATGAGGATAAGAATAAGACTCTGGAGGAGATTAACAGTTAAGATGGTCTGTCTGCTTATTTAATAACTCTGATGTTCTAATCCCAACCAAGGGTGTTAGGAACATTCCAAAATGGAGGCTCTGCTGGACACATAAACACACAACAACAACAACAACAAGTACCCTCACAGTGACACACAAACACACAACAACAACAACAACAACAACAACAACAACAACAACAACAAGTACCCTCACAGAGACACACAGGTAGACACAGGTGAGTTACCGTGGTAACAGAGGTGGACGGGTCAGTCGAGGTAAATCACTGGATGAAAGGCTAGGAGGTGAAAAGCAGGATGGGAGGATGGAGCAGGTAGAAAGGAGGTGAAGAGAGGTGGAGGGAGACAGATAGGGTGTCAGAGGGGGGTAATGACGTGTGGATGGATGGCTGTGAGTGCTGTCAGGGGTACCACATACACGCCTTTGACCTTGTGTGTAGAGTAGACACACACACACCTTATCCCTCATCATAGTGTTTGAGGTTTGGGGGGGGGGGTCAGGTGTAGAGAACAGTGCTGTTGTAACACCCATCCACTGACTTTCCTTCCATTCCCCCTCTTTCCTCGACTCTTCCCCGTCTCCCCCTCCTCTGTCTCCCCATAATATCAATTGTTTTGGCTTGGCAATAATGTTGAGGGGGGGGGGGGGGGGGGGGTCATTTGTAAAGATCAAGGTATCCATCTTCTATCTTTTGTATCCAATCATTGAACAATATTTAAAAGAAGTAATCAAAATGATCATCCCCGTGTGTGAATGATTGAGTCTTTGTGAACGGAAAAATAGTTGATTGTGGTAGTTGTATGAAAGTCTCTGCCCAAGCAGAGATCTGGAGTCGGAATAAGGGTAAATATTTTTTCTTTCTTTCTTTTTATTTTTTTAATATGAAGGTTTGTACCGCCAACACTGTGAAGAATCCATGAGGGGTTAGGGTCTCTCTCCTTCTCTGTATAGCTCATGAAGTAGCATTTGCTAAACAAAAACTAAGAATACATGAAGGGTTTAACTTTGTTTCCAATGTTTTCTTTTCTACTTCCAGTATTTAGTTTAACAACAATGTATGTACAAAATAAAAAAAAATATTAATTCAAACCAAAAGTTTAAAACTAAATCCTCAGCAAGACCTCATGTTTACAACATTAACATTTACATCCATAATATCAACTTTTTCCCTCAGCTTGGTGCCCGGCCAACATGACGACTTGATCTTGAGCTCACGGATGATAAGCCATTCCGCCTCCCCTACCGGCGCGTACCTCCAGCATATATGTAGGTGGTCATAGACACACACACACACACACACACACACACACACACACACACACACACACACACTCAGTGGGTCAGGATCAGGCCTAAGTGGAGTAACAACTCCCCCCTCTCCTTCACAACAACAGCTGATACACAGATTCATCAGCAGGGAGTTTTTCAGCTGGCAGGGAGTCAGGAATAGGGACTTTTTGTTTTGTTTTTATCTCCGTAGCGTCTCTGGATTGTTTGTGTCGGACAGGACACGAGGTCTAACAAGGTGTGAGGGTTTATCTGTAGGCTGACACATGTTGTACCAATCGTTGAATGGTTTAATAATCTGCACCTTTTTTAGTGGCCTTTTATTGTGACCATCTTAAGGCACACAGTGCAATAACCACGCTGTCTAATCAGCATCTGGATGTGCCACACCTGTCAGGTGGATGGATTATATAGATAAAGGAGAAGTGCTCACTAACACAGATGTAAACAAATTTGTGAACTAATTTTGAGAGAAATAGGCCTTTTGTGTACATAGAAAAAGTCTTAGATCTTTGATTTCAACTCAAAAGAGACGTTCATATTGTTTCGTATGAAGTGTCCTAAATGGGCTGTGCTAATACTTCCTTTGTTAAACCAATGACCTATCTGATCAATGCATTTCACACAAAGACTCAGTAAAAACAATCACATTATAAATAATTTATTGCAGGCAAAAAATACTGGAAATAATATTTACAAACTATAAAACAACATTCCTTTTGTGGGATCCATACATGACTGAGGGTAAAAACAAACGTTGAATTTATAGTTGAATTCTTCCATTGTGACATTCCTGGAGCAGTGGTGTGTTTCTCATTGACTGCCAGATTTAAAGCTATGTTCAACAGACAAACTGCATTCAAAACTATACCGTTGCCTGAAACAGTATTGTACTCCTCAACAATTATGTAAAATAACGTAAATATCTAAAATGGTCCATTAGAACCTGTAAAGGAAGAACAAAAATAACCTTACATTTAAACAACTTAAAATGTTTGTTGCCATTTTCCAGATTCAGTAGTATTTCAAGCTTTTTTTGTTAGTTCGCAAACCCATCCAACCATTTAACTTCTTAATCATTTAATAATTTAATTAATTAATAATAATAATTAATTTAATTTTTAATTTTCTTAAATGTATAGCCTTTAACAGGTTACTTGACCAAAATTAAAATTAACTAAAAATGGCCAAGCACAGACAGATGGCTCTGGGGCTGAACCCTGGGGACGTATTCAGTAGGACATGCAGAATAGAAAGCATTTCTATCTGCAACATTGTTTATCTTGTGTCCATTGAATGAGCACTTGATGTAGAGGAACCCCCTCCTATGTTGTCTTTGATAATTCAGTTAGTACGCAATCAAACTATGCACACATTGAATAATATGCTGATCTATTTCTTGTGCCAATAGCCTGTAACCATATAGCTATAACAAATGGTTGTTTTATTTTTAAGATAATAGATCTTTGTTCCATAGAACACAGTCTTGTCCCCCTTTTTTGTTAGGGTTAGGGTTAAGTATTTTGAGTCATCGTATTTGCTCCAGAAATCAATACCCCTAAGCCAATTTCACTAGCCACGTCAGATTCAATCAGGGCTTTATTCCTGCGGAGCTTGTAGATGGTATTTCAGTATGTTGTTGTGTGTCACAGTAGTTTCTCTTAGCAGTTACTGCCCGATACCTCTCCGGTTTGTCCTTGGAGTAGTTATCCCTCCTCCCTCCCATCCCTTTGCAGTCCCCTGCATCCTCCACTTGAGTCTCTGTCCCACATTCTCTTCAAAGAGCCGCACGCTCCACATCCTTTACCGCTGGCACAGTAGTCAGCAGAATTTTAAAAGTTAATAGCTCTCTCTATGATTGAGGGTAATTTTATCTGGATGATCTGGTTAAAGGATGATTTGCTTTTATCTCAACCACAGTGGCTGTCCCCTGGCTGGTGTTTTGGTTGGTTTTGTTGTTGCGCAAAAAAAGACCCGGAAGAATCTGGGCTGGCCCCAACGTGTTGTCCCTGGGTTCTGAGACGGTTCGGCTGCCGAACGGGAAATTGGGAATTGGACACTGGAGAAGAAGAGTGATTTGGCCAAGGGAAACGGGGGTATGTGCATTATGTGGAAGCTATGGGTCTCATGAAAGGTACCGTCTAATCAGATGCAATGCTAATGCTATCTACCTCTAATCAGATGCAATGCTAATGCTATCTACCTCTAATCAGATGCTAATGCTATCTACCTCCACAACTGCTGGTCCCTTAAATGAATGATGTGTGTCCTGGTGTTGTCATTGGATATTGATGAGTGCCTGTCTTCTGTTCTAGGAGCAGGTAGTACAACAATAATAATGATTTATTGTAGGGTTGGGGTGTCAGGAGGAGCAGGCTGGAGGTAGATAGGTAGTCAGACAGGCAGGGGATCAGGCAGGTAGGCAGACAGGCAGGGGTCAGGCAGGCGGAGTGGTCGGTAGACAGGCAAATTAAGATAAAACAAAAAGGCCTATCATGTCCCTGAGGACATCGTTGACTAAGGCCTGAAACACAGCAGGGGCATTAGTGAGGCCAAAAGGCATGACCAGGTATTCAAAATGGCCTAAAGGGGTGTTGAACCCTGTCTTCCACTCATCCCCCTCTCGTATACGAACCAGGTGGTAGGCGTTGCGGAGGTCGAGCTTCGTGAACACTGTGGCTCCCTGGAGAGAATCGAGGGGTAAAGGGTAAGAATTTTGGATGGTGATGTTATTAAGCCCCCTGTAATCGATGCAGGGCCGCAGAGTCTTGTCCTTTTTAACCACAAAAAAGAAACCAGCGCCCACGGGTGAGGAGGAGGGGCGGATGAGGCCAGCAGCCAGGGAGTCATTGATGTAACACTCCATGGCCTCCCGTTCGGGTTTAGAGATGCTGTACAGGCGGCTGCTTGGAAGGGGTGCTCCGGGCAGCAAGTCAATGGCGCAATCATAGGGCATTAATTATCAGTCAACGGCTATAGGCTTTCATTTAAAAGTAAACAAAAATGGATGTACTAATCAGGGGCGGCGCTAGGGGGTGGCTACTTGGGCTCAAGCCCCGGATGTTTTCTGAAAAGCCCCGAATGTTTTACTTTAAAAAAAAATATAATAATAATAATATATATATATAAAATCGTGAGTAACGTGCAGTACCGGAGTCCAACAGAGAGGCAGCAGCTGCGCGACATTAGCCTGCGTACTGCGTAGCCTGCCCTGCCCTGAAGAAGAAGTGATCTCAATCAGTGCCTCTCAATCAGTGCCTGACCAAAGTGTAAGGATGGATATCCGAAAGTTTTTTTCAAAAAAACAATCGCCAAGAACTGTTGCAGCAGCCGTATCAGCAGCTGACAACAATGACGTCACCAGCAGTGATGACATAGATGATGTTTCAGGTTTGTGAATCTTATTAGAAAGGTGACTGACTCACTGACACTACTTTTCCGGTTTGCTAATGCTAGCTGGCTATCATAACATAACGTTATGTTATAATGAAAATGAAACATAGCAAGGTACTGTTACGCACATGGTAAGAAATCAAACAAAGGATAATACTTATACAAATAAAGTGAATAACAGGCTGATAGTCTTTGATATCTGCACTCTGGTTGACTGAGTAACAAGTGAAAAATAATGATGTAACGTTAATGTTACAGCTAGTAAACATGGAGTAACCACATTAAGTATGCCCTTATGGTAGTATGTATGTATACAGAACATGACTCAAATCTATCCTAAGATGTAACGCTAACTAACTAAGTTTGTTTAATGTCCCAGGGGGGATTTTATTTCACAGTACTATACACAAGCCAACAATACATGTAATATATCGTCATATAACACAGGACAAGACTCTAAATACAATATAAGTGGTGAGCACAGAGTCTGCCCTGATATACATACTGTAACATAACTAGCCTCAGCCCATCAATTATGTAATTCTATACAAATATAAATGATGGTGACTGACGTGTGTGTGTGTGTGTGTGTGTGTGTGTGTGTGTGTGTGTGTTTACTGTCTATTTTGTAATACAGGTCAGCTGCTATCCAATACAGCTGCATCAGCCAGGCCACCAAGAAAATATGTTTCAGGTGTGAATCTACAGGTGTAATGTTTGAGTATGTTTCTAGTCCTGCTCTATATGAAAAGTGTCATGAGATAACTTTTGTTGTGAATTTGAGCTATCATGAAATTGAAGTTGATTTGACTGTGAGGACTTTATTTTTGTCACACAGATGAGTCAGCTACATGTAGGGAGGAGCAGCAAGGGACAGCAGAGCAACAAGGGACAGCAGGTGGATTGTCTGCTATTGATTTAGGGACAAAAGAAAGTGGCCCTAAGCAGTGTGTCTCCCCCAGTACCCCTTCAGCCAATCAAATAAATGGCTGGAGTACTCTGTAGCCAGAAACTCTGCATTTTGCTTTCCATGTCAGCAGTTTGGAAGGCAGAATATTCGCACCCATAAAGATGCTCTCCTCAGTAGCTCTGGACTTTTTAACTGGAAAAGGGCTTTGGATTCCTTCCGTGAGCATGAGAAAACTGACCTCCACAAGTCAAGCATGACATGTTGGCAGAGCTTTAAAAGCACAGGAACTCATGGGGATGTGGTTGAGCTGCTGCATACTGCAAGGGCAGAAGAAATATTGGAGAGGCGCCAATACCTTCAGCGCATTGTGGGTGTAACCACATTTTTAGGGAAGCAAGGCATCCCATTCCGTGGGCATGATGAGCAGGAGGCTAGCCAGAATCCAGGCAACTTCCATGAATGCATGAAACTCCTCAAACAATTTGACCCATTTCTCCAAAAATATACACCTTCTAAAAATGCCACCTACCTCTCCCATACGTCCCAAAACGAAATGATTACCAGCATTGCACAAGAAATAACAGAAAATGTCACAAAATAAATTACATCCTCCAAGATGTACTCTGTGATGAAGCCAGAGATCACCACACAGAGCAGCTGGCAGTCTGTGTTCGTTATGTCACAATGGAAGGTACCCCAAGAGAGGCTTTTCTTGGGCTACACAAGCTAGACACATTTGATGCGAAGTCCATTGCAGATGGAATAGAGGCAGTGCTGCAGTCTCACAAACTAGGGGACCTCATGTGTGTTGCACAAACATATGATGGAGCAGCAGTGATGAGTGGAGCAGTGGGGGGTGTCCAGGCCCGCTTCAGAGAGCGACACCCTGAAGCAGTGTATGTACACTGTTATGCACATGAGCTCAACCTAGTCCTGTGCCACACATGCAAAGCCATACCGGAAGCTGCCGCATTCTTCGACCTTCTGGAAAACATGTATACAATTTTCAGCAAATCCCTTGTTAATCATAACAAGTTCATAGAAATACAGAACCAACTGGGAATAAAGCCATCTGAACTAGTGCAGCTCTCAACAACACGATGGGCAAGCCAGGTGAGGTCTGTAAAAGCTGTTGTGAACAACCTTCCTGCCATCCTTGCATGTCTCAGGACCATGAAGACAGCCACGGCCCAAGGTATCCTGTCAAATCTCTGCAAGCCGAAGACGGTCTACATGCTGGTGATGTTTGCCAAACTCCTCGGGATAACTGAAGGGCTTCACCGGTACCTGCAGGGGGAAAGTTTGGACTTGGGCAGAGCAGCGCAGTACAAGATGGCAATTGTTAAAACATTGACAGATCTCCGCACAGACCCTGGGGCTGAAGATGTTTTCAATAGCGCCATGACCATAATGTGAGGAACATCACATTCAGCTACCTGTTGGTCCCAGGCAGAAACAAAAAAGATTGGATGGTTTTGTGGTGGACTTAGCCTGTGGAGCAACCTCCAATCTGACCACCCCAGGTGATTTCAGAGGTCAGCTTTTTTATCCGTGCCTGGACAGGATGATACAGGAACTCACCCATCGGTTTTCAGATGTGGGAGCAGAGCTGATGTCAGGCATTCAAGCCTGCAACCCAACCTCAGCGACTTTTCTCTCCGAAGATGCTCTCAAAAGCCTTGCTAGGCATTACAAAATAAAACTGAAGCCAGAAGAACTCCTGGTGGCTAGAAGTTTCTTCCAGATATCGCTGGAGAAAGAGAATAAATTCCCTGACATAGCCACTGTGTTCCAGAGTCTTGACAGAGACATGTTCCCAACCCTGAAGGCTGTCCTCCAAGTGGCCCTGACAATTCCAGTTAGCAGCTGCAGCTGTGAACGCTCCTTCAGCGCCTTACGCCGTCTGCACACATGGCTAAGGAGCACGATGGGCCAAGACAGGCTCAATGACCTGGCAATCATGTCAATTGAGAAGAACAACCTCGATGCCATAACAACTGACAAAATTATTGACAGGTTTGCTCAATTAAAGCCACGTCGGCGCAGCCTTATTTTGCCACCACAAGAAAAGTAGAAAAAAAAGATGGGGATGGGAGAGAGGGGTGGGGGGGATAGCAGTTGGAAAGGAGTGCAATGAAGAAATTGAAGAAGAAATGAGAAAACGTGAATGGATATAAGGTTGATGTTTAATAGTTTGTAAAAGTCTGTAAAATGAGTGCGGAAGAGAGAACACAGTGAGGAAAAGAATGGAGGAGATACAACTAGAGGAAGAGATGAAAACAGGGTGAGAAGAAAGGAGTGAAGAACACAGCAGTAAAAGACAGCAGAGGTGCCAGCCAGGATCACATGTAAGAGAATAAGATGCATTTCATGTTTGTTTTTTACATCTGAAGTTTATGAGGTGCCAGCCAGGATCACATGTACTGTAAGAGAATAAGATGCATTTTATTTTATTGTGTTACATGATATAGTTATTATATATATTAAATATCATGATATGGTCAGTCTTAATACCCCTTTTGTTTTATATGTTCTTCTTTCAGTGGATGTGAGGCATGTTCCCTGGATCAGTGATCTGAAATCACTTCAACCAGCTGCTGACTGTATTTGAGTGAGTTAAGGCATTAGTGTGGGGGACATGGCGCGTTCTGGCCTGCAGGGGGAGCTACGTGTGCTGACCTCCCTCTGTGCCCAGAACCACCACAATTAGTTTGCTTCATTAAAGGGTGTGAATGTATATGTGTTCTCCAGTGCCAGTCTCTTTTGTCCGCTTTAAGGTGGTGGTAAGTTGAAGGTTGAAGGCAATTTTTTTCGGCGCGCTCCGCGCGCACATTATATTATCCCTCTGGGCTAAGCCCCGGATCTCCTACAATCCTAAATCCGCCCCTGGTACTAATCCCAATTGGTCCACTATCGATGGACCAGGGTCTGAGCCAGGGGTCAGATGAGGTCAGGGGTCGTGTGAGGTCACACCTCCAGGATGCTGACGTCCTCGTCGTGTTCGTCGGGGACCAGGACGGGGCTGCTGGGGTTCAGAGTCACCGGCTCCTCATCTGAGTCATCTGATATGGTGATGATGAGCTGCCGCTCCCGCCGAGCCCTGCGGCCTACACACTAACCAGTTGCCTTTCAGGAAGTAGTGGAGATTGTGCACCTAGCCTATAGGATACTTATAAAAAATGCTCATGAATGACGCTTTGCAGACCGGGAGTTTTCCAGTCTCATTCTGAATGTAGTACTTGACCGTCAGATCCCTTGTTTTGTGTTTTGCTGGATTATCCACTTTAGGTCTTCGCCGTTTCACTGGCACTATATCCATGTAAGACAACAGAGTGGCATCCTGTTTTACTTTATCTGTTGTGGAATAAAGCACTAGGTTTATCTTGGCTAACTCCTTGTTTGACAGTGCAGATGCCTGACAGGCTTTTTCTGAGTTATGATTACATGCAATGCAGGGAGCTTTTCCCAGAATATGAATATACATTCATTCACACACACACACTAACCCATCTACCAGGATTGTTCCAGCCTTTACTGCTGTGTGTGTCCCGTGTGTGTGTGCGTGTATTCTTACACATGGTAAGCTACGGTAAGAATACATACACATGCATGGGACATGCACAGGAAAGGCTTACCTTTTCTTACATTGGCTGTGTGTCCCGCAGTACAGCCCAGTGGCGGACCTTCGCGAGCGTCAGAGGGGTTTCTCCATCTGTCAAAAACATTTTTGTAATCAATGAACTTGGCCTACATAACGTAAAGAAAATTAACAGTTATTTTACTCTTTAAATTCTAATAATAAAATAGAAGAGGGTATTATGTTAATACTACTGATGTGTATTTTGGTAGACTGAAAAACTCCTGCCAGCACATAGTAGTTTCATGTGCACGCACAACACTCCACTTGCTCTCTGAGAGTTAGCTACACAATATGTACATTGTACAGTATTAAGAGCGCCCTCTGCTTCTGTATGTGACTGTAAATAAATGCTGGTCCAAATAATGATTTACTAGGAAGGAATAAACATTAATTAACAGTAAGCTTAACCACGGTACTACAGAAAACAGTTTAGGTGTCCTCTTCCCCCCTCTTAAATGTTTTAGTTTTACAAACACTTCAGATAAACTACAAAACATGTTCATATTTGGCACTTTCTTACCCTCCACCTGCTGGAGCCAGTCCCTCCCAAACAATCATTCAAAATAGCCTTAACATCTACATAATTGGGTTGGCTACGGTATATGCCTAGTCTAACGGTAGAGGTGTTTGTTCACATCACTAACCTGAAAGAATAATAGAAATGTAAAAGGGTACGTCCTCAGTTTCGGGTAACCAACTGCCAACTGAAACAACCGCAGCTGAACAAACAGCCTGAGTCCACCACTGCAGAGAAGGGCCTCCATTTGCACCGCAGACATCCTGAAGTATTTTCGGTGCCTTTCCTCGTCCAAAGCTAGCTCTGCCACCAAATGATGGAGGGCTCCCTGTTGTTGCCTCCGTTTGTTTATTGGGTGCACCCACTGCCTCCGATGCTGTCTACGCCGGCGAAAGAGTTGGGGGGAAAATCGTCTTTAATTGTATAATTCCTTACTTTCGCCTCAGCTGAACCTGTCGAGTACCGGTGGTGCGAGGCTGGAGAGGAGAGCGAAGAGACTGATGGAAACCAGCTACAACCAGCTATTTATATACCATCTGTTTCAAGGCTCGCGACTGTAATCCACTAGTTAGAGTGGAGTAAGTATTTGTGGCATTTTATTTTTATTTTATTTAAAAAAAATAAAAATAATGGAGGAGTCTACGGACAACATAATTATGTCCGGAGAAGGAGAGATGGGATTCCACCCAGTGGGTCAGGGGCAGCTGACCGAAAAGGCTGGAGATTTATGGAGATTGTCTTTTCTCCTCCCATGCACCCAGGGGAAAGGGTAGGTCAGGTTTTGATCAGTTAAGTGCCCCAATGTCACATGATATTATCTTCAATGACACATGTGACATAAGATAAGATAATGTACATTATAACGCATAACGCTTTTTTTTTTGAAAATAATAAGACAAATATTTCTGAATGAGCTTATTTAAAATAAAATAACATTGGTCCAACACAAAACTGTGCATACTGTGTACATATTGGTCCGGATTCTGTACATCTATACAGCACATTCTGTAAATGTAGATACAGGATACTGCTCAAAAGCAGCACTATTATGTGACTGCTCCTGGTGTTTCTGGACACCTCTCGGAAATGAGAAAGACGTCAAATTCGTCTTTAAAGTTTTTTTTTTTTTCTTCAAATTTTCGTTTTTTTAGCTAACATTCAACTCGAAGATGTGAAGTACCCACTCGTTATTTTTCCGAACAGTTTTACGTTCATTAAATAAGTGTAATCTATAACACAATGACTTCGTTTCTTGTTGTTTGATGGGGATTCATTATCTTTGATGGGGATTTTCTGTGCTTAGTGATTTCCGGTGTAGCAACTTTCAAATACTCATGTCGTCTTCAATTTGTTTCCGATTTCAATGTATGATGCATCATTTGAAAGCTTACAATCTGTAGTTTAAGCACATGTAAAAAACTGAAAAATGATTTCGCCTACAGGTAGCCCTTTTCATTGGGCTGTGTCACTTATGTGCATATTCGGCATTTATTTTTTTGTTTTACATTTAATTAATAAATGAATAAATAAACCACATTAAGTAACTTATTTTTAAATGTTTTGAATCGGTCGCGAGGTACTATTAATTCAGGCAGAGGTGTGGCAGGCGGTGGTGTGGCACTTTCAGTGAGAAGCAGGCGGTGGTGTGGCAGGCGATGGTGATGTAGGCGATGGCCTACACCATCTTCTCTTGCCATGCCACACTACCCTCTGGCGAGCAGAAATACTCCTGGTATCTCTCTCGCACAGTGTAGGCTTCCCGGGTACACCTGTTTTCGTCAACGTTTCTCACTGAAACCAGGCTGTCCTCACCGTCCTCACCAACTCCACTCTCATCCAGCCACACCTGGCTTCCTCTAGGCCTCTGCAAGTAATTGTGCAGGACACAAAGAGCCAACACCAGGGTGGTCACCTTCCTGGGATGCAAATGTATCCTGGTGTACAGCACCCTCCAGCGGGAAGCTAGGATGCCGAAGGCATTTTCCACAACATTCCTGGCCCGAGACAAGCGGTAGTTGAAGACAATAATAATAATTCATTATATTGATAGCACTTTTCTGAGGCTCAAAGACCCTGACAATATGGGAAAAATGGGAAAGTGCCGTGTCCCTTGTTGTATGAATAGATCCCAGTCTAAAAAACGATTGAACTACCTGTTGTGTACATGTCTCTGTGAAATTCAATAAAAAATATTAACCACACAAAAAAAACAATGTACCGGTAACTCTTTTCTCTACTTTGTCACCATTTGCGGTCGGCGAACGTGATTAGATTTAATATTGACGAGAAGTTCAAGACGATCTTGTCTGAAGTTTGGATTCTGGTAGTGACGTAGGATCCCGCCGGTTGGAGACCCCGCCGGTTGGGCGACCACTACCTTCCTGAACCCGTACAGGTACAGCTGGTTGGTGAAGCTGTGGAAGTTAGACGTTTTGAAAACGTCCATGTTTTGAAGACGTCCATCAAACGGCTGCTGCTTGGAAGACAGCAGCTCAGCCTCGAACAGCTGCTGGTCGATGATCACACCTTCACCACTGGTGTCCCAGCGGATCGATGTGTATTTGGGGTTGTTGATGAGACGCCACATCTTAGCGGCGAAGTTGTTGGGGTTTATGGGGATCATGGTCCATATTGGGTCCATATTTGATATATTCTCATATATCTGTTGAGAAACAAAAAATTGTGGACAGAAGTTCACTATAATACATGAAATCAGAATGCCTAAATGACGTGTAATTCTGGAAATGTTGGAAATTAAACCAATTATGTAGTTTCATTTGAACGTATTTCACTCCGGCCGGGGAGAAAACGGACTATGTTGACTAGCACAACAAGTTCGCTAGCGATTAAGCTAACAGTAGCTAACAGTTTATCACAACAACTCAACAACAACAACAACAACAACAGTTTATCACAACAACTCACTCTAAACCAGCCGATTTATACGACGATATCTGTATTGTATTGCGATGTTTGTATTCATTTAATTACAATTACCTCAGAGGCAGTACCGTTAACAGTGTTCTACCGTTAGCTTGGCAGCAGCTTTAGTGGCGGTGCACGTCATCACACACCAGGAAGTCGACGCTAAGCGCATGCGCAATGAGTGAAACGTTGGGAACTTGTCGGCTGTCAATCACACTGGACTGGCTGTCATCACCTGTGGTAAGTACAGCTACCTTCATATAATGACTTGATCAATATTGTTCATATAGATTAATACGGTGTTGTCTTATAAGTTCATATAGATTAATACGGTGTTGTCTTATGAGTTCATAGCAAGACACTTGCAGCTCTCGTTGTTGACGAGAGACAGACGCGGTGATGCCCGCCGTTAGATAGCTAGCTAGTTCTACGTTTGTTGAAAACGCAACAGGGCATAAAGACAACGATAATGAATTATTAAATCAGAGCTATCTTGTATTAGTTGAATGACTAATGTCTCATGATGAAATATGTGGTTGTCACTGGTTTGCTGGCGAAATATTCATAACTTGGCTGTCATTGAGCGCAGCTGCGCGAGCCTTCATGTATTTATGTGCTGACGAGATCGGATATTAGAGATTTGATTGTATTAACAGTGCATATTAATGTGGAAAGATTTTGAACTGGCACATTTGTTGTGTGTGCCTGATGTGTAATGGGTTATTGTCTATAAATAGTCTGTAAGTGTTACATTACGCATACTGCACTATGTCATACTGTATGTTGTGTGTAGAGCCTCTAACTTTGAGTCGTTTTGGTATTTGATTGATGACTTAAAAAAAAAAAAATATTAATTAATTATTATTATTATATGATTATTATTAATAATATTTTCCTACTCATCCAAACGTTATTATTTGCTCTTTAAAGCTCAGGCATAGAGGCATAGGTATAGATCAGTCCCAGTGTATAGCCTTCACTGTACTGTGTATTGTATATGGTTATAGTCAGGGGACAGGAAGGGATATCTACTCGATTTAGATTAGATTAGATTCAACATTATTGTCATTGCAGAGTACAAGTACCAGACAATGATGTGCATCTGTCTGGACTGCTACCTGGCTGTGGTTCATCCAATCACGTACCGCGCCAGAAAGGGCCTGACCTCCAGGGCTCTGATGTGTGTTGGTGTCTGGGTTGCCACGGCAACATACGGGACAGTATTTGCGACGTCATTCACAGACACGTGGAAAGAGATCCTCGTCATCATCGTCGGCGCTGTAACCATCTCCACCATCAGCCTCTGTGACTTCTTCATCCTCAGGGCTCTGAAGAGATCTGACCCCGGAGGGCGAGGCCTCCACCCCCAGAAGAAGAAGGCTCTTCAGATCATCGTCAACAGCCTGGTCATGACGTTTCTTTGCAACCTTCCTCCCATGTTGGTGTACACTTTCCGCCCCCTGATGCCCATCAGCTCAGTGTTAATGTGCTTCTTTATCATCCCAGTTCTGGTCCCCCCCATGGTAGGAAGTGCTGTCATGCCTGTTCTCTACCTGAACAACCTGGGGAGGCTGGGCTGGCTCAGGTGTGGGAGGGGTGTGTGCACTGGCGGACTCGGGGGGGGGGCGACCGCCCCTCCTAGTGCCCCCACGGTTGAAAGACGTCTCTCTTAAGTGCCCTTTTGAGTGGCGAAAATGAGAGGATGTGCCCTATTGGCTGCCCTTCCAATGGTCTAAACTTGACCATGTGCCCCACAGTTGAAAAACGTCACACTAAAGTGCCCTTTTGAGTGGTGAAATTAGAGGATGTGCCCTATTGGCTGCCCTTCCAATGGTCTAAACTTGACCATGTGCACTGATGGGGTCCCATGTTGTGCAGTACAGTAGGTGCCCTTTTTCATTTCGCCCCCCCTGCCCTTCAAACAGCTTGAGTCCGCCACTGGGTGTGTGATTCATGGTTCATTGATTCAGTTCTATTGTTTGCAAGTTATGAGTTTGTTGTGATCCATTGAATTACCTTTATTTAAGATTATAGGCTTTTATGTTACTAAAGAGATTCAAATACTTTCAGTCTTTTCACATGTATTTCATATTATTTCAAAAAAACACATTCAAATTCACAGCGACTTCTGTTGGTTTCAAATGAGTGTAACTAAAGTAGAAGAAACATAGATTTGACCCTACATACAGTATGTTTGATTTGTTTATGTATTTCCCTAGCTTATTCTTAGATGTTATGTTTGTGATGGGGGGGTGTCAATGTAAATATTTGATGTGAAACAACAACAAAAACTAAATCATTGACGAGTGATTAGGCTACTGATTTAGGCTATAATTGTATATTCATAGAAACATTTCCGTTACAATGTGCTTTTAAAGTGTGGAGAAACTAATAAAGCATATTTCCATCATTGTTGATGTCTGATGTTCTTTCCTCTGATCATGTGGACAAATGTGGATAAACATCACTGGTCCAGACTGATAGAAAGGTCCATTAAGGTTTGTTAGGGTTCAGATCTCCTAAATTCATCGAGTCGTCTCCAGAATGAATAGAGTTAGTGGAGTTTACAGGTTGTATCTTTAACACATAGTATATAAATACTCTATAATAGCCACACACTCTTAACAACACACACCTCCGGGTCACGACCTGTGTTTGTTTTCTGCTCTAGTTCGACAGCTCTTAGAATCTTAAAAACTGCAATCTATACCGAGCTCTATTGAGAAAGCATTCTTTGTAAACTAATAGCTTTCCTATCCTATATAACATCGGGACCTCGTCAGTGGCGTACCGCAAAATCCCGAGGCCCCCCCGCAAGGTGGCGGCAATATGCACTCTACATTCTAAATGCTTGACTTAGCAAAAGGTACAAACAAGTGAGAGCAATAGCCTATAACTAAAACCAAATGGTAGACTACATCAGTAGAATGTATTATAAGTAGAAAAGTACAAGCTTTATTTCTTTTAACAAAGTGTGGTGTGCACAGCAGCGCGATATCTGTAAACATACAATCTCTAGACTCTCCCCTAAGGGTTGCCAGATTGGATTGAGAATTTCCAACCTAACCAATCTAAAAACTTCTAAATCCACCAAAAACCAGCCCATCTGGCAACCCTGTCTCCGTTGCATCAGAGTGTACTTGTTGCGCAAAATTGGCCAGGGTTTGTCAAATCCTTTGTTGGACATCTCGTTTCTTAAGTCCTGGTATATTGTGCCATCTGATCTAGGAATACCCAGGGAGACGCAGACAGCAGAAGTAGAATAGAAAAAGAAACAGCTATACATGTATATAGCCTAACCATGCTGAATTATGTACCTGTATGATGCACTGACAGTCTGTGACTGTGAACCTGGCCGGACCCTGCCCTTCTGCCTGAGTTTGAGTATGATGCTGCCCAAATAAATGAATGAATGAATGAATGAATGAATGAATGGACTTTATTGTCATTGCTACAGTACAGGTACCAAACAACGAAATTTAGGAGGGGTGGCTCCCCTGGTGTTAGGAAAAGGGAAAAAAAACACTTTTAGAAAAAGAATAAAATCACAAGAAGGTAAGGAGCTGGTTTACATAAATAAAGGCTATGTACACAATCCACTGTACTATACTGCACAGATAGTCAACTAGGGTTGTCATATTGCACAAAATTATTTTTTCACGTTATTTAAAGTGTCACAGTTTGCAGGCTTGAAATGTACATGTTTGTGCCTCAGCACTAGCTGCCATACAATCCGTCCAGACTGTCCTGGGCCCAGAACTTAGGCCTTTGCTGTGTTCAGGGCCTTGACGGCCCTGTGGTAGAAGCAGTTCTTCAGTCTGTTTGTCTTAGCGGCCGGGGTCCTGTACCTCCTTTTCGAGGGCAGCCTGATAAAGTGTACATGCCCAGGGTGGGTCGGGTCCCTGGAGATCTTGGAGGCCTTCCTGAGACAGCGTGTGTTGTACAGCTCTTCCAGAGAGGGGAGGGGGGCGCCGGTGATCTTCTGTGCTGTTCTCACGACTCTCTGTAGCGCGTTTCTCTCCGCTGTTGTGCAGCTGTAGAACCAGTTGCAGATGCCGTAGGTGAGGATGCTCTCCACTGCGCCGCGGTAGAAGGCCACCAGTATCTCCTGCTTGTTGTGTTCTTTCCTGAGGCATCTCAGGGTGTATAGCCGCTGTTGTGCCCTCTTGATGGTGCCTTTTGTGTTGTCCTTCCAGGCCAGGTCATCCCGCATGTGATGTCCCAGGAATCGGAGGGTTGAGACGCTCTCTCCGTCGATGAAATGTTATTGTTTAGTGCTTTCGTGGTATTATATTGTGTGAATTATCATTTGTATGTTGTTTTTCTTTCACTCGACTAACCGCCGAGATAATACTTGAGACATGTAGCCTACTTCCGTAAACTCTTTTTTTTTTTTTACAATATCGGACCGACAATCCCACATATAGCGGCTATAATGTCCGAATAGAGAATCTACCACCACCTAAAGAATGCTTATTGTACTTGTATCCATGTTGAGAGTGAATGACACAGGGACAGACAATCAGGCAGCGAGGTGCACCGAAGCGAACTGACGCTGAACCCCTCATATAGGGCTTTCACACCGGCAAAGAACCGTGCCGGTTCGCGTTTGCGTTTAGAAACCTCCTGCTATTGGATACGGCTAACTATGTATATATTTTTAAATATAGGCCTATAGCCTATATTAAAATTAAGGTTGACACAATGAAGGGCCACGTATTTTTTATTTTTTTTATTTTTTTTATAAAAAATAAAAATAAAAATAAAGTTTGTATCCAATGTTAGGGGCCCCCCGCGGTGCGTCGCTTGCGGGCCCGTCCGCTACGCCACTGGACCTCGTTCCTCCGAATCCGACGCCGGGAGGCTGAGTCGGGATAACCAGCGTTATTAGCTAGCTACCGCGGCTAACCAGCTAGCCACCTTTACACTTTTTAAACGGGCGTTTTTCATCGGGATACCTCCCCGAATTACTAACAACCTTATATACTCTTATATCACATATTTCCGTAATACTCCTAGCTCACCATAATCAAATTGTTTTTCCATAATCAAATTGTTTTTCTCTCTCTCTGCAAATAACACTACTTTTCTCTTTCATGGCCTGCCGGCGTTGCCTGTTCGAGGCTGAGCTGCTGTCTCCCAAGCAGCAGCCGTTTGATGGACATCTTCAAAACATGGACGTTGTCTAACTTCCACAGCTTCACCAACCAGCTGTACCTGTACGGGTTCAGGAAGGTAGTGGTCGCCCAACCGGCGGGATCCTACGTCACTACCAGAATCCAAACTTCAGACAAGATCGTCTTGAACTTCTCGTCAATATTAAATCTAATTGCGTTCGCCGACTGCCGACCGCAAATGGTGACAAAGTAGAGAAAAGAGTTACCGGTACATTGTTTTTTTTTTGTGGTTAATATTTTTTTATTGAATTTCACAGAGACATGTACACAACAGGGCATAACAACCACAACTAGTATCCGTGGGGGAGGTTATTGTCCCTGTTTGTCTGTTAGAATTTAGTACTGTTAGAATTTAGCCCTGTGCCCGTTTTATGTAGAAGAAAGAAATTAATAAATATATATATATATATATAGGCTACAGCCTATATTATATTATATATATATATATATACTGTATATATATGTGCGTTTGCATCATTATCAAGTCGTTTTAGTGCCACATTTCCACCGCAGAGCAATTGTTTGCAAATACTTTCGGGCGCATTCATTCCTTAGATAAAAGGTAAATATCCGTCCAATATAGGCTATGACCAACACTTTTCTCAATATTTCTTTCCATTCATAGCTCAAGTTTGTTGATGCTGTGTAAATCCATTGAATTACTCATGTGCTGTTCAGTTATAGCTTTTGCTGCATTTTGTTTTCTCTTTTTGGCAGACAAAACTAAGTTTGTCCTCTGGAGAAATGAGCCGAGCATTTTTGTTGAGTTGCTGCTGCTGACTTCAATTAACTAACTACTGGATTACTGGACAATGTACAGTATAGTAGCTATGCACAGGCCCTCGCATTGTTGTGACCGCCATCGTACCACATCATTCAGCCATAGTCTGTCTCCATATGGCCAAAGGCATCTGGTACCCCAGGATAGTTCTGCACAGCCCAGAGGCAGAGGAACTGCTGAGACAGGGGGAAAAGAGAGACAGAAGAAGAAGAAGAAGATATACTTTTATTGATCCCTGAGGGGAAGTTATCTTTTTACCTAGGCCTAAAATGAGCACCGAAGTTAACAGTGTGTGTGTGTGGGGGGGGGGCAGCAGAGCGAGCGAGGGAGCGAGCCCATTCACAGCCACACTGGAGCAAGTCTTGCTGAATGTGGAGTAAGAATGGTTCATGTCATGACCTGAATGTGGAGTAAGAACCATAGTAAATATCACACTTTCACTTGCAAAGTAGGAGGGTGCGTGTGTTGGGGGGGGGGGGGGGGGCACACATCAAGTCTGGTCACCCTAGGGCACCCTAGGGGGTTAATCCGGGCCTGCCTGTTCTCAGTAACCTCATAGCGTTCATAAAGGACGGATCAGATCCTTTTGTACGACTCTACCTGCTTCCTGACAAGAGCAGGACGGGTCGTAGGAGGACTGGCACCCTGAAGAAGACGCTGAACCATGTCTATGACCAAACGTGAGTTCAGACACCATAGGATTCCTGTTTTACTGTATTCTATGCAGCCATTATCACAAGCACCTAGACGTACAGGTTATCCTGTCTTAGATAGCTACACAGGTTTTACGAATAAATTGTTTCCCTCAATCTAAAACAGCAATATTTTATGTTTGTTTGCAGTATTTTTTATTTAACCTGGAGTGCTTTATAGCTCTGCCATGTCCACTCACCATCATTTCACGTAAACAGAGAAGGAGTCCAAGAGTGTGTGTTTGTCTCCAGGTTTGAGTTCAGTGTGTCGATGGTGGAGCTCCACAGGAGAACTATGGATGTGGCCGTGAAAAACGGAGGGAGTATACTGTCCAAACACAAAGGACTCCTTGGAAAGGTACCAGTTTGGCACAAAAAACATGGTTTCATTATACCATATGTCCTTAAAAGAATTATTTCCCTCATCATTAAAAGTTGTTATTGTATAACTCAGGCAATGCTACTTTTGTAGGTGCTGGTTGATTTGAGTGGTGAAGATATAGCCAAAGGATGGACACAATGGTAAGTCCCTCTTTTGCCTACAATAAATAGGTTGCATATCTCAGAATTGCTCTTTTGGTGTCTCAACCCCTTATTTTCTCTTATAGGTACAACCTTACAGAAGATGGTTCACGTAAAACGGTCCAGGCATTAAGGTGGACCACAAGAAGACCATACATACATACTGTACATACATGGGCGTCACCACCATATATTTGGGGGGGGACGTGTCCCCCCCACCTTTGAAACAAGGCCGTTTGGACCCCCCCACTTTTGCCATCAAAAATATGTTGCATGACTGGTCAGCGTTATTTTCATTGCTTCACAATCAAATCCGTTCCACTTTATGAGTAGGGGATTGCCCATATCCAGAAATCCACTCCGCGTTTTACTTCTGTTTTTAACACGGCAGCAGCAGCATCAGACACGCACGCAGATTCAAAACATTCAGACTGAGGCAAGACAATATTTAGATCATCCACCAAGATGGATATAAGGATTTTTTTTTCTAAGAAGAGAAAAGTAAGTCAAAGTCATCCAAGTTTTCCCGTGAGTGGCCAAACAGCAACATTGCGTTCTCCCAAGGTCAAACACAGCCAGCTTTTCTGATAAGAATGTTAGCACCTTATGAGACATTCTCTGTATTAGCAATAGAATTAGCATAGCCTACTAGCAACCAAATACGAGCTAGATCAGCTATATGGCACTAGCTGTTTTGTTAGGCATTACTGCGGTTAGACATGTTTAAATGCAGAACAGACACAGGCGAAATGTCATCAAAAGCACAGAATGGCGACAAACACCTCACAGTGCTTACCTGTCCTGTCATTATTGCATCTCCTGCCCGTGTTCATTGCCCTGAGCATTTGCACTATTTAATTTGGCCATTGCACCCACCCAAAGAATCAATTTTGCATCTGATTGCTTGAGCTAGGGTTAAAAAAGAAGAAGAAAACACCTGTTCCATTTATTTTTCTATTTCTAAAATGCTTGTGATTGTATTTTTTGTATTGATGATTGTATGTCTGTCAAATGTTCTATTAGAGAAAAACAATATGAACAAGTGCTCAATGCATCCCCATTTCTCCTGATATAGGTGGTTGAGAGTGAGAGTGAGTCAGAGGCAGGGGCAGCAGGCAGGGGCAGTGGAGACAGCTCTGTTGCTGAGGTAAGTGCTGAAAGGTGACAGGCAGTTAAGGAAAATGTATCATTGCTTATTATTATTATTAAATATTAAAATAATAATATTTTCACAATCTTCTAATGCCCAGTCCCTCAGTCTATACCAACGTTTGCAAAGGCATAATTTAGCATGCCTGAAAGCATGAAAGTTTACTGTGAATTATGAAAATTGATAATCAAATTAAATGAATGGACAATTTCATTCTTATTTTAATTTCTAGGAACAGGAGACATTAGATACGGAAGAGAGAGAGGGAAACATTGAGAATGAAGAGAGAGAGACCCATTCTGATGGAGATGCAAGAGAGAGGGATGTTGAAAGAGAGGAGGGTGAGAGAAGCCAGTCTGAGAGACGAGGGTGAGAGGAGGGTGAGAGGAGCCAGCCTGAGAAAGAGGAGGGTGAGAGGAGCCAGCCTGAGAGAGACGAGGGAGAGGATGTGTACCACAAGGCAAATCAACCTGACCCGAGAGTCATTCCACCCCAACGTCTGCTGAACAAGACTCTTACCTTTCAGGAAAAATGGTTTAGGGACTTTCCTTGGGTTCATTATGTGCCAAATGCTGGGGGCGTGTTTTGTTTCTATTGTAAAGAAGCATTCAAAAGGCAGGCAAGCCCTCTTGCGAAAAATGTGGATCTAGCCTTTGTGGTTTCTGGTTTTAAAAACTGGAAAAAGGCCATTGAAAAATTTCGAGCCCATGAAAATAGTCATGCACACAAAGTTGCTGTTACAACTCACACACACCTTCACAGGACAATAGAAACACAGTTATCATCAGTTAAGATGCAGCAACAAAGAGAGGCCAGATCTTGTTTGCTGAAAATAATGCAATCAGTTTGTTTACTTGCCCATCAGGGTCTAGCATTACGTGGACATGAGAGTGATGGGGGAAACTTTGTTCAGCTACTGAAGCTTAGAGCAGGGGATGATGAGGTTCTAAAGCAGGCCTATTCAATTAGCGGCCCGGGGGCCGCATGCGGCCCAGACGTGACCCCCGATTGGCCCAGCCATAAAAGCAGAGAAAAATGTATTTCGCATGTGTTCAGAAATTCATGCAGAAATGTCTACAATAGTAGCCTACAGAACGTGAATATAACACTCTAAACAAACTAAGCGGGGAGCTTAAAACAACAATGGACAACGTGATGGCTACAATTAATTTTATTCGCTCCACTTCGAGCCTCCAACATTATCATTATTATTAACTTATTCCGCAAGCTGCTGTCAGAAATATCTGCTGAGCACCACGATCTTCTTTTGCATAACGACGTCAGGTGGCTGTCCAAAGGCAAGGCACTGGAGCGTTTCTGTAATCCACCAGGCCCTGTGAGCTCTAGAACAGTGGAAGAGCAACAGAGCGACGGAGCCGAAAGTTAACATGAGTTCAGAGGAGGACGTGTTTGAGGACGTGCGGAGACATTTCTCCGTGGTGGAGTGGGCCCGCCTGGCAGAAGGGGAGAAGGTCCGCTACAAGAGCATGAAGCGGAACCACCTGGCCCTGCGAGCTCTAGAACAGTGGAAGAGCAACAGAGCGACGGAGCCGAAAGTTAACATGAGTTCAGAGGAGGACGTGTTTGAGGACGTGCGGAGACATTTCTCTGTGGTGGAGTGGGCCCGCCTGGCAGAAGGGGAGAAGGTCCGCTTCAAGAGCATGAAGCGGAATCACCTGGCCCTGCGAGCTCTAGAACAGTGGAAGAGCAACAGAGCGACGGAGCCGAAAGTTAACATGAGTTCAGAGGAGGACGTGTTTGAGGACGTGCGGAGACATTTCTCAGTGGTGGAGTGGGCCCGCCTGGCAGAAGGGGAGAAGATCCGCTACAAGAGCATGAAGCGGAACCACCTGGCCCTGCGAGCTCTAGAACAGTGGAAGAGCAACAGAGCGACGGAGCCGAAAGTTAACATGAGTTCAGAGGAGGACGTGTTTGAGGACGTGCGGAGACATTTCTCTGTGGTGGAGTGGGCCCGCCTGGCAGAAGGGGAGAAGGTCCGCTACAAGAGCATGAAGCGGAACCACCTGGCCCTGCGAGCTCTAGAACAGTGGAAGAGCAACAGAGGCAGGCGCATTCCAAGTCAAACTGGACCTTTTCGCGGCCGACTTCTGCACCGGCAGAATGCTGCATTTTTCCGACGCTCCACAAATACGTCTCATCCCCGGCACAAATCACAGATGTGATGACTGTTTTCATTGCGAGGTTGAAAGAGAACTTTGCTGGTCGACTGGATGGACTTGCTCTGCCCGCAGAGGTGATGGGCTTTGCCAGAGACCCGTTCATCCACCAGAGGAAAGGGAGTGGTGCCTTCCATCGACGAGGGGAAATTCATACTCGAACTTGTTGACATGCAGTCATCCGTAACCATGGCACAGGAGCTTCGCACTAATGGACCTGCGAAGTTTTGGAGTGATGTCAACGTGCACCAGTTCCCTAACGTTAAGAAAGTAGCAATCCATGTGCTCAGTATGTTTGGATCAACATACACCTGTGAATCAAGCTTTTCACACAATAAAAAGCAGCTCTCGTTGTTCCCTGACTGACAGTACTCTTCACCAATGCCTTCGGATTGCATTGACATCTTATGAGCCAAATGTCGTGCTCTTGTTCAGAATAAAACATGTCACTTCTCACACTAAGAAAGTCAGCAGGGTAAGATTAGATTAGATTAAATTGTATTGTTTAATTGTAACTTGTTAAATTGTGCACTCAAGGATGGTTATTTTCATTCAGTTAAAAGCACGTTGTGATGTGCCTGGGTCAGCTATGACCAACATTTTTATTTTACAAAAGGACATTTTTTTATTGGTATGCTACTGTACACTTTTTTATGCACTTTGAGATGTGCACGGGTCAGTTGAGACCAAAATGTTGTTGTATTACCTAAAAAGTGAAAAAAGTATTGCTATTAGGTTCTGTTCAATTACAGCTCTTTCATTGTGTTCAGTCAAGTCTTTTTGACGTGCCTGTGTCAGATGTTACCTAATTTAAAAGGAAAACTATAAATAAACTGCTTGTATTTCATTAGGCCTACATTCATTTGTGTTGGTTTGAAATGTGTCATTACCTGGTGCCTAGGCTACTGGCCGCTGAAAATGTCTGGCCCAGCAAAATTTCTTGGTTTTCAAATCTGGCCCAACTGAATTTGTAATTGAATACCCCTGTTCTAAAGCGTTGGCTCAGTAAGGTTTGTCACCATTACACAAGTCCAGAAATGCAGAATGAGATGCTAACTATTATGGGCAACTCCGTTCTGAGAAATATATCAAAGGAAATACATGAGGTGTCCACACTCATGTACTCCATCATAATTGATGGAGTACAAGATTTGTCTGGGAATGAACAAGAGGCCATATGCCTACGCTATGTAGATAGTGATTTGCTACCTCATGAGGAGTTTTTGGGCCTCTATCAAGTCTCCTCAACAACAGGGAAAGAGTTGGCTCGGATGGCAACTGATGTCCTCCTTCGATTGAACCTGCCCTTATCCTGCCTTCGCGGGCAGAGCTATGATGGGGCAGCCAATATGGCAGGTGGAGCTAAAGGCGTTCAGGCAGTCATAAAAGAAACACAACCTCTTGCTCTCTACGTTCATTTTGGTCCTCATTGCATTAATCTGGTGACTCAGACAGCCTGTAGCACAAGCACTATTGTGTCTGATGCGCTGGATTTAGTCCACAAACTTGGCAATCTGTACCATCTATCTGGGAAATACAAAACAATATTTAAGGAGGTTGCCCAGTCGGAAGCAGGGAGTTTCAGGACTCTGAGGCCCCTCTGCCCCACACGATGGCTCATGAGGGTGGTAGCTATCCAGGCAGTTGTAGACCAATACGAAAATATTTTGGTCAGTCTTGAGGAAATGGCACATGGCTCCTCTGACACTTGCATAACTGCAAGAGGGCTTCTGGAGAGGTTTCAGAAGGGGCAGGTTTTGCTTAGCCTGATTATGGCCCTTGAAGTTCTAAAAGAACTTGAATGTCTCAACCGCTCCCTTCAAAGCAAGACAGTGAGTGTCTCAGGGATGCTGGCTGCGGTTGATTGTGTGAAAAACACAATTCGGGTAAAGAGATGTGATGAAAAATGTCATCAGATATACACCAAAGCCTGTGACATGATCCAGGAGTTGGACATAGAGGCTATCCAGACTCCTCATATCCGGAGACCCCCAAAGCGCTTCACAGGAAATGCACCAGCATTTAGGCCTACCTCCCCTGAGGAGTTCTACAGGATAGAATTCTTTAAAATGCTGGATGTAGTGGAGATCCAGTTGACAAGGCGCTTTGACCAAAGCAGCTTCGAAACACTCAGTCTACTGGAAAGAGTGTTAATAACTGGAAAGGTGGAGGATGTGGATGTGGTCCGTTCGTACCCAGAACTAGACCGTCATTCATTGGAGGTACAGCTAGCCATGTTCAAACTTCAGTATCCCTGCAGCACAGTCAGTGAAGTGGTGGATACACTGAGAGCTATGCTGCCAGAGGTTCGAGGTCTGTTCACTCAAGTAGAGGTGTTGGTCAGGCTTCTTCTTGTTGTGCCATGCTCCTCAGCAGAGGCTGAGAGAAGTTTTAGTGCCTTAAGAAGGCTCAAGACGTGGCTGCGCTCTTCAATGTCTCAAAAGCGCTTGAACAATGTGGCTGTTTGCCACATCCACCAAGAGCATCTTGACAAACTTGACTTAAAGGAGATTTGCCAGTCATTTGTGTCTGCAAATGACAAAAGAGGTCACACTTTTGGAGCCTTTGTATGATGTATGATGTTCTAATTGTAGAAATCCTGCTGTATGCATGGTACAGATAATAGAGGAGAAATATGATTATAGGAGGAGATATGGAACATTTAATGAAAGGACAAAAAAGGGGAATCTTTGAAATGTTGGGGAAAGAATGGAGTAAAAGCAAGTCTTTAACAGGTTGTATTGAGTTATAGTTGAATGTTCTGCAATGCACTGAAGAGGGCTAAGTTTGATTGTAATAGGCTCTGAGTAGCCTAGGTACATATTTTATGTTTCCTCATAACTTTTTATTCAATTTGTTGACTCAAAGTTACCTCATTCTTTTCTAATTCACTCTGATTCTTTTTTAATCTTCATATTTAATAAAGTACCTAAAAAGTGCCAAGTGTCAGTGTCAGGCCTCTGTGAGTTAAACCAAAACATAATAGTAGTCAGTAATTGCAGACCATGCCAGCTCCAAGGAAAAACAAAGAAAGAGGGAGATTATTTTGGGTGTAAAACGCACCAGAATGCAGGAAATTGAATCTACTATTTTAAAAATTTAGGGGGGAGGACCCCCAGACCCCCCGAAAAATAAGTGTCCCCCCCACATTCAAAAAGCTGCTGACGCCCATGTGTACATACATACATACCCTTATAATAATAATGCATCATGTCCTGCAGTTTGGACCTTATAGTGACATTCACACAAACACACATCCATCTGCTTTCATACAGTAGTGTTATCATTTATATAAGGGCACCATTTTAATTGTCTTTTAATTCAGCCTATGTGTCATGTCATGCAAATGCATGTGGAGCCTGAAGTTGACCATGCTTCTTGTGAATTATCCAAAGTCAAAGAAGTGTCACTAAATTGTCCTGTTGAAAACAAAAAAGTGTTGCCTATCAGAAGATTTAGGTTAATGTGTCAAAGTACATTTACTGCCTTGTTTTCTAAGCTGTCAATATGTATGTAAATATGCATAACTGGGATAGAATTTAATAATTAAGACTTGCAGGGGTTTCTATTGCATTGTTATTTGTTACTATTTCGTTAAAGGAATTTACGTTGAAATCATATTGTGTCACATGGACTCAATAGTTATATATCCACCAATAATAAACACTTATTTTCACCAAAGTAACAGATATGACTACTATGGTAGTTAAGCATGTATGATCAGTATTTTTGTTTTATTTAAAAAAAAATGTCATGCATGTGTTATTTGGTCTCTGTTTACGTCCATGTGTTCTTTATGCTTACTAGTAGTGATCATAAGTCCCACCACTGAAATGCACATCTTCAAAGGATAAATACATATACTAGTTATAGGCAGGGGTGAAAGTGGTTTGAGTTTCTTACAGGAACTATAGGCTACTACCCCAACCTTCATCGTTTCATATTGTTCTCCTCCTGCCCCCAGCTTCATGCATCCCTGAACACACACATCGTGGTGTTGGTGTCGAAATTAGAAACACTTTAGGGCTGCCAAGTTTCACCAAAAGTTTGGAGTGAGAGTTGTTGGTGGTGGAGCGACCCAAAACTGTGCACGTTTTGGTAGAAACAATTATTTGTGCTAGTTTCCTGCAATTTTAAACCAGCACAAGAAATGAAAATAATTGGAACATTTGATAAAAAGAGAAATTCAGATAATATATCTTAAGTTTTAATAAACAAATACAGTAGCCTACAGAGTCTAAAACAAAATTGGGCCTAATCAAGTGAACTCAACCCCTTGGTCAGCAGCAGAAAGACCCTTGGTCATCATCTTATTTTCAGTGCATTGCTCATAGATGGCTATCATGTTATACAGGACATGCCAGGGTTTTTCCTGGGTCAGAATCAAGCCTTGGAGGTTGATGTTGTGCGCGCGCAGTGCGCCCACATTTTCTTTGAGGGACCCCCAATTGTTGTATTTGTATTGTAAATTGTAATTATTAATAATAATAATAATAATAATAATAATAATAATAATAATAATAATACGATGCGATTTGAAAGTACCAGTAGGCTACCAGATACGTATGCACATATTTTGCTACCAGATACGATTGCACATATTTTGCTACCAGGGTTGCCAGATGGAATTGACCATTTCCAGCCCAACCAGTCTAAAAGCTGCCGAATCCACCCGTCCAGTGTCACCAAAAGTTGCCCAATCTGGCAACACGGCTTGCTTATGGAAGCATATAGTGGACTAAATTCAAATGTTAATGCAATTTGAGATTGCATTTGCATGTTCCACTTTTGCATGCATTCTTTCAGACAATATTCAAATTCAAATGCAATTCTAATGAGCGGATGTGTTTCCTAGAACATATAAATGCAATTGTTAATCACATTATTGCATTACAATTTGAATATTGACTCAAATAACGCAGGCAAAAGTGGCAAATGAATATGCTATTTTGGGATTGCATAGTCATTTTCACATTAGAATGAAAATTTGAATTTTGTCAGCTACAAAGCGGATGTGTTTACTAGAACATGTAAATGCAATTGCGTATCACATTATTGCATTACAATTTGAATATTGACTCAAATAACGCAGGCAAAAGTGGCAAATGAATATGCTATTTTGGGATTGCATAGTAATTTTCACATTAGAATGAACTTTTGAATTTTGTCAGCTACAAAGCAGCACATGACTTTGAAAATTAAATGTCAAATGGCTTTGCATTATCATTTTAATATTGACAGCGAATGTGCACATCAGGTACATGAAAATGAAAATGCAAATCATTAGAATTGCATTTGAATTTGAATATTGTCTGAAAGAATGCATGCAAAAGTGGAACATGCAAATGCAATCTCAAATTGCATTAACATTTGAATAAAGTCCACTATAATTATGCTTCCATACGGCGCGACTGTAATCCCGGTCGGACTGTCTCAGTGCACAGTGCTGCCCACCCAACCACGTCACGTCGCTTCGGGTCTACTGTAAAGCAGGTTAACGTGTCCTTTTCAAAGGTATTACAATAGACGCAAGGAAACATAACGTCAACCATGTGTTTCCTTGTTGGAAATTATGGATCGTGAATCGTGATTGCTTCTGCACTCTGCAGCAATCGGATTTTGATTGACAGGCAGCTGCATCTCTTCCCCCAACGGCGTTCCGGCACAGAAAGTCTTGCCGGAACGCAGCACCGGACCGTTCCGGCCCACTTTCACCTATGGTTATAGGCCTACAGTATATTTTGGGGGGATTCAGTGCAATATGTTTGAAGAGGAAGAGGTATATTACAGGGCTGTAATGTGTACATGTACTGTATATATTCTGCATTGACATACAGGTATATCTAATTAATAAGAGTTTGAGTTTGATTATTGTATTGCATTGTAAAAGAATAGAGAAATATTTGAATGATCTTACAGCAGACACATTAGTTATTGGATTATGCTTTTTTCAGCATTGTGTGAAGTTTTGTCTTTATTTGTCAAAAACATGACAGAATGTGCCATACTGTGTAAGCCATGCAATGAATACTGTCTCTTGGAACACCTGAATTCCACGCTCATCACATAGCATACTGTTAGCATAGCATACTGTTAGTAATCTATCCTCATCACATAGCATACTGTTAGTAATCTATCCTGTTGTGTCTTATAAAAACACTCTTTCTTCACTCACTGGACAAAAAACATTTTGGCAGGAAGTTCAATTTCAAGTTTGGAATAAGTGTCCTAATGGCTTTTGGTTAATAAAGGGTTAAAGTACTGAAAAAAGGTCACTGTTATCTTTTTCTTTTCTTTTATATATACTTAGTTTTTATTTCAGTTTCAGCAACTTGTACAATCATGTCATGTTTTGTCTACAGTTTTTCCCATTATTTTAGCTGTACACATATTATGGTCTATGAATGTGGTTCAAAGCAAGACACACAAAGCAAAAATGAACGATCAACAAAAATATTGAGAGACATAGTGACAGAAATACAAGTAAAGATTTTGAAATGAAAGAAAAGGGGTAGGGGGGGAATAGGGTCGTCACTGTTATCTTTGATGACGAATTGCATTGCCTGTATGAATTGCTTGGCCTCTTTGTGCACATAATAAGGCACCATTGTTACAGTTTTTTACGATTGCTAACTCACCATGTTCAATACTGAAACCACAGTTTCACAACTCTTCATACAGTCAGCAGAGCAGAAACCCATGTGAACAAAACTGTGACTCTTTCTCTGTGATTTTGTGCATTGCTGCTTTCATACAGAATGCATTCAATGACTACGTTCTCCAAAACCCATAACACTTCTCTCATTCAAACTCCCCCACTTGCAAAATACTATGTATTTGCAACACATTTTTTCATTGCTAACATACTGTGTTCAAAACTCTGAAGAACACGTTCAAAACTGAATTATTTGGTACAATTTTGCAGTAATCATATTCCTATCATATATGACAGAAAGCTCGCAATAAACAGTTTTTTTGCACAGTGTTTGAGTGTGCAGATGCTGTTATTTTGCACTCTATTGATACTCTTCAGTTCCAGCACCTCAGCAAAGTCTGATAAGGGATGAGCGGTGGTATTTTCACTATTTGCAGTAATCATATTGAAATGTGTAGAAAATATTGTGTAGCAGAATATATACAATGAAATGAAATAGACTAGATGCATTGCCAGGGAAGACATTAGATGTGACCAGATGCAGACCAGAGGGTGGACCAAAACCCTCAGGAGTGAGACATTTTTGGTGTGATTGCTATTGTATTGTAGCCCTGGAATTTCAGTTTTTCTTTTTTGTTTGAACTTTGCATCTTCCACTTTATTTTTCACTTTTGATTTTACACAAGTAAATGTAGTGTACTTTGAAGTAAATGTACCATAACTTACTTTCTGCAAAGATACTGAAAAAAAAGGATAAACGATAGAATACATTAAAGGATAGAAGCAAAAGATAGGATAAAGGATAGAAGCAAATTGTGGCGTTTCTGATTCATTCTTGTTGCCTAATACTTTACAGTTTTACAGTCAACTATTCTGTCTATGAATACTATAAATCAAACCATTTTATAATGAAATATTCATTCTTGTGAAAATCATTCAAACTATGTAATGCTCCCTGTTGTTAGTGTTTTGTAAGTCAGAATGTTATGAATGACAGTTTATGCTTCTGAGTGAACATTGTTGACAGTGTATGGTTGAACGAGCTTCTTTTGAGACATGAATGAAGTCATTGGCCAACATGAGTGTTACGAATGCAGACTGTATGAAGAGTTGTGAAACTGTGGTTTCAGTATTGAACATGGTGAGTGTCTCAATCGTAAACAACTGTAATCCATAGGATCCACAGAAGCCCAAACAGGCTCAGCTCTGAGTTGTGCCAGAAGGTTCTACTGCAGCCCTTGGGCGCCATCTTATGGTACTTTTCTATGAAGCTCCGGAGGGAGGAGACAGATGACTGACGTCATCAAATCCACATTTGCGCGCGAAGCCGTGGAGAAGCTGTCAACGAACTCAAACGACGCTGTCCAAACGACTGTCCAGACACTGTCCAAACGACTGTCCAGACGCTGTCCAAACGACTGTCCAGACGCTGTCCAAACGACTGTCCAGACTGTCCAAACGACTGTCCAAACGACTGTCCAGACGCTGTCCAAACGACTGTCCAGACGCTGTCCAAACGACTGTCCAGACGCTGTCCAAACGACTGTCCAGACTCTGTCCAAACGACTGTCCAGACGCTGTCCAAACGACTGTCCAGACTCTGTCCAAACGACTGTCCAGACGCTGTCCAAACGACTGTCCAGACGCTGTCCAAACGACTGTCCAGACGCTGTCCAAACGACGTCCAATCTAGGTTTGTGATTATCTACCATTATTAACAAGTGAGCAGGATATTATTTAATTTAGATCGAGAAGAAATGACGTTCATGTCTAACAAAAAAACCAAACAGAAACAAGCCTCAGCTAGCTAATGCGTGCTGTGGTGTTTACATGGGCTAGAGGTAAATAACCCATCTCTGAGGTAAATGTTTTGATATGTTTTGATTCGAACCAAGTGGTCAGTTTATGAAAATAATACCATAGAATACTAAATTAAATATTTAAATAATAGCCCCCTAGCGTTTGCCGCCATATTGTGACACCACCCCCCCCCAAAGTCCAATCAAAAATGAATAAATATTAGCATCATAAAACAGCAATTTGGAGAAATGCAACACCAGTACACTTAAAAAACTAACAATGTTAGTTGTAATGTACAGTTCTGCAGCCTACTGTTTGTTCTGCATCGGACATGTGTGAAATTGCTGCTGTTCCGTAGCGTCTGTCTGTATTCTCTGATGTTGTCTGAGTTTGTTTAACACTCAGAAACAGCATTTTTATTCACATTCACATGGCTTTTCTGCTCTGGTAGACTAATAATAATGATATTCCAACTGCCCAGTTAAATCAAATCCATTATTTGGCATTCAGTGACATGCTTTTTAAATGATATAACACAGAATATAAGTCAACATTAATATTCAGGGAAGAAAATAAGCCTACTTTTTTGATGGGGGGCGGTAAGAGACCTGGATAATGGACAGGGGGGCGCTGGCCCAAAAAAGGTTGAGAACCACTGTACTAGGAGGTCACAGCGTTTGAGCTCTGCTGCTAGCATGTAATTAATCCTACAATACTAATCAGATTATTATTATTTAAAGTCAAGCAACACGTTTGTAAGAGTACTGGGAATCAAAATGTCACGAGAAAGTGTCAAAAAAGATAAAAAGGAACCACGACTTGACGACAAACATTCGACGGAGAGTGAAGGAACGAGCACTGTCATGGCTGACATGGAGGATGACCCCGATGAGGGAGATGGCGATTGATTGATTGATTGAAAACGTTATTAGAAGATTTGCAGAAGTAGGTACATGAAAGTACATATTACATACAAGGTCAACTAACAGGATAAAAACCCAAGAAAGCCACTGGCTTATTTCAATTGGGGTCCTTGATACTCAATTCATCGTTACATGTAAGACAGACAAAAAAACTAGTACTATCTACAAGATAATACAGACAAATAACTAGTACTATCTACAAGATAAACATACATCCAACATGGGAAGAACAATACAACAAAACATAAGGTATGTACAGCGGGTAGGACAGGTGGGGACATACACCACAGGTGGGGACATACACCACAGGTGGGGGCGGGGGACAAAACACAAAGTATGTACAGTGGGTAGTTCGGGCAGGGGGACAGACATATAATATGTACAATGGGTAGTTCGGGCGGGGGGACAAAACAACAAGTATGTACAGTGTGTGGTCATGGTGGGGGGGGGGGGGTACAAAAACACCAGTAGATTTAGGCGGGGGGGGGCGAGTCGACATAATAACATTGCGTTTGCTCAGAGTGTAGACCAGGTAGGGGGGTGGGACAAAACAACTAGTATGTGCAGAGGGTATTTCAGGTGGGGGGGGGGGGGTGGGAGACATAACAACAAAACAACAAGAATATATAGAGGGTAGTCCAGGTGGGGGTGTAGTCTTTTAATTTTATTTTTGATTTAGAGGGTCCAGTTACGGATTGCAGCCTCCTGTAAATGTTTTTTGAGAGTGGTTTTGAAGGTGGGCAGTGTTTTGCACTCCTTTAAGATTATAGGAAGGGCGTTCCACATTTTTACTGCATAGTTTGCAAACGAGTTTAACCCCTTGTTTGTGGTGCAACGCGGTTGAACGTGGTTCGTGGAGCTTCCTCTGGTATTGTATGTGTGGACGTTGTTCACTTTTTGGAAGTATGTTGACAGGTACTTGGGTGTCTTTGTGGTGTAGCGTATCTTGAAGACCAGGCCCAGTGCAAGCTGCTGCACTCTGTCAACTACTCGTAGCCAATCAAGGCTCAAAAAATGAGCAGCGGTTAGATGTGTCCTAGGGTTGAGGCCTAGCAGAAGCCTAACCAATTTATTTTGGGCTGTCTGGAGTCTTGTTTTTAGGGCCTTTGTGGTTCTATAGTACCATGATGTTACGGCATAGTCGAAGTGACATTGAATGAGAGCTCCTGATAGGGTCCTCAGTGTGTTTTTACTGACAAGTGAGGATATCCTGTACAAGAATCTAGTTCTATGGTTAACTTTTTTGATTACTTTTGCTGCCATTTTATCTCCGGAAAGATTTGCCTCTAAGATGGAGCCCAGGTATGTAATATCCTCTTTTCTTGTGATAGTAATGTTACCCACTTTTATATTGTAATTTACAGCCTTTCTGGCTGGCGAGGTATTGGACCCAGACAGGAGTAGCAATCAAGATATCATGAAAGCCATACTGTCCTTGAAAAGCGGTCTTTATAAGAAAATTGATGTTGTGCAAGCAACCATTGCGGATGTAAGGAAACAGGTAGAAGAATGCACAGGGCGCGTAGCACAAGAGGAACAACGTATTTCCGACGCAGAAGACAGCGTCAACGGGCTAACATCCAAAGTCAGCGCATTGGAAAGCACCGTCAAAAGCCTTACCAACAAAGTGGACGACTTGGAATGCAGAAGCCGTCGAAACAACGTGAGAGTGGTGGGTTTACCGGAGAAGGCAGAGGGCCAGGATGCAGTCGCATTTTTGGAAAAATGGTTACCGGAGGCTCTGGGGTTGGACCCACAAGCTGCCTTGGTAATTGAACGGGCTCATAGAATCGGCGCTCCACCAAACAACGACTCGAACACGACACGTCCAAGGACATTTATTATGAGGTTCTTGAACTTTAAGGACAAGGAACGAGCATTGAAGGCAGCCAGAATCAAAGGAAAGGTCCTTTACAACAAGGAGCAAGTGCGTTTTTATCAGGACCTCTCCCAGCGCAGCTACGATGACGTGCGGAAGAGGCTTCGAGACAAGGGCATCAACAAACACAGAATCATCTTTCCAGCGCGGCTCCTGGTGACACACGATGAGAGGTCCCACACCTTCCAAACGCGATGAGAGGTCCCACACCTTCCAAACACCTGCAGAAGTGGAAAAGTTTGTCCAGTCTCTTTGAAAGACCGAGGCGGACCTGGTGATGGAGTGCTCCGTCGAGAATGCATAACGGCAATAGCCCTATTAACGTTATAGCCTATAGACCTAGGCTACTCTATTTTTATAGCCTACTATTTCCACAAATGAAGACGTGATTATTATTTTTGTTTATCCTATTCATTTCGTGGAGTTTCATTTCCTCATTATTATGGCCAACTTTACTGTTGTGGACAGTGCTTAAAAAGTATTGAAATGAAGGAGAAACATTTACGTTTTTGCATCCAAGCACTGGACAGCTGAAATAACATTTAGTTTATATGGGTGCACCCAGGCACTGGACAGAGCCGAAATGACATTTATTTACTTGGGACTTTCAACTCATCACGGATTTGATGTGGACAATGGTTGCAGGCTATATTTGATTTTTATTTGATTTCTATGTCTACTAATGCTTTCTTCATCCCTCGAACGACGTGGGTCCCAGGTATGTGAGTAGGCCTATTTGTTGTGTGCAGACGTTTAACACAGTGGCGGTTGCCTATGTAGGCTACAGGTTGCAAATGTTGCATAGTTCATGATTACATACTTACAGTTAAGTGGTTAGTACTTTGTAAAAAAGCTAGTCAGAGCTGAAGAGAATAACTTAAAGCTAGAGAGAGACTCGCTTTGGCTATAAGCGGTAGTTATAGAGTGGGAGGGGAGGGGGGGGATGTCCAGAGGACATGTCATGGGCTTTAAGTTCACATGGGATTCGGGGTGTTTTTTGTTTTGTTTTTATATGTGGGTGTGGTTTGTCAGTGCATTCTATCAAAGCGATTGTTAAAGATACATTGTACTACTGTAATCAATGTCTGATAGTTGTAAGGTAACATTTACCTCATGGAACTGTAGGGGTCTGAACAAACTTACAAAGGTGAAGCAAGTGATGAGCAGGATAAAACTCTTGAAATCAAAGGTAGTTTTTTTTACAAGAAACTCATCTGCTGAGTGAGGATGTTTCTAAAATAAGAAACAGATGGCAGGGTCAGGTGCTGTCTGCTTCCTATACCACTCATGCTAGAGGGGTTATGATACTGATCCATAAATCTGTCCCACTACAGATTCAAAATATAGTTAAGGACCCTGCAGGTAGATATATCATGGTCCAGTGCACTTTATTGTCCGAAAGTATAAATTTGATAAATGTGTACGGTCCCAATGATGATGACCCTACATTCTATGATAATTTATTTCTGACTATTTCAAATCTCCCTGGGCGATACATAATAGGTGGCGACTTTAATTGCACGTTGGATTCATTAAGAGACAGATCAACTGGTTTAGATGATACTCATATCAGGTCGAGAAAGACAATACAACATTTTATGAAAGAATTGAATTTATTGGATATTTGGAGACATGGTAGACCAAATGCAATAGAATATTCCTGCTATTCCAGCACTTATAAAACTCATTCACGTATAGACTACTATTTGGTTTCAGCCCTACTTCTTTCCAAAATTGATGAATGTCATTATAGCAGCATAGTTTTATCTGACCATGCAGCCGTATCCTTGACTTATAAAGATACTAAATTAGTGAGTGATCCCCCAAGATGGCGCTTTCAGTCGGGATGGCTTATGGACCCCACATTCATAGATTTTTTATATGAACAAATTGATTTGTATTTTGAGTGTAACACTTCCCAAACATCTGCTAGCACGAGATGGGAGGCATTCAAGGCCTTCATTAGGGGTCAAATCATTTATTTTACTAGTTCAAAGAAAAAGGCACAACTTGAAATGAAGACATTAGATGAGGAAATAAAAAAAAATGAAATGGATATCTACCATAACAAACATATCTCTATAGACAAACATACAAAACTACTCCTACTTAGATCACAATATAATGAATTGTCAGCTAATAAAGCAGCTGCCGATTTACTGAGACTCAAGCAGTCCTACTATGACCAGGGGGAAAAGCCCGGAAGACTCCTAGCATGGCGTATTAAACAACAACAAACAGAAAGGTCTATCAACAGTATTGAAGCTCCAAACGGTAAAACTATAGTGGACCCTACAGAGATTAATGAGGCCTTCAGAGTCTTCTATGGGAAATTGTATAGCTCTGAGTGCTCTTCTAACCTGGATATGCAGACGCAATTCCTAAACAACCTTAATATTCCCAGAATCTCTGAAGAGGAAAGTAGAGCATTAGACAGACCTTTTACAAAGTTGGAAATTGTTGAAGCGATTGGCTGTATGCAAGCTGGAAAATCAGCGGGTCCAGATGGTATCCCTATAGATATTTATAAAAAATGTAAATCCAAATTACTTTCACCTCTTATGGAGATGTTTCAGGAATCCTTCGAGAATGGTCTTCTCCCCACATCCATGAGGGGCGCCCTAATCACAGTACTTCCCAAAACAGGAAAACCAAATACTAAATGTGAAAACATGAGGCCAATTAGTCTTTTAAATTCAGAAACTAAAATTCTCTGTAAAGTTCTTGCAAAACGATTGGAGGGCTTGCTTCCTCGGGTGGTGGGGGAAGATCAAAACGGATTTATTCAAGGTAGACAAGGATTTCATAATGTCAGACGAGTGCTCAATATTTTGCACAGCCAGAAGGGGGCAACAGATACGGCATTACTCTCACTTGATGCAGAGAAGGCCTTCGATCGTGTTGAGTGGCCGTATCTGTTTGAGGTGCTTACCCGATTTGGCTTTGGAGATACATTTTGCAAATGGGTTAGATTGCTTTGTACTGGGCTTACTGCAGAAGTCTTGACTAATAGTATGATTTCTAAACCTTTCAACATCTCTAGAAGTTGCCCGCAAGGGAGTCCTTTATCTCCATTGCTTTTTGTCCTTGCAATAGAACCATTTGCTATAGCGGTGAGGATGACATCTGTGACATCTGTGGAATTCGTATAGGTCATTTGGAACATAAAATAGCACTCTTCGCTGATGATGTAATTTTGCTTCTAAAGAATCTACAGAGCTCTGTCCCCGCACTTCTAGGTCTTATTGAAACTTTTGGGAAAATATCCGGGTATAAAGTGAATCATTCAAAATCATTTATTCATTATGACCCAATTTTGGAGGCTAGTATAGCATCAGTAGAACGTTGGACATCTTTACCTATTTCAATGATTGGCAGGATAAATATTCTAAAAATGAACATACTCCCTAAATGTCTTTATTTGTTCCAGAATATCCCCCTGCCCCCTCCCTCATCTTTGTTTACTAGAATCAAGAAATTGTTTACCAACTTTATTTGGCAAAATAAACGGTCCAGATTGCGTCTAACTTTACTTTATCTACCATATGACAGAGGTGGCCTTAAATGCCCAAACATCCAATGGTATTACTGGGCAGCTCAATTGCGGTCCATTATGTTTTATTTTTCATCTAGAAGCCCTCCTGCTTGGATGGATTTGGAATCCTGTTCTCTTACACAAAGCTTACCACTGCACTTATATCTGTATTCAGCGGAGCGTAAATACCTGAAGAAAAATACAGACAACCCTATTATATTGAACATGATTGATGTTTGGTTTGATACATGCAAATATTTTAATATAAACTCTTCCATGTCACGTTTCAGTCCTATTTGGGGTAATGCCAATTTTAAACCGGGGACAAGTGATACGGGATTTCGAATATGGGCTGGAAAAGAGTTAAGGAAAGTACAAGCCATGTACAGTGAGGAGGAAGTATTTATGTCCTTTGCAGAAATCAACCAAATATGACATTCCAAAAAAATTATTTTTTCAAATATCTTCAAATTAGGAGCTTTATATCCTCATCACAAAATCATTCGTTAGATATACCTGTCCTTTCCACATTGGAGTTAGCAGTCACAAGACATTGTTATGAGAAAGGTTTAATTTCAACTATGTATAACTTGTTTGTGTCTGGATCTGATGAATCGTCAGAATCAAAACTGAGGTTATGGAAGGAAGACAAAGAACTAACACAGAGGAGGAAATATCTGTAGAAGACTGGAGTGAGGCATGTAAGGAGGCACAGAGGCAGACAATCAGCAGTAGCTTGAAACTAATACAATATAAATGGTTGATGCGTACATACATAACCCCTGTTAAGTTGCATAAGTTTAATGACAACATTCCCGATACTTGTATTAAGTGCAATGAGGCAAGAGGGACACTGTACCACTGTGTATGGGAATGTGTGAAAGTGAACACCTTTTGGCAGGATGTTATTAATATGGTTGATCAAATTTTATCAAAGAAATTACCATTGGATCCCAAGCTTTTTATTCTTGGTATATATCCTACCAATCCACATTTACGAAGCAAAGAGATTAGATTCATAGACATGTGTATATTACAAGCAAAACGTACAATTGCTCTTAATTGGAAAATGTTGATGGACCAAGAATTGGAATGTGGGTTAAAGAAATGGCGGATAAGGATCCTCTGACTGGTGACATCATCAATAATCTCACATTGTAGACTTGACAGAGAGAGCTCAATCTGAGAGTCAAGCCTCTACAATTAATAGAAGGGTTAAGTCATTAAACCTCTAAAGACTAAACAGGGAAAGATATTTCGACAGAATAGTAGGTTATGATATGATAAAGCATCACTCTTATGGGGACCTCTACTCCAGCTCACACAGCTCAGCACTGGACCCAATATAAACCCCAAACCCAGGATAGAGGGGCTGAGTGAATGTGGTCTGGACTCTGTGGAGGAGGGTCATTGTGTCAGAAGAGACGTTGTAGAAGGACAGACTACCTGCCCTGTGATCCAGGTACACTCCTACTCTGGAGACAAGAAATGGCGTCAAGTATGTCGATGGAAAAGATAACGTATATTGTTAGACGTAAGTGTAGACGAGTGTTTTTGATGATATATGGAGGCCCTTTAAGTATTTCTTAAGGCATAATGTTAATGTTGGTAATTTGCTTCACAGTGGAGAACTCTACTGTAACCCCCTCCCTGACAGCCAAGAACCTTGGAGTGATCCTGGATAACCGACTATCCTGTGCGGAGAACATTGCAGCAACGGCTCGCTCCTGCAGATTCCTCCTCTACAACATCAGAAGGATACGACCATTCCTTACCAGAGAGGCAGCGCAACTCTTGACCCAGGCACTGGTCATCTCCCGCCTGGATTACTGCAATGTACTCCTGGCTGGGCTCCCCGCTTCAGCCATTAGACCTCTGCAGCTCATCCAGAATGCTGCTGCCCGGCTGGTATTCAACCTCCCCAAATACTCGCATGTCACCCCTCTCCTTCGCACCCTGCACTGGCTCCCGATAGCAGCTCGCATCAGATTCAAGACCCTGGTGCTTGCATACCAGGCAGCTAAAGGGACAGCCCCTGCCTACTTGAAGGAAATGGTAACCCCCCAAACCCCTGCCCGCTCACTCCGTTCCTCCACCTCGGCTGGCCGACTGGCCCCACCTCCTCTACACAGCAGTCGGGCTGCCCGATCACGTCTCTTCACAACACTGGCTCCCCGCTGGTGGAATGAGCTCCCCACGGCTGTCAGAACGGCAGAGTCACTACCCATCTTCCGTCGTAGACTGAAGACCCATCTCTTCAGGTTACATCTTAACTGCTCCTCCTGAGACATCTTCTGACCCTCACCACTACGTCTCCTAAAGACACCCGCTTTCCCCTCTACTGTGTCCCTAAGAACTTCTATTGCCCCCCTTGTACTGTTTCTCAGTTTCTCCAGTAATATTTAAAAAAAAAAGTTTTAGTAGAAGGCGATAATAGGGAGAAGGTTTTTCCTTCTATCAGTGGCCCCGGGCCCGAGCTAGAGTACTCTTCCTGCAACGGATAGTGGACTGCTGATTCACATGCTTAGTATTAAAATGTATTGATTGTAAGTCGCTTTGGAATAAGGCGTCTGCTAAATGCCAAAAATGTAAATGATTCAACAAGAACAAGCTCTGGGGGAGTAGAGTAGCTTTATGGTCGTGTACTTTGACCAGGAATGCACCCTTTTATATTAATTTATTTTATTTTATTATTATTACTACTTATTATTAATATTCTTTAGGTTATATAATTTATTTATTGTTTAGGTTTTTTCCTTTTTTGTGTGTGTCTTTTCAATTGTTAGGGATGGGGTTATGGGTGGGAGAACAGGGTGAAAAATGTTTGCTGTGTTTTGTATTGTTGTACAATTTGATGTGATTTTGCAAACTGAAAAACAATAAACATGTTGTTAAAAAATGTGATCAAGAAAATACTCTTGAAACAAACAAATGAACAAAAAAAACAAGCATTTGAATACCTGTTTTAATGTTGCCAAAATAAAACCTCTTCACTAAAAAATAAATAAAAAATAGTGTATCACTCTCCTTTTTTATAGAGTAGTTTTCAGTTAAGAGTTTCACAGAAAACCTGTTTGTGTTACCTTTGTACAATAAATCTTGTTTATTTTATTTCCCTTTTCCTCTGATTCTTGTCCCCCCGGTTTTATTTAATTGTTACACCCCGTATCCACTACAACACATATGGGGTCGTAACACTGGTTAATAGTGTGGCACTAATACTAGCCACTCACTCACAGTTCACGCCAAGAGAACATCACCAACAGTCCATTCACATCAACACACGTAATCCTTTCCCCCTGTCTCTCCTCTCACTCTCACCTAAACCAAGTTTTTTTTTAAAGGGTACAACAGCCAATCCCATGACTAGTTCGCTCATCAGCTAACCCACTTCAGCTGTGTCTAATCAACATGCCTGCGAACTTCCCATCCTATTATTAGGTCCCGTTTGGTCTCGTGACATTTAGATCAAAAGTTAGATCAGGTTTAAATATTTGTATTACAAACCGACCCAGATATTCTTGTTTCGAGTGAATCATGGCTCAAAAGAATCAGTATATCTGACACTGATATTGCCTTATCAGGCTATCTTGTTTGTTCTCCATCTGCTGGAAAGGATTCTGTTGAAGCACTTGGGGATCTACTTGCCCAATATACAGGCGATGAGCTTATTATAACTGGTGATTTTAACTTAAATTAGTTTAATTCAATCTCAGATGTTCGTGGGAACCTAAACCGAACCTCAATTGTTAGTTGAGACCCACTAGGCCTGATTTCAAGGACAGCTCAAAGTGTTGATTGATTGATCTGATTTTCAGCAATAAAGTTGACAAAATTGTAGCCAGTGGAGTATTTGAATTAGGTTTATTTCGTATTTGAATTAGGTAGGTATCAGAAGCATTCGCTTAGAAAATAACAAATCTCATGTGGCCTTGAGAAGAAATCTCAAACATTTTAATGAGCCATCTTTCTTGGCAGGTTTTACACAGAAGTAGAATTGATGTCATGTTACTATAAATTCAATGATGCTCAACTGGCATTGGACTTCACTGAATCAACTCAGTTGTTGTAGGAGTCTCTAGGTACAGAGGAACGGCTGTAAATGTTTTTAATTGGCGTACATCACGGCTCAGCAACGTCACTGACGTGCTGAGCGAGTATTTTCTAAAGAATAAAGAATAAAGAACAAGTACAGCTCTCTCTGTCTCTCTCCAACACCTCAGCAGGTTTTCCCATCTCCTTCACTCTCCCGGGGTAACAAACACACACAGGTTAAATAGACCAGCAGGATAACGAGTCTGATCACTGACACCTGTCCGTAATCAGCCCGTCATCCATCCCCCACTGACAGTCTGGCTCCCTCTGCAATTTTCCCTTTTTCCTCTCTCTCTAGTCAGAGTCTCTAGGTACAGAGGAACGGCTGTAAATATGTTTTAAATTGGCGTACAGCAACGTCACTGACGTGCTGAGCGAGTATTTTCTAAAGAATAAAGAATAAAGAACAAGTACAGCTCTCTCTGCCTCTCTCAGTCTCTCTCCAACACCTCAGCACCTGTCCGTAATCAGCCCGGCAGGACGAGGCTGGAATGAAAAGACCGATGATGACGCAGACACGAGCCTTTATACTGGCACGGACTATTTTCAGTGAGTAAGTAACACAACTCGATCTATTCAGCAGTATATTCTCAACATAACAGCATAACTAATTGCTGATATATTAAATGTAAAGTATTATTGTGTTTAAAATTGTAACATGTAATCGCAATCTTTGATCAGGCAAATCATATCTTAACTACTATTGCCTGGCCGCGGAAGGATATTGCAGTATGTTTGGCATGTGCTTGGGTTTCTACGGAGACTCTAACAAGTCAAAATTGGTGAACAGGAAACGGTATCCTGTCGAACCACGTGGGTGTGCAGACTTTTACTTCAGCCCAGCAACAGTAACATTCTGAGAGAAGCTCTGTAAGTTAATTAAAGAAGCTAGTAGAGTATTGGGGTGGTCTGTATAAAATTATAAAAATAATTCGAGTGGAACATTTAAAAACAACTGAAAGATATTCAAATGATAAAAATTCCCCAAAGGATTTCTGTTTGCAGTTAAAACTGTCTCTGAAGAAAGAGGCGATTCCACCACCTTTTTTGTGGGATCTAACCGTTAGATTCTAATGACATCTAAGGTTCTAAAATTGGGGGGTGCTGACTCAATAAGAATTGGTGTCTTGTTATCTTTATCTAACCAGGTCTCAGTGATAAATAAGAAATCTAGTTCATAGGAGCTAATCAAGTCGTTGATTAAGAGAGACTTATTAGCTAAGGATCTGGCATTGAAAAGTGCTAGCTTGAGTGGTTTTGTGTTTGGTCTCTGAGTGGGCTGTGTGTGGCAGGGTACAGAAATTAAATTTGAGGGGTGTATAAAGCATTCAGACTTGCAATTAACTGTTCTGTTACTGATATGAACAGGGATAGCAAGAGTTGAGAGTCCCAGCTTTATATCAGGAATGTCAATGGTATCAACTCTATGGAAGCAGGGACTGTTAGAGCATCAACTGATTATGGGTGTCATCCGGGGGAGGGGGGTGGGTGTTGTAGATAGCATCCTGTGGCGTCTGGGTGGGGCGGTAGCTAAATTATAAGCAATTAATGCGTTTATTTGCAGGCTAGTCAGTTGTGAAAGTAATATATTAATTAAATAATAATTTATCTAAAACAATATAGCAATTGCACCTAGCCCCATATAGTTACTAGGGATGTTCCTGGAGCCGGTTGCACCACGTCTTACTAAGTACAAACTAACCCTATTTATTGCGTAAGTATTTACTAAATCAAGATTTAGTCACTACTAAACTTGAACGGGTTGCACCAAGCACACTAGTTATCACGTAGACCTTAGTAACTACTAAATATGTACGTACCCCTAAGGTGGTGTAAGTTATAACTAACTCATAGCTAACCGTAGTTACCTCAGCGGAGATAAAGTAGCCTGCCGAAGCAGGGGAAAACCAGCCTATGGAAGCTAAACATTTATTTCGTTTGTACAATAAAAAGACACGAGCCATAGTTATAACCAGGGTTTGACGCTTACCTTTTCCCCAGGTAGCACTGTGCTACCATGTCAACAAATTTAGTAGCACACCAAGAATTTCAGTAGCACAATGAAAATTGCGCAATTTTCGTATGACGACAACAAATGATCATAATCATAACATATCAGAATTATCATAACCGGCTCTTGGCCGTAATAAAAATGGAGACTCACACAATGTAAAGGGGAAGTAAGAATATTCATTTATTAATAAATGATTCATGAATAAATAAATAATTAAGCCCAGGCTTTCATATAAAATTCATAAATTCTGAGCAATTAAATGCAAAGAATGTCTGTGGTCCAGCAGTCTTGATAATCTGGTCGCCTGGCCCGCTTAGAGCTATCAAGCCATCTTTCAACCGCTGGACTTGGATCAAACTGCTCAAGCGGAGGCCCCTCCAAACTGATTCGCATTAGGTCTTCTGTGGTAGAAACGGCCAGCCTACTTCTGGTTGCACTTTTAATGCGGTTCTGGGCTGAAAACCCCCTCTCACATTGGGCAGCCGAGATTGGGAGCACCAACATAATTTGGACCAGTTCCAGTATGTTCTAAGGGGAGAACAATTTTCATTTTAAATTAATTTTTAACCCTCACCTCTCACTATTCAAAAACAACATACATACAATAAACATGAATGTGTTTAAGTGTAGGGCTATCTGGATCTACTTTGCCTTACTTGGTAGTCTTTCTTATAGGGGTCCTTTGTGAGGAGAACCTCACACAGCTCAGCATAGCTTTTGTCGCTGAAGTTCTCGCTTACGAGTACTTTCAGCCCTTCCCATTCCTGTTGCAGGGCAGGAATATCACTTTTATAAACTTTTTTTTAACTTTTATAAATCGCTACTAGGAAGTGAAGGTGGGGGCGGCGCCCCAGCGCCCTCTATCGGCCAGCCGCCACTGTAGCTAACCTGTGATAACTTAACCTACTTCTTCTTCTTCTTCTTTCGTGTAACGTCAGAGGTCCAACTCGGTGTCGCGTAGCCATGCCCGCATCTCTGGTTCTAGGTCGAAGAGGCTGGCTTCTGAGGGTGGTCTATATAAGGGGCAGATGGTGATTATGTGGTCGGCGGTCTGCTCTGGGTCACCGCACTCGCATGCCGCACTGTCCGCCAGGCCCCACGCCTTCATTGATGTTTTAAAGCGACCGACACCAGTTCGTAGACGGTTCAGTGTGGTCCATTGCCGGCGTGGTAGGTCGTCTCCTCCAATGGCGCCATCTCCTGGGTCCCAGATGTAGCGGTGGATTCGGGAGGGCCCGGCTGACTCCCACTCCTGCTTCCAAGCTGCTGCCAACTATGCATCTCTGGAGATGTCCTCAGAGGTGGAGTTGAGCATGGCTTGTGCTGCCTTGTTGTAAGGGTGGCGGGTCTTGAGTCGGCTTGGAGGTGCTGGTGTTATGGTGGTGTTGTGCAGGATGTGCCAGTCATGTTTTTGTGCCTTCCTGGCCAGGGCGAGGGTGGCAGCCTCCGGTCGGAGGCCGGCCGGTGCTATTCCCGCGAGGACTGGCAAGAGGGACAAGAGCGTTTACTCAAGTGTACTACTTACTCAAATGACTATTCCATTGGTTTCATTGTGCCAGGCAAAATAAAGTGTCAAAATAAGCAACATGGACAGGGGATAAGCAACAGCAATGGAGGCATCAACAACAGTGAATACCAGTACAAATGTGGGGAAATGCATCATTAACATTAAACCTCAGTGTATTGCTCTGAATTTCTCTGTGTAGTGTCATACACAATATATTTAATTTATTAATGTATGAATGAATGAATGAATCTTTTTATTTTGAACATGATTTAAAATAATAAAAGAACAAATAACTAATACGAAGAGTACAGGCCTATCAATGTTCGAAAGAGAGTAGGATGAAGCCTACGCTTATCATGTCCTACCCCTATCCGTCACTCTCAAGTGAGAACAATTATACTTAAATTATATAATCTAGTTAATTAATTCATACATTTCTGTATCAACAGTACTAATAATGTTTCATTCTTAATATTGAAACAACACTAAATAAATAAACATAATTTTCCATTCTTAATACTGAAAAAACACAAAATGAGTTAGTGAGATTGGTGCGAGCATAACCCTTGTTAAAGTTGTGGTTACCTCTCAAATGATATCCCTTATCCCTCTCTATAAATAATTTTTGAATGTTACCTGGGAGTTCATGAGTCTTTGCTTTATACATTAACTGTGACAGTTTAAATTTGAATAAGTCCATGAGCTTTAAGGCATTTGACATTAGGAACAAGTTATTTGTGTGATCACGAAATCCGACCTTATGTACAATTCTCATAGCTTTTTTCTGTAGTGTAATCAATGGTTTTAGACTGCTTTTGTATGCATTCCCCCATATCTCCACACAGTAACTCAAATAATATTTTGGTAAGACAAGACAACAATAAAGAGTATACAACATCCTCTGTTCCAGAATATGTTTTGCCCTACACAATAACTCCTTGATACTTTGGATCTAACGTATCTTATGAGATTTTTAACAGAATTTACTGTCTAATATTACTCCTAGAAATGTGTATTACTCAGGTTGGGGTGTAAGAGGTTAAAGGTGACTCACATAGACTTGGAAGTCCTTGGGGGCGCTGTCGATGCGTCCTGTGGGGGAGGTGAAGCGAGGCAGGTGGTCCAGGGTGACGTGACTGATCAGGACGGGGCGGGACAGGGCGATCACCAAGGAACCCTGCGCCCCATGGAACGCCCAGCACTTACCAGGCTGTAAGACATGGTGACCCTAATGGGAGGTGAGGTTTGGAGAAGGTTACCGGTGAAGTGGGAGAACTTCAATTCTGCCCGTATCTTCTTCAGTTCTCTTTCCCCCTCTGAAGTGTCAAAATGAATTCCGATTGGTCTACCTGCTAAACAGCTCCTAATTGAAGTAATTAAATCTATATAACATGGGCAACAGGATACATTCTTGCTCATTCCTGTGTCCTGTTGTGAGGTTCTCATCATGACCTGTGGTCATCTCTATCTCTCTCTGCTCGCCTCATTTGATTCATTCTATTTGGCCATTCTTGCAATAAATATGCTTTGCTATTAACAAACAAAAGTTGTAAGTCTCTGCCAAACCTTTGTGTGGAAACTAATATTATTAAATGTGACTGGGTCTTCAGACTAGCTTGAATATGAATACTAGCTAAAATATTATAATTATATATTAATTTAATCCTATTCAGAAATCATCAAAACAAAGCTGAGATGTTATAATAAAGTAAAAAGAAAATGAGTTCCTCTAACCAGTTTGTCATGCATTTCTTTATTCCAACATCACCCATGTTTTTGTTTTATCTCCACCCAAAAATACCTAGTAAATACTATATTTTAAACGTAATTATTATTTAGCATATTTTTGTGAGAGAAAGAGACGGAGAGAAAGAGACAGCAAGAGAGAGAGAAAGAGACAGCAAGAGAGAGAAGTTGGTACCTGGATAACTGTCCGTGGACTCGCTGATGGATACAACACTGATGGATACAACAACGGAAACCGAAACAACTCCGAAACCGAAACACTCCTCCGGAGATCTCCATCTCCATCTCCACCTAGTGCTGACCACGCTGGCTGGTAGATGTAGATGGCTGGTAGATAGTAGATGTCTCAGGAGAAACAGTACAGGGGGGTAGTAGATGTCTCAGGAGGGACAGTACAGGGGGGTAGTAGATGTCTCAGGAGGGACAGTACAGGGGGGTAGTAGATGTCTCAGGAGGGACAGTACAGGGGGGTAGTAGATGTCTCAGGAGAAACAGTACAGGGGGGTAGATGTCTCAGGAGGGACAGTACAGGGGGGTAGTAGATGTCTCAGGAGGGACAGTACAGGGGGGTAGTAGATGTCTCAGGAGAAACAGTACAGGGGGGTAGTAGATGTCTCAGGAGGGACAGTACAGGGGGGTAGTAGATGTCTCAGGAGGAAATCACAGCCTTATTCCCGATGGGTCTGAGACTGATGGCTGAATCTCAAAAGTCGGTATAAGTTATTTTACCACCCGGTATAAAGCAGGCACTAATCTTGCCCACAGCTCTCTCTCTCTCTCTCTTCTGTTCTCTCTCTCTTCTGTTCTCTCTCTCTCTCTCTTCTGTTCTCTCTCTCTTCTGTTCTCTCTCTCTTCTGTTCTCTCTCTCTTCTGTTACCGTGTAGACCTAATGAACTTATTCAGCATAGTCTTGTGTTTCTACTCCCTTCATAGCCAGTGTTATACTTCCCGTAGTGTGACTCTTACCGGGGTTAATAAAATCTATCTATCTGATGTTCATGTGTCACAGTATCCTGGGTGGAAGTGATAGAATCAATCACACTGTCACACAGCTACTTCTTTGAAAGAAAACCATTTATTGCTTTGAGTGAAAAGTACAGGTCTGTTGTACTTCATACGTAGGTCTGTTGTACTTCATACGTAGGTTGGTTGTAGCAGACCTAGGAGTTGTTGTAACAGACCTAGGAGCTGTTGTAACAGACCTAGGAGTTGTTGTAGCAGACCTAGGAGTTGTTGTAGCAGACCTAGGAGCTGTTGTAACAGACCTAGGAGTTGTTGTAGCAGACCTAGGAGTTGTTGTAGCAGACCTAGGAGCTGTTTTAACGGACCTAGGAGTTGTTGTAGCAGACCTAGGAGCTGTTGTAGCAGACCTAGGAGCTGTTGTAGCAGACCTAGGAGCTGTTGTAGCAGACCTAGGAGTTGTTGTAGCAGACCTAGGAGTTGTTGTAGCAGACCTAGGAGTTGTTGTAGCAGACCTAGGAGTTGTTGTAGCAGACCTATTAGGAGCTGTTGTAGCAGACCTAGGAGCTGTTGTAACAGACCTAGGAGTTGTTGTAGCAGACCTAGGAGTTGCTGTAGCAGACCGAGGAGATGTTGTAGCAGACCGAGGAGCTGTTGTAGCAGACCTAGGAGCTGTTGTAGCAGACCGAGGAGCTGTTGTAGCAGACCGAGGAGCTGTTGTAGCAGACCTATTAGGAGCTGTTGTAGCAGACCGAGGAGCTGTTGTAGCAGACCGAGGAGCTGTTGTAGGGTCAGACTTCTCACCTCTGAGACAGGTATCTGCTTATCCTTCAGAATGTCAATCTCTCTCAGTATGTTATTGGTGTTGTCTTCCAGAGCTGCATTTATGACAGCAGTAACATCCTGTAGAAAGAGATTGGAGATTTAAAGGAGTGGTTTGTGTGGTTTTGAGACTACACATGAGTGGTTTGTGTACAAGTCTTCGAGTACTACAATAGCTAACTTGCATCTCGAAATCAAGTACCCAGACCACTGAGATAAGATCCCGACATGTCAAGTGAACAGGTCATAATAAATATTTGCTTGAAAATAATTTTATTGAAAATAATAACTAATAAATAATAACAATTTATAAAACAAGAAAAAAATTCAGACAATATATCATATTTATGAAATCTTAATAAACACATACAGTAGCCTACAGACTCTAAAAGAAAAATTGGCCCCATCAACAGGACTCAGCCCCTTGGTCAGCAGCAGAAAGACCCGTGGTCATCATCTTATATACAGTGCATTGTTCATAGATGGCTATCATGTTATACAGTACATACCAGGGTTTTTCCTGGGTCAGAATGAGGGCTTGGTGGGTGATTTTGTGCGCGCACAGCGGGCCCATTCTTTTTTTGAGGGACCCCCAATTGTTGTATTTGTATTGTAAATTGTAATTATTAATAATTATTATTCTTATTAATGTACCTGGTTATGTTACAGTAGAGAAACAAAAAACAGTTACCAAAACTGAGTATTTACTAGCTAAGATTGGCAAAAGATTGGCGTGGTGCAACCGAAATTAGTAAACAACTAGTTTGAAACTAACTAGTAACAACTAGGGGTTTAGTAACTACTAAATGCAGTAGTAATGACTTACGCCATATTGGTGCAACCCAGTCCAGTAGGCTACCAGATACGATGTTGTAATGTATGCACATATTTTGCTACCACGGTTGCCAGACGGAATTGACAATGTCCAGCCCAACCGGTCTAAAAGCTGCCGAATCCACCCGTCTAGTGTGACCAAAAGTAGCCCAATCTGGCAACACTGCTTGCTACGTTCTTGCAGCTCGCGTGAACACAGGTTCTTCCATCAGCGCTCGCCTGCCGCTTCGATTGCAGACTCAAGTTAACGCGCGTGCAGAAAGATGCCACGAAACTCATGTCCGGTAGCTTTCTTTCAAGGAATTTCAAAAATAAAAGTCCTGTAAAACAATTGTTATTTCTCGCCGTGAGAAATAGAGATGCGGCGTGAGAGCGTGAGAACTGGTTGAAATGCGTGAGTCTCACGGTGATTGCATGAGACTTGGCAGCTCTGGTCAAAGCATTAGAACGTAGAACGGAAAATCGCACGCGCGCTTTGCGCACGGAAAGCCACCGGCCCCGATTTGGCCTGATTTTTTTTTCTCCATCAGGAGAATTTTTTTTGCTTTAATCCCTGTAAATAAGAGGAATGGTGAATATAAATATATGTATAGGGTAAATATGTGGATAGGATATGAACAGCAGTATTATACAGCAATATTATACAGTATTATACATGACTATATTCTATGCAGGTAGGCTATGTCTATAAGCAATTTTACAGTTATTTTACAATTCTCATAGCTTTTTTCTGTAGTGTAATCAATGGTTTTAGAGTGCTTTTCAGGAACAGTACAGGGGGGTAGTAGATGTCTCAGGAGAAACAGTACAAGGGGGTAGTAGATGTCACAGGAGAAACAGTACAGGGGGGTAGTAGATGTCTCAGGAGAAACAGTACAGGGGGGTAGTAGATGTCTCAGGAGAAACAGTACAGGGGGGTAGTAGATGTCTCAGGAGGGACAGTACAGGGCGGTAGTAGATGTCTCAGGAGGGACAGTACAGGGGGGTAGTAGATGTCTCAGGAGGGACAGTACAGGGGGGTAGTAGATGTCTCAGGAGGGACAGTACAGGGGGGTAGTAGATGTCTCAGGAGAAACAGTACAGGGGGGTAGATGTCTCAGGAGGGACAGTACAGGGGGGTAGTAGATGTCTCAGGAGGGACAGTACAGGGGGGTAGTAGATGTCTCAGGAGGGACAGTACAGGGGGGTAGTAGATGTCTCAGGAGGGACAGTACAGGGGGGTAGTAGATGTCTCAGGAGAAACAGTACAGGGGGGTAGATGTCTCAGGAGGGACAGTACAGGGGGGTAGTAGATGTCTCAGGAGGGACAGTACAGGGGGGTAGTAGATGTCTCAGGAGAAACAGTACAGGGGGGTAGTAGATGTCTCAGGAGGGACAGTACAGGGGGGTAGTAGATGTCTCAGGAGAAACAGTACAGGGGGGTAGATGTCTCAGGAGGGACAGTACAGGGGGGTAGTAGATGTCTCAGGAGGGACAGTACAGGGGGGTAGTAGATGTCTCAGGAGAAACAGTACAGGGGGGTAGTAGATGTCTCAGGAGGGACAGTACAGGGGGGTAGTAGATGTCTCAGGAGGAAATCACAGCCTTATTCCCGATGGGTCTGAGACTGATGGCTGAATCTCAAAAGTCGGTATAAGTTATTTTACCACCCGGTATAAAGCAGGCACTAATCTTGCCCACAGCTCTCTCTCTCTCTCTGTCGAGCTGTCTGTTTTCAAAACAACTCAGAATTGGACTCGACTTGAAGCCTATGGCAGGAGGAGATTTAATTGGCTGACCTCTCAGTCCATCACCATCTGGCGCAACCCTAACAACCTACAACAAGCGTGCAGCTCTGTCACACTGACATGATCATGTTGATATTTGGCTGCCAAACCTGCTCTCATCTTCTCCACAATCCTAAAAATGGAGACACTCATAAAAAGCATCAAAAATCGGTTTTAGGCTATTTTTGCGACTGGTCACGTTATCTGTACATATGCAAAATAAAATATAATATAAACAACCACAACATACATCCTTTGGTCCATACCTCTGCTGTTTCTACCTGACTGGAGACATTAGTGTACATCAACGACTTTAGATAGTGTAGCATAGTTACTCTTGATATTATATGATATTCTATATTAATGACACTCACAACTGTGTCAAATTTATTGAGGTAATGACCAGAAAGTACCCCTTGTTACAACATTGTTACCACATAAATCCGTAGTAAATACTGGCTGAACAAAGCTCTATAAAGGGTAACCCAATGGTCTTTCCTAGACACAGTGGTCAGATATAAGACAGTCCTTGTCCAGTTGCACGCATCTTCACATGTCAAGGAAATGTATTCGCCTTCTTGCTGTTACAGTTTTGAGAGACACATTTCAACTACTGTGTAGAGGTTAGTAGAGAGAGTGTATAGGAATCGACTTTTGAGATTCAGCCACATTTTGCGTTTCAAGCAGTGACAGGAAGTGGGAAGGGTCAGACTTCTCACCTCTGAGACAGGTATCTGCTTATCCTTCAGAATGTCAATCTCTCTCAGTATGTTATTGATGTTGTCTTCCAGAGCTGCATTTATGACAGCAGTAACATCCTGTAGAAAGAGATTGGAGATTTAAAGGAGTGGTTTGTGTGGTTTTGAGACTACACATGAGTGGTTTGTGTACAAGTCTTCGAGTACTACAATAGCTAACTTGCATCTCGAAATCAAGTACCCAGACCACTGAGATAAGATCCCGACATGTCAAGTGAACAGGTCATAATAAATATTTGCTTGGACACAACAATAGTTTTTATTTGCCTACTTTCTGTAAAGAGTTACGATTTGACAACAAAGTGGCCGTACCTTTATATGTTGTATGTAATATACAATGAACATTTTATGTGTAGCTCTTTTGACACACCTTTATGGCAGAGAACCAATATATCACACAAATGAAGACAAAAAGTTAAGAGGTAGATGGCAAAGGGAGGAATGTTCTACCCTCATCTATTTTCTCTACCACATGAACCAGGAAAACCTGGAGGGCCCAGCGATACACTACAATTATGCCTTATGCTGTACAAACTTCAGTAATGGTTTAACAGATGCCCTGCGTCACTTAGAAAAATGGCACAAAGCATGGGATGAAGTAGGCGATAGCATATGGCCCCCAAATTAAATTATGTATTTTCTAGGTTCAGCGCAAGCAGTAGGTGCAATTAGCAGCACAGCAGCTGAAACATTAAAGCTGACAGCGGAGCAAGAGAGAGAACTCCAAGTTAGGATTCTCAGTTACTTCAGATTTGTATATAAAGCCTGGTACACACATAAAGGTAATCTGGACGATTTTGGCCCGATTTCTCCCCTTCTGACCAAGGACAGCAAACGCCTGATTATCGGATGGCTCTAAAGATTATCCTACAAGATTATCCTGTTGTGTGAGGTGTGTTAAGAGTCAATTTCTCCTGACAATCTGCTCGGAAAATGGTCGGGCCGACGATCTTAAATATTAAACGTGTTCAATATTTACGATCAAAAGTCCTCTTGTGTGTGGGCAACTCCCGAGTCCCAACAACTCTCGAGCAGGGTTGCCAGATGGGCAGTTTTTTTGGTGGAATTAGCGGTTTTTAGACTGTGGTTAGGCTGGAAAGTGTCAATCCCATCTGGCAACCCTGCTCCCGAGTCCGATTGTGACGTGGATGGAATGTAGCCAATCAAGAAGCGAGCTGACTTCTTTCGAGATTTTCGAGATTTCTGGCTTGAGTGACGAGACTCTAGACTGTCGTAGGACAGATCTTTATGCATGTTGTGTGCTGTATTGAGAATATCGGAACACACCACACACAATACGATCAAAACTGTTCAATCCATGATTTTTTATCTTCATGTGTGGGGTCTCTCTCAGATAAAAAATCTGTTAAGATTTAGCCTGTACCAGGCTTTAGGCAAGACCTGATTAACAAAACGAGAAGATTTCTACTACAGATTTCATATTACAGCTGTGTTTAGTGCTATTCAATGCAAGATAGACACACTGGCTGGCTGAGGTCTGACTGAGGTCTTAAAACAGCTGTTATTTCATCATTCATTCATTAGGCTACAATTGAATATGCTTTATAGGTTTTAGGTCAAACATGGCCAATAATCACAACATTCTCAATAAAGCTCAAACATTACAAATAATGTATACTGTATACCCCTCCCCCTGGATTTGGATAAATATTACTTGACTTAATTACAACTGTTTCACCTTTCTATAACCAAAACACCAATAACTTAAGATAAGATCAAGCCTACAGACACCAAATTCATTAATGTTAATGTGTTTAATAATCGTGTAGCATAATATATCTCATACTTTTCCATCTAAGCTGGATCTTCGTACACTCTACATTCTGATAGTTTTTTCTTTATTTTTTTCTTCCCTCGCTCGCCTCACTTTTCTGACAATTAAATCTGTTAAACAATGAATGAAGTTTGCCTTACCGTTTCCTTGGAAGGCAGGGTGATGACAAACGTGCTGGGGTACAAGTACCAAACGCCTGAGAGCCAGAGGGAGAAGGGAGAATCAGAGAATCGAAAATAGGACTGAATACGTTATCAAGTGGTATGCTCCACTATCCTCAACAAATCTGCAACATGCTCCATGCTGTCGGTTGATTGAAACAACACCCAAGCTGCTAGTGACAAAGCTACAATGTCTGTCTCTGAAATTCATGATATTAGCTTGCCATGTTAACTGGTGAAATAAATTATTGGTAGGGATGGGAATCGAGAACTGGTTCCAGTTGAGAACCGGTTTCAAATTGTTCGATCAATCGGAATCGTACGCCTCCAAGGATATCGATTCCTTTTATTGATGCTGCCATATTTTTCTTACAGTTTTGCGTTGCAAAAACTAATGAGTCATGACGTCAAACTCTGTAATAATCACAATACTATAACCGTGATTTATAGAAACTTCTCTTTTAATAACGTCCATGGAAAGAGGGCAATCAGATATGCAAATTGAAATGAAACAACGTGGAAATCGTTGCTAGCAGCACAATCGCGGGTCTGTAGTTTAAACACATTTTTTATTCATTTGTTTGTCAAGTCTATTTATGTCTTGGAAATGTCTTTAGGATAACCTAACCCTACATGTTAATGATGTGGTAGGTCAGGTGGTCAGAACATATGTACTTCAAAAGGCACTAAAAATCTTTTGTGGAAAATTTACTAATAGGGCCAAAGAGGTCACATCATATATATCACTGTGAATAGCTTGCTGGTGGGCTAGTAACACCACACAAGTAGGACTTATGAATCTAGAATGAAATGGATGTGAAGTGACACTCACCGAAAGTCAAGAGGAGAAGAAGCAGGATGGCCTTCCTCACATCAATGTTGAACAATGCACCAGCTACAGGGAGAGAGAAAAAGGCTAATGTCAACAAACAAACAAGTAATGCTAACAAATGATCTACAGGAGAGAGATAATGCGAATTGTTAAGTATACATTACTTGATTAAACACATGCACGCACGCACGCAAACACACACATGCACAGACACACATACACACACACGACCAACGTGCGCATACACACCGCAACGCAACACATCTGCATACACACCACAACATGCACATGCACACACACACACGTACACACACACACACGCACACACAAACAATGGGATCAACGTTTGCGGAAGTGTTTGTGAAATGGTTTGCGGAAGCAAGATTTTGTGCTAATTGTAAGATTGTTGGTAAAAACAGACATTGTACATTTGTTTAATTATTATAATTGTTTAAAATATATTTTGGGTGTATTCAGCAATGGCATGTTCAGGTCAGAAAGAGGCATACAAATGAAAAAAGATCCATCCATCTATCCATCCATCCATCCATCATTTACCATAAGAGCAGATCACATCCATTGTGCCCCTCTGTGTTGCTGCCTGAGATGAGGCCAAGCCTGGCCAAGGAAGTACAAAAAACTGTGGGCCAATGTCCTGTGTACGAATACTCATACTGCCTACCATTAAGTAGGCATTGTGTGTATGCAGGAATAAGAAAGTTCTGAAAGTATGCAAAATTCAGTCTAAACTAATTTAAACTAAATTCAATGTGTCACTGTACTTACCACAGCTGGCAGTGGTAGTCCTGGCACTCTGGGAGCCATCAGAGGAAGAGTCCCCAGAGGTGTCAGTGCTACTCTGGCTTTGGGCTCGGTGGCTTACCTGACTGGAGAGGCCCTCACTGGACGTGTGCAGGCTTGGGGGAGGAATACTCACCCTGGGGGGCACGGCTGGGGCCATACTCACCTTGGGGGGCACGGCCGGGGCTGGGGCCAGAACAGTAGCAGGTGCTGGGGAAGCTGCCTTATGCGCACCTGTTCTCCTCTTATTGTATCTAGAGAGAGAGAGAGAGAGAGAGAGAGAGAGAGAGAGAGAGAGAGAGAGAGAGAGGATGGGGGGACAGAGAACATTAGTACACAAGGATTTGCATACCTTGCTAATGCCTCTACATCAAGTGTGACACACACACACACACACACACACACACACACACCTCCAAGGGCTCTCTTTGTACGAGATCCTGCTGACGTTACCGTCCTCGTCCGTCTGGTCGTTCAAGCGAGAACTACGGCGTAACATGATTGAGAGAGGGAGAGAGAGATTGTTGTTATCGCATGGCTTGCCCCTTCCATGTAGTCAAGCAGAATTTTGCACCAAGAGACGACCAAAATGGTTCACTCCCAACTCAATACTTCAAATAAGATAATTTCATTTGCAGTTATAGTACAGTTATAGTACATAGTACATTTATAGCAGTTATAGTAGTTATAGTATGAAGTATCTAGTTATAGTATCCTACATATTGATAACAACATTATAAAGGATAATATGCATGATGTGGTTAATAGCTTTAATAATTTTTTTGTAAGTGTTGGACCAAACCTGGCAGAAAAAAATCCTGATCCATTGTCATCTGAGGATAGGGATGACAACCTTATAGATAGGAATCCTAGCTCAATGTTCCTTACACCAGTAGAAGAAAAGGAAATAATAGATATGGTTAATAAATGTAAATACAAAACATCTAGTGATTGCAATGAAATTGATATGAAAATTGTGAAAAAGGTAATTGAGGGGATTTCAGAACCACTGACATATATCTGTAACTTATCGTTCCAAACCAGTACATTTCCTAACAAAATGAAAATAGCTAAAGTTGTACTGCTGTATAAAACTGGGGATAGACACCACTTCACAAATTACAGGCCTATTTCTTTACTTCCACAATTCTCCAAAATTCTAGAAAAACTATTCAATAACAGATTAGACAAATTCATAGATAAACATAAATTACTTTCTGACAGTCAATACGGATTCAGATCAAACAGTTCAACATCACTGGCATTAATTGAATCAATCGAGGGAATTACAAACGCTATAGACCACAAACAGTATGCAGTTGGAGTAAATAAATAGACCCTTACCTATTTCTACGCTAAGCTTGCTATTGAACAGCTTGGCAAGGTTAATTGTCACAGTCTGTTCTTGATCAGCAACATGTGTCTTATGAACGCATGACTCGTCGTTCTTGGTTTTTATAGAATAGAATTCTACTGTGACGTAATAGATGATTCATGACAATCACAATGGCTGGGTTCTAAAATTCGCTCTTTGTGCCTTTATGCTATGTATAAACAAACTATAACGTGTTGCATTTATGAAATCAATGAACGACTGCAGAGAAAACGAAATTACATTTCTGCATGCAACAAAAACATTTTGAACTCCGAAAAAAAGACGTTGGGTTGACGGTTACTTTCAAGTAAAATACTCAATGTCTATTTGAGTCCTTCTTGTATTTATGAACTTAAATTATTCACCGGCAGCAAACCAAAAACGCCGTCCTCTCTCTGTGTGCCGTCATCCTTTTGCGTGCAGTCCGCTGTCAACCTGAATAATAAAAGGACGATTTCACTGAACAATGAAAAAATATGAATATATGCAAAATAATAGGCAATTAAAATATGTGTCTTACGTGGTTAATGTGATTTCTGCCCCTGAACCTCAGCGCACAGCGTCTGCACATCAGGGCTGTACCTATCGTAAGCTGTCATCTGTGAGGCGTGCGCGATGTTTGCTTTTAATAAAGTTCATGTTGGAGAACACCTAGCTGCTCACATACATATGTGGATCCAAAGATCGACAGGACTCCAAGTGCATACTTTTTCATGTTCACATAAACGTCGGGGATAGCATTCCAAGTTTCGAACACAAGTTTGTCCGGTTTGGGGAGGTTTTCAATATCACGCCATTTGTGATTCTGAGCAAGAACGGCCTTCTGACGGGCAACATCTTCAAGGTCTGCTGTCAAGCGTTTAAACTTGGACACCCATGTCTTTGTCGGCTATGTCGGCCAGTTCCATCTCAAGATCAGGTTGACTCACACCTGCAATTGCAGTCGTATTCAGCAGGGATGGATCGAGGCTTAGGGGAGTGACAGGGGGATCATGTGTTTTTTTCCTCTCTGAACTCACAGAATCGTTTCCCAAACGATGTTTGCATTGCGATGATTGCAGAATGTAAATACTCCGAATTTATCATGTGAGCTTCTTTGAACTCTCTCAAATTGGGGAAGTGTGACAGTGTACCTCTCTGTAAATCTCTGGCAAGCACTGTCAACTTGCGCTCGAATGCCAAAACCTCCTCCAACATGTGCAGGGCTGTGCGTCCTTTCCCCTGAAGAGCTGTGTTCAGCGTGTTCAGGTGCGCTGTCATGTCTACCATGAAGTGTAGCTTTTCCAGCCACTCTGGCTGTTCCAGCTCAGGAAATGTGAGCCCTTTGCTGCCCAGGAAAGTTTTCACTTCTTCCAGACACGCGGAAAAGCGTTTCAGCACCTCACCTCTGGCAACCTGGTCTCACACGGCAGCCGTCAGGATTCGACGTCTGTCGTTCGTCTCCAAACGTCGAATTCCGACGAGAAAACGAGCTCTGAAAGCGCAGGGGTGCGCCTGATATGTGCGCCTGTCGGGCTGCACGCCACATTTTGAGATACAAGCGCTTCAACGTTCATTCATTTGGAACTGCGAGAATGAGTAACATTAGCCCGATTGCACTTGCATTAATAAAGCGTTAATATATTTATTCTTTAAACAAACAAATCTGGGGGAGTGGTCGGAGTTAATGAGATATTGTTCCAATCCATTACCTGGCCATTCAAGTTTGCATTGCCTAGCGTGTAGGCCCGTGAGAAATTGAGAGCATATAAATCACTAGATGCCTACAACTACGCAATCTGTGGTCATGTACAGTACATCAAATACCATGACATATATTCTAAATAAGAACAATATTCCATTTGCTTACAGATTCCGGGGTGGCGTTATTTGCCGATGTCCGTGTGAGTCGTCCGCGAATACATGCGTCTTCCTCTTTGCTGGATTTGTCTGCTTGACTGCTGTTGTGTGGGTGTATCGGACATATCACACAGTAGTATAGGAACAGACAGGGTACTTTATTTTTCTTCTTCACTCAGCACGGAACTACCTTCTTCTTCTCTTCCTACATAGTACGTCTCACGTAACGCAACAGCGCCCTCTAGGGTCATCCTATTATAACATATAGGCAAGTGCAGTGTAGGCCTATTGTATGGACACAACATCTTCCCCTTTGCAACAAAGGATACTTCTGGTACTCTAACATACTCATTGAGTATTCAACATAACATAGAACATTCACATACTACACTCTGCATAATGTATGTAACCCAAAATAACAATTAAACTCCCACAGATTAAGCATATCTTTTCACTCACTTAGACATGACAAAGTCCCTAGTCCAACTAGGTGGATTTCTACTTCTGGTAGGTCTGAGTTGGGTACCTGTGTCAGAGTCCGGCGGTTTGTCAGTCCCTTGCTCAGTACAGTCCAGTGCATTGTCAGAGTCAGTACCTGGGGTCAACTCTGGCAGTGCAGATAAGCGTGAGGCGTTCCAGACTCTTCCATCATCCAGCAGGTAATTGTTTGAGCTTCTCCTGGTCACAACAGTCTTTGGTCTGGTGAACTTCAGTTCTCCTTTCTTTACTTTCCATGGCTTCCTAACCCGTACTTGGTCACCAGGCTGGAAGTCTATTGCTTTGGCATGGCGGTGAGCATCTGTGTATTGTTTGGATTTGACTTGTTTTTGTTTCACTCTTTCACGCACAGCATGTTCATCCATGGAGGGTACAGGCATGTCTTTTATCACAAGCTTTGTTCTCATTCGTCGTCCGTGAAGCAGTTCTGAAGGGGATACTCCAGTGGTAGAATGAGGCGTTGCTCTGTAGTCCATCAGGAATGTTCTCAGAAATGGTTTCCACGGTTCTCCTTGGATCGATGCGGTCTGTAGGCAGTCTTTTATAACACGGTTAAATCTTTCAACTTCTCCGTTAGCTCTTGGATAGTAGACTGCTGATTTCAGGTGTGTAATCTCCCTCTTCTTTAGAAAGTCGGCAAACTCAGCGGAGACAAACTGAGGTCCATTATCACTGACCAGCTCCTTTGGATTCCCCTCTCGAGAGAAGATAGTGGTGAGGAACTGGATGACCGTAGCGGTGTCGGTGCGGGGAGCGAAGGCTACTTCAGGCCATTTGCTATAGTAGTCCACCAATGTTATGGCAAACCTACAGTCAGCAGGTGCTATCTCGAATGGACCTACGATGTCCACTGACACCTTCTCCCAGGCAGCAGCTGGTAGAGGTACAGGATGAAGTGGAGCATCATGGGTAATGGTCGTTTTATCATTCTGTCGGCAGGTCGTACAGTTCTTCACGAGTGTCTCTATTTGAGAGTCCATTCTGTGCCACCAATACAGTTCTCTGAGGCGCTGTTTCGTCTTCACAATGCCTTGGTGGGTTTCATGAGCAATGTCAATGAGTCTCTTCTGCAATGACTCAGGCACAAGCAACCGATGAGTACCTCTGACGATGCAGTCCTCCATGACTGCAAGCTCATGTCGAATCAGGAAGTATGGTTGTAAGTCAGGATCAAGGGTGTTTTTCTTTGAGGGCCAGCCCTCCCTAATCTGTGCACGGAGCTTTGTGAGCACTGGACAGGTGCAGCTGGCAGACTGGAAGTCATCCTCGGAAATAGCACTCAGAGCAGAAATAATGGATGCAACAGACTCTACATTTTCTGCAAATGCAGCATCTGTTTCAGGAAGTGGGAGTCTAGATAGACAATCAGCAACATTATTCAGAGATCCTTTTCTGTATTCCACATCATAGTGAAACTCCATCAGGCGAGCAGACCACCTGGCGATCCGTAGGCCAGCACGGTTGTTCCCTTTTGTTGTCAGTAGTGTTGTTAGTGCTTGATGGTCAGTGCGCAAACGGAATTTCCTTCCCCAGAGCCATGTACGCCATTTCTCAGCGGACCAGACGCAGGCGAGCGCTTCCTTCTCAACGATCGAGTACTTCCTCTCAGCATCCGACAGACTGCGAGAAGCGAAGGCGACAGTCTGTTCTTCACCCTTGTTGTCTAGTTGAGTCAAAACGGCTCCAAGCCCATAGTCTGAAGCGTCTGTGGACACAATGGTTGGTTTGGTGGGGTCGAAAAGAGCTAATGCAGGGCTGTTCACAATCAGCTGTTTGACTTGGTCAAATCGTCCTTGTGCCACATCGTTCCATTGTAATGTACTGTTCTTTCGCAGTAGGGCTCTCAGGGGCTCCACAACAGCAGCGTAGTTCGGCACAAACTTACTGTACCAGGCTGTCAGACCCAGGAACGAGCGGAGTGTAGAAGGATCAGTAGGAGGCGGGGCCTTCAGGATTGCAGTTACATGAGAGTCATCTGGCAGGAGACCGTCCGGGCCAATCTTACAGCCAAGAAAGGTCAAAGTAGTTTGACGGAACTTGCATTTATCACCATTGAGTTTCAGTCCTGCGGTGTCGATCTTGTGCAGCACAGCCTTGAGATTGTCGTCGTGCACAGCTTCTGAAGATCCATAGATGATTACGTCATCGAGGTAGCATTGCACACCCTTGAGGCCACTGAGAATCGTCGACATCATCTTCTGAAACGCGGCAGGGGCGGAGCTAAGTCCGTAAGGTACTCGGCGGTACCTGTACAGGCCTTCGTGTGTAATGAAAGCGGTGAGCCCTCTGCTTTCTTCATGCAGCTTCAGTTGGTGATAGGCAGATTTAAGATCCAGTGTAGAGAAAATTATGGATCCACGTAGCTCAGACAGTATGTCCTCGATCAACGGCAAGGGATAGCCATCAACAACCACAGCTTTGTTAGGTTCCCTTAGATCAACGCACATGCGGATGCCACCAGTCTTTTTCTGGGTGACTACAATTGGGGATACCCATTCAGATGCATCGACTCTCTCAATGATTCCATTTTCCTCCAGGTTCTTCAGTTCACTTGTCACAGCGTCACGGACTGAAAGCGGTAAGCGTCTGAGCTTTTGCTGTACTGGCTTCACGTCTGGCTTTACCTTGACCTTATGTACAAAGTTTTTTGCACATCCAAACGCAGCTGGAGTTCCATCTTGCTGTTTGCAAGCCGTAGCGGAGGCTTTGGTTTGGTGGAGGGTTGCGCAGACAGTAGCTGTCTCGGTTATCAACTGTCCACCTTTTATCTGTAACTCAAGAGCAGTCACAAGGTCCATACCTAGTATAGGAGTTCCCGTTTTTACTATGTAAAAGTCTGTAGTTGCACACTTGTCCCGGAAAGTAATGTCAGCAGTAAGACATCCTAGCACATCCAACTTCTCTTTAGAATAGGTAACAAGTTGCACCTTAGGTTCACTTAGCCTACTCAAACTAAAATGATCCCTGTATACATTTTCAGGCAGTATAGAAACACCAGACCCTGTATCAACAAGTAGCTCAATCGTAACAGTCTGTGCAGTAGGTGCAGTAATAGTAGTAGTAGCACACATTAACTTATTCATGTCATAACCATTTCTCACCGATAAAACACAAATTTCAGGCACAACAACTTCATCATTATCATCTGTCACTTCATTTACAGACTTAGCAGAGGATTTGCATACTCTAGAAAAATGTCCCATTTTTCCACATGTCTTACATTTGCATTCTTTTGCAGGGCAGGATTTATCATTGGCAAGATGGCTTTCTGACCCACAGCGGTAGCAGGTGGTGTGAGTCCCGTCCATTTTAGGCTTGCCGCGGTTTGGCTTGAAATTGCCTGCCTTCATTTTCACGTGAACGGCAGCCACATCCCTAGTGTCAGCAATGGCTTTGGCGTCAGCTATGGCAGCTTCAGTGCGCCTCGCTACATCCAGAGTTCTGTCCAATGAGTCTCTTCCATTAACAGTCTTTCACGTATGCGCGGATTGTTTGTCTTCTCTACAATCTGATCGCGCAGCAGTTCATCCTGCATGGCGCCAAACGCACATTGTTTAACGAGCTCGCGCAGGGCTGCAACATAGTGATCCGTGGACTCACCGACAGCTTGTGCTCGTTGCCGAAAACGGTACCTTTCCGCGACAACATTCACTTTTGGAGAGAAGTATTTCCTCAAAGCACTCAGTTCCAGTGTAGTCATCAGTAGCGAGGTAGCAAGGTGCTGTAGATTCGTTGTCCTTCTGTTCCTAAGCAGTGAATGATCAGGGCTCTCTTCCTCTCGACGGCAAAGTCTTGCCCCCCGATAGCTAGCAAGTAGTTGTCAAACAACCTTATCCACGCATCAAATGCTATCTTCGGTTCACCTGGGCACTCCAGGAACGCGGCAGGAGGTTGCAAGGAAAGTAAAGCCATCTCCTCTTCTTCACTACTACTCTCGTCGCCACTTTGTTGTGTGGGTGTATCGGACATATATCACACAGTAGTATCCGCTTGTTAAGTCGTGACGTGTTTCCGGGGCCAAAGTTGGCTGAGGCGCTGTCTTCGAAATGGAGAAATAATAATAATAATTAATTATATTTATATAGCGCTTTTCCGAGGCTCAAATACCCTGACAATATGGAGAAAACGGGAAAGTGCTGTGTCCCTTGTTGTATGAATAGATCCGAGTCTAAAAAACGATTAAACTGTCATTCTACCACTGTAGTTCACAGGTACTCTGGTGCGGAGAATTTCTGGTTTGGACATGGAAATGGCTAAACGTCACTTTTGAGTCAGACTTAACAAGCGGATAGGAACAGACAGGGTACTTTATTTTTCTTCTTCACTCAGCACGGAACTACCTTCTTCTTCTCTTCCTACATAGTACGTCTCACGTAACGCAACAGCGCCCTCTAGGGTCATCCTATTATAACATATAGGCAAGTGCAGTGTAGGCCTATTGTATGGACACAACAACTGCATCACGTTGTTTAATTATAAATAAGAACAATATTCCATTTGTTCATTTGCTTTAATGAAATGACAATAATTAAACAAGTCCTGAGCAGGGCGAACGCAGGTGTAAACATTAGAACAGTCTATCTATTTCCTCTTCCGGTGGGTTGTCTTACAATCCATGCGGCGAGGTGCACAATAGTCTGTTAGGGTGGGGAAGAAAGTGCAAGAGGGGGAAGAAGGGGGAAGAAGAAAAGGGAGGAAAAGGAGAGGAAAAAAGGAGAAAAAGAGGGAAAAGTAAAGGAAGAGAGAAATTTAGGCTTCTTTTCCATTATCTACATGTTTAATAGTCTCAATGTATTATACACAATTAATGCACAATAGAAAATGTCGCCTTTGCCATTTTTGTATGGGGGGAAGAATGGATCCGAAGGTCACCGGTTCAAATCCCGCCTGAAACAAGAAAAACAAAAAGTGTCTCCAAAAGTGTTGTTTTGAGTAAATTCAAGATCCTGTGAACCAAAATCTTGTTTTTTGTTAGTTATAAAATTATCAGACCTGTTTCTTTCTCTTGTGGACTGGGCATCACTAGCAATGTGTCTGATTGATGTCATAAATGTCAGATAAAATATTTAAATGTGAAATATTTTTTATTTATTTAAATAATCACAAAAAACATACTCACACACAAATAAATAACTATTTACAGAGAAGTGATAAGATTTATATATGAAATAGAACTTTTAATTAAATATTAACAAATAAACACACATTCACACACAAATAAACAAGTTAACCTGAGGTACTATTTACTACTAACTATTTACAGAGAAGAAAAGAGCTACTCTTCCATCTCATTCTATCTCATCTGCTCGATCCACTGGTCCTTCGTCAGAGACTCAGTCATAGGACAATATGGGTGTCCCTTATAATGGCTGTGGCCAGTCAATGCCTTGGACTGCCCACACTTCTTGCAGAAGTTAGGCTTTCCACTCCGTTTGCGGACGTTCGGGGCAGCCAGATGAGGGGCAGGTGGAGCAAACAGGGTTTGGAGAATGACAGGAGGAGGGAGAGCAAACACAAGGGGGGAAGGGGTGGGGTTGGAGGGAAAGTAAAAAGTGGACTGGTGAATGGTGGGTTTATATTCCCAAACACCTGGGGCATAATTCTAGTGGGGTGAGGAAACAGCTGCCTCTGGGCTGCCAGCCTGGGTCTCACTGTGGGTGCGGGTGGTGCTGCAGTGGCTGTAGCTGTGGCCTTCCTCTTTCTATGAGCCTTCCCTGCTGTGCTCTGTGGCAGGTGGTAGGAGTGTTGAACTCCAGGCAGTTGAGGGGCAACGGCAAGGCGAACCTTGCCTGGAGGAAGGGACTCAGCAGCCACAGAAAGGCGAGGAGGCAGATCAATGCCCTGCTGCAGCAAGGATAAATCCTGCCTGGCCACCCTCTTGTTGTGCCACTGGATGAGGGTGGTCTGGTTGACATGCACCAGCTGCAACGTGGTGTCTTGTAAGAGGGCCCCGTTGGCCAGAATCAGTTGCCGAATAATGTTATAGTCACGCAAGATGAGAGTCCATCTTGTCAGGGTCACACCGTCCTTCTTTTTTGGTGACCTGTGAATCTGGCAGAGCCTGACAAAGATGGACTCTATCATTCGGCAGCAGTCTGGCCACTGCGCAGGAGAGCCGCTTGAAGAAACCACACAGTGTCTTGTGCTCTCCACCCCAGGGGTGAACTCCGCCTTCTTTTTGGGGGACCTGAACCTCCCCGTCTTCAGCCTGTCCTGGTGCCGGGCAGAAAATACTACCCGCCTCTTGTCGTATTCCGTCAGGGCCTGCCACAAGCCGAGGATGGTGCTGACAGCCTGGTTACTGAAGACTAGGCTGGTCTGGGTCCTCAGGCCCACCAGATACTGTGCCATGCTGTCCACGTGGTCCATTCCCCCACGTTGTTCTCATCCACTGCCTGAAAAATAATACCAATAACAAGAGTTAGACACACATAGGAGATTAACAAAAACATTTTTGGAGAACAGTGGATTTACAGGGAGAAAGAGAATGAGAAAAAAAAAGAAGAAGAATTACCTACCAACTGCTCTGCAGGCAACTGTGGGGTGGGGGTGGTGAGAGCAGAGGACTGGGTATGTGGTGGAGCATGCTGGAGACCACTGGTGGAGGCTTGGGCAGCTGATGGAGGTGGAGGTGGAGCAGGGGACCAGGCACCACATTCAGAGAGCAGGGTGGGCGGTGGGGTAAAAAGGGCACCACTGGCAGAGGACTGGGTAGGTGGTGGAGCATGCTGGAGGCCACTGGAGGAGGCTTGGGCAGCTGATGGAGGTGGAGGTGGAGCAGATTCAGATGATTCAGAAAGCAGGATGGGCGGTGGGGTGAAGAGGGCACCACTGGCGGTGAGGTCGTCAAGGCTAGCCACTGTGGGGTCAATGGCATCCCCTTGGAAGCCTTCATCCTCCAGTTCCTCTTCTATGGCCAGGTCCTCCAGCAGCTGGTCTGTCTCATCTGCCTCAGGGTCTATGTCCTGCAAGGCTTGCCCTGTCTGCCTGTATAAGTAGTCCATGCCAATAAGCTCTCCTGTTAACGAACATGTTATGAACTGTTATGAACATACAAAGAAGCACAGATATGTACAGTTCAAAATACAATGCACCAGTATTGTGAGTTCTAAGTAAATATATGTATTTCTAAATAATGAAATTTACCAGTGTACTGTGCGGGGGGACGGAAGGAGGGGGCGTACTTCCGACCAAACACCTTTGTGCTGTGTGTGTTTACACAATGCACCAGCTTTCCAGAGTAGCTGAGGAGAGCTGACGGCTTCTCTGTCACAGCTGCAGCAGCCCGGTCCTGATTCCACCTGTTCAGGCCTTCCAGCAAGTACAGCTGGAAGTTGAGGCTGTTGGCCTGGGTCCCTGAAAATAAAAGAGAATGTATGAATTAATTATAGCATAAACTTATTATTTTAATTTGCACACAGTCTCTTCAAAAGCACTAATAAAGAAGCAATCAATATGAACATTTCAAAATAACAATGATGTAATTGAACTCACCTGGAATGAACCTGTTCAGGTGGAGGTGGAAGGACTCCAGGGAGTTGGAACCTCGTGCACATCGGTACTTAGTAAGCACGATGCCCCCCTTAGTTGTGGTTCCCTTCTCTGTGTAGAGAGGCACGCCTGGCAGGTCCTGTATGCACTTCACGTGCCTCTTCTGGACTCTCCAGATGTGTTCCATTCGCACCCGGTCAAGCAGAGGAACACCAAGAAGGTCCCTCCCTTTGTCTTCCATCAGCTCCTGCAGCAGGTGGTCCAACATACGTATGGTGGCCTCACGGGTCCTCCGCCTGCAGTACAGTCCCAGGTCAGCCTTGGTGATTTGCCTGTCTACTATAGCGTCTGTGATAGTTGGCAGACCCTCCTGCCGCAGCTGCTCCCTCTTGGCCCGACGCAACAGAGCCACATCCGTGGGGTCCCACTCGAAGATGCATACAGACAGACGGGACATGAAGATGGGGTAAAGGGGGTGGGCATCGGTTGTGCAACCGTTTGCCAAGCGCCGCATAAAATGGAAAATGTCCAGCCGGGCGACGAGGTCTGGCCATCCGCTGAACCTGGCCTTCAATTTGGACTCTCCTGTGTCGACACAGCAGCCACAGTCCACATAGAGAAGGTGTGGAGGAGCCACACCGGCCTGGCTGTAGCGCTGGATGAGGCAGTCAGGACACTGATCAGGACCTCTCCCACCTCATTGCTCACTGAGGACATCCACAACGCGGTCCCCTTCGCTGTTCCAGCCAGCTTCCTGGTGATCTGAAATGACACATAATAAACACCATCATGAGAATACACATCAGTAGTGAAGAAGGCTTTGAAATGTTCTGCTTTGGTATTAACAATTAACATAACATAAATGTTAACATTTGTAATATTTACCTTCTTTGTGGAGTCCATTTTTAAAATGATCCCGTAGGTGGAGGTGATCCTCGCCTTTATGTGGTCTATTCTGTCCATCATGTCTCTGCCATACACAGTGAGCAGCCACAGGCTCTGGGGGCTGTGGAAACACCACAGGGAAGAGGCTGGGGCGGTTCGACAAAGTCTGCACAGACTTCCAGGTAGCGGGAAAGGCGCTGCAGCCACTCCTCGCTGTGATTCTCCCACACCTGTTTTACCAGGCGAGCGGAGCTGTTGCCGAGCGTCCTCTCCCGCAACATACGTATGACCCGTATGTCACATGCATACCTTTGTGACAAAAAGACAAGACTTGTATCAAATTCACTTCCATGTAATAAGTTACATTACACATGTTTTATCATCGGAATACAATTATTGATAAAAGTCATATAGAATTACTACATTGGTCTATGTGATTAAGAACTCACTTGCGCGTCAGGATGACGCGGAACTCCCCACGGAGAGGCAGGCTGAGCTGGTCCAGGATGGTCCTACTGGTTGACAGGTGAGTGGTTTTGCAACCTGGGGAGTTGCACCGAAGGGTCTCTGTGACCAGTAGGTAGTACCTATCAACGTCCAGGACCTGCCTTGCCCCTTTGTGGATTCCATACCCTGTCAGCTGCCTCAAGCAGACTGGGCAGCACAGCCTGACCTTCCACAAATTATAGGGCATCCACACCAGGAGCCTGTGCGTGAAAAAGCGCTCTGGTGTAGGGGCCTGATTATACACAAGTGCTGGCACTGGTGGCTCGTACCACAGCTTCAGGTCCTGGCGCAGCCTCTGATTGTGCCACAGAGTGGAGGCAATCCATCTCTGGTCCTGCTGGGGAATGGTCTTCTTCATCTTTGAAGGCAGCCAGAAGGAAGCAGCCATCAGACCAAGAAAAGAAGGACCAGGTGGGGCAGCAGGAACAGGAGGGGCAGGAGGACCAGGAGGGGCAGCAGGACCAGGAGGGGCAGGAGGACCAGGAGGACCAGGAGGACCAGGAGGACCAGTGGTTGGGAAACCACCCACATCGGATTCATCCTTAAAAAAAAGAAAGTATACCTTTTAGAATATTTGCACATACGAGGAAATTGCATTTGCAATAATAATAGTTCTATATCATATCATAGTTATTTCACACAGACAGACACACAAATACACATCAAAGGAGAGCTCTTACAGAGGCACTTGCAGGGCTGGCAGTAGCCTGAGAGGTCCTCACAGACGCCGTAGCAGAGGGGGATGGAGCCAGAGAGAAAGGGGAGGTTGTGGTCCTCACGGAGGCCATAGCACTGCTGGTAGGACCAGTGGAGGTAGTAGCAGGGCTGGACAGAGTCTGGGGGAGAGTAAAGTAGAGTACATCACCAGGAGAGTATATTGTGATTTTTCAGTTGGTTGATATTGTGATTGTGCATGTATCTATGTGATTGTAGGCAGAAGCCACATTAGTCACACCCCCTCGCCGCACTTACAGAGGCACTAGCAGAGGCACTAGCAGAGGCACTAGCAGAGGCACTTGCAGAGGCACTAACAGAGGCACTAGCAGAGGCACTTGCAGAGGCACTTGCAGAGGCACTAGCAGGGGTGGCAGTAGCCTGAGAGGTAGAGGTGATAGAGGTGGTCCTCACAGACGCTGTAGATTGTGCATGTATCTACAGTATGTGATTGTAGGCAGAAACCACATTAGTCATACACGAGTTACACTAATAACATCACTAATAACATCACCAAATCAATGTAATACCTTAACAGGCTTCCTAGCCACACGGTTTGGCTTGGCTGCAGCACCAGAGGGCCCTCCAAACCGGGTTTTTTTAAACTGAAGAGAAGAATGGCAAATTTAATTGGTCAGCAGAATAAAATTATGACAAAACAGTGCTTGGATAAAATGAATGAATAACATGGCAAAATGTTATGGACATAATTTTATTCACCATTAAGACAGTCAATGCAGGCCCAGGCCGGAGAGGACTCTGCACATGCATGGCAGGGACTGAGGCTGTGGCAGCAGCAGGGGCCATGGCAGGAGGTGGAGCTGGACCCTGCACCGTAGTAGCAGCAGTCACAGAGGCAGACATGGGTGCCGATGGAACACTGGATGACTGCTTAGATTGCGTAGTTGTAGGCATCTAGTGATTTATATGCTCTCAATTTCTCACGGGCCTACACGCTAGGCAATGCAAACTTGAATGGCCAGGTAATGGATTGGAACAATATCTCGTTAACTCCGACCACTCCCCCAGATTTGTTTCTTTAAAGAATATATATTAACGCTTTATTAATGCAAGTGCAATCGAGCTAATGTTACTCATACTCGCAGTTCCAAATGAATGAACGTTGAAGCGCTTGTATCTCAAAATGTGGCGTGCAGCCCGACAGGTGCACATATCAGGCGCACCCCTGCGCTTTCAGAGCTCGTTTTCTCGTCGGAATTCGACGTTTGGAGACGAACGACAGACGTCGAATCCTGACGGCTGCCGTGTGAGACCAGGTTGCTGTGGGGAGCATGGCGCGTTTCCTCTCTCCTCCCTGTCTTTTCCACTCTCCTCCCTGTCTTCATGCAGATCAACAACAAGGCCCTAGCTCTGGCCCTGGAGAAAGAGAAGGAGAAGATGAGGCATGCCAAAGGCATCATCCTCCAGATGAAGAGGCAGCAGCAGGCTGATCACCGTCACCTCATATTGCTCAAGAGGAAACTGAAGGAAGAGGAGTCACGGGCCAACACACAGAGTGAACCTGCACAGATCCCAACTGAACCCCACAAGCCTGTGGACACCTCCATGAGAATACAGAATCCCACTGGCCTGGAAGAGCTTCTGGCGTATGAGGCCCCAGCCACCAGCCCAGCGTGCACAGCCACGCCAGACGACAGAGAATTGTCCAATATTAATGATCTTACTATCAAACCATGGGCCTCATTCATAACGGGTGCTTAGATCAAATGTTGATCTTACCCGTGTCGTACGTAGAAAACCACGTCAACGTAGTGATTTATACAATTTCAACGTGAGTCAATTTGATCGTGGAAACGATCGTAGCTCGACGTCGAGTATTCAACTTGCTTACGCACATTACCTACTGGTTATGCGGAGTTATTACAGGCATGTGAGCCGCACTGCCTAGTGTAATTCATGCAAGTGGCTCGTAATAAAATTAACGATGTTGTTATCAGCCGAGAAAATGAGTTTAATTCAAGATTTAAAAGGAACTGATGTTTCTGATTGTATTTCAGTCTTCCTTTATATCCCTCCGGAGCTGTCTATCTCCCCTTCAACATGCCTAGTGCGTTCCACAACGGACCTTGCCCGGCCAAGCTCTAAATTATACTGGATTTTCTCCGGTGTCAGGGAGTGAGCAGCCATATAAGAATAAGACCACCTGATAAGAATAAGACCATTATATTATTACAGTATAAGCAGCACTCGAGTTGAGGGGGGATGGCATCCCCCCTGAAATAAAAACAGTCAAAATCACCCCCCTCTTTCCATACTTAATGTCATTTTATCAATGAACGTGGTATTACTGCTATTTCAAGGTGCGAGGGGGCACGCACACATGCAATGACAGTTACTGACACTGAAGTCACTGGCGAGGGGATGCTAAAATTGTCCTCTTATAAAATCCACCACCTCCCCTGATTTTCTTTTACAACTTGAGTAGAGTATAAGCATGTGCCTGTGTGCCTGGTTAGTTGTCATGATCAAACGTTACAAATGCAACTTACAGAGAAGCCACCCTTCTCTGCCCTCTCCCACTTCCAGACGAACGCCTACCCTATATTATAGCACTTGTCTTAATTCAGCCGCTATAATTCAGCCTCTATCACAGGGTGTTAATACAAACCTCATTCACCTGCGTTCATTTTTACCTGCGTTGGTATTTATAGAAGGAAGCACGTACGCAACTTTAAACCATCTCAGCCCGTTTTATAAATAATGCTTACGTCCGTTTAGAAAACTGTGCTTACGTGAAAGTCAAAGATGACGTTCAAGTACTTCTTTATGAATGAGGCCCCATACCTTTTTTTACCACAGAGAAGCCATATTTATAACTCTGGAGAGGCCAAGAAGCTTCCTTCTGCCATATTCCAAGCCATTGAAAGAAAAGTCTGCTTTTAATGTTCTTTTCAACTGTTAAACCTCGACTGAGTTCTATTTTCTGTGGACTTGAGTGTTTCATTGTGCTGCTTCATGTATTACTTGTTAACTTGAATGTACTTCTTATTTTAGGCAAAAGGAAAAGGGACCAGGCATCTGAACACTTGGCCTTCATGAAGGACTCAGAGCTGTACTACAGGCAGCAGGAAGACCAGAGGAACGCACATATCGCAGTGCTGATGGAGGACATGGTCCGTGCCAGGGAGAGGGAGGATGCCGCCCGGGAGAGGGAGGCTGCTGAGGTTGCAGCCTTCAACCGTGGTTTTTTGGCCGTCTTCGGAGAGCTTGCCAAGGCCCTGGCAGGACGTGCTAGAAAGGACTGAAAAGACTGTCTGCTCTGATTTTAAAAAGAAAACTATTGTTAGGAAAATTAGATAATGTATCTGTGGGGAGCATGGCACGTTTCCTCTCTCCTCCCTGTCTTTTCCACTCTCCTCCCTGTCTTTTCCCCTCTCGGTGAGGGAACGGGGGCAGAAAAAATCTTACCAGCAGAGCCTGGACGAGATAAAAGACAAGATGGAGGAGAAGAGAAACAAACGGCTGGCCAGTGCTTCTAGCTCCAACCGAGGACGGGCCAAGATGATGATCAACAAAACCAGTGCGGGTAATGTGTTGCCGAACATCCTAAAGGGCGTGCAGATCAACAACAAGGCCCTAGCTCTGGCCCTGGAGAAAGAGAAGGAGAAGATGAGGCATGCCAAAGGCATCATCCTCCAGATGAAGAGGCAGCAGCAGGCTGATCACCGTCACCTCATATTGCTCAAGAGGAAACTGAAGGAAGAGGAGTCACGGGCCAACACACAGAGTGAACCTGCACAGATCCCAACTGAACCCCACAAGCCTGTGGACAGCTAGCTAACAACAACCATTGTTTGTTTACGTCCTAGCTGCTAGCTAGCTAACAACAAACATTGTTTGACTACGTTGTAGCTTTTATTAATCAGTGTTGATGGAATGTGCTTTTCAGAGGATACACAGACGGATAGTGGGGCGGCTAAAATGCATTTTTGATAGTAAAATCGTTCACAAGTGGATAAAAGCATAAAAATCGGTACAAATGCTCCTTGGGTATTGCTCTTTTGATAAAGCCCTTTTTCCAAGATGGCCACCTTTTTCGGCCTGGAAATACTCTTTTGAGGGAAACTATGTGTAGAATTGTCCAATATTAATGATCTTACTATCAAACCATACCTTTTTTTTTACCACAGAGAAGCCATATTTATAACTCTGGAGAGGCCAAGAAGCTTCCTTCTGCCATAATCCATTGAAAGAAAAGTATTTTAATGTTCTTTTCAACTGTTAAACCTCGACTGAGTTCTATTTTCTGTGGACTTGAGTGTTTCATTGTGCTGCACTGCTGCTTCATGTATTACTTGTTAACTTGAATGTACTTCTTATTTTAGGCAAAAGGAAAAGGGACCAGGCATCTGAACACTTGGCCTTCATGAAGGACTCTGAGCTGTACTACAGGCAGCAGGAAGACCAGAGGAACGCACATATCGCAGTGCTGATGGAGGACATGGTCCGTGCCAGGGAGAGGGAGGATGCCGCCCGGGAGAGGGAGGCTGCTGAGGTTGCAGCCTTCAACCGTGGTTTTTTGGCCGTCTTCGGAGAGCTTGCCAAGGCCCTGGCAGGACGTGCTAGAAAGGACTGAAAAGACTGTCTGCTCTGATTTTAAAAAGAAAATTATTGTTAGGAAAATTAGATAATGTATCTGTGGGGAGCATGGCGCGTTTCCTCTCTCCTCCCTGTCTTTTGCACTCTCCTCCCTGTCGTTTCCCCTCTCGGTGAGGGAACGGGGGCAGGAAAATCTTACCAGCAGAGCCTGGACGAGATAAAAGACAAGATGGAGGAGAAGAGAAACAAACGGCTGGCCAGTGCTTCTAGCTCCAACCGAGGACGGGCCAAGATGACGATCAACAAAACCAGTGCGGGTAATGTGTTGCAGAACATCCTAAAGGGCGTGCAGATCAACAACAAGGCCCTAGCTCTGGCCCTGGAGAAAGAGAAGGAGAAGATGAGGCATGCCAAAGGCATCATCCTCCAGATGAAGAGGCAGCAGCAGGCTGATCACCGTCACCTCATATTGCTCAAGAGGAAACTGAAGGAAGAGGAGTCACGGGCCAACACACAGAGTGAACCTGCACAGATCCCAACTGAACCCCACAAGCCTGTGGACACCCCCATGAGAATACAGAATCCCACTGGCCTGGAAGAGTCTGGCGTATGAGGCCCCAGCCACCAGCCCAGCGTAAACAGCCACGCAAGACCACAGAGAATTGTCCAATATTAATGATCTTACTATCAAACCATACCTTTTTTTTACCACAGAGAAGCCATATTTATAACTCTGGAGAGGCCAAGAAGCTTCCTTCTGCCATATTCCAAGCCATTGAAAGAAAAGTCTGCTTTTAATGTTCTTTTCAACTGTTAAACTTCGACTGAGTTCTATTTTCTGTGGACTTGAGTGTTTCATTGTGCTGCTTCATGTATTACTTGTTAACTTGAATGTACTTCTTATTTTAGGCAAAAGGAAAAGGGACCAGGCATCTGAACACTTGGCCTTCATGAAGGACTCAGAGCTGTACTACAGGCAGCAGGAAGACCAGAGGAACGCACATATCGCAGTGCTGATGGAGGACATGGTCCGTGCCAGGGAGAGGGAGGATGCCGCCCGGGAGAGGGAGGCTGCTGAGGTTGCAGCCTTCAACCGTGGTTTTTTGGCCGTCTTCGGAGAGCTTGCCAAGGCCCTGGCAGGACGTGCTAGAAAGGACTGAAAAGACTGTCTGCTCTGATTTTAAAAAGAAAACTATTGTTAGGAAAATTAGATAATGTATCTGTGGGGAGCATGGCACGTTTCCTCTCTCCTCCCTGTCTTTTCCACTCTCCTCCCTGTCTTTTCCCCTCTCGGTGAGGGAACGGGGGCAGAAAAAATCTTACCAGCAGAGCCTGGACGAGATAAAAGACAAGATGGAGGAGAAGAGAAACAAACGGCTGGCCAGTGCTTCTAGCTCCAACCGAGGACGGGCCAAGATGATGATCAACAAAACCAGTGCGGGTAATGTGTTGCCGAACATCCTAAAGGGCGTGCAGATCAACAACAAGGCCCTAGCTCTGGCCCTGGAGAAAGAGAAGGAGAAGATGAGGCATGCCAAAGGCATCATCCTCCAGATGAAGAGGCAGCAGCAGGCTGATCACCGTCACCTCATATTGCTCAAGAGGAAACTGAAGGAAGAGGAGTCACGGGCCAACACACAGAGTGAACCTGCACAGATCCCAACTGAACCCCACAAGCCTGTGGACAGCTAGCTAACAACAACCATTGTTTGTTTACGTCCTAGCTGCTAGCTAGCTAACAACAAACATTGTTTGACTACGTTGTAGCTTTTATTAATCAGTGTTGATGGAATGTGCTTTTCAGAGGATACACAGACGGATAGTGGGGCGGCTAAAATGCATTTTTGATAGTAAAATCGTTCACAAGTGGATAAAAGCATAAACATCGGTACAAATGCTCCTTGGGTATTGCTCTTTTGATAAAGCCCTTTTTCCAAGATGGCCACCTTTTTCGGCCTGGAAATACTCTTTTGAGGGAAACTAGGTGTAGAATTGTCCAATATTAATGATCTTACTATCAAACCATACCTTTTTTTTACCACAGAGAAGCCATATTTATAACTCTGGAGAGGCCAAGAAGCTTCCTTCTGCCATAATCCATTGAAAGAAAAGTCTTTTAATGTTCTTTTCAACTGTTAAACCTCGACTGAGTTCTATTTTCTGTGGACTTGAGTGTTTCATTGTGCTGCACTGCTGCTTCATGTATTACTTGTTAACTTGAATGTACTTCTTATTTTAGGCAAAAGGAAAAGGGACCAGGCATCTGAACACTTGGCCTTCATGAAGGACTCTGAGCTGTACTACAGGCAGCAGGAAGACCAGAGGAACGCACATATCGCAGTGCTGATGGAGGACATGGTCCGTGCCAGGGAGAGGGAGGATGCCGCCCGGGAGAGGGAGGCTGCTGAGGTTGCAGCCTTCAACCGTGGTTTTTTGGCCGTCTTCGGAGAGCTTGCCAAGGCCCTGGCAGGACGTGCTAGAAAGGACTGAAAAGACTGTCTGCTCTGATTTTAAAAAGAAAACTATTGTTAGGAAAATTAGATAATGTATCTGTGGGGAGCATGGCACGTTTCCTCTCTCCTCCCTGTCTTTTCCACTCTCCTCCCTGTCTTTTCCCCTCTCGGTGAGGGAACGGGGGCAGAAAAAATCTTACCAGCAGAGCCTGGACGAGATAAAAGACAAGATGGAGGAGAAGAGAAACAAACGGCTGGCCAGTGCTTCTAGCTCCAACCGAGGACGGGCCAAGATGATGATCAACAAAACCAGTGCGGTAATGTGTTGCCGAACATCCTAAAGGGCGTGCAGATCAACAACAAGGCCCTAGCTCTGGCCCTGGAGAAAGAGAAGGAGAAGATGAGGCATGCCAAAGGCATCATCCTCCAGATGAAGAGGCAGCAGCAGGCTGATCACCGTCACCTCATATTGCTCAAGAGGAAACTGAAGGAAGAGGAGTCACGGGCCAACACACAGAGTGAACCTGCACAGATCCCAACTGAACCCCACAAGCCTGTGGACAGCTAGCTAACAACAACCATTGTTTGTTTACGTCCTAGCTGCTAGCTAGCTAACAACAAACATTGTTTGACTACGTTGTAGCTTTTATTAATCAGTGTTGATGGAATGTGCTTTTCAGAGGATACACAGACGGATAGTGGGGCGGCTAAAATGCATTTTTGATAGTAAAATCGTTCACAAGTGGATAAAAGCATAAACATCGGTACAAATGCTCCTTGGGTATTGCTCTTTTGATAAAGCCCTTTTTCCAAGATGGCCACCTTTTTCGGCCTGGAAATACTCTTTTGAGGGAAACTAGGTGTAGAATTGTCCAATATTAATGATCTTACTATCAAACCATACCTTTTTTTTACCACAGAGAAGCCATATTTATAACTCTGGAGAGGCCAAGAAGCTTCCTTCTGCCATAATCCATTGAAAGAAAAGTCTTTTAATGTTCTTTTCAACTGTTAAACCTCGACTGAGTTCTATTTTCTGTGGACTTGAGTGTTTCATTGTGCTGCACTGCTGCTTCATGTATTACTTGTTAACTTGAATGTACTTCTTATTTTAGGCAAAAGGAAAAGGGACCAGGCATCTGAACACTTGGCCTTCATGAAGGACTCTGAGCTGTACTACAGGCAGCAGGAAGACCAGAGGAACGCACATATCGCAGTGCTGATGGAGGACATGGTCCGTGCCAGGGAGAGGGAGGATGCCGCCCGGGAGAGGGAGGCTGCTGAGGTTGCAGCCTTCAACCGTGGTTTTTTGGCCGTCTTCGGAGAGCTTGCCAAGGCCCTGGCAGGACGTGCTAGAAAGGACTGAAAAGACTGTCTGCTCTGATTTTAAAAAGAAAATTATTGTTAGGAAAATTAGATAATGTATCTGTGGGGAGCATGGCGCTTTCCTCTCTCCTCCCTGTCTTTTCCACTCTCCTCCCTGTCGTTTCCCCTCTCGGTGAGGGAACGGGGGCAGGAAAATCTTACCAGCAGAGCCTGGACGAGATAAAAGACAAGATGGAGGAGAAGAGAAACAAACGGCTGGCCAGTGCTTCTAGCTCCAACCGAGGACGGGCCAAGATGACGATCAACAAAACCAGTGCGGGTAATGTGTTGCAGAACATCCTAAAGGGCGTGCAGATCAACAACAAGGCCCTAGCTCTGGCCCTGGAGAAAGAGAAGGAGAAGATGAGGCATGCCAAAGGCATCATCCTCCAGATGAAGAGGCAGCAGCAGGCTGATCACCGTCACCTCATATTGCTCAAGAGGAAACTGAAGGAAGAGGAGTCACGGGCCAACACACAGAGTGAACCTGCACAGATCCCAACTGAACCCCACAAGCCTGTGGACACCCCCATGAGAATACAAAATCCCACTGGCCTGGAAGAGCTTCTGGCGTATGAGGCCCCAGCCACCAGCCCAGCGTAAACAGCCACGCAAGACCACAGAGAATTGTCCAATATTAATGATCTTACTATCAAACCATACCTTTTTTTACCACAGAGAAGCCATATTTATAACTCTGGAGAGGCCAAGAAGCTTCCTTCTGCCATATTCCAAGCCATTGAAAGAAAAGTCTGCTTTTAATGTTCTTTTCAACTGTTAAACCTCGACTGAGTTCTATTTTCTGTGGGCTTGAGTGTTTCATTGTGCTGCTTCATGTATTACTTGTTAACTTGAATGTACTTCTTATTTTAGGCAAAAGGAAAAGGGACCAGGCATCTGAACACTTGGCCTTCATGAAGGACTCAGAGCTGTACTACAGGCAGCAGGAAGACCAGAGGAACGCACATATCGCAGTGCTGATGGAGGACATGGTCCGTGCCAGGGAGAGGGAGGATGCCGCCCGGGAGAGGGAGGCTGCTGAGGTTGCAGCCTACAACCGTGGTTTTTTGGCCGTCTTCGGAGAGCTTGCCAAGGCCCTGGCAGGACGTGCTAGAAAGGACTGAAAAGACTGTCTGCTCTGATTTTAAAAAGAAAATTATTGTTAGGAAAATTAGATAATGTATCTGTGGGGAGCATGGCGCGTTTCCTCTCTCCTCCTTGTCTTTTCCACTCTCCTCCCTGTCTTTTCCCCTCTCGGTGAGGGAACGGGGGCAGAAAAAATCTTACCAGCAGAGCCTGGACGAGATAAAAGACAAGATGGAGGAGAAGAGAAACAAACGGCTGGCCAGTGCTTCTAGCTCCAACCGAGGACGGGCCAAGATGACGATCAACAAAACCAGTGCGGGTAATGTGTTGCCGAACATCCTAAAGGGCGTGCAGATCAACAACAAGGCCCTAGCTCTGGCCCTGGAGAAAGAGAAGGAGAAGATGAGGCATGCCAAAGGCATCATCCTCCAGATGAAAAGGCAGCAGCAGGCTGATCACCGTCACCTCATATTGCTCAAGAGGAAACTGAAGGAAGAGGAGTCACGGGCCAACACACAGAGTGAACCTGCACAGATCCCAACTGAACCCCACAAGCCTGTGGACACCTCCATGAGAATACAGAATCCCACTGGCCTGGAAGAGCTTCTGGCGTATGAGGCCCCAGCCACCAGCCCAGCGTGCACAGCCACGCCAGACGACAGAGAATTGTCCAATATTAATGATCTTACTATCAAACCATACCTTTTTTTACCACAGAGAAGCCATATTTATAACTCTGGAGAGGCCAAGAAGCTTCCTTCTGCCATATTCCAAGCCATTGAAAGAAAAGTCTGCTTTTAATGTTCTTTTCAACTGTTAAACCTCGACTGAGTTCTATTTTCTGTGGACTTGAGTGTTTCATTGTGCTGCTTCATGTATTACTTGTTAACTTGAATGTACTTCTTATTTTAGGCAAAAGGAAAAGGGACCAGGCATCTGAACACTTGGCCTTCATGAAGGACTTAGAGCTGTACTACAGGCAGCAGGAAGACCAGAGGAACGCACATATCGCAGTGCTGATGGAGGACATGGTCCGTGCCAGGGAGAGGGAGGATGCCGCCCGGGAGAGGGAGGCTGCTGAGGTTGCAGCCTTCAACCGTGGTTTTTGGGCCGTCTTCGGAGAGCTTGCCAAGGCCCTGGCAGGACGTGCTAGAAAGGACTGAAAAGACTGTCTGCTCTGATTTTAAAAAGAAAATTATTGTTAGGAAAATTAGATAATGTATCTGTGGGGAGCATGGCGCGTTTCCTCTCTCCTCCCTGTCTTTTCCACTCTCCTCCCTGTCTTTTCCCCTCTCGGGGAGGGAACGGGGGCAGAAAAAATCTTACCAGCAGAGCCTGGACGAGATAAAAGACAAGATGGAGGAGAAGAGAAACAAACGGCTGGCCAGTGCTTCTAGCTCCAACCGAGGACGGGCCAAGATGATGATCAACAAAACCAGTGCGGGTAATGTGTTGCCGAACATCCTAAAGGGCGTGCAGATCAACAACAAGGCCCTAGCTCTGGTCCTGGAGAAAGAGAAGGAGAAGATAAGGCATGCCAAAGGCATCATCCTCCAGATGAAGAGGCAGCAGCAGGCTGATCACCGTCACCTCATATTGCTCAAGAGGAAACTGAAGGAAGAGGAGTCACGGGCCAACACACAGAGTGAACCTGCACAGATCCCAACTGAACCCCACAAGCCTGTGGACACCTCCATGAGAATACAGAATCCCACTGGCCTGGAAGAGCTTCTGGCGTATGAGGCCCCAGCCACCAGCCCAGCGTGCACAGCCACGCCAGACGACAGTTCCCTCCCCCTGGAGGACCAGACGGAACCCGTCGACCTGTCACTCAACAAGCCCCGCCCTTCTCTGCCCGTCTCCACGCCGACGACCACCACCACCAACCCCGCCCCCGCTATCCTGTCTCACCAGCACAGCATGTCGGCCACGCCCATGCCCACGGACGGCATGGCCACCGCCGCCATCACGGTACCGCTGATAGGCAGCGTCGGGCGCTCAGAGGGATCCGTGCGTATCAAGCCGGGGTCTGCGTCTCCAATCGAGTACCAGAGCGACAGTGACGCCGAGAGCGGGACCGAGTCAGGCTCCGCCTCTTTCAGCACCCAGGGTCTGGACGCCGGCTCGGGCATAGACATGGACATGATGCCAGTTGATCCGGATTCACCGGATATGAAGAGGAGGCGTGTCCACATGTGTGATTACGACGGCTGTAATAAGGTTTACACCAAGAGCTCCAACCTGAAAGCCCACAGGAGGATACACACAGGAGAGAAGCCCTACCACTGCACCTGGGAGGGCTGCACCTGGAGGTTCGCCCGCTCCGAGGAGCTGACGCGGCACTTCCGCAAGCACATGGGCATCAAGCCCTTCCGCTGCACCGACTGTGACCGCTCCTTCTCCCGCTCCGACCACCTGGCTCTGCACCGGAGACGCCACGTCATGATGTGAACCTCCACCCTTGTTCCCCCGCACCTGTCACCCCCCTCCTGCCGCCCCACCCGTAACCCCACAGCACCCCCCTCCCCTCCCCCTCCCTACACACACACATCTGTGCCCAATGCCCGAATGCCCTCTAACCAGCCCCTCAGGACTCACAGACAGAGCCATGGGAGGGGCTAAAACTCAGATCCACCATCCACTCTCTGTCTCTCCATCTGTCTCCTCCTCCCCCCCCCCCCCCCTCCTCTCACCTAGTCCTCCTGCTTGGACTGTGGGACGTAGAGATCATGAAATAAAAGGGGGTGGAGATGGTGGTGTGTCCATCCACCTAGATGTGCACCCGGCCTTCTCACAGAAGAGACCAGTGGAAGACTGGGTTACTGCAGAGAGAGAGAGAGGTGAGAGAGAGAGGAGAGAGGACAGAGGAGAGACTCTATTGGACAACACAGTGGGACTTTAGGTCCAATAATAATACCTTTCCGTTCAGGTGCTGGAAAGCTGAAAGCATTTAAGCATTGTTTGTATTTCTTACTGTTTCTGTAACCATGGAGACAAATCTCTTTGATGGGGATTCGCGTCAGCGATACGTCTATTCACAGTTTTGGCCTGTATTTGTTCAACACTTCAACTAGACAAATACTTTTTATGTAACTTTCTTCTGATTATTATGTATTATATATTAGGCCTACTTAAAAAGTTAGTCTTGCACTGCAATCTCTATTTACGTAATTCTTGAGTGGAACGTTCAGTACGAAACACATCAGATAGATAACCACATGAACTTTTATTTGTAGTAAATTCTTTTGAGATTAGAGTTATCCCCCGAGTTTGATATTTACAAATCTTGTTTTATATTATTACATTGTACGTTTTTCAGTATGTAGTGTCTAAGTGCCAAATGATTAGGGAACATGATTCATACAAGTTATCATGTCCAAAGGTATTGGCAACAGGACATGAGATGACCAACCACTCTGGGGTCATTATTTTACAACCGCTATTCGTCACACTAATTTGCTTGATAATGTTTGTTGAAAAGATTATTTCTATGTGTGTTGGTATGTACAGAAAGTAGATGCATCACTCGTAAATGGAAGACATTTTATGATGTTTGCATTCCGCTTATGACGATTGCCTGACCTTTGAAATCTAAAGGCTTGTAACTTCTATCAGGCTGAGCTAATCCCTAGATGATTTCATACTGTATGGCTGGAGCCTGTCTCCTTTGTTATCGCCCCATCAAAGTTCACACATCATATTATAAACTAGTTCCCAGTACTGCGTCTCCTTCCGTTCCGAACTGAGTTTCTCTTTGACTTTAAACTCAGTGTTTTGACATATAGATGCCACTATACCAGTGTTGGGGATGATTCAATTTCAATGTAGTCATTTCAGGACCCATTTGAAATTCAACTTTCCCCAACCCTGCACTATGCTGACTTGTTTTCAATCTTCTGACAGAGAGACTGTATGACTGTATTCAATCTTCTGACAGAGAGACTGTATGACTGTATTCAATCTTCTGACAGAGAGACTGTATGACTGTATTCAATCTTCTGACAGAGAGACTGTATGATGACTGTATTCTCTGATGTCTATAGCACTTCCTTCCTGAGGATAAAGTTCTCTGGTCCTTCCCGTAGAGGGAAACCTGACAATCTGCTGTGTATATATACTGTATATACTGTCATTTTTGAAGAGAAGACTTGTAAATAGTATGTTTTTTTCGTCTAATATGGATATTTTTTGCTATGAACAAAACGGGATTTTTAGATTGGTTGTGTTGAATGTTGTTGTTAATCTGTTAATCTGTTAAACTTACTGTATGCAAAAAGAAATCATCTTTGTACAAATTGAAAGAACAACTTTGGTGTATTTTTTTTTCTTCTGTTTGACCAAAAAGAATCCTGAAAAGACAGGGGGGAGGAGAGAGGAAAAGACAGGGAGGAGAGGGGAAAAGACAAGGAGGAGAGTGGAAAAGACAGAGAGGAGAGAGGAAAAGACAGGGAGGAGAGAGGAAAAGACAAGGAGGAGAGGGGGAAAGACGGGGGGGGGGAGAGGGGAAAAGACAGGGAGGAGAGTGGAAAAGACAGGGACGAGCTAGGAAAGAAGGGTTTGTTCTAGACCAGGGGTCTTCAACCTTTTTCAACCCAAGGACCCCTTGGATGAGAGACAAACAGAACAGGGACCCCCACATGTAATATATATATAAGCCTATAATAACTTTTATATTTACTTCATTCACCTTTTATTTCACCATATTAACCTATTTATATACTGGGTTATTAGCCTATATGTGTTTATGATTGATAAAACGTTCATGCATAATTATGATTGGTTATTATTATTATTATTATTATTATTGTTTTTGTTGTTGTTGTTGTTCTGATGAGGCTTATATTTTCTGTTATTATTATTTTTCAACAATGAAACTTTTAGCTTCAGGAAGCAAGGTACGCCTACCTCCTGGGTGGAGGTTGTCAGGCAGAGCATCATGTCATCCTCAGGCTGCAGTCTGGAACTGTATTTGCTCTTCAGGTAGGTGAGGGAGAATCCTCTTTCACAAAGACAAGTTGTTGCAAAAGGCAAGAGGATCACCATGGCCTTTGCTGGCAGTTGGGGGAAGTATTTCTGGCAATGGATCCAGAACTGGGTGAGAGGCTGTGACTCGTACACATTCTTGTGTGTACTGTCTGTGGTTAGGTCGATCAGCTGATCTTCCTCAGCGGCTGTCAGGTTTGAGCCGTCGGATGCATTGTCTTTGAATGATAACCGTATCCATGTCTTGTGCTTTCTCCAAGACTCAGTCTCAGAAAAGTACTTCTCAAATTGACTTTCGAGTGCCTCCAAGTGATCAACAATTGCGCATTTCACATCAGGCGAGGGCGCATTGAAATGCGCAGCCAGCTCCGCGTGGTTTTGGCCAACCAGAATCTCGAGGATAGCTGTGCGTAATTCAAAGACGCGCGCCAATACTGATCCACGGGAAAGCCATCTGACCTCGGAATGGTAAAGGAGCGCGTTGTGTTCCTCTCCTATAGCGGCGCATAGAGAAGCAAAGAGGCGGGTTTGTTATTATCAAACTAGTAACTAAATTTGTAACGTTATGCTAGTTATTAATTAACGTTAATTTCGCAATGAAGACCGAACTGCAGCGTTTTAGCGAACACCTAGCTTGCTAGACAGGTGTGTTTTTTTTTCCAGCTGACGTTATGTTAGACTCTAGAATCATGGGCATCATTTATTTTGTATTTTTTTTGTCAAAAGTAGCTTATTATTGCCTATTAATGCACCGCCTTCAGTACGCGTCTCACCTCATGCTCTGTGAGGGTGAGGCTGCTGAGAGCTGGAGAGAGTGGTGTTTGTGTTGTGGTTACCTCCGTTCGCCCCTCGTCGAACCGGGCGTAGAAGGTGTTCAGCTTTCCCGCCAGCAGGGGGTCGTCCTCTGCGGCTGTGAGCCTGTTGGCTCTGAAGTTTGTCATCTGCTGAACCCCCTGCCACATCCGCCTGGAGTCGAAGCTAGAAATAAAACAAGGTTAAGTAATACAATAAACAATAAAACAATAAAACACTGGCAAATACAGATGCATTAAATTAAACAAATGAGATTCCTGAACGTAAAAAAACTATTTTGAATATACTTTTGAATATACTATTTTGAACAATGTTATAGGGGCCCACGTCTTGCAAAAAAAAGAGAAGCTTGTGTGGGCTACATATCCCAGTGAGCAAAATTGCGTTGAAAAGACGTCTAAAAGACGACTTTCCCCTACGTCTATTCTACAACCGGATTTGGTTGACGTTGCAAGGTGAAAAGACGTAGTTTTCAGGTCGTTGAAAAGACGTGATTTTCAGGTCGTTGAAAAGACATGGTTTATAGGTCGTTGAAAAGACGTGGTTTTCAGTTCGTTGAAAATACGTTGTTTTCAGTTCGTTGAAAAGACGTTTTCAGGTCAAATGATGGACGTCCTGCTTTTGGCCAACCTGATTATGTACGATGTAGGAAAAAAAACAATGCTCCCTCCCATACCTAGAACATTTCTGTTAAAAAAATCTAACTCTTGAAACAAATCTGCCATACATGTACATGATTTTACATTTGCATAAGAAAAACAAGTACCATTTATTAAATACACATGTACTTTATTAAGAATAAAATAAAATAAAATGCATTGGAATACGTTCAGAAAGAACTGCTCCCAAGGCAGAACAATACTTACTAACATTGGAGTGATACAGAGACCAGCATGGCCCCTGCGCGTGCAAGGATGACACGCACATTCAGGAAGCTTTCCTTATTTTACACAATTTCCCCACGGGGATTAATAAAGTATCTATCTAATATTGCAAAATACCACAGAATATTCCAAAATATTGCACAAAAATCGCTCGTAGACTCCTGAGTTAGCAGGCTGCTAAGCTAATTTCAACAACACTCGTTCAACTTCTTAAGGCCTGCCCTACTCTGCCTCTGATTGGCTAGAACTTGGTTGGCTTGAGTAATGTGATTATACCATTGGTAGATGAAACTATCGCGTTGCTTAAGATGAATCATTAAATGTTGCTCCTAAAATATTCACACGAAAACATTTCCCTGCGCCAGAAATCCGGCACTATGCCGGAGAACTTTAAGTCCTGCTAGCAAATGCAATGCAACCATAACCAATTCAGTAAGCTAAATTAGTGGCACAGAACCACACAGAAAAGTGAGATATAATCACATATTTGCTCAGGCTGCTTCAACATTATAGCCTATCTCAAAAGAACATCGAGAGAAATAAAGAATACATAATAAAGATAGAACAGAATGAAGTCTCAATGCTTGACTGAGAATGTGTGCTTTCCTTAAATAGTCTGGAGCTGCACACAGTGAGGTTTACAGTTTACAGTTTAGTCATTTAGCGGACGCTTTTTTCCCAAGCGACTTACAATTAAGAGATGGGTCTTCAGTCTCCGACGGAAGATGGGGAGTGACTCTGCAGTTCTGACAGCCGTGGGAAGTTCGTTCCACCAGCGGGGAGCCAGTATCGAGAAGAGACGTGACCGGGCACCATGGCAGCCGCGTTGGCGTAATGATGGTGGGGCCAGTCGGCCGGCAGATGTGGAGGGGCGGAGGGGGCGGGATGGAGTTTGAGGGGTGACCATCACTTGCAGGTAGGCAGGTTGCTTCTCTATGCTTGTGGCACCTCTGCTCTGGGCTGCACTACAGTGCTGTAACCACCACCTCCCGATCTTCCAGGCGCGTGCTTGAGGTGGTCCCCAACAGCGAGCCTAATCATGTGGTCCGTGGCCTTAGAATCCCACTTCTTGACTGCAGCTGTAACACCAAAAGACATATATATATATATATATAGTTATATTACACAAAACATGCTTTCTGCAACTTCAGCGCACATTTTATAGGCAGAGCATATGGTGTGTCATAAAGTATGTTTCTTGAACTAGGGCCCCTATTTATTAATCATCTCAGAGACGGAGTGTTGATCTAGGATCAGTTTAGCCTTGAGACCATACTGATCTTGCGAGCTCACATTTAAAAGTTTACGTTAGTAGACTAAAAGCATCCGTAAGGACATTTACTGCAGAAATTGACGCAATAACAATTTAACAAGAACAGCACACAACAGGATGCGATTTTGCTTTCACAATCTCCAAATTAGCCATACCATTCAGAACGGTGTAGAGGTTGGTTGGTTGAAAAGCGGTCTTCGAGCGATGACCCTTCATGTTGAACTTGGACATGAGGTTGTTGGTGAAAAGCCTATAAGTACAGAAAAGTTATTGAAAAGACAATCTAGGAAGAGACAAGTGGAAAATGTGGCAGCGGCTTTGTTTTATGGAGTGGTGTTTCCATTGTTTTGGGCAATACTTGTACAGTACTCCTGTGTACAGTACTCCTGTGTACAGTACTATCAAAACCCAAACTTTCACCAACACCTATCCCAAACAAGTAACACATTCGATTGCTGTGCTCCACCTTGTTTCCCATTCGGGGTACCACAATATATTCACAATGTAGCATACCTGTCCATGATCTTATTTGCGCAGTCCTTCACATCCTTTCCTCCAATCTTGCTTAGCTGTGAAATCTGAGTGGAAAATAATCAAATAATCAAGAATAAACATTTTACCTGATGTTATGCCATTTACTTGCGCATCAACTTAAAACACAATTTGTAAGTCGCTTTGGATAAAAGCGTCAGCTAAATGAAATTGATGTAATGTAAATCAAATGTCACCATCAGTTTCTTCTCTTCCTCACGTTGTAGCCTCTCCTCCAGGTTGTTGAACTGCTCCATCTCTTCCATTCTGTTGATGATATGACAAACCGAGGCGTGTGGCTCTGCTCTCCCCATGCGGCGGACCTCCTCATGAATAGCAAGCAGCTTCTCCATAACACACTTAAATTCGGAAAATTGGACATGAAGACTAATATTTAGTGACAGTAGGCCTAAATACCAACAAACATTTAAGCTGAATTTAGGCTAAATCAAAAAGAAGCAATGGGGAACTATTTAGAATTGTAGAGGACAAAGCAACATAATTTATTGGAATTGAACACTACTAACCTATATTAGATAAATTCCTCAAAAACAGTTAGTGGGAGAGAGAGGGGAAGAGAGTGAGTGAGTGAGAGAGAGAGACAGCCACTGTCTGGAACTGCAACCATTATGAAATAGTACACTTAGTGCTCTACAAAAACTAAAATCAAAATATATATCACATATTGAACAACTGAACAGACTAATATACTTCTCTGTAATAAAACGTCAAGCTAAGCCCAGTATCTTACCATACTGGGTGCGTCAGAGCGTCTTTCTGCATTGGACTTCGCGGGATCACTTCGAGGCACAGTACTAGCAATGTACTCATACGCAATGCCGTAAGACTGGATGAGGCTTTTTACTTCAGCCCTTCTTTTTCTCCATGCCCTTAAATAAGCCATCTGTAAAAGATATGAATAATGTTTTTTGTAAATACTAGGAATCAAAAATTAAGAGAATCATGTTTCAAATAAGTCACATAAGCATGCTTTGCCTTGCATGCAGTACAACTCACCTTGTATTACAGTATGAACCGTTTGAGTTTCCACTGGGAAAGCTAAAGAGTAAAAAATAAAAGAAAAAAGGTTAACATCTGGCACTCACAAATCTATTACGACAGTCACACAGAAAATGTTCAACCTATAGTATAAAACTCTGAAGTGTCAAGCAATATTTTTCCTAGAATTATATGCAACAATATGGACCTACGGGTGTTGCCATACTTGTGTTTGTACTGACTTGGTTGTGTGTCTATGCGGTTAAGTGTATGTACAACTATGGGTTTGTGTATGTGTCTGTGATTATGTGGGTGTGTGTACGTGTGTTAAGAGTAAGCTGTGTGTGTGTGTGTACATGTGTGTGTGTGTGTGTGTGTGTGTGTGTGTGGGGGGGGGGGGTTAAGAGTCTGTGATTGTGTGTGTGTGTGTGTGTGTGTGTGTGTGTGTGTGTGTGTGTGTGTGTGAGTGAGTGAGTGTGGGTTAAGCTGTGAGTGTGTGTGTGTGTGTGTGTGTGTGTGTGTGTGTGTACACGTGTAAGAATGTGTGTGCGTAGGTCTCTCTCTCCTGTGAGACAATGGAATTGCAAATATCAGCGCCTCAAGACTATACAGGACAGTGGTTATGATGTTTCCTAAACTAAGATCGCCTTGTCTGTAATGTACGGATGTAGTGAATATAATGTGCCATCTTACCGTGGGTTTTTCTAAGCTTCCGTTGATGAAAAATCTTGTCTCTGCTTAAATGTAGCAAGTAGTTAGCCGTTAGCTTCGCCGTCGGTGGGTTGTACGTCATCACACACTAACTTCCGTTTTCTCAGTGACCAATCAGAGGCCAAATCAGCCTTCCCACCCAGCCCACTATCTGCGCGGGCCAATCATCCCGCGAATTTGAACACAAGAAGAATTGCAACAGCGCCACCTGCTGTATTGGAATAATAGCGCAAACAAACGTGGAATGATCTCTGACGAGATTCAGAATAGATTAGATTCACTTTTATTCAACTATATACAACAAAATGCAGTTTAGTATTCAACCAGAAGTGCAGTACTGATATTACATGCATGTTTCATTTACATTTTCACAACTACACGTTCGCTCATATGTGGGGGACGTACCGGTCCAATCAATAGAACGGCTATATTCAGTGGAAATAAGGGCCAGACGGACGGACCTTATTTCGCTGTAAAAAAGACGTCCACAGACGTCTGGTGCGCACTGGGATGGCCCTTTTCCACTACAGCGCCAAAGCAGGCCAAAGCAAGCCAGCCCGCTTCGGCCTGCTTCTTTTCCCCTTTTCCATTGTCGTCCCAGGTCGGTTCGGGTCGCTTCTTTAGCTCCACATCGAGAGCAGGTACTACATTTTAACATCCGGATCTTTTTGCCAGGCTGCGTGTGACGTGTGACGCTGCACACCGTTGATTGGTCAATGGAAATCGTCATCCCATGTCCATATATTTCTTCACTAACCGCCATCTTGAAATACCACATTCGCTCTAGGAAAATGTCATTAGAGTTTCTGTAATAGCTTATTAATAAAGATTCGAAAAATTATGCTGACCATCGTATTATCTTAGTTTAATGTCATTTCAATGAATCATAGAACTTTTATTTACAACAAGCACAACACAAAAATCGCTATTATGCACCGTCTTTGTCCGTGAATAACACCGGCTGTGGAGGTGGTACAAACACAATACTCCTTTGCTAACTTCACCATCGGTATACGGTCATTTTGAGCCCTTAACCACTGCGCTGACACCCCGAGAAGTTATGCTTTTACCCGTAAACTCGATGAACTGGGAGTTCACCCGGCCGCTGCTGCTCGCAGCACCGCTTGCTGCTGGTTGAAAGTCGTGTTGACAGCGGGGGCAGAGAATATTTCTACCCGGGAATTCCATTCAAATGCCCGCGTCAGTCAGCCTTTTCCGTAGAAATACATCGCTCCGTTATATATATAACGTTACATGTTTTAAGGCTGATCTGTGCATGATAGTGCTGCATTATGTTGATCTATTTATATCGATCTATTCTTGCCAATTCCTTATTACCAGTGGAAAGGGGGAAGGCTAAAACACTTTGAATGGAATAGATAGGACTTTCCATTCAATGAAGCATTGATACTCACTAGAGTTTCTGTAATAGCTTATTAATAAAGATTCGAAAAATTATGCTGACCATCGTATTATCTTAGTTTAATGTCATTTCAATGCATCATAGAACTTTTATTTACAACAACCATAACACAAAAATCGCTATTATGCACCGTCTTTGCCCGTGAATAACACCGGCTGTGGAGGTGGTACAAACACAATACTCCTTTGCTAACTTCACCATCGGTATACGGTCATTTTGAGCCCTTAACCACCGCGCTGACACCCCGAGAAGTTATGCTTTTAACCGTAAACTCGATGACTGCTGCTGCTGTGCCGTCCAGCCATTTTCGCCGTTCACTCATGAGTCAAATGCCGGTAGATTCGCGTCTTGTCGGCGTTTCCCGATGATGATACTACAGTTCATAAAGCAGACAAGTGAAGGCAGTGGTTTTAAGGGTTCAAAAAACATGACTTTATTATGTGTACATAGCTTCCTCTCTCTCTTTCTCTTTCTCTCCAAAAAAATCACGGCTGTTGTTGCTGTGTACACCCGGAAGCTTTTTGCCAGGCTGCGTGTGACGCGTAACTCCGCCTACTATCGTCTACTCCTCCTACTAGTCCGGGTCGGTTTGTGTATAATGGAAAACCAGAACTGATCTAAAGCGGGCTGAAGTGACCCGACCCGACCTGACACGAACCGACCTGGGCTGCTGATGGAAAAGCCCCAATAGTTTCTATAGCCTACTCAGATTCTAATGCGAATACAGGCTACATTCCCATTAGATTAATGAGTAGGCTATAGAAACTAGACACTAGAGGGCGCCATTAAAGTTTGTGTACTGGGGACAGGTCACGAGGTCACACTGGTGCAGGTCTTTTACAGATCTTTTATTAAGGCTGAAGATGATAAAAGCCCACAAGGACTACTCCGCGTAATTATCGATTGTGGCCTGCAATCTATGTTTCCAAATGTCTATGTTGCGCTGCGGCTATTTTTGACTCTGCCTGTAACCAATTGCGAAGGGGAGCGGTCATTCTCTGTGCTGTCCAGGATTAAAAACGAATTGCGGACTAAAATGACGGAACACCGTCTCAAGGCTCTTTCTCTCATGGCAATTGAGAGCGAACTGACCAAATCACTTTAATGATATCGTGGATGATTTTGCACGAAGCAGAGCCAGGAAAAAATGCATTGCATAAGATAAGACTATTTTATGATTAATTTAGTCTTATAAAGCCATCCTGTGGTTGCTATATATGACACCATAGTGTTGCCAATAGTTTTTGGTTGAAAGCGGTGTATTTTGTTACTGTACATGTACTGTTGTTGGCTTCAATTGAGTGTGGCATGCCTGTGTTGTAAATCCTGTGTCGTTGAAATACAGGTGAATTTTTTCTAGTTATTGTGCTGTTGGCTTTGAGTGTTCCTCCGCTGTAAAACCTGTTGAGATGCAGGTGAACGTAGGCTATGTCTTATATGCTGTTGGCATTGTGTTTACTTGCGCTCTAAAACAAAATTGTGTTTGCGCTGGGGAGGGGGGGGGGGGGGGGGGGCTTTCTACACGTCCAGGCCCAGGGGCCCATTTTTTCATGATCCGTCTATGCGCTTACCACTGACCACTTCAATCGGGTGAGCCAATCCATTTGCGGGGTTGTTTGAGAACGCTGACGAGCGTTTGTCTCAATGAACTGACTATTGGGGATTGTGCTTTTTTGCCTCGGGGGATTCAGGGAACGGACTTGAACGGGTCATTGACAGGAGTGAACTTGGGACTTTGTTTGGGAACTTTGTTTTGTTTAATTGGTTGACTGTGGAAAAAAGAAACCTCCTAAACTCCTGTAAACATTTTGAAGCACCTACTCTATGATTCTTGACAAATTCAGTTTATTATTATTATTGTTGAAGGAGTGAAGTGAATGTGTTATTCCTTTGTATTTCATTTGTTGTTTATTGTGTGTGCTTGAAACCCTAGAGATGGTTTAATACATATATTATTTACATTGAAGTTACGGGGTCTGTCTTGCCTTTTTTTTTGTATAATCGTACATACTGTACTTGAAGACCCTTTGTGGTTGTTCTGTTTATACCTTTTTTTTGTGATAACACAACCGTTTCCCATAAGTAGGAGGGGGAGTTGTTATAAGAGAGAGTGACGGAGAGCGCTGCAGTCCAGCCGCGACCGAAAGGGTATTATATATAGCTCTATTCGTTGCCTAGCAACCTTAGTGTATGCTCTGTTTACAGTTGATGTGTAACAAGGTTCATATTATTATATTTATTAGGGTTAGTATAATAATAATAATACTATGATTATTATGATTATTATATTGGTTGTTCCCCTTGCTTGTGAGGCAATTGCTGATTGGTTGACGTGGCTCGCGACTTGGGACCGTGTGTGTGTGACAAAAAAACTGTCCCAGTTTCAACCAACGCAACTAACGGTCGGTAAGGTCGAAGTTAAAAAAAGCTCCTCTTAATACTGATCCATTAAGTTGTAAATGTCAATAAGAAGATGCCAATTATATCATCTTATGTTATTATTTATTAGGGTTAGTATAATAATAATTATACTATGATTATTATGATTATTATATTGGTTGTTCCCCTCCTCCTAATTACATACAAATCACAAAATGGTCTTGGACCAAAATACATATCAGATCTCCTCCCACCCTATATTCCCGCAAGGTCCCTAAGGTCAGCTGAGACTAATCAGCTAATCATTCCAAGAGTAAAAACAAAACACGGTGCAGCAGCTTTCAGTCACGCTGCTGGATGCTCCTGGAACAAACTCCCTGAAGAAATCAAACAGGCCCAAACCCTTAAAATATTTAAATCTAAGCTAAAAACCTTCATGTTTTGCATCAGTTATGATTAAACACAAACACTTCTATCAATGTCTTTTTTCCATTAACTATTGTCTTTTTAAATGGTTTATCTATTTACTTCTTATATTTGCTTTTATTCATTGTAATTTTTATTTTCTTATGCTCCTCTTGCTGTATTTTTAAATAATGCATGTAAAGCACTTTGAATTGCCCCTGTTGTATGAAATGTGCTATACAAATAAACTTGCCTTGCCTTGCCTTGCCTTGTTGTTCCCCTTGCTTGTGAGGCAATTGCTGATTGGTTGACGTGGCTCGCGACTTGGGACCGTGTGTGTGTGACAAAAAAACTGTCCCAGTTTCAACCAACGCAACTAACGGTCGGTAAGGTCGAAGTTTAAAAAAGCTCCTCTTAATACTGATCTATTAAGTTGTAAATGTCAATAAGAAGATACCAATTATATCATCTTATGTTGGAAAGGTCATTCGGAAACTGTTAGAGAACTTTATATATTCAGCCTGTCCCTCTATCTGTTCAGCATAGTTACCCTGCGCCTGGATACAGACCACACAGGCAGGACCTGATTCCCATCGTGCCGAACCCGTTACAGTATCGGTGATGGCCGATAACAAAAAGAGGGGGTGGGAAAAAGTTGCCCAGACGGTCTCCGCAGTGGGAGTGCGGGGGGGGTAGTAAGAGATGGCAGCGCAAAAAAAAAAAAAGGTGGGCGGACATCAAGTCCATTGTAAAAAATAAGGCAGCTGAGAGGGCAAGGGATTTAAAAAAGACAGGAGGAGGGAAGTCCTCTGTCCAGCTGGACCAATTGGAGGAAAATATATTGGGGGCCATAGGAGAACATGATCTTACTTTGATTGCAATATGTGTCCCATCAACTGCCCCCAACACATTAGGAAATCCTGCTATTTCAAAGAATTGCAGACCTGCCAACCTTCAGAAATGTTTATGAGTGGAGACTTCCGGTTGAACGATGTAGTGGATGGACGCATGGTGTTTGCCTCCCGCACATTTTCGAAATATTTAGTTTATTACGCCTATCCCCTAAGTCTATATTTAGTGTAAGCCTGTCTTAACTAAGTCAGCATTGAACCTGCATTGGAATGAGCAAAAAAGTAATTAAAAAGACGGTGCAGAAGACACTTTTCTCCGGCGAAGGCATAGCTAACGCTAACAATATGGCGTCCGAGCCCTCTCCTCTTACGCTGGAGTTGCTGGTAATTGAACTGGAAAAATCCAGGAGAAGCATGACTGCGGAGCTCACCGCCTCTTTGAATGCAGCCCTCGCCCCAATTCAGTCTTCCCTGGACTCCGTGGTCTCCACCGTGGCTATACACTCCTCCACAATAACGGAGATGGAAACGGCCCTATCTTCCCACTCGGACGCCATCACAGGCCTGGAACAAGAAGTGGTGGAGCTGCGGTCCAAGATGGCATCGATGGCGGAGGAGCGCACCACACTCCGAGGTGCAGTGGAGGACCTGGTCTCTCGCTCAAAGCGCCAGAACCTGCGAATAGTTGGTCTCCCCGAGGGGAAGGCAAGGACGCGCGACTATTCATGTCGGGGTTATTCAGGGAGGTGGTCGGGGATACGCTACCGGAGGATGGCCCTGAACTCGACCGCGCTCATCGCAGCCTCGGACCCAAACCCCGACAGGGATCTCGTCCTGTGATTGTGCGTTTTCATCGCTACATTGAGAAGGAGAGAGTGCTGCGCTGGGCAAAAGAACACCGCGACATGATCTACCAGGGTCACAGCATTACGTTTTACGTGGACTTTAGCGCGTCTGTGGCCAAGAGGAGAGCCGCCTTCAACGCAGTGAAGTCCTCGCTCTACCGCAAAGTGTTAGAGTAAATGATTCAATAATGGCAGCCTGTTTCGTTTCAAGATGTATAAGAAAAGATATTTAATAATCTTCTGCAGAAGGAGGAAGTTTACAAGCACGTCAGATAGGTCTTAACAGTGAAAGTTCCTCGTAAAAGTAAAGATCATTCATTTCATCTGAGTATTTATACAAACAGGTACCTTCAGGTAAGGGGTCCGCCCTCAGGTGAGGTTTAGACCAATCATGAGCAATGGGTGTGGACCTGTACATTTGATGAAGATGATTATGATGAAGGCTAGGTGGGAAGCGGCCCCCACTTTCTCCCAGACAGACAAAAGGTGAAAACGGAACACAATGGCCACAACTGGTTCAGTCTGGTCTTAGAGCACTGGGTCTGGGGCGACACAAAGGTCCGAAACTGCTCTAGATGGTTTGGTCCACTCCGGGACAAAAGAGGGCAATCAGGTCTTTGTAATCATTTAAATGTGTCCGCCGTCCAGCCGATGTCAAGCTTCAAGCAGAGAAACCGGTTCTATTGTGTGATAACAAACAGGAAATCAGCTTACATAGCTTTGCCCCAAGACATCCAAAGTTTGAATCTTAAATGTAGAAGAATGTCTTTTACATATAATAATTTTCTCTCACAAAAGGCATACGGTTTGGCGTGATGTACCCTGCCCGACTGCGCATCACCTTCAACGGCGTGGACCACTTTTTTGACTCTCCGGAGCAAGCAGAGCAGTTTTACCAAGAACGCATCCACAAGTCATGAGCAACTGGAGTGGGTATGTGTTACGGTGATCATTTGACATTGACCTACTCAGGCTCTCAGTGAAAGTCAGAGACATGTAGTCCATTATAGAGCAATTCCTGTTACTCTCCTGCTGTCTCTCTCTCTCGTGCACTTTTTTGGCAAACTTTTTTCTCATGATTGACCTGATGTTACAAAAATAAATGTAGCAAATTTTTGTACAGAACTGACTCTGCCTTTTTTCATCAATGCAAATCAGTTATTTTACATTTATTATTTTGTATTTGCACACACTTAAACAGAACCGATGTCTACAATACATTTGTATAGAATTAACTTTAACAAATCAAGTTTGATTTACTGACCTAACTTGGCTACCAGGGACATAATGAAATTGCTTTAAAGTTACAAAATACCGTTGAATAATTTGGCATTAAGAAATCAAGTTGGAGTTAGAGTTGAAAATCAGGTACCGTGGACAAGATGAAATTACTTAAACATTACACAATACATTGATATTACAATAACTGACAAATATTATGTTGCATCAACATAATTATTTTAAGCAGTCTAATGTGAATGAGATACTTTGGTTTGACAAGAAATAATTACATCAGTTGCCCATATTCTGATCATGTGGGACTGATCTGAATGAGATACTTTGGTTTGACAAGAAATAATTACATCAGTTGCCCATATTCTGATCATGTGGGACTGATGTGCACATTAAAATCAAGTAAATTCAAAATACTTTTTTTTTCAGTGTACATATTAAATGAGAGGTAAGTTTTTATATGTCATTTAAACCACTGGGTGAAATTGTGTTTAGTTCTTTAATCCAGTGTCTTTCCCTCATCATTCTCTGTCTTTTTGACCAACAGGTTCCAGATTCCAGGCCTACAATCAGGAGATTCTCCCTACCATGATCTCTAAAATGTTCGTACAGTAGGGTGGATTCCTCAATACGATTTACCCTGTAAAGGTGCTGTTTTAAACGTTCACAAAGTTTGTTCTTAGTTTCACCAATGTACCATTTAGAACAGACCCCACATTTTATTCCATATACCAGGTTTGAGGACTCCAAACCCAGAACATTCCAGATTGGAGCCCCTTTGTCTGTATATATGTTCGTAATGTATTTTGGTGTTTTTAAATGTCTTTTTAGTTTATCTTGTTTATCAATTTTTAATGCTGCATACTAGCAAATCTTTTATATTTGTATTCCTCCTAAAGGCTGCAATGATTTTAAAATCCACCAGCGGTTCGACGATATCTTGAGTCCTTTTACATTGGATTTTAATCATTTTATTAAGTTCCATCGAGGATGGGGAGAACGTGGAAACAAAAGGAATTATCCTGCAATTGTCCCCTTCTTTTGCAGGTCTATCCCCCCTACTAAAGTTTAGCTGGACCTCAGCTTTGATGGTCCGGACTCCGGAGGAAAGTCCTGCTATATCCCCTGGGTAGCAGGGCTTGGAAGAGGGTTCTGGTTGCCGACTGGACATCCGCCTCCACTGCACAAATCCGATGGAACCCTATTAATTGAGATTTTACAATTCCCCTATAGGTGTGTCTAGGGTGGTAACTGGATTTGTGCAGTAGGGCATGAGTGTCCGTCGGCTTGAAGAACACCCTCGTTCCCAACCTCCGAGCCCCCTCCTCTTTATAGACCTCAGTATCCAAAAACTAAATTTTTTGTTTTTGTAAATTATATTTCACTGTAATCGATTCATGGTGGCCATTATTTTGTGTTCTGATGGAGTAAGACAGTTGAATGTCTCATGAGGTATTTCTAAGTTATATTCTTCAAGAAACAACAAAGCTATATGTCATTAATTTAAAACCTACAATTTAATGTCTAAAAATGTATAGCCTACCAATCTGAGTTAGTCCCTAGGAGTACAAATCTACGGAACAACAATGAACACATATATAACACATAACACATATATACTTATTCGCAGTTCAGTAAATATGCTAAATGACATAAAATCGTTATCTTGTCCAATACGTTTTGCATTACATTCCCATACAAATACATCTTATTTATTTTTCTCGTTTTTTGCTTGCTTGCTTTGCCTAGCTACAGTTGCTAGATCGCACAACCGTATTTCCGGCGTATCTGCAAGGCGCTCCAGAAAGTTCTGCCCTCACGCGCTATAAATAATCAGCCATCTTCCTTCTCTGTGACTGTGAGCCCAGGAAGAGTCGGACGCGACACCGGTAGTTACCAGAACGGTAAATGGTTATTTTTCTTACTGCTATATATAAAAATACAAAGAAATACACTTTACTGACAAATGCCATATTGCTCTCTTGCTGTTGACGATCATTGGTAACGTTGTGCAGATTGAATGAAGGAACATGTGGCCAGCTGAGCTAAGCTAGCTGAGCTGAGACATACAGATTACATAGTAGTACAGTCATAAATAACCATTGTTCCCTTTCTCCTTTTGCCTGCAGTGGTTAACATTGACAGTGAATTTGCTGTAGCTCATTGTGAATGTGGTGTCTTCGTGTCTATCTTTAGTTCATTTCAGCTTGACAAGGTCCTGTTTTGAAGATGGTTCGAGAAACTCAGTATTACGACATTTTAGGTGTGAACCCTAAAGCCACACCAGACGAAATAAAAAAGTCCTATCGAAAACTGGCATTAAAATACCACCCGGACAAGAACCCCAGTGAAGGAGAGAAGGTGAGGTGCCTACTCGTGGAGTGTCCGTGTCTATTTTAAACTTCGCATGGCTTCTTAATTGACAGCGACAGAATGTCAGGAACTTTCTGGACTGACCTCGGAGTGGGTTCCACCTCCGCTATTACTTCGGATTGCAGTAACTGATTATACTTTCAATAGCTGAGTGGTTTTTGAGAATAACATGAACCTGCTTTGCTACCATTTTAAGATGTGTTCTCTTCTAAACAAGTAAGAAAGAGTCCCACGATTAGTGTACTACTGTTTGTATGATGGCTAATTCATGTTGGCTATGCCTCCTCTGCTCAGCTGAGCTAGCTCGGTAACAAATCAGTTAACCTGTTTTGCCAATAACCATGTTAACTACACTTGAGCTTGTAACTAACTATAATAGGCCTATATATAAACAATATGATATGTGGTCAATTGGTTTTAGGACATCTAATTTGAAGTAGGACCTGGTTATCTTGAAATTAGTGTCAATGCTTTAAATCTCACTGTATTAACACTCAATACATGATATTTATTTATTAACTTTATTTTGTGCTAACCTCTTTCATTACACAGTTTAAGCACATATCCCAAGCATATGAAGTTCTGTCAGATGCAAAGAAGAGAGACTTGTATGACCAAGGAGGGGAGCAAGCCATCAAGGATGGAGGCGCAGGGGGAGGAGGCGGCTCCCCTATGGACATATTCAACATGTTTTTTGGAGGTGGAGGCAGAACACAGAGAGAAAGGAGAGGTATGTCACATGTTCACATTCTCTATAGTTTATCAGCCACACATAGCTTTTTTAATCACTGGACTCTCAGAACTTGTCTCAGAATGTCAGATGCTAACTATTGTTACTATTATTCATGTTTTTATTTAGGCAAAAATGTGGTTCATCAGCTCAGTGCCACACTGGAGGAGATGTACAATGGAACAACTAGGAAACTTGGCCTCCAAAAAAATGTGATCTGTGAAAAATGTGATGGTAAGTTAAACCAAATGTAAATAATGCTACCCCATCTGTTCTTGTGTTCTCCCTTTTCAGTTGTCCCAGCCTTAAAGTTAATGACTTAAACTTAGTTATATTCTGTTTATTGCAGGTTATGGAGGTAAAAAAGGAGCTTTGGAGAAGTGTTCACACTGCAAAGGAAGGGGAGTTACTATTCAGGTGCAGCAGATTGGGCCAGGCATGCTCCAGCAGATCCAAAGTGTGTGCTCTGACTGCCAGGGTCAGGGGGAAAGGTTCAGTGCCAAGGATCGCTGCAAGAACTGCAATGGGCACAAAGTGGAGCGCAAGAAGAAGATTCTGCAAGTGCACATTGACAAAGGTTCAACTCTTTCCTTGTTAAGACATATGTACATAGATTGGAAAAATAGAGGATGGATGAATCAAGGCAAGAAGTGCTGAAGTGTTGAATGGTTAGATTCATGCTACAAGCTTAAAGTGAATTGTAGCAATAGCTCCATCTAGCTTGATAGAGCTGTTGACTGTCATTATGCTGAAAAGGTTACTGAGGTTATAATTCTACAGGAAACAGATGTAGTAAGCAAGAGGATTTAGCTATGTCACTGGACTCACCACTGGATTTTGTGTCATGTGTAGGTATGAAGGATGGCCAGAGAATCACATTCACTGGAGAGGGAGACCAGGAACCTGGATTGGAACCTGGTGATGTTGTCATAGTGCTGGATCAGAAGGAGCATGATGTGTACCAGAGACAGGAGGATAATCTGATCATGAAGATGGACCTCAAACTAGTTGAAGCGCTCTGTGGGTTCAAGAAGACGATCCACACTTTAGATAATAGAACTCTCATCATTAGCTCACTGGCAGGTTTGTCAAATTTGGAATTGGAATCGGAATCATGGTTTCATAGCAGGCCTAATGTGTTTTTAAAGTGCAAGTTGTTAATGTGTGCCGGTCTTTTTCTCCAGGTGAAGTGGTGAAGCACAACGATATCAAATGTGTTCACAATGAAGGCATGCCAATTTACAAAGAACCTTTTGACAAAGGGCAGCTCATCATTCAGTTCCAGGTAAGCTTTAATTTGTCTGACTGCAGAAATGCAGTGGCACAGAGTTCCATTCCTGCCATCACATTTTCTGGTTCAAGTACCGTCGACATGGCTTAAGAAGATGAGATTGTTCACTCAGGGTTACTTCTCTCCTAGGAGAGGCTGATAGAGGTAGAAATCAAGAGAACGAGCTAATTGAATTGCATGGAATGGAATAAGGAATAATGACCATACTTTATTCCATTCCATGTACAATGAGCCTGTCCTCTGATTTCCACCTCCCCTGTTCTCACCAATCCATGTGGTTCCCTCTCAGGTGGTATTCCCAGATAAACACTGGCTCCCAGAACACCTGATGCCCCAGCTGGAAGAGCTGCTCCCTGTCAGGGATGACCCTATGGTTTCTGATGACATGGAGGAAGTAGATCTCAGTGAAATGGATGATGAATCTCAAGAAAGAAGTCACAGAGGGGAGGCTTATGACAAGGACGATGATGATGAGGGTCCAAGACAGGGGGTGCAATGTCAGACTCAGTAAATGTAACACATGCTAACTACCCCTCATGCATAGAAATAATCTCTCAACAAATAAGATCAAATTGTGTTGCTTGAGGACTGGGTCTGATTTAAGCTTTATTTGGCTATTAATGTTCCTTTTACAACTGTAAACCTTTCCCAAGTGCTACACAGAAATGCCAAATTACACACTGAATAGTCTAGGAGCAACACCACACCTAAAATGCAACTGCTAAATCCTTTGGAACACCTACTGTAGATTTATTTGCATTTTCTCCATGTTTGGTGTATGTGCATAATTATTTTTATGGATCAGTTCATGTTATGTTTAATTCATTCACTGAAAGGGGTACCTGTATGCTTTCTATGAAGGTAATTTTACTCTCTGATGACCAATATGTTTCACTCAGTCTTTGAAATGTATTTATTCTTTCTCAATTAAAACCTCCCAAGAATTACAATATATTCAACAGTCCCACATATTTATTCTCTCTGCATATGATTTTCAGTTCAATCTTTATTGTTTATACAAACCATTATGCAATTTGCACATCAGTTTTTATGTTACAAAAATCATTAGTTGAAACCCCTGTCATTACTTTTACACATCACAAAGTCACATGGCCTTCTCATAAAAGCAAGTGAATGGCTTTATTCTGGTGGAGTGGACCAATGACGGTAAGAAGAGTACTGTCATGTACTATTGGAGATATTACATTTCAGTTAATTATTCATTTCAATCAATGAATCATTAAGGCATTGATCAGTGGCATGATGTGAAGGTTCAACAAGACGTCATCCTTTTCAATGCATCTTTTTCCTGAAAGAGCAACCTGGAAAACAACAAGAGTTCAACACACTTAGCATTAAAGCAACAATATCCTACTAACCTCATCCCTAGGCTATTGTGCACAGAACAGTGTTGGTATTATGGTAAATATCTGGAAAGTCAGTAAGATTACATGGCATGCTTTAAGTATTGTTGAATTTGAAGGGACTGATTTGATTAATTTGTAACTGGTGTGCATGTGTTACTACTGTATAAACATGCTATAACGTAAGACTGATGAACCCACCCTCCGTTAGTCTGGCCTTTCCACCAGTTGGCTGGCAGAGTACTGTTGAGCATCCCACACACAGCACCACAGTCTGGGCATGGCTGAATACGGTAGTAATCTTGTAGCAGCCTAAAAGAAAACAAATAGCATATAAAATATAAAATACTGGGACCTCTTGTTCGCTGTTCAAAACCCCTTAAATGTTCGATCTCAATGAGAGAGATTGTTGAATATATTAGCCCTACATAATATGCACAGATTAATATATATGTTACGGTACATGTGGGAAAACTAGGGTTAGGGTTAGGTGCTAGGTGTAAGGGTAGGGTTAGGGTTAGACATGCCAGCATGTAGCACCTAACCCTAACCCTATTTTTCCCACCTGTACCGTATTCCCACATGTACCGTAACATATATATATATCAGACCCAGCATATATATATATATATACTTTTCGCCTTGACATATACAATTTGATTGGATAATAAAAATACCTGGACACTTCACATCCATGAAGTAAGAGTTTGGGCACTGCACAAGACGCTTTTTCTTATGCTGCCTTCTCTCTTGCTCGAGAGAAGGATGGAGAAGGTCTTGGGCCAACTGAAATAACAAAACAAATGGATGGTTGAGGCCCAGCATGCATCACAATAATAATGTACAAGCTGTCATTACAAAAAGTTGTGACCATATGCCAGAGCACAGCTGCATTGCCATGACAGTAGTCAGCAGGATCGGACTGTAATAACAAAACGGGACCGTTTTGTCATTGTTATGTTTTTCAACTGTTGGCTTTTATCTAGGATCCACCTGAAACCAACTCGTGTTAGCTAGCTGTGTTGCTAACTAGTATATTTGGCAAACAACGCATGGCAGATGCAGACATGTTGTTCATATGCCACTGCGGCCCCAAAGGGGTGTTTGGAAAAAACACAAACGAAAGATGTCCAAATGGTTGTGGCCACTTGTAACATGCACTTAAAACTACATATATTTGATCACAGGTGGTTGTAAACTTTCATACGTGCGCAGTTGCTGCTAGGCTCTGCGAGGCTCTAGCTACCTAGCTTGATAGCTGGTTAGCTGTTAGTTAGCCATCGTGCCATGTGCCGCTACAATACACTTCTTAACATGTGGTTACAAATGACCTGATAATGCACATAGCAAATGTGGAACCGCGTTTCATTAAATAGAAAAATAAGCCACTGTCAGCGACGAATAACTACTATATATTAGGCGATAACTTGTTTATTGTACTTACAGGCATTTTCACCGTGTGAAAGCTCTCCGTACACGGGCAGTTTTGATTGGTCCGAGGTTTACCAAGTAGGAAGGTTGCCTTTAGCCAAATACCGTGTATGCGTCTCTGCTTCAGCTTCATAAATCCATATTACAGATATTAGCGCTCAAACGCATGCTGTTTATTTTTAAACTACATGTAAGAACAAATAAAAAACAAAATAAAAAAAACTATCAAAGACATACAAATACCGCCAAAGGAAATGTTCATACTTTTCGTTTCTCTAGAGATTTCTTGATAATAAAATCCAATCTGGCAACCATCATATGGTACTTCCTCAATAGCAGTAGCTACAGCTAAGATTATGTTTAAAACCTCTGTAGATACAGTATAGCTAATGCAAAGAAAGTCTTTTAAAAAGTACAGAGTGTAACACAGGTTTAAAAACGGTGGCCAAAGCCTACTTCAGGAGTTACAAGCAAGCACATTTGAGCTTACTTTATTTAGTTGGGGAGTTTTTTTTCTAACCTTAGAATGTTTTCATAATGCTGAGAACTAATAAAAATAGTAGTCTCATTCAGGGAAAATTGACTTTTGAAGAAATGAATAATTTTTTATTAATTTAATTGTATCAAAAGACATGTCTCAGAAGGGCATGTCCGGGGCATATCATCTACGTTTGCAAACCTAATTTTAGGAGAAATAATAAGGACTCGTATCTACCTTAATGGCATTGTAAGAAGGGATGTATTTTTTTTTTTTAAATTGCGCTCTATTCAGTAAACACCAAACAGAGACTCTATTGATTAGCTTCCATATGCTTCCATATCACAAACTGCATAAGCAATTTTGTGGGCCTGTTCAAAAAGACCCTTGCTACAATGGATGGCAACTAAATACAGAAAACTACATAGACCACGAAAACAGTGTAGTTCCTGTAAGAAACGATTTTTGTTGACGTCACACATCCCGACGCTCCTCTCCGCCTGTCTGACAGCTGCTGTGACCAGGCTTCATACTGTTAGTATAATACTGGGTCTGAATGGCGAAGACGTACGATTATCTTTTCAAACTCCTGCTTATCGGAGATAGCGGAGTAGGAAAGACATGTCTACTCTTCAGGTTCAGCGAAGACGCGTTCAATACCACCTTTATATCAACAATAGGTCAGTCGGCCGTCTCCCTAGGCTTATGGTCTGCGGTAGCGTGCAGCACTTAATGCCTATAATGGGGCATAGATAAACCCTTCACTAATTGATGGCGGAAAAGCAGGAATGTGTTGCTTTTGGCGCACATTTGAGTATTACATTTTTTTTGTGTGAATGCTGAATAATATCCCATCTTCGACCTTTGCGGTTTCAGGTATTGACTTCAAAATCAGAACAATCGAGTTAAATGGGAAGAGAGTAAAGCTTCAGATATGGTAAGTTGGTTTGCTTTTTCTGTCCCCCTAGGACTAGGTCATAGCCTACCATGCATTTAAAAACCTGTATCACGTTTATAATGGCACGAGACGTTATGCATGCTTTTAATAGCACATGACATTTTCTGTCAAAAGGACTCAGAATCAAACATGCTCACCATCCATTATATTGTTGTTTCATTTTGTTCCATAAAAAAGGCACAAAGACCAAGATGGCTCCACTCACTGGCTGCAGCATGACAGTTTTATCTCTCTGTGTACTTTTCACAGGGACACAGCAGGACAGGAAAGATTTAGAACGATCACCACAGCATACTACAGAGGAGCCATGGTAAGACCCTCACAGCTCTTGTTGCACCAGTGTCCTCTATTCCCTAAACACACCTAACATCACTGCCTTGAATATCAATGTGTTTCTTTGTGGTCAAGTGGTTTATTATGGCACCTTTGGTGTGTTTAGTCTTATAGTAAGACATTAGTGTGTACACAGCTTTCTCTCTGCTTGATTTGTTTCTGGTACTTTGCAGGGCATTATGTTAGTCTATGACATTAGCAACGAGAAGTCTTTTGAGAACATAAAAAACTGGATCCGTAATATTGAAGAGGTGAGTTGTTCCTGAATATTAAAAACAGCAAGTTTAATTTAATTAATTAATAGTTTTTTCAGTGTCTCAAACATATTAAACTCCTGCATTGCTGACATATGATATCATTTGTGTTGCATTATCACCTGAAAGGAGAGGCTCCTTAAACGTTGGAACGTTACATTCACTTTTGTTCTTGCTTGCTTTCATCATGCCTGTTTCAACTGTCCCTAGCATGCGTCATCAGATGTAGAGAAGATGATCCTGGGTAACAAATGTGACATGATTGACAGGAGACAGGTGTCCAAAGACAGAGGAGAAAAGGTGAGTCTGCCTGACAACTCATTACCAATGGTAAAGGAATAAAGGCACATTAAATTATACCTTATTTTTGGGAGATCAAAATGGCTAGTGGTCAATGGTCAAAATGGCTATGTAGCCTATACCACTTTTCTTAAATGTTGTGTGTGTGTAATTTTCTCAGTTAGCAATAGATCATGGAGTAAAGTTCTTGGAAACTAGTGCCAAGTCCAGCTTGAACGTGGAAGAGGTATGTTTAATTAAAATATGTATTTTTACAAATTACTATTATTATTATTATTATTATTGTTAATCATCATAATCATCATCATCATAATTGCTAGATGAGAACACATACTTTTACATTTCACTATGGGTTTTAAGATCAACCTGATGAGTAATTTTTATTCCATTCTAAACTGTTAATTAATAACAATATTCCATGACACCGACACCGTCCATTCCATTCCATGTGTCTCATTGTCCTCTTAGGCTTTTTATACTCTGGGAAGAGACATCATGGAAAACCTAAGCAGTAAAACGGTGAGTGTAGCAAAATAATGGAGATCATTTGCCGTTTGCCAAAAATACACAATGTTACATACATGTAATATGTTACATATGGACAGTAACTCTCAGTTCACACATGTTGTGTGTTGTTCACCTTACTTTAGACTTAATTCCCCTTTTTTTTTTTCTCTCTCCCAGAGCGACAGCAATCCACCAGGAGGTGGCGGGTCTGTCAAAATGACAGAGAAAAGGTCAAAGAGAATCAAAATGTTCAAGTGTTCACTGCTCTAGAGGTCCATGCCTGCAGTGCTATTCAGGGTGGTTTCTCCGACAACCTTAAAGCTGCAGTGTTCAGCTGCTGAGAAGATGTTCCAATGACTGAGACTCCCACGGACTATGGATGGTTGTGATCCCATTTCAACATCCAAGAACAACAGAAGAGGAGTTTTAACAAATGTCCTGGAACAATCAAGTTGGATACCTCAACCCAGTCTTGTGACTTGGGTGGGACCCCCATGCAGCTCTTGCTGGTCAAGAGGAGCAAGGACGTATGTTAATGCCTCTCTGTCGCACACTGGACATCCTGGTGTGTGTTTGCTGAGGGATCTTATTGAGCTCTCCTACATTATTTGTGAATGAATCACTTTTGAATTAATTGAAAACAGTTGTTCAAGCTCTGTGTGTGTGTGTGTGTGTGTGTGTGTGTGTGTGTGTGTGTGTGTGTGTGTGGGTGGGTGTGTGTGTGGGTGTGTGTGTGTGTGTGTGTGTGTGTGTGTGTGAGAGAGAGAGAGAGAGAGCGTGCGAGTGATATACATACTGTATATTCATGTGTCATGTGTTGATATTTAATTGTTTATGTGTGATAGTCCACAGGCACAATAATAGTATTATGAGAGAGAAGTAAATGGGAAATCTGTAAAATGGTCATAATGGTATGCAGTCTTTCAGAGATATTATGTGTGTAATTATAGATGTGGAAGCGGTTGTCCTGTGAAGCCACTCCGATGTGTTTGGCCCATTATTACATGTAGTATGCACTGTCATGAGTTTGCTCCCCTCAACAACAAAACAATTGCACTTGACCAAATTGTCTGTAATGTACACAGCACATTACATCCAAGCGATGCTATAGTTACAGTATGTGATCTACCAATGGTTCATATAGTCACAGTTCTCTATATCATTCTTTGCATGGCTAACCCGAAGCCCATGGATGGCAAGGTTATGTCAGGGTTTAAGAGCAGCAAGGTTATGTCAGGGTTTAAGAGCATTCTTGTTCCAGCAGTAGGAAGATCAGTCCAGAGAGATACTCATCTCTCACAGCATCATACTTTGATTCAGATTGTATGCTTGGGTGAACTGACTGTTACCTTGTTACTGCATAGAAATAACTAATTTATCTGATATTGATGCAATAGCCCTATTTGACTTTAGCTGTGACCTCTGCTCCATTTTAGCTTATGTGTATTGTGAAATATATAATGTAAATCATGTCAAATATCAAAGCAAATGTGAATGTGTTTCAAAGTAAAGAATATGAACAGTATAACAGAGTTGTGTATGCCATTTCTATACTTGTCGTCTAGTTGTATTTAGAGGATTTGGTATTTAGTACGGTACAGGAAGCCACAGTGCACGATACATCCAAAACCTTTTATTTGTTCACATTGTCACTCTTTTTTTTTAGGTAGCATGAGGTAGTTACCTTTTCCATTTGTATCCCCACAATGTTCAGATGTACAACTGTGTATTATTCACTTCTCGTATATTTTTTACATTGCAACAAATCCCACTGCTCTAAATGAACATCGACCACGCTAATAATATTTTTTTAACAATTTGACGTGAATTACAATGAATGATTCTATATGGCCTCTTATACAGAAAACAAATAACTACACACCTGGACTACCAGTATTCACTATGAGTATTGTGGTTGTCTATGAAGGGTTGGACTGTATTTTTAGTCTCTGATTCCATTCCAATCACTCTGGTCAGCAGTCTGGCACAGCTGATAACTTGTCCCCTGGCTCTCTCTTCTCCTCAGCCTCTCTCTTGTCCTCTAGTCCTTTCTTATAATCTCCATCTTCCCCTCCTCCTTTGACTCATCAAATGAGCCCTTACTTGCTCCAGAAATAATATCTACCTCACTACTAGACGGTCTGGGATTCTCCATGTTTTCACCCCATCTCTTTACCCTCTGCTGACTGTTATCCAAGCTCATTGACCGGTTAGACAGGAACATGTTATCCTCACCCACAAGCAGGTGGTCTTTTTCATTGCTGTCCTCCGGGCCTTTACCCTTCTCTGCCTTTGTCTGGTCCTCCTCAATCTCTATTGTAGGAAGAGTCATTTCAGTTTTTTTTATCCTCCTCCACCATTGTCTGGTCCTCAATCTCTATTGAAGGAAGAGTCATTTCATGTTTTTTATCCTCTTCCATCTTTGTCTGGTCCTCCTCAATCTCTATTGTAGGAGGAGTCAGTTCAGGTTTTTTATCCTCCACCATTGTCTGGTCCTCAATCTCTATTGTAGGAAGAGTCATTTCAGGTTTTTTATCCTCTTCCACCATTGTCTGGTCCTCAATCTCTATTGTAGGAAGAGTCAGTTCAGGTTTTTTGCCCTCCTCCACCTTTATCTGGTCCTCCTCAATCTCTGTTGTAGGAGGAGTCAGTTCAGTCTCTGGAAGAATCGGCACAGTCAGAGCACTCTGCTGTTCAGGCTCTGCAGGGACAGTGGGCATGTCAGGATTCTGAACAGGACTCCTGATCACAGACACTTTGGGTGCATGTCCGAAGAAGCTTGGATGGACCTTATACTCAAAGCAGGCTGGCCACTGATTTGGAGACTTGACCACCTGGTCCATGAGAGAGCTGTAGTCTGTAGCCCAGAGGGCATCATTACCTGGCTCAGCGGGATTGAAGACGATGCTGCTTGAGGCCTTTCTCTTGGAGGATGGTGAGGTGCTCAGGCTTTTGGGAAGGTAGCATGTCAAAGCTTTAGGCTTCTCTAATGGGTAGGAGATGGCAGCTTCTAGTTTGGCCCTCTCAGTTGGTAGACCAACTTTCTGTAATACGATATCTAGTGGATCTCTACTGTGTGGTGTTTTCTCTTTAGGTATGTCGTTCACAGCCTCTCCATCACCTGCCACAGCGTCATACTTCTGGTCACATGGCGATATCAGGATGTCTACACCTGACAAGGGGCGTCTTCTTGGTCCTGGATCCACCTCTAAGTTATGACCATACTCCTTGACAGAGACGCCAGAGGATTTCCGTGGGCTCCCCCGTCGCTCAGCGCCTTGCTGGGCTAACCGATCTAACTCCCTCTGTTCTTCCATGTCCAACTGGAAACGGTAGAGGCTGTAGCCATCAGCGCTGTTGATGCTGCTTTGACGATGCAAGCCGCTGGGGTCGTATATAGAGGATCCCCCTGAACGAGTGCGGGTCAGCTCAGCGTGGTCCACTCCAGCCAGTTTCTCCAGGGCCTTCACCATGCGCCCGTTAATCTCCTCTAGCTGTGCCAACCGTAGGTCCACTGTCTGAATGGAAGCCTTCATAGTATTCTCCCTCTCATTCACCTCCTCTAGACGCATAGACATGTTCTCAACCCTGCAGGAAACACAAGCAAGATTCAGAAGTGGCTGGAGGTTAACATTTATGTCACACTTGAACATATAATGCAACATTTTACATTATACTGTCAGTTGCTGTACATTTATTTTGTAAAATTCATGCTACATACATAATATAATATCATGTTTAATTTGATTATTCTCAGTATAATTTCTAGTGCCAATTGTGATTGGCCATGGAATTTACCTTTCAGATGTAACCTTGATGCGCTCATTACTCGAGGACTGCAGCTCATCCTCCTTATTGCGGAAATACTCCTCCACACACTGTTCCTCAAACTCATACAGATTCTTCAACTCCTCTGGGTTCAGTCTCAGCTCTGTGGGAAGAACCATCATCATAACTACTGTACCATCATGTACTTACAATTTTAAAAGATTTATATATATATATATATATGTATATTTAAAAACAATTAGACGTGTCAGTTGAAATATTATGTTTTATGAAGACACACTACATTATAACTTAGGTTAAAATAGCTCACTGCTCTCAAGCAAAGTGCTGTCAATCGTCATACTTGTCACTTATGAGAGACGATAGTGCTTAAACTGCATGGGTCTGTAATTGGGCCTAAATGTTGCTTTAATTTTATTGTTAATTATTTACTTTGTCTCCTTGTCATGTGTAGTATGTTATTCTGAACTACGGTATGATCTGAGTATCTCCACACAAAACTGCAAGGTGTTAGCTATCAAATGGCATCCTGCTTTTTCATCTGATCATCATACATTTCAAGCCTGCAAACTGCGACACTTTAAATGAATGTGCATTAACACTATGTGCAATATGACAACCCTAGGGTACATAAGGTTCAGAGAATAGGAAATGTTAGAATAGGTATAGCATAGCATAGAGTACAGCACAGTGTTTTATTTGTATAGTATAGTATAGTGGATAGTGTACATAGCCTTTATTTATGTAAACCAGCTCCTTTCCCTTTTTTTTTTCTTTTTTTTTCCTAGCACCAGGGGAGCCCCCCCTCCCAAATTTCGTTGTTTGGTACCTGTACTATATCAATGACAATAAAGACCATTCATTCATTCATTCATTAATTCATACAGTGGGGGAAATAAGTATTGAACACATCAACATTTTGTCCAGTAAATGTATTTCCAATGAGCCTATTCAAGTGACATTTGCACCAGACTTTGGTATTAACTCAAACAATCCAGACAAAAAATGTAAACATTAAAGTCCATATGTAAATAAAGTTATGTGGAATAAAGTGGAATGAAACAGGAAAAAAGTATTGAACACACTAACTGAAATTAATTCAATACTTAGTGGAGAAGCCTTTGTTTGTAATGACAGCTTTAAGGCGCTTTCTGTATGAAGTAACATATCGCTGAACTTTTTGGCTGTCACACAACACACCATGTTTGGAGGAGAAATGGCACTGCACATCACCCGAATAACACTATACCAACAGTGAGGTTTGGAGGTGGAAGTATCATGGTATGGGGCTGTTTCTCCTCTTCTGGTACTGGCAGACTTCATATCATTGAAGGAAAAATGAATGGAGCCATGTAAAGAGATTCTTGAGATGAACCTGCTGCCATCCACCAGGATGCTAAGGATGAGACGTGGGTGGACCTTCCAGCAGGTCAACGATCCAAAGCATACAGCAAGGGAAACTCGGAATTGGTTTCAGAGAAAGAAAATCAACTTGTTGGAATGGCCCAGTCAATCACCTGACTTAAACCCAATTGAACATTTGTGGAAGCATCTGAAGATCCAGATTCACAAGAGGGCCCCCCGCAATCTTCAAGATTTAAAGACAATGGCTGTGTTCGGAATGGTATACTAGCATACTGCATACTAGCATACTCAATGAGTATATACTGCATACTGCCTACTAAATTCATAATTAAGTAGGTTAAGTATCCGAAAACCAGCCGACCATTATGCATACTGCATACCTCCTCCCAGAATGCCTCCCAGAATGCATTTAGCCGGGAACGGCGAATTTAAACCTCCATTTTAAACCTCCATTAGCTAAAATATGTAATTTTGGCTTTACAAGTGTTAACATGTCATTTTATGAAGTTTTAATATGTTTTCAGGCGAGAAAGTAACCACATATATTCCCAAAATGTGTCCAGTTTACCAAAATAACCCGTTTATATTTTTTTTGCGTCTTCTGTTCGCTAGCTGCGTTCGTAAATTCGCCCTGGAAATATGATCAGCACTCATGGAATGCCTCTTGTCCAATCAAATTACCTGGTCCCTTTATGACGTTGCACCCAGTGTGCGCTCCGGCGCTCTCAGAGCGATTTTACGAACGCACCCTACGTTTACCTTCACACACTCGACAGAAATATCGTAACATAATTACAACACGTTGTAAAATGATTTGGGGGGCCAACATCTTAAGTATAATCTCAAGTAACTAGCTTACTATATTGTTGTCTTAACAGTTGGTAAAATAACATGATTAAAATAAATATATATGAGCAATAACATATCGTGGGCTGCAGCAAGCACAATAACAACCCAACCTGTCCGTCTGAAGCGACAATACTGGGATCATTCGTGATTGGGCTACAATCAGTCAAATACTAGGTGAACATGTGTGTAAGACACAAATAAACTTGGATTTCATGCATTTCAAGTGGCATATTTGTAATCATGACGACGTAGCCTTGTCTAAGAGAATGCATTTCACCATGTTAATTCCCAGTATAGTGAAAATACCACCGCTCATCCGTGATCAGACGGGTTATGGTTAGGGTTAGGGTTGCTGCAGCTGAAGAGTATCAAATAGAGTGCAAAAAAGCAGCATCTGCACACTCAAATCTGTGCAAAACACTATGTTTATTGCAAGCTTTCGGTCCCCAGGCTATCGGACAATGTAAACAACAGCTGTATGACAAGTTTGTATGACGCAGTTTGACGAGGCTGAAAGCGCACAGGGTTGCCAGATGGGATTGACAATTTACAGCCTAAACTTTCTATAACCTCAAAATCCAGTAGCCCATTCGGCGGTAACCTGCCCCATTTGGCAACCCTGGACGAAATGCATTTTGGGGAATCAGTACTCCAGAAGTGTACAGTCGTATCACACTTAAATAATTTCGAAAATATAGTATATACGTATACTAAATTTATCGCATACTCAAATCTCGCATACTGTACACTGTGAACGCTCTCGCATACTCAAATCTACGTCATATCTAGTATGAGTAGTATGCTAGTATGCTATTCCGAACACAGCCTTAGTGTGTTCAATACTTTTTTCCTGTTTCATTCCACTTTATTACACATAACCTTCTTTACATATGGACTTTAATGTTTAGGTCTGAGTTTTTGTCTGGATTGTTTGAGTTAATACCAAAGTCTGGTGCACATTTCACTTGAATAGGCTCATTGGAAATACATTTACTGGACAAAATGTTGATGTGTTCAATACTTATTGACTGTATTTCTAATGTTATAAGCAATTTAGTTTGGGTCTAGTTTTTAGGCAGAACGTTGTCAAATAGGACATGGAGTTTAAGTTTTTTTTTTTATGAAGTAGAGACTCACTGAGTCCTCTGTCCTTCTCATCCAGTTCCCCCTCCTGCCTCCGCTTAGCACAGCGACAGCGGCGGCACAGCCTGCAGAACAGGATGTAGAGGTGGCTGAGGATGATCATAGGAGGAGGAAGGATGGGCCGGTCATGGAAGGTCATAATCAGCTGATATCTCTGGAACTTCCACACCTGGTTGGAGATGGATTTGATCTCACAGAAGGTGTTACTGTAGAAAAGCAAAGGTCAAGTAACTGTTTAAGCAAGGTAAAATAACCACTCATACTGTATGTAGTGCCCAGCAGTTATAGTAGCCTACACTCACTTGAAGACGGCAATAAGTAAGTTGACCAGTAGGATGTTTGCCACAAGTAAGTAGCAGGCCATAATGGCAGGGGTGAGCCAGGCACCAGGGATACACGGAGGTAGTTTCTTCCCATCCTCATCGTACAAATTATCACCACAAGGAGCTGTGTGAAAAAGGAAAAAATTGTTTGTGTAATAGTAAAATCTCTCCTCTACATTGCCACTAAAAATATAAACTGCATCTGAGGAATACTCACGGTTGATCTCCATGGCATAGACTTCAAACAATTCCAGAAATGCCCAGTAATAGAGAAATAATAAGAAAAGCAGAATGAAAAGTCATGAACACAGACACTACATCATACTTCTGTCATGGTCAAGACAAGGTGCACTTGAAGTCAATACTGTGCTTTACTAAGAGCCACATTTTGGTAATTATTATTTTTTCTTTACAATTGAATATTACTGCCTTCACCTTGACAAAAGAAACAAAGTGCATGCTAATTAAACTAGAGGGCGGATGATCATTCATGAAGTGAGGACAGAATGATACCAACTCCACTCCTCTTGAGTCATAGGCAGTGATAATGAGAGGATTCATGTTATCAAGTACTTGCACCTTTGCAAATGTGCCTGCAGAGGGAGCAAATGACTTGATGAACACACGTCTATTAAAAGTATATCCATATAGACACAGTGAACGGCAACAAGATACAGGGAAACAAGTAGAATACACAAAAGACAAAGAGTAAGGGGACAAGAGTACAGAACTATATCTGGTTAAATATGGGACTGATCATCCGCCCTGGAATCAGGAAACAGAATCTTACTATGAATTCTACTCTTACGGTCTATCGAGTCCGCAAACACCTCTCCATAGATCATCCAGTAGGGCATGTAGAAGATGTTTCGGGCCAGGCGCCAGGTGGGCTCCTCGTCAGGGTGCAGGATAGCCTGGCGGGCCACCCCGAAGCTCATCAGCACCACCAGCATGATCACCACAAAGTACAGCATGTCAATCATCTGGAAAATAGCAGTACAACAGGGAGATCAACTGTCAAACTTTAGGCTTGTCTTCATGTCCCTCTCTCCTTTGATTAGCTTCAGGCCTCAACACAATCAGATAGATTGTTCCCTGTGGTTATGAGTAGTAGTAATTTACCATCACCAATGACTGCACTGTACTGTATACCTTAATGCAATACTTAAAGGATCAATGAGTTGTTGAAATAGTCACTATTAATCCACTATTTGTCCACAAATGTTGAGCTGTATTTCATAGTTCCGCAATCATTCCCATTATTTTTTGTGTTAGAGGTGGCTTAAGTTCACATAAGTTAGCAGTGGCTATTTAAACAACTCTGAACCATAGAATGCATTTTCTCCAGTGGTGTGCCGTCAGGGCCAGCAAGGCCTTCTCTGCTGGCCTAAACATCATCAGAATATACATTTTATTTAATATATTTTTTCCACAAATATGTATTAATGATTCCCCATAGTCTATTCTCTTCATTTCATAGCTTTCCTCTTGGTTGCGCTGCTTCCAGTCTCCAATTGAGATTTGGAGGGCTGGCCTTTATGTTAGAGCTTTTATCCAATCAAAATGTGTTGCTAGGGGGCTCCCAAATCTGCCCGCCTTCACAACAGACGGTGCCGCGAATTCGACCTGTAACTTAACGTTGGAACGAGAAAACCTGTGGCGTTCCTAGTAAACCTACGTAGATGCGAGCAAAATCAACAACGGCGCCTGCTGGAAGGCTCAATCTGATGTCAGCACCCAGCACGTCTTTTGATTGGATACGCACTATTGAGATGCGTAGCAAGGTAATTTGCGTATCTTTATACCGTCTGCAATCAGCTACAATGGCGGAAGGGGGAGAAGAGGCAGATGTGGTGGCAGATCTTAAAACAACGCCATTTTCTAGAAGAACTTTCCAGGAAAAGATAGACATTATCAGAGAACGGCCAACCCCGACTCTTGCGAGCCTTTCTCAGCGGGGAAAAGGGTTTGTCCTGCACTTTCAGATCGCTAACTACGAGCGGTACCCCTGGCTCACAGGCTCCGAAAGGCACTGCAAATTGTACTGCTGGCAATGCCTGCTATTTGCAACAGATCGATCGGGTGTTTGGAGCCACACTGGTTTTGCAAACTTGAGTTGTCTAACCAAGGGAGCAACGAGACACCAAAGCACGGCTGGGCACTTACAAGCAACGGTGCTTTTGAACACCTTTGGGGACACTCGAGTGGATTTACAGCTCAACAGACTGTACAACAGAGTAATTGAAGTATTCCTGAGGAAAGAAAGGAGGATGGATTTTGTTTTCAAATGAAGTTGTTTTGGTGAGTACAAAGCATTTTATTTTTTATTTTATTTGTATATATTTTTGTCATTTTATTTCGTTATTTCATTTTATTTTCGTTTCAATATTAACGAATTAATATATAGGTAATTAAAATTCATTTTATTTTCGTTTCAATATTAACGAATTAATATATAGGTAATTAAAATGACAAATATAGGCTTATAAAATAAATGTTTGATGCGTCTGTTGCAGGTTGCAAGAGATGTGGAGATTACGTGGGTGGCGCACGTGAATCAGCTGTGCAGTAAAAGTACTCAAGGAGACTTGTTGAATTGTTTTGTCACGTTTCTTGACGATAAAAGTGCCTTTTATTTAAAAGTTTTGACAGTATCCAAGCGAAGCGATCTTAAAGATCACACTCTTCATTGTAAATGCGGATTTATTGATTAAAAATGCTTCGGAAATATTAATATAACTCTGTTGTACTTGTCTGATTATGTTAAGGTGATGCAACGCCCGGTTATACTGTGTTTCTGTCTAGTTTCTAGAGCCATGGCGTCATAATGATGGTATTAAGAGGTAGAATAATTCAGGTAGGACTGTGTCGGACATCACTGAAGGCCTAGGTGTGAAATGCACCGCCCGCCACTGATTTTCTCCTGGCCCATAGACTACTTCAAGGTAAGGAACCATCTGACTATAAGTTGTAAAATAGTGAACTATACCCTTTAAAAGTTTCTGGTGACACTGTACGATGAATAAACATGCCAGAATCATAGTGAAAAGGTAGATGTTATTACCATTTTTCCAATCATCATAACATAGGGTCCCAGGTACTTGTTGACACCGAAGATGTCCAACACGCGTATGTACCAGAAGATAATGTCGATGCAGTATATGACTCGGCCCCAGCCCATGTAAGGCTCCTGCTGCAGACGCAAAAGTAGACCGAACAGAAAAGTGGAAATGGCCGCCAGGTCTGTGATGTTCCAATACTCCTCCAGCCACACGTTGATCTTCTGTTTCAGCTTCCCTGGCTCTGACATCAGGATCTGGGGATTAGCAGATTAGCAGTGTTCATACATCTAGATGTCTTACCATACTAGATATGATACAAACTGAAATGTCTTATTTAATAGTTTGTAAACATCTGACATGGATGATTCATTACACGTTTATCTGGATAATGGCAATTGTGAAGATAATTTGACTGTTTTGGAAATAAAAATGAAATAAATGTTTTGGCTTCACCTGTCTGATTTTTTCACAGCCAAGTGTCAGGATGTATGAGATGACTATGAATTCCTGCAGAGTCGGACAACGCTCCATTTTCACCAATATGATGTAATTGTATAACATCAGGTAGCCAAGGTATGAAATCTACCACAGGAAAATAAGTCATATAATATTATTCAGTATGCTCATATATTGGATATATGCTCAGTATATTGAACCACTGGATCAAGGCCTACAGGATACAACATCTTCATTAACTATCTTCATCCATTGTTGTGTTTTTCTTTTAGTAATATGCAAACTATCTTTTGAATCAACAATCAGTCCTTACAGTATTAAACCAGAACTTGGTGTAAGGGGCATCATAAAACTCATAGATCTTCCTTCCGATGGGTATCGTGCGGACCTTGGTGCCCTCCTCCTCATCCCCCTTCTTAGACGCTGAATCAGCATTGGCATCCTGAAACAGCATCATGGATTCTATGTTATGAGCTCATCCGCACTAAAAGTACACAGATCTGCCAAATACGTGGAATCATACACAACCAAGGACAGAGTACTGATGAACATCTAACCCTGGTATGTTGGTCAACCTGTACCTTGCCTGACTTGGTATCGTCATCCTTATTGTCTTTTCCCTCCTCATTGTCTGCTAAAGACATGTCATCTCCAATACGGAAATCCAACAGCAGAATAAAGGGTGGAAAGAACAGGCTGAGAATAACCTGGAAAGACAAGGATGCATTCAGTGTGAGTCCTAAAACAGGTTTGTTGTGTATTTTCTTCCTGATGAAAATACTGCACAAACGTAGTTCTGGGGACTTTCTCGGGTACAATAGAGCCCTATGCGCTACCTTCAGACAAGGGTTTTTGCCCATCCTCAGACAGCCCATCCACATATCAGTCAGCAGCATCTGGCAGCAGGTGTGGGCAATGAAGTCTCGGTGCTTGGCAGCCACAGCCAGCTTCAGACAGGTAGAGTTACTCCAGTTCTTCAGCTCGTAGGTCAGGAGCTTCATGGCCACCTGCTCATCGTGCTTATAGGATTGGTCAAGAAGTTCATAGGCTAGCTTGCCAAACTCCCTATGATAGATAGAGAAATACCCTTGTCACACTGTATTTCATTTAATATGTTTCAATCTTACTAAGTGATGCATAAACCAAATATGAAACGATCAGGTCATTTGTAATCATCAGTGGCAACGCACTTGAGTGTGAACAATTCAACATGAAGTAAAACTCACATTGAGTTGTTTTCCAGGTCCTGGGAGATGTCATCCACCAGCTCGCTCTCCGAGGACTCTTGAGCCATGGCCTTGTAGAGCTTACAGGCCACTAGGGCCTTGGCCATGGCCTCCTCTCCTTTCTGCCACAGGAAGAGCGCCATCTTCTGGCGCTTCATCAGCACTGCCCACACCATCAGCTCATGGAAGGGGAATGTGAATCGACAGAGCTCAGGATCGTCCACATCTATCTCGACTTCCTCTTCTTTCTTCTTCTTTGGCTTTCTCTTACCCTTTCCACGTGGCTCATCGTCCTAGTGGAATATACGGTTGTCAGGGTGACAGTTGTCAGGTTGGGATTCCTGTTCATCTGTGATGTGTGAACTGGATATGATATCCATAAGGAGAGACTCTGTGAATGTATTGAGCTGTGTTCTTACCTCCATCCCCAGCAGTTTCAGGGCTTTTGGCTGAAAAGGATAAGAAGATGGGTAAAGATTCGCTCAGACATTATTGATATCAACAGCAGCCTATCTGAAACTGATGGGCTCTGTGGTTGATAGGAAACATTCTGACATCGGTGCGACTAACCCTTTTCAACCCATACAGGTTAGTGTAGAGAGAGCGGAAGCCCTTCCTGGTGTAATTACAGCGGTAAGCCCCGCCCATGAGGAACTCCAGCACTAGTCCAATATCAATCAGGGTGATCTGATAATCTGGGGGAAGGTTTCCCTGAAATTACAAAAGTTAATAGGCTACACTGAGTGAGATTACATCACAACATTGTGGAATTGTCTAGAGAACACAATTTGATTGAATTGAAATATTCACATCTGTTCCACAGAGCCTGAGAGGAACATCTACTCTACTAATATCTACCAAAAATGTGACACATTACCTTTTTAACATCCCTCACCACGCCATGCAGTGTGTTAACAGGGCCCAGCCTCTGTGCGGTACAAAAAAATGAAAAAAGTCCATAATACACAACTCATCCGCTGACTGTAAAGGGTTAATCTGTACATTTCTCTGTGGAGGCATGCACAGTGGGATTCACTCACTCTCTGTCTCTGCACATTAGACGGGTCACTTCTCAGCTCACCGTGTTGTATAATTCCTCCAGACGGGGAATGGTGAGGAAGTGATGGATGTTCACCCCGTTCTCAATGAGCAGTTTGACAAAGTCCACCCTATCCAGTACCAAGGCGTCCATCATGGCCTGCTCCAGGGAATTAACCTAAGAGAGGCATGCGCGACATTCATGAGTGTCTACATACAGATCCTCTGACTGACTAATGGCAAAAGTACCTTTAAGAGGTCTATATTAGGAGAGTTTAGGACTGTCCAAATTATATTATCATATATCATTTGTTGTGTAAACCTCCAGTCATAGTTTCTTACCCAGCGAGTTAACTCTATCTTCCTGGGATCTGTTTCCACTGGAGGCTCAGGTTTTGCCTTCCCTCCCTTGCCCTTCCCCTTCTTTCCCCTGGCCTTGGTGCGTGTGGTAGTAGGGCTCTTAGGCCTCTCTTGGACAGCAGTGTCGGTAGTCAGTGCACTAGAAGGCTGTAGGAGGGAGTAGGTGTTGTGGAAATACAATAGTGTATAACAGCATATTTACTGGTTAGAGGTCAATGATGACTACAGAGACAGTTTTCCACACTGTTTACTGAATTGGCCACAGGCTTTATCTAATGCTCATTGCACAAAGTCATGGTGATTTTTGTGTGCGTGTTCCCTAGCTGTGTACCTACCATAGAAGGATTAATCTCCTATTTAATATTCATCAAGATCAGGAAAACTGGCGCTCACAGTTCAGAGGTGCATTTTTGGTAATGGGAATGGAGAGGGAGAGGTTTTTACCAACCCATTATGCACTATTAAGAATGGCACAGCAGTATTAGAATAGTATTATGACAATTATACTTATGTGATATTAAATCATCTCATGAATTAATGCCCTGCAGGATTGTCCTAGATTTCTGCAGATAAACCTTTGTTAGGAACTTAGGATCAAAAGGTCACTATTATCTCTAAAGAATAAATAACATTTCAAAAACGTTTCTGTTATTGTACTTAGTCCAGAAAGAAAATGTATAAATATGGGAAATGATAAATATGGGAAATATGGGGTTTTCTTCTGCATTTTACAATGCTTGAGGTTATGATTCAGAGCAAATGTGTATTGTAACTGTCCAAGACAATACAGTGGTGGACTGGTGGAAGGCACTCACGGGTAAATGGTGTCCGTAAACGAAGATCTGATTGCGAGCGATATCCACCCTGTTCCAGGCCAGAGCCAGACTCAGCTGGTCTGGGGCTGAGGCATTGGTGCCTGACAACACACACAGTATAGACACACAAAGTGAAGCTCTTTGCATGAGTTTGCCTTTTTTTGTCGTTGCGTAAATGTGCAACTTTGGTAAAGTATAATCAGATTTGATGTTTTACAATAAAGTAATGCAGAGAGAGAATACCTTTCAGTAAAGCAGTAAGAATGGCCATTTCAATATCTTGCTGTGCCTCGACACCCATTCGAAAAACTGTTATCTATGTTTTAGAAAAGAGAAGGATGAAGCAGAAACAAACTAAACCACATTCTTTGCTTGTCATATGGTTCTCTTTCTGCTCTCAGTTTTAAGTTCCGTTCATAAAGTAGCATCCAAGTGTTTGATTGAGTAAGAAAGTTAATACATAAATGAATAAAATAACAAATGAATGAATGAATAATGTATTAATTATTGAATTAATGAATGAATAATATCTACTTAATGTCTTCTTTTGATTTACTGTCTCTTTTCCATGTATATGTGTGTGAATAGGCAAACAAACAAATAAATAAAGAAATGAATGAATTCCCCTCTCTTCGTCACTGGTGCTTGTCTGATTAGTGGCTCATGCTGCTGTAGGTATGTAGCTGTTTGGAGACTCAGTGCTCTCATTATACATCTGAGTAGTCTCTCTGATTCACACATAGCATGGCTGGCTAATTTGCTTGTCTGATGGAATGATAGCTCTAGCTTTGTTGCAGCTGGACTATATCAAATGGTATTAGCGTGAAGAGACCCTGTCACATGTGCAACCATGGTAAATGGGATTATGTTGGCATGAATATGTGGCCATGTGCCAGAGATGTCTGCACTGGTCTTGGGATGCGTTGATAATGAGAGGCTGCATGTGTCAGTGCTGGGCCACTAGATTGGAACCTCGTGGTTATGATGTTCTCTTTGGTGGGAAAACAACTTGGCTTGTGTATTCATAAAGCAAGTAATTTTGTTAAGATACAAATGCAGCAGTGTTGTTAGGGCACAGGAAAGTGCATAGACACTTTCAATCAGAGCCTGTATTTGTCTGGCCCAGCTGTTGACATGGAATGCATATTAAGGCTGCAGGATTATAAAGGGCTAGACTGTGACACAGAGACACCTGCAGGATAGTAATGGATAGGCTTAAGGGCAGACATTGGAACCGGCAATGGATTGCCCCTTTTAACCAAATAGTAGGCCTTCTGCTACGCCGTTCGAATCCAGCATCAGTGAAAACCAACTAAAGGACAGAAAAGCCCAGCAGTGCAGTCGTTATATAGGCATTTTAAATAGGTCGTCATACCAGATCTTTGCTTATCTGAGTGCAATGTGTAGGGGGCATTAAGCTTGTCTAATACGCTATGGTTACAGACTCTCTAGTGAAAGAGTATCACTCCTGGGACTGAAAAAAGCCCAGAGAGAATTAGCATGGGGAGAGGAGGATCCTCTGTGAGGATTAGGGAGATGGATCTCCACGTCCATCTGTGTGGACCAGGCTACTATGGGTGAATGGAGTTAGGAGGCCGTGGTGGAACAGGTGGCTATGTTCACTGATCTCTCCAGCCCAGATGTATGGAGTCTGGAGATTATCTACAGTGGGGTATTACACACTACTAATCACATCACTTATAGCTGGGAGCTCAGGAGATCAGGTTGTTCAGCAAACGCTTTGAGTGACACTTTGGGCAAATGGGGCAATCTGCTAACTGTGAAGACACTTACAAGACCATATTTTCACTCAAGAGCATTTATATACACTGATTACATGGAATTAAACAGCTATATGCTGTAGAACCTGTCCACTGGTCATTCTCCAGGCAGTGGGATCTGTGATCCTCACATTATGATGGGCTACACTCTGGTATAAGGTTAAGCTGCACATGCCCAGGATTACATTATGATGAGACACACATGACCACATGAGCAACCTGTTAGTTTAGCAGACACAGTGATGGGGAAGTTGTAGGGAACATGTTTATTCACAAAACCAATGGATGAAGTCAACAGATATGAGAACAAATGAATGACGATGGAGAACAACTTTCTTTTTTGGTTGTTGAACAGGCAAGGTTTATTGATGAACTCATTCACAGAATGCAATCACTTTTCTTGTTACAAAGACCTCGAGATTAGTCATTCCTCTACTCACCAGTTCTCGTTTCTTCATGCACTCCATGACCATGAGCAGGATTTGATGAGATTGGCTCTTGGTGTAATTGAATGTCTTTTGAATGGTGACTAGGAGCTGGTCCTTCACACTGTCATTGATCATGCTGGGGGAAAAAAGGAAAATGTGGAAATCAGTTAAAATCAAGTAAGCCATTCCAATGTATGCAACAGTCCCATACGTGTAGGTAGTAGTGGAGGACAAGCTGAATAGGGCTATTCTCACCCTTCGTCTTCAGAGTATTTGTGGGCGAAGGACATGATGTCCGAGGCTCGGCCACTACCATCACACACCACCACAGGGACAGGAGGCACCTCTTTCAAGCTCTCCAGTGCGATAGAGATGACATTAGGTCCCCCCTCCACGATCAGACACACTAGTGGGACCCCTTGGCCCAACCCTGAAACACATAGTGAAGCATTGTAGCTCTCATTCAGCCAAGTACAGCCAAATATCTAGACGATTGTTTATTTGAAATGTAACATGTTTCAATCTTATAGCTATCAATGTGCCATCTCTTTGAGGTGTGGACAGACCATTGGTGCGAGGGAATGAAGTTAGTGGTGACAGCTGAGCATCCCTTTGCTGTCCCTGCCTTAACACGAGCTCCAGGCATAGGATGACAAAGGGAAACCCACAGGTCACAGAGACACTCTCCATCCGTACGTCCACAGGGAAAGAATCAGGACTGTGGATTGGCTCACGCCATACAGTATACAGTAGAGTGATTCAGGACATCATTCGGACAGAAATGCCCTTTGCTGATCTGTGTCCTGAATGCCTGACTTACGGGAATTGATCTTCTGCAGGGAGATATGCTTCTCCAGCTGCCTGCGTAGTTTAACCTCTGCTCCATACTTCCCACAGGTGCCATTGTCAGCTAGGATGAAGTGGGAGTGACTGTTGTTGAGTACAGACAGCTTGCTCAGAGGGTTGGACATGGTCTGGTAAGGTCTGGTTACCTGGACAGAGCAGAAACACAAAATCCCACACTGAGAAAATAATACCCCAAAAAATTACTTAAGCCCTACTGCCAATTTTGTGTTGTTGGTCTTCATAGAAACTAAGGAATATTTAGTATCATACTTACATCCTTCCCAATGAGGTCCTCTTTATTCTCTATGATCCCCCAGGGAGCGAACCCTATGGCACACACCTTCCCTCTGGACTTAGAAGAGTGGTCTTTCAAGGCATCCCCAACATGACGGATCACCCCTGGGATATGAGGAGCCAGAGACAGCCGGGTAAATAATAACATATTTTTCTGCTGGATGGATTTGTGCAGATTGTGCACTGCAGTGCTGTCTCACATGTACGGTGCTTATACTACACGATTATTCACACTTCAACAACCTTGAGGTTAAATCATCCTAGTGAGAGCACTCAACTGTTTATCATGGAAGTAGATTAATACATGACCTCTGGCATTCTGTAATCCATTAGTTTCCCTTTGGATGTGGCTTAATTGATATCATGTGGGCTTATGAGTAATCTAATGCAATATGACGTTGGGATTTGTGTGCATGACAGTCTTCTTCCCCAATGTTAGAATCATCATCATTCAGGCCTGTAAGAGTGTATACCCACCAGTGCTGACCCCACCAGTGAAGATCCAGGCGCCAGTGGTCACAGCAGCTTTGATCAGGCCTTTCCCAAAGACCTGCTTGAGTTTGGGCTGCAAGTCAAAGTTCTGCAGGCCTCCATGAACAGAGATGAGCAGAGTAGGGAGCTCCAGCTGCCAGTCTTTTACCATCAGGTGTAACAGGCTGTCTGGCTTGGTGTCATTGGACACTCTGATGTACTGGGAGAGAGAAGAGGAAACATGTTCTGTGTCTGTGAACTTCCAGGACCTATAGGCTTCTATCCATATAATGTACTTGATGACATACAGATAGGGACAGATTGTACGAATACTGGACAAGGGCATACCATGGCCTTGTTGATGAGGCCTCCTCCTTGGAACTCAATGGTGCCATAGGCGTCGGTTGCGGAGGTTCTAGTGTGTTTGGCCACAGACCATCTCTCCGGTGGGCCATCAATCTGGACCAGTGTGTGGTTCTCCTCTGTGCTTGTGAGGGCACCAGGAGGGATGGCCAAGTGCTGCGCTATTACCTGACCACAGGCGCATCTACAAGGGGACACATCACAAGGCATTGTGGACATGATATAACCTAGTCAATAAGCAACAATAGTTCAAATGGTCATAGGCTTATTAATACTACTAGGTAAACAACGAGAATTGAGGTGCTCAAATAATGGGAATGGGAATGAGAATAATGATGGCTGCGCAGTTGTATGGGCCCCAGAGCTTCTGTGCTCTTCATAACTGGTTATGCAGAAAATCCTGAACACGACACAATTCACTGGCTACAACATGGAGTGACATGGATTGAGAGTGGGCTGTTCTGTTTTGTTTGTCTCTGTATAAATGCTGTCTTCTGTCCTCATTTCCCAGATGGGCCTAGCAGTTTCTTTTATGTGTGTGTGCCCATCATGGCCTGTCACTCTGGGAAATACGTGCCTCTGTGCACACAGGGCTTCTCTGTCTGGCAGCACTCCACCTCACTGTCTGTGCTACAGGGCAGGCTTTATAAGTAGCGGACAACCTCAAGTGGAGGCTGGCAGAGGCCATCGTCCGATTTTTACCTCCACTGGCAGCTGCATATTCTATGCACTCTATGTTCAAAGCTACCTGCTTTTGCTCACGACCCCCTGTATCTGTAAAAGGCCATATGATGTCACTGTGTGCCAAGCATTACAGCATATCAAGCATATCAAGTGCTTGCATGTTTGTCTTGATTTCATAGTGTAATGACAGCAACATGTTCTACTAGGAAGACATACATACATACATACTGTACATACATACATGCATACTGTACATACATACATACATACAAACATACATACGGTACATACATACATACATACATTCAAATGATATGAAGTTATTTTGTGCCTCAAGATAACATTTAGCTTACCTGGTTGGGTCTCTGCTTGGAAATATATGTATACATTCTCTTTTCTGAAAGGTCTTCTCTATCCAAGCTTTTTGTGTCTGAAAAAAAAGAAAAAAAAGAAACCTCAATCAGTCTGATTATACCGTGGAATTCACTCCACAAAATGAGAGGGCCTGGAAATCAATCACATCATAATTTGCGATGAAAAATGTATCATACAATGGCCACAGGCGGACTGAAACAGTTGGAACAGCAGGCAGATCTCCCACTCAAATGTGCTTAATACCTATTACTGCAAGAATTTAGCTTTTAGTAACTCAAGTTTTACTGTGCTGAACGCTCCAAATCCTCTTACTGATCATAATCCTGACCAAAACAGTGAGGGTTAGGTACAGTACATGAAGGGGGGGAAAAAACGTACAACATGGAGCAGACAATGTTCTTGTGGAAACAGTGCCTCGTTTCTGTCTAATAGATGTTCAACCTGGATTATGAACGGATTAAAGTCATGGGTGCAGTCATTTCCAGAGAGCCTATGTGTATTGATCTTGAAACTTTGAACGTTTGTGCAGAATATAGGACAGTTGAGGCAAGAGAGGTCAAATAACAAAAGGAGGGGTTAGGTCCATAAGATGGACCTTTGGTTTCATCTAGAGCATGTCTTGTTTTGCCTGGGGTTATTAGTGCATATCAAATTGAACAACAGATCGGCTGTGAGTTGTCATTGTTTGTCTTTTCGATTCTGATAAAGAGCCAACGGAATTCACCAAACAAAAGTAGCATTCCCATTCGATATATCAAATCCTGCTGAGAAAACTGTCTGATCTGGTTCCAGTGCTGAGCAAAAATAACCTAGGTTCAAAGCGATATCTGTCTGGGCTTTTGTTGTTGGTGGTGCCCTAATTAAAGTTTCTGTAGCAAGTCTCTATGGCGTTCAGGAAGAGAAAGCTGGAAATGTCATGAACAAAAAGCCTTGCCCAAATTGCACAACTTCAGCTATTGTAGTCAGATTACAACACTGTTTAGTCCTCCATTCAGTATAAAAAATGAATTAGTTAACGTCTATTTAAGTAAACAAAATAAAGTTGTCAAAATATATATAAGTTGAGCTACCGCTTCCTCCATTTTGAGTGCTCTGTACAGTGTAAAAACCATGAGGAAGACATACATAGACATTTCCATGCATGAGTGACATAGTCCAAAGTAAGTCCTAGTAATGTTTTTGATTTCCATTTCTTTATGGCGAGTTAAAATCAATAAATTAATTGATTATATTGATATACTATATATATATATATATATATATATATATATATATACTGTATATACATTCAGGTTGTCTATGCATTTCGTGGTTAACTCCTCAAACTTTAAGAGCTTGATTTGACCTTTTGACACAAAACTGAGCACATTCTAAAACTAGTTCTAATGTCAGTGTTACCATGGATTTGCTATTCACTCTAAATGAGACCAACTGGCATCACAGCACAATCTGCTTTGATCTCACAGTTGGTACGATGGTACTGTAGCACCATTTACAACAAGACCTATGTAGTATAATTTCGAACCACCTCAATCCCACATCGCTTTCAAATACTGTTACTATGACCACTAATCATATGGTCCATCCATATTCATATGCAGGTAATTGACGTTCATCTGTGGAAGCCTCTGTGGAAGACCTATGGTTCTCCATCCAGCCAGAGTCCTACCTCGAGTACTGATGGTGAGTGAGCCTGGTGGGGACAGAGGGAGGTCTATGCTGTGAAGCCTTCCATCTGAGATCCTGCTCGAGTCCCCTCTGGTGCTGCCCAAGCAGGGTGCTCTCTCCCAGCTGTGCACTCCCAGTCTGCTGCCCACTGACTGAATCCCACAGGACATGAAACTTCATCACTTTATGAGGGGCAGTTCATATGATGAGCATGTGAGCAGGCTCTTTGTTCGGCAGAGTCTCATGACTCCAGTTCAAGGTAATCCTTTTGGGAGTCCCATGACCCCACTCTCCTTGCCCACAGGGTATTTTCATCCCTCGCTAGAACAAGGCACAATAAATCTACTTTGATAGCCACCCCTTAATCTCCAATTTGTTGAGCCCCCTTTCTTTGCGCTCACTTCCCAATGAGGATGATCTTAGGTTGTGTGGGAAGACTGTGATGGGGGAAGAAGAGTGCCCTGGTTGAGACACGTAGTCCAGTTCAGTGCGAGAGGCTGAAAGAGCATGAGGAACTCCCCAACTTTTAATTTGAAAATGACCCCCCTCCTACTACATTGATTTCAACCCTATTTGCATAATTGAGAGAATTGGGCACAGGCATTCTTTTGAAAGGGCCCTTATTAAGACATGACTGGACTCCAGTTGGGGGCAAGGTCATTCAATGCTAATTGCAGTTAATCTCTATTTCCACAAACCATGTTTTGGTTGAAGAAAGTAGATTTTACTTTAGGCAGTGTGGACAAAGCAGAACTACTTTTGTAATGTTTCTCTCTTTCAGAAAATATTCTTCAAATAATTAGTTTTGTCAATGCCTTTTTGATGTCCATCTCCACATTTAAAAGTGGGGGATCTTTTACAGTAAAAAAGCAACAGGTGATTTATACAGTAGGTAACTGCTGCTTATTAAGTAGACTCTTCTAAGCCCACAGTTAGCGTGACCATGATGATTTCGTGGTGAATCAAATCTGACACTTCAGGCTCCACTGCCTCATTCTGAAAACAGAAAGTCTGGAGTGGAAATTCTTTCCGTGGCCATTTTGTGATTCACATTCTACCATGTCTGGGATGTACATAGGACAGTTCATCAGGTAAAAATAAATAAAAAGATAATTTAGGACTGTGCACATTAGTATCCCATTTCAAATAACTTTGTTGTGCATACTCATGAAATCATTTTCGAAATCTAAAATGGTCAAGTAGTTATACACACTTACAAGTACAGTACACACTCATAATTAGGAGAGGGGGTACACCCATCATTTTAATTGAAGTTTGTATTTATTCACACTCTTTGTGTTTGTGTTAGTCAGGAGTTATTGTAAACCACTGAAAACATTTTGTACTCAAAATGGCTTTGAAAAGCATTCCTTTTATGGTTGAATCAAACAGTTTCAGCCTCACTGTAGATAGGGTGAGAACGTTGGGGATAGTTGGGGGGAGACAGAGAGGGATAGGACCCCCTTCCCCCGCTCTGAGCCAGCCCTGAAGCACTGTGGTAAAAACGCACGTGGACTGCTGTTAATTATAGCAGAAGAAAACAAAGAGCACTTCCAGAGAGGTTCGGCCAGTATGACGCACTTATTTCAGCTTACTTAAACTCATTATCTGCAGCAATTAAAACCAAAATCCAGTCAGCAACCAGCAGCCTCGTTAGAGCGGCCTCTGAGCGCTTACAAAAACCTTCAAGGAGTAGAATCAGATACTGCAGGATCAAATTGTGTCACACTGGACAAATTAACAGAACTTATAGCTAACCTGGCAACAATAAACAGCATTCACTATTTATGAATGCAGATTTTTCAGAGGAATGACCAACACAAAAGAAAAATTGCACAAGATTAGAATTAGAATTGTAAGATCAGCATTAGGATTGTCAAGGTTTGAAAGAAGATTATGAACAGATTATCCTTTCTTGGCATCCATTTTACATCGCTATACTTGAAATGACATTGTGAAAGAACACCAACGCCAATCTCTGTGATATAAAAAGATCCCTGACATGGATATAGACACTTCTACTTCTGCAGTACCAGCAGTGTTACTGTGTTATTAATATTAATATTCTCACTTAATGTCTCTGTGAAGATGTAATGTAATGCCAATGTAAATTTCAAATGAACCACCATCCATTTCAAATGGAATCACATGGCCTTTGCCTGCTGACCCACAGCGTCGGGTAAGCTATCACAGTACACTTTGTTCCAGTACTGCAGTGACCACTTCTGGGTTTCTCAACCCTGTGTAGCCATGATAATATACCAGGAAAATTATACTCTTTTTTTTCTCATCGTCAATGATAAATTTGAACTTGTTTTTGCCATAACAAACATCAATTCCTTAAGCTGTCGAAGTCAAAGAGGTTTGTCTTTTTATGGGAGAATAATATACAATCTATATAACAGTGTATAAATGTATCAGATTGTGTCAAACTTGTGAAATGATGTATTACCAATGTAATAAATATGTTATAGATGCTAAAAGTTGTATTAAAGGAAGCTAGCTAGACAACAAAAGCCTGATCAAGCTTAAATTCAAGTGAAATGGATCAGAACGGATTTGGGGAACTTGTGTGGAATGTGATGTCACTAGAGGTGAAGATAAAAGGTAGTACTAATTGCTTAGCTGTGTGGATAAATGGAATTCCCAGAGTTAGATCCTAACGTCTTGTGACAGGGGGAAACCCAGAGATGTATTTAACGTTGAATATACCATGTATTTAACAAAGAATATACCATTTCAGACACAGATCAGATTGTATATAGCCAAAAATGAGGGCTGTCATTTTTCAATATTGCTGAAATGTTGCAGTTTAAAACAGATACTCAGACAAAAGTGATGTACTGTAGTAGACATTGAGTCTAGTGAGTTGGCCTTAATTTCCTCAACCTTTTGAAAATAGCTGCCTTTACTCGGCCTGTTTGTAAAGGGGCTCATTGTCCTCCTGGGTTTGAAAATCCAGTTAGCCATCACATGAGCACAACATGTCAGTGATTAGCCCGGAGATTTGAGGGAGTCATAAGATGTGTTTAACGGTATGTGTTTGTGAGAGTCTGGGGCACTGTTTTCCTTGAGGACATGGTTTTGCTTGGATTGCTATCTCCACACAGCATAACATTTAAACAAAAAAAGGAAGAAAAACTTGAATAAATGAATACAGTATATGGAAAGAATGCTTGCAAAGCATCACTCCATTTTACTTTTGGTGTAGAAAATAATGTTATATGCACATCACATTGCATAGATGCTATGCATAGAGCTTTGCATGAGAGGGATAATGCTCTTGTGGCCATTCCATAGGCATCGTACCCCTGTGCTCACAAATCAAACCAGACCTAAATAGGAGGGTTTCAACTGGTTTGATATGGTGTTAAAGCCCAACCTTCCCAGTCATAGGACTATTGAAAGGTATACACTACAGTATACAATAGATTACAGCATATACTGTACAATAGATACAATACAGTAGGCCAGGCTTGTGTCTGCGCTCTACTGTTCAGAGGTTCCAGATTAACACAGCAGCCAGGGCATTATACAGAACACAATGAGACCACAGTAGCTTAATCCTAGAACATGTCATGACCCACTGTCAATAATAAAGTCTTCACAATTAATACAAACATTACATCTTGGATTAAAGGTTAGAGATGTCAACATGAATTGTCTTTGTTTGTATTTGAACAGCTTTGCTGAGTATTTTCTCCTCTGGCACCTTAATTTATTCAATAGGGCCAATGAATTTATATCAAGCAACACATTTAAAGTCATCAAAAGCTAAAATAAGCAAGATGAGTGTGTGCACTATTACATTTCGAGGACACCCTTCATATCTCTGACTGTATTTTGCAACAGAAACCTACAAAGGGACACAGAATATGAACAAAATACTACACTGCATGGATTTAATGTATATAATCTGTGATATGTGCAATTAAGAAACAAGCATAGGATCATGTCTTTCCAGTGTAACTGAATGCATACAACAACACTATGGCCTCTGGCCTGAGCTAGATTACTTTTCCTGCTATGACTGGCCGATTGATGATTCACTTACTTAGCCAAATGTATTGATTGTAAGTTGCTTTGGAATAAGGCGTCTGCTTTATGCCAAAAATGTAAATGTAAATGTCTTACATTTTGAAATGTTAAACCTTTTGTTGAAGTCCAATGGGTCCTTGTTCACTAAAGACTACTATTATGCAGTGTTTGTGACTACTACTATTTAAGATATTGAATTACAAAAAACAGTTTTACCACTGTCCTCTATTTACAAAAAATATATATTATAATAAATAAATAAATAAAAACAATTATATTGTTTCATTTCTGGAGAACTAGTAAATACACACATGGTTTTAAGCAAAAATAAACAAATGGGATTTCTTTCAGATACTGTTAAATTTTTGGGAGAGATGATCCACTCTGGAGTTGTACTGTATACAGCTTTGCAGACCTACTCTTCCTTCCTTGCTTTCACAGACATCTTTCTGAGTGTGTTAATCACATGAGAGCCGACATTAGGAAGAATGAAAGTCCTTAATCTGGCACAGCTGCTGGTGCCCACACTGGGCCATTATGAGGGATTAAACAGCAGTACAGGGGAGAGTGGCTCTTGCAGGACTGCTTCGCTGGAGACAGAGCTTGCCTTCACTGGACTGTAAGTGCAGGGACACATGATCATGAGGTCCAAGTGAACAGTGAACATGTGCTACTCTCACACATGTCTGTGCTCTCACAAACATATGTAACTCTGGGTTAGATCATGCCTTCACTCATATGCAGGGTTTCCCAAATGTTGGGTAGGGAGCCACTATCGGGCCACTATCGGGCCACTATCGGGCTTCAGTCAGATCCTCTTGGGACTAAAGCTTGGGTGTATTGTTTGGTAAGACGTGAAAGCCTTTAAGTAAATCACAAGGCAACAGTATGCCAGTGGGAACCACTGCTCTAAATGGAAAGTTTCATTTCCATTGACTAATACTTGATGACTGTCTGTGTCAAATACATGTAATATACATGTAATATACATGTAATATATATTTATATTATTTTTTTATTTCTAATTTTTACATATTTATGCTATATATGCTACAGAACATGTATTCGGTAATACGTTATCTAATCATCTACTGTATAAAAATGTAAATGTGAACTGTGATAACAATGTTTTGTCTATCTTTGTGACATTCAAAATAAATGATATTGTTGCCAATGTCATTCAAGTTCAAGTCAAAATCGATCACCATGAAAAGCATTTCACAAACGGACTTACACTTGTTCAAGAGAGGTGCTGTGGCACCACAGAGTCACCTGTTGCATGTGAAGCTCAATTAGTATAGCTCCCTGTCTGAATAATGACTGTTGCCAGCCAGGCTGCCCTTACCTTCTGGGACCCGGATACGGTGCGCTTGATGGAGGACTGTTGGAAAGAGGACCTGGCCCCCACACCCTTGCCCTCCATGTGTCACTCTCTGGTCTACACGTCACAGAGGCATGGTGTGTCAAGAGGGCAAGAGATCCTCAGTCTGCAGGTCAGGAGTCAGCAGTCACAGCTCAACGCAGAACCAAGGCAGAACCAACACAGATCCAGTACCGAACCAACACAGATCCACCTCAGGACAGAGTGCTCAGGTCACTCGAAGAACAGTATTGAGTTCCAGTCAGAGTGGGGATCATGTCGCTCCTCAACCCTCTCTGTTGCTCACTAGCAACTGACTAGATAGAGGGACACCAGCGACGGATATAATAAATCACTCAATGACACGCTGGACACATAGACCCCTGGCCTCTGCCTGGCATCCCTTAATCAGGCTTAATGCTGCCAGCTCTTGGGAGCTTCAGAGTTTAATGGATAGAGATTTAATAAATGGTTATTGAAGGTAAATCTATTTCGGCACACCATGGCCCCAAAAAAGGCTTAGAGAGGCCATGCAGAGGCTGGAGTCTACTGAGAGCCTGAGACATGGCTGTGTGTGCTGTCCTGTCCTGGCCAGGACGGATGCCTCAGATGGATGTCACAGACAGACAAAGAGAGACAGAGACAGAGCAGCGCAGCAGAGCAGATGTTTGGCAGGCTGAGACTGTACATGCAGAGAAACAGATAGACAGATGTAGGACTAGAGGTGGTAAGCCAGAGAGGAACATTATGGTATTTTGGGAATATTTTTTCTTCATACCAGGTGCAAAGATTGCACCTGTTTTCCCCCAAAAGGGAAAAAACATAAGGGGTAGAACAAAAAAAAAATCTATTAAGTTTAAATCTAAGACAGTTTTATGTTTTTTATGTTTTTCATGTTTTCTGATTTACTTGGCTTAAGTGGCTTTTTGCAATGTGTGTTTGATGCACACAGCAGCATGACCCTGTATGTGGAAAGTTAACATTTGATTTAGAAAGCAGCATTCCTGTGGCATGACTTGCAGTACTAATGACAATTCTGACACATGCAACTGGACTGCCCATTTATGAGACTTGTGTGTCGAGTCCTTACAACCGGGATCCACTGTGGTGGAAATCAAATGCATTTCTGAAAGCACAGTGTGGAAAGCTGCAGTTGATCAAAGCCTGGCCGTAGTCAACTTTGGATAGCATAATAGATGTAACTATGGATAGGATAGGACCATATTCTTTCAAACACACATATTATGGTGAAACTGCACAAGAAAATGTATATCCATCTCTCGTAATTCAATATATAAACTTAAAAACAACTACAAAACATATTCTTAGGATAAAAAGAGCTGGAAAAATAAAACGGTGTTTCATATTTCTACTGGCCATCAGTTTTCTCAAGAGAAATATGTCTATACTTTGATAAGAGCAAGAACTAAAAGAGGTAGAAAATGTATTTGATTAATTGACTTTAGGGTTTGGAGTAGAAAAAAAAAGAATAGCATTCTTGAACTTTTAGGGATTTCTCAATATTGAACAATTATAATTATCTTAAATAAATCAACTTTCCACTTTGTTTGTTTCCAGTTTGAACGCAATCTTGTAGTAGCACAACCTGAATAACAGTACATTCAAATGTTTCACTGTATCAGGGTCCTTACAGCTATTTCAAAGCACATAGCCTAAAGGCAGCCTAATGTAAACTGTTGCCAAAATCCCCTCTGATCCCTACAGTCTATATTCCATTTCCTCAACAGTATCAGAGATGCATAGCAGATTTAGCTTGCTGATCTGAAACATCAGTAATGGGAAGAGCACCCCAGACGACATACATGGATGAAACCCAACTCTTGTTTCAGAGCAATTCATAAAATACAATGAATTCAATAAAGGTATGCATCGGAGCATTTTAGTGTGTGGATCTCTTTTTTTTTCTCTCTTTTTTTGTGTGCACATATTTTCCATAGTTATGATACAGACAGTAAGCCTATAATACAAATGACTCTGAAAGGCAAAGGGCAAATTAGATATCCACTTGCTCCCTCTACTGGCCACTGACTGGAACTGTGCTTCAAAGCTCATCCTCATGACATTTTCTGGAAAATGATGTCTCCTTCTTTGAATGATCAGTGACCTTTTGTACAATTTATATTGGTCAAGTAAATAATAAGCTGATGCAAAGTTAAGAGCAGAAGCGAGTAAACCTAGAGCCATCGTCTAAGCTGATCAAATCCTCAATTGTGGAACAGAGAATAGAGAAACAGATTTACCTGTGTAACTGAGGTGAGGCCTGCTGTTGTTGGAGACAGGATCCTTTCGCCAGTGCTGACCTCCTAGACAGCAGGTGTTATCAAGATGGCCAACAGCAGGTGAGGTAAGGGAGACTCTCCCTCTCAGCCTCCATGTCAGCCTAGTGTGGCTTTGTGTTGTCTTGCCCTGACAATGGATAACGCGTAAGCAGACACAAATGAGGCTTATCACCAGTGGATGGCTTTGCTGCTGTCAGTCTGAGATAGAGGATATTAATGGCCCACAGGAGCAGGTGTCATGGTCAACAGTATCAGTTGAGTTGATGAAGGTCAGCAAGAGTTCAGCAGCCTCTACAACAAACACAAAAACTATTTGCATGGCCATCTGTGAGACAGATAACATAAGTAGTCGTCCTATGCCAGACTACTGTATACGCAGCATTGCAAATGTAAATTCCTGAGACTACTACGCTATGACACATCTTTTTCCATTGATCCATGATTCCAAGTGATATGTGATGTATCTGCATCCATGGCATTCTAGTCTCATTGTTATTGATCTCACAATAACACATATTCTTGGTTAATCAACCTCATGGCGCATGGTTCCCATTGCTTTTCCAGCATGCCAATGGAAGGTAAACAGCAGCATCGAGAATTGACTCAGTATAGTTTGAAACACACATAAGGAGGAATGGAATTCAGCTTATCTAAAACACATGTCTGAGGACAACAGACCATTGAGGTGGCCTCGAACATTCTTAGTTTTACACAGTTAGTTGATAGACAACCCATTCAGATAGGCTAAATATCAATCAGCTTCGGTTACTGCATCTTATTTGCCGGTTATTAGTAACTATGGTCCGTACTCCACATACTGCAGAACCAGCTCAGCACCACTAGAGGGCGTACAGACATCTTTGATCTCTGAGTCTGGCCCAAAGAACATGGTGTGTACCCCCCCCCCCCCCCCCCCCCCGTAGTCTGCCATGGAGAACTGAGAGGTGAATAACTGATGTATGTAGATATGCAAAAAATATCGTAAATCATCATTTCCATTGATCCATACCTTCAGATACCTGTAGGATTTGTAGTTATGAGTTACCATCCAGCAATGTATCTCTTTATTATTTATGAAACCTGTAGAATTACGTATGACACCGCATTGATGAGTATCGACTGTAAATATGTAGCATCACATGCAGTGTCGACCAGTATAATGTACATCTTAGCAACAGCAGTATAAAGGTCATGATGAATGCTATGTAGTGTATTGTTATGCCATACTATGTATCTGCATCAACATGCACTATGTATTGCACATTGCCCACAATGTGGTTTGTTGAGTTTCCTGTGTGACACCAAACAAGTCACATTCCTAACAACTACTGTATGTAGTGTGACTAAATTAAACGGCATCTTAATCCATAGGCCTACATGCACCTTTGTCTGTTTCAAATGTCATACATACTATCTGTTTCCATGTACTACTGCGTCTCTGAGGTCTGAGGTCTGAGGTTTGACCATCAAAACATGTCTGAGTTATGTGAGCACCCTGCCCTATAAGAATCAATGCTGCTATTCCCTTCAACCTGACATCTGTGTGTTTGCTTTATAGGTCTGCATTGCAATACTACTGATGTACTGATGTGCATCATTATTTATCAAGATGCCATAGCTGATAGAGATCTGTTGTTGTTACAGTATGTATTTGCTAATTCGCTAATGTTTTCTGTCTGTCACATATTTCATCACTTAACCCAAGGGGATACAGATAACAGCTGGCCAGCAGGTTAAAACTCAAATGATTCCACATGTGATACTTGGGTAAGAATGGGAGGAGGGAGCTCTCATACTCAGAAGTGGTTGAGTGTGTTTTAACCTTAACCGTGTAAATCTCCTTCCTTCCGAGGGAGAGCCATTTGACAAAGCCATTCCCCTGGCATACAAACCATAGAAACCAACATATGAGAGACCATAACTTGCCTTAGGGAATAACATAAAAAAAACATTGCAGCATAATCAGACCGCATGACATGAGATAACAGTCTAACCAATACACCATTATTAGTCAGTGAGGTTTTCAGGTTCACCTCAATGCACCAACACTACAATGTTTACACACAAGCATCTTTTGTTTCCCTACAGGAACTGCACAGTGTATAGGTAATGTTCTAATCTTTACTGTATGAGCAGAAAACTACTGTATGAGCCAAACAACAGCCAGACAGCTAGGCGGGTGCCATTGCATAAGGCTGTAGATTGCTGCCCTATCAAGAAAGTCAGTATCCCTATTAGGTAGCCATGGAGATCAACAACCTCGTGTGATTCAGGTGATGTTCACTCTTCACTCTCTCAGTCCTTTGAACAGACTGTGGAGGAGGCCTCTATTCTATAAGGCAACTGTTACATGATTATTGCTATTCTTTTTTAAAGGCACTTGTTTACTTGTGTGTGTGTGTGTGTGTGTGTGTGTGTGTGTGTGTGTGTGTGTGTGTGTGTGTGTGTGTGTGTGTGCGTGCGTGCGTGCGTGCGTGCGTGCGTGCGTGCGTGTGTGTGTGTGTGTGCGTGCGCGCGTGCGTGCGTGCGTGCATGTCTGTGTTTGCTTGCTCGAGGCTGTGGGTGTGTTTGAGGACAGGTTGTGATTCAGTAGTTGGATCATATTTAGGTCAAATACTGTGCACTATATCTCACCTGACAGACCAAACATATGGACTAAATTGATTGCAGTGAAAACAACCATGTGGTGTTTTAGCGGACATGTTAGGGCATGTGGTGTTTTCCAGAGGTTTGAGTTACAGCATGTCTAGAGAGAGGCAGAGGTGCTTCTTTGACCACATCATGTCGTTTCTGGTTCAATGTCTGTAACTTAACTCAATGTCTGTAAACAACAATACGACTACATCATATGAAGTTATTGATCTAGTGAAGGTGAAAAGGTGAACAAGGTGGTCGATCAAGTAGGTTCCTGCTCAGTATCAGGTGGATGACTGGGTGGTCAACATGCCTATGTTCAGACACATGAGATCAGGAGAGACATGCTTTTTAAAAATTCAGGTTATTTCCTAAATCCATGGCAGTCTGACCATCAGTCAATGTTATAGTAACTATAACTAACTAATGTTATAGTAACTATAACTAACTAATGTTATAGTAACTATAACTAACTAATGTTATAGTAAATATAACTAACTAATGTTATAGTAACTATAACTAACTGATGTTATAGTAACTATAGTGACCATCAGTCAGTGTTACAGTAACTATACCAGAGGTGGTGGAATGGACATGGGGCAAAACAGCAAGCCCCTGTATAGCTGTACAATCAACAGTAATGGTGATTGTGGCTAGGCTTCCTGATGGTGGATGGTGTGACTGGAGAACTTTCTAGACATATTATGTCTCTCCAGAGAGTCACGGTGACCTGAGATTGTAATTACAAGGTATTCACTTGAGATTTGCCTGAATAGTCCCTATTGTATCCTAAACATAGAGGTCCATAACTACAGTATGTGTTTTCTATTACAGTATGTGCACAATACAGTGACAATACAACAAAACCGGGGTTGGGACACATTTCTTTTCAAGATGTAATTCCAATTAGTTAATTGAAAAAGGGGCATTCATTTTCAAGTTTTTTTTTGTTTTTTTTATTTTGTATAAATGGAGTATCTTGGCATACTATTTATTCTACTGTAAATTGGAAAAAGCATTGGAATTTGGAATTGAGTTTCAAAACACTATCAATATGAATTGAAATATGAATTCAATATGAAAAGTATTGAAAAGGAATTCACCCCAACCCTGATGTGCATCTAGAAAAAAAGATCCAAGACACATCAAGGATGAATGTCTCCCCAAAAAATAACATTGCTTTCATAAGATGTGGGACATGAAACCTTTCACTCTCAATTGAGCACTGGGCACACTACATCTACATTCATCTGTTTCTCTCTCTGAGGAGCCTTCAGGCCTGTCTGCTTAGAAGGTGTTCTATCAGCAGTGAAACTGAAATGGTGGTGTCTGTTTCTTAAGCTCTTTAAAGGTGACACAGTCCTCTCAGAGCTAAGTTGAGATTCAACTTTATTGTCACTGAACAGAGCAGCAAGTACTGAGACAACAAAATGTAGTTCATGCACTCATCTCCCCCCAAGGAGAACAGAGCTCGGAGCTCTGGGTTCTGGGCACAGGGTCAGCCATCTTCAGCTAGGTAGGGGTTAAGTGCCTTGCTCAAGTGCACACAGTGGTAGTGGTAGGCACCTTAGATATGATGCCAGCAACCCTCCAGTCACCAGCTCACATCCGGCTTCTTCCTGGGGTGGGGATCAAACCAACGACCTACCGATTGCTGGACAGCCTCTCTAACCCATGGGCTACCTGCTGCCCAGAGGGTCACAGTGGCAAGGAGTCCACACAAGGTGAGGACTGGAGTAAGAGGAGGAAGAGAAGGAGGAGGAGGAGGGGAAGGAGTGGTATCTCTTGACTGTTTGGTTGTGTTTTGTTTGTTAGTTTGTCAACTCTTAGCTTTAGGTTATTCGTTATTTGTGTTATTTAGTACGTACCTTTCCATTTTCCATTTAGTAGTTTGTTTAGAGTAAGATTAAGTTTGGTTGTTTGTTTATTTGATTTAGTATTGACTACAGTTTATTGTCTAATTTGTATTGTCACACACTAGCCATAGGAAACAGGCGTAGATGAGATACCCTTGGGTATACATTACATCACGTAGGCTCATCTATGTTAAATACAGTAGGCAAATGAGCGGCTGTCATTATGTAGAATTGTACACTAGTAGGGTCACACTTTATTCTTTTGTTTCTTTGGGTTGACACCGCTCATAGTCTGCCTGTTGTCCTATGGCTTGTGTTTTTGTACACCACCATTTGTTTATTAAATCATTGCACTTTAGTTCTCTTTTGTGTTGTGGCATTTATCAGTTTTTCCCTCCCACATTACAAGTGGCAACATTACACCCTTTATGTTACGGCTCCCCCTACACCCCCTAGACGTAGAGCCTCAGGGAGGGAGAGAATGGTGCCTGGGCACAGCGATGGGAGGCGGGGCTGAGAGACTAGGGCAGGGCCTGTTGCTAACAACCCCAGCCAGTCACCACAGAGCCGGCCTGTGCACACACACAGCTGTCTGCCCTGGGACTGGCTCAAAGCACACTTCCAGAGCAAACAGTTCTTGGAAATCTGTCCCAGGGGGAGAAATGCATTCCATGAATCTCCGGCTCTATAGCAGAGCTAAATAGCTAGAGCTGGTTGGCTGCCCTATTGTACACGTCTCAATTCCCCTCTCCTTAGAGCACACAGACTCACACAAGCCTTTTAACAGGCCGATTTGGACAGCCGCAGGTTAACAGGGAATCCCCATGCTGCCCAGAGGCATTAAAACAGCAGCTCTCCTGACCTGAGGAAGTCACCCCAACCATTGGCTTAACTACACAACATGTCTTACTTAACTGGGAGTGACTTCTCCCTTTGGTGTGACACTGTGAGAGGATTTGTAAAAAAAAAAAAAATAAATAAAAAAATTGTCAACTTCAGTTGAACTTCTGTTAGATAGGAGTACCGTTAAGTTCCCCCTTTTTCCCATGGTGCACTTGGGGATTTCTTACTCACTGGAGTAAGGGTGGTGTGACTTCTCTCAGACTCAGCTGTGTAAACTTCCAGTATCAAAATCAATGTCCAACATCCAACCAGCCAGATGTGGGACCTAAGCTCAAAAGCTGTATTTTCCACACATTTTTCATTACTTTCCAGAGGGTGATTGACATAGACCAGAGGAAAACATCAGATCAGGTCTCCAAAAGATGGAGAGGCACACACACACACACACACACACACACACACACACACACACACACACTGCCAGTTACTCTATCTTCATTTGATACAGAATGGTAAGCAGAATAACAGAACAACATTGATTGACAGGGTTGTAGTAGCCTACTGTACCTGGACCAGAAGCAGATGGTTTTTAAGCCCATATAAATCCAGATCCAGTTCCTACTTTTATTTGACGTTCTGTTTTCCTAAGCTCCACCTCAGACTGCTACATCTGTTAAATAAATGTAAATGAATGTCAACAGACTATATAATCACACCAAAATCAATAGCCCTAGCTGCTTCTGTTTGATTGCCTCAGTAGCCAAAGTGCTGCTTCGAACGGGATTATTGGGCATTACAAGCAGTCAATATTTGAAATGCTTTCTCTAAGCCAAAGGATGTTGTGAGACATAGGGGCTCTATATAATCCAGAGATTTTTATGTTTAGGTTTTTCTATAATACCCTGTATTATCAGACCTGATAAAGTCATATGAACACTAACATTACAATATTATGTTTACCCATTCAATTGTCTAACAGCTGACTGAATGAGCTTGATCAGGGGCATTATAGACAGTGATAAGATAAACACTGGGGATTACAGTGGCTCATGAACTGGGGATGTGTACAGTACAGTATGTATGCTAGTATGCTGACTGAGGAATGTTTGACTTGACTTTAACTGAATAGTAAGTGTATCTTCTAAAAAAAAACACAGCAATGTCAAGATCTCAGTCTATTTTTTAATTTAATTTTATTTCCTTAAACATTCTTAAATGTTTAAACGTTCTTTCTTAAATGTTAAATGTTTCCTTAAACATTCTCAATGTTCACAGATTTATGGACTGAACAGGGAATGATAAGGTGATAATGTGTAAGGCTATTAGAACATGATGAGTATTCTTATTTTTCTTATATTCTTATTTAGAGGAGTGGCTGAACACAAGGGTGGAGACAGAACAGAGGATAATTGTTTATCATATGGGCTGTAATCCTGACTAATTTGGTTTAAGGCTAAGTTGAGATATACTACGAGGATAAGAGAGAGAAAAAAACAAAAACAAATGCATGGACAAGGCCTCTCCCTAAAACAACATATCATCCAGCAGACACTCCCCCACACTGTGACTGGAATAGTGGATTATGCTTCTTATGTACACAACAAAGGAATGCATCCTACAGTTCATATTCATATATTTTCAGCACATAACCGTACACTGTTAATGTTACTGTATGTAACTACAAAACAGCACTTTTCATATAATGAACATTTTATTTACTCTGATAGAGCAAAAGAAACCAATGGGCAACAAGTGACATTTGATAGAAGAAAGTCCACAATGCTAAGTGAAGACACACAGTGCAGTAACAATACTATCATCTTCTGACAGTTGAAAACTCCCCTTCCAATTTGCATAAACCCTCTCCTCGGTATGTGCTTTTTGGCTTTTTAGCATGCAAATACATGTTACTGTGACATTGAAAAAACACATATTTCAGTGCCAACTCACAAAATACACCTACTTAGTAAAATGACATTCTGGTGTGTGCACATCTTGTGTGTCAATCTTATGCTTAATTCGTATGAAATCATCCAAAAAGCAGAACACCACATTTGTGTATATCAGACAGGGAAAACAAGGGTCCGTGGTAAGACGGTGGCTCTCATCTCAGAATTGATTGGTCAGGGTTTGTTACTGACCGTGAAAGCCCTTGTCTAGCAATTCTACAAACACATGTCTAATCCGGCTGGTGATAGCTGACTTGTCATTATCTACAGGGTCTTATCTGTTGTGGGTGTATTAATTAGGCCTTGGATGATCTGAAACACAGATGGCAGGTGGTGGGCAGAGCAAATGGTAGAGTAATAAGGTAATTGACCAGGCTTTAGGGACCAGACAATCTATGAAAGCACAAGTTGACCGGGGTCATAGACTCTGATCATTGGTGACCAAGTGGAGGACGATTCAGTCAATAGAGCTTAGCTTTTTCTTCCACTCCGTCTGGGTCAGTATCAGTGTGAGAGTGCATTGGTGTTTCCTAAGTTAGTATAGTGGAACAACAGAAGGAAGTGAAATGTGTTTGGTCAGATATAGTAGCTATGGTGTATATGTTTGTGGGTATTTATAGGTTGACATCCACTTGCAACTGACATTTCAAGTTGTGCTATGCTTTATTTAACATGAGAGCTTGGCTTTTGAGCCACATTTTCCCAAGGTTTCATAATTTTGCAAACTTGATGGATGGGCTGCTGTGCTTTATCAGCTCCAGTATCTCAAGAATTCTCAAAATTAAAAACGTTAAATCAGCACACATACATGCACTTGAAAGAAGGCTCTGCAGAAATATAGTAAGTAGCACAGCAAAAAAGGTACAGAAACTCATTACAATGGTAATAAACAATAACAAAAGCAACTGAGTGCTGTGTCATTCTTTTGGCATTGTTGGAAGTGTTAGAACAATGTTAGGACGGGGTTAGAACAGAACAATGTTATAACAGGGTTAGAACAGTGTTATAACAGGGTTAGAACGTGTTAGAACAGTGTTAGAACAGGGTTAGAACAGTGTTAGAACAGAGTTAGAATGGTGTTAGAACAGTGTTATAACAGGGTTAGAATGGTGTTAGAACAGTGTTAGAACAGAGTTAGAACAGAGTTAGAATGGTGTTAGAACAGGGTTAGAACGTGTTAGAACAGTGTTAGAACAGAGTTAGAATGGTGTTAGAACAGGGTTAGAACAGTGTTAGAACAGGGTTAGAACAGTGTTAGAACAGAGTTAGAATGGTGTTAGAACAGGGTTAGAACAGTGTTAGAACAGTGTTAGAACAGTGTTAGAACAGAGTTAGAATGGTGTTAGAACAGGGTTAGAACGTGTTAGAACAGTGTTAAAACAGGGTTAGAACAGCGTTAGAACAGAGTTAGAATGGTGTTAGAACAGTGTTAGAACAGGGTTAGAATGGTGTTAGAACAGTGTTAGAATGGTGTTAGAACAGTGTTAGAACAGGGTTAGAATGGTGTTAGAACAGTGTTAGAACAGGGTTAGAATGGTGTTAGAACAGTGTTAGAACAGGGTTAGAATGGTGTTAGAACAGTGTTAGAATGGTGTTAGAACAGTGTTAGAACAGGGTTAGAATGGTGTTAGAACAGTGTTAGAACAGTGTTAGAACAGTGTTAGAACAGTGTTAGAACAGTGTTAGAACAGTGTTAGGATGGTGTTGGAACAGTGTTAGAACAGTGTTAGGATGGTGTTAGAACAGTGTTAGGATGGTGTTAGAACAGTGTTAGAACAGTGTTAGGATGGTGTTGGAACAGTGTTAGGATGGTGTTAGAACAGTGTTAGGATGGTGTTAGAACAGTGTTAGAATGGTGTTAGAACAGTGTTAGGATGGTGTTAGAACAGTGTTAGAATGGTGTTAGAACAGTGTTAGGATGGTGTTGGAACAGTGTTAGAACCGTGTTATGGCAGGTGTTAAAGCAAAATGTTACCAGAACACCAACACAGTATACAATCATAGTGAGTACAGTGTTTTCTGCTGGACTTTCCATGATGTTGCTTTTTTTCTTTTTTTGCATTAGGCCCTATCCTCATCATCACACATAAGATCACAGTGTCACATTTTGATAATGTATTAATGTGTAGTGGGGTAGATAAGGGAATTGATACATATTTTGATATATCATTCATAATATTAAAAACCACTTATCAGCACTTTATTGGACATTCTGCAAGACTACACAACTGGTGGTGACTTTATCATGATTGGATGATGATCTTTGGTTTTGTGATCATGGTTAGATGATGTCAAAAGAAGAACCATTCTGTCTTCCTCAACGTTGACAGTAATTTTCCACTGAAATGGGTGTCAGTATTTGGTAACCATTTGAAAAAATACTCAAGATGGAGATTTGACCATGACATGGCTAACTTGCTACCCATGTAGCAAAAATGCTACTTTGTGGCCTACTTTTAACATGGGGATTGATATCTTTGCATAGCATGCCTGTGAGCTTCATGAGCAAGCCATATGTCAGCATATAGGAGAGCCATCAGATCCTCCCCCTGCCTGCAGCCTCCCCAGTGAACACAGGCAGCAACAGAGAAACCCTCCCACTGCCTCTCCCTCCCCCTCTCCCTCCCCCCTCTCCCTCCCTGGGGCTGGGCCAAGCTCTCCCTGCAACCCCATCAGCTCAGCTCGGTAACTGGGGGAAGGGACTGTGTCAACATGGGGTTATTGTGCATTGTGTCGCTTTCTACTGCTAAACAACAGTGATTTAATGGATTTAAATGTAAGGCTACTGTTCTACAATCTTAATAGAAAAATCTGCTGAGGTTCCATTATTATTTTTGGTTGATCTCTATTCTATAAACAACAAATACTATACTCTATTAGGCCTACCTAAATGTTTATCATGTTAAACCTGTCTGGGGCCTCATAGCCTATTTGAACAGCAGTCAGTATTCTCATAAACATAAAGCATGTTAAGTGCACACACAGGTGTAAGCCAAATCAGATATAAATTAGTGACTGGTATTGTATGTAGTACTATGGAATATGCTCGGAAGTGCAGTATTTTTATTTATTGATGTATTTAGCTCTGAGTCAACTGTGCGCATGAGTCAGTTTACACCAGCACAATAAGGCGCCTCGTGTTTACGACTGATGCATGACATGTACCGAGGGGAAGACAAGACAACTGCTGACCGATGATTATCTATGTTTCATACCGATGTTTTCTCAGGGAGAGTATGTGTTGCTGGCTCCGTATTGTGGTAACATCGCGTGTCTAGCTAGGCAGTCTACCACAATTTGGTGACGCAAGGGGAGCTATTAATATCTCAGGAACGGGATGTTCTCTTCGGCATTGGGGTCATTCGAGGAGAAACAATACACAACACTCCTTGACAGTCTCATTATGGTGTGAAAACATGACCGGGGTTTTCAATCACTTGTGTTTACATACAATGAAGTTGCCTGGAAAGAAAGGAGAATTGCCTCTCCACGCGTTTCATTCATCTCCGTGCGCTCTCTCTCTCTCCGCTGCGCTGTAGTGTGCACCGTGCAGTGGGACACTCGGTGAGCCGCGCCCACTTATGAACCCACTGACTTTGAGTGCACTCGGATCAAAACAACCACACCGAAAATGTGCTTGCGAGGGGAGGAGCGATACATCTTGTGAAATCTTTTGTTTTGAAACTCGAACATGCATTGTATCCTTTTCCAATTGTTTCTAAGTAACCTATTGCAGTCAAACGGCTTTCAAAACAGAGCTTTCTGCAGAATCATGTCATATAGCCAATAAACAAAGTGGTGAAATAACTTAGGTTTTGTAAATGATTTCCCTTTATGCCAAACAAATGCTCTTCCTCTGCTCTGGTTCCTCATGCTAAATGAATCCCATACTATACTCCTCACATGCGAATCTGATGAGGCAACCATTTGTTGCCTTCAGATTATGAAGGGGAATGTGAATGAATGGTCTTTATTGTCATTGATATAGTACAGGTACCAAACAACGAAATTTGGGAGGGGTGGCTCCCCTGGTGCTAGGGAAAAAAAACTAAAAACAAGAAGGGAAAAGAGCTGGTTTACATAAATAAAGGCTATGTACACTATCCACTATACTACTATACAAATAAAACACTGTGCTGTACTCTATGCTATGCTATACCTATTCTAACATTTCCTATCTCTGAACCTTATGTACCCTAGGGTTGTCATATTGCACATAGTGTTATTGCACATACATTTAAAGTATCGCAGTTTGCAGGTTTGAAATGTACACAGTTGTGTTTCAGTATTACACTTGATTTCAATCTAGTAGCTGCCATCAAATTGTCTAGATTGTCCAGGGCCTAGAACCTAGGTCTTTGCTGTGTTCAGGGCCTGGATGGATGGATGAATGTATAGCTTTACCTGTAACCAACGCTATAAGCAAACTGCAATTTCAACAGGGGTACGATGCATAGCCTTTGCCTACTGTATGTATGAAGTTCATTATTCAAGTTCAAATGATTATGAGAAACAAACAAGTGATTAAGTCTTCAGTTTCCTTTGGTGGTATGATTATGTTCTGTTTACATGTAATTGTAGCTATTCAGCACCATATTTATCAATGCCTCAACCAGGCTACCTCTTGTTTTTTTGTGTTCAGAGCAGTTGATTTAATGGCTAACACATACACTCGTGATTAGATAAACCTGTATAGGCTATATGTGTCATTTATGGAACTAAAGGGCAAGCTCTCATGCCAAGAGAGCACATGTGGCAAGTCTACATGTGTGTCGATGAATTGGTTACTCCATACAGATTATTGCTGAGAGGCAATCATTATACTGAATGCACATGTTAACATGCACATGATGTTGTTTACTGTATGTTCTACCAGCTGGTAGAATCATAAACCTTTGTGAATTATCAGAGGCAGAACTATTTTGGAATGTACCATTAATCGTTCAACATATTTGTTTTATTTTGGGGGGAAATGTTTTTGTTATTTTGTTAAATGTGGCATTATCAATAGTTTTAGAGTGGGTGGGGTTGAGCTTTTTCCTTTTTTGAAGCACTCCAATGCAGTTTCTAAATGCATAGGTTTAGGGACACAATAGTGTCAACAGCAACCGCAGCCACAGACTACAGCTTCAAAAGCTTCAAAGCTACAGTCTGATCCCCTAAAATGCTGATGTTTTTAACCCAATCCCTCTGAAGAATACTGTGGGTCCCTATGGGCTTAGTTAAGTATTTTATTCTGGGTTCTGAGTAAAACTAAGCAACACTATACAATTGTTTACAATCAAACAGCAAACTGACTGATGGTCAGAGGGTAAATCTATGTCTTATTTTGCCTTACTAGAGTGACTAAGTGAATGGAAGATGCACTATTCTACTACTCTATTCTCTGAAAGTCCCATAGTGGTGAATCTAACCTCTGTTTGTGAGGTTAGGTTCACCACTATCATGTGACTAGTTTCTGTATCTCTAACACAAACAGGTTGCCTGAGGCTGTAGGTTATGTATTGTATTGGGTCTTGATTTATTAGTCTTCTTTGACCCATTCATTCCAGTTGAGTGAAAATGAGTGCACACTGACACACTGTCAGGGTCAGGGAAGGTTTGTGGAGGTAGAAATCAAAGGACGGGCGCATTGTAATGCATGGAATTGAATTAGGAATGTTATCAAACACGTGTTTGATTCCATTCCTGCATAACAATGAGCCTTCCTCTGGTTTCTACCTCCGCCAGCGTTCCCTTATCAGGGTTCATGTAGTAGTGATATACAGTACACCAGCGTTCCCTTATCAGGGTTCATGTAGTGATATACAGTACACCATTCAAAGAGTATCTGGTTGGGAGTAAACTGTAGAACCTTCAGAGTCATCTACCTGGCTCTGACTTGAAGTGATAGTTGCCATTACATCACACTAGGCCCAACTTCCCTCATGTTGAAATTGATAAACCTCCCTTGGTGCTCTGCCTCCTCAGTCTAGTGCTTATACAGTCCTTGGGAAGAAAAAAACTAGTAGGACTAGTAGTATAGGTTAGTACCCAGAGATATGGTGAGTAAGTGCGTCAGAATTGCATAGCATCAGCATGGTGAGTTAATGCAGTGGCCTACGGACACGGCGTCCAGCTGAATAGAGCTTGTCAGAGGGAGGTCTCCTCACGAGGGCCTGCAAGGCACATCACACTCAAACCACTGCACTGATCAATGCCCTCTGAATGGGTCCACTGGTCGCTGGCAAATGGGTGAAACAGCAAAACTGGGTCTGTTTCATTTAGCTCTTTTGAGTAGCATTGTGTGGAGCAGACAAAGCCACCATGTTATTATGTAAAGAAACACCCACTGACTGCAGCAGTCATGGCTCAGCTCCAGACTCTACTCTAAAGAGTGATGTAAAAACAAAACCATTTTTTAAAGGTTTTTTCGTTTTTGTGGGGCAGTTCCAATCTAGTTTGTTTGGGGGGGATAGAGATTGTAGAAAAAGACAGGACAGGAAGCAGGAGAGGGTATGTCAGCAGGGCATGGACTGGATTCTAATCCATGCCGACATGGGCATATGTGTGTGTACTGTAGGCCATGGTGTTAGACCACTAGACCAACCCAGACCACAAATAAAATATTTTGACAGTTATTTGCAAGGGCTGTTAATTCAGTAGATTATAGGCTTCATTAACTATTTGGTGTTATATTTCTGGGTAGGCTACCATTGAACTAAGATAGAGGTAACGTGGTCAAGTTTGTATTAATTTTCATCATAAAGCATTTTCACATTGATTACCAATTATATTCCCAACTCTTGTCTGAAGCATAATGTCTGTTTGGTATTGTAACACAGAGCCTAACACGTCTAGAAGCCTCTGGCTTGTGGTACTGCATGTGCATTATAATGGTGTTATAACAAGGGAAGGTTTGTACAGTATATAACACTGCAGCACGTGTAACCTATTCTGTTGGACAGAAGCCAAGCCACACTTTCTTCCAATAACGTGTGTTATGGGCTTGTTTATTTCCCCTAGTTACGCCCCGCTGACCTGACTATTTGACCTCATGAGATTACTTCAAATCAACTGTTACACACCAACAAAAATGACAGTTAAAGGAGGCTGAGGAGCTATGTGTCACTGGTGCCTTTATCAAACACCACCATACGTGTATTTACAGTATATCTCTTTGTAACTTGAACTGTTGACTAGAATTATCTGTTTATTCTTTATGGTGCACCTCCCTCTATGACTAGCCCTGTTGTATCAGAACCTCTCACCTTTGTTTGCCATCAGTAGTTATGTCTAAGTAAATGGGCCTGGCTGTCAGTAACATACCAAGCTTCATAACAGAGTACACAGACCATTCCTCATCTAACAAAAAACAACAGTAGAGGTGATACTTGCCTGCATACATGAGCTCAAATTTGTGTTGTTTTGTTTTTCAGCTGTAACATGTGGCTGGTATTAAATACTGTTGTGTATGTTGTACTCAGCCCTGTGTGGGCTTGAATAGACTAACAGGAAGAGAATACAGTATCTGTATACCCATGAAAGAGAACATCTAAACCACAACTTTGTAAGTTGTGTCAGTTGCGTGCTCTTGCCATTTTCTTACGTCACATAACCTAAACATTTTTCAGAAAGTTTTGTATGTAGTGGATGATTTCATTGTTTTGGCTCCTAAAAACCATGAACTCTCTGCCCCAATGATTCTACACCATTTAGCTGTCCCTCGCAATTCAGCTTCTTACACAAACATGTTTCATGTTTCAACATCATGTCAGCCCAAATTTTAGAGGGACTGGTTTGAGGATAACCCCTCTAACAGTAACTGTACGTGCTTTGTGACCTACTCAGATAAGAGTTTATTAACTCTGCTCAGATAGTCAGGCTAGCCTGACATGCTCAAGGGGCCCAGCAACGTTATGACACAAAAAAAGAGGATACAGTATTGTTCACCAAAAATATGAACCACATTTGAAATGGCAAAAAAGAATAGGCTGATGACACACATAAACATTCTTCACAAACATTCACACAAAAATCAATTTAAGCTGAACTCTGCGCATTTCACCTCCTGTTCACCTCCTATTCTTTATTGATAACATGCTATCTACAGTTCTCAACCAGTTAGGTCTACCCTGTGTTTAAAGGCTCAGGTTGTTGGAACGTGTTCCCAGTGTTATGCAGGCTCAAGGATACGGTGCTGTGTGTGCTTTTACAACCTGGCCTTGACTGGACATCCCCGCCAGCTGGTTTTAATGGTCAGGGTGTACTGTGCTTACAGGAGAACTATCCCCTCACAAACACAGAGTGAGAAGCCAATCTAACCACAGCTGCCCCTCCTGAGAACTCTGTGTGTCAGGGCTGGGAGTGTGGACACACACTGCTCTAGGGGTGGGAGCAGGGATTTGGGGTTGTACAAAAGGTCTCTTGAGTCATCACATTGCTGTGTGTCCGTTACTGCCAGGGAGCTGTGCTGTCCCAGGATCCCCCTCTGATGGGTGTCTCCGAAGCAAGATAATGAAAAAGAACATTGTTAGGAAAATAGGTAGGCCTGTATTTGATGTAGGAACAGGTACTGAAAGTCATTCTTAATGAACAATGAATATCTCCTTTGTCATAAAACGTATGAAAAGAGTAACAGTGGACCAAAGTGATTTAACTTGTTGCATGTTGTAACTGATATTGTCGAGTGTGTTGCATTATAGTATCAATCAATTCCTCGCCATCTCAACTTTTAAAAATACGAATGCTTGCAGTCTCCCTGGCTTGAGAGAGCAATCTTGTGTAAGAGGAACTGCCCTCTTGTTGAGCTGTCATAGACTGCATGGGCCGCCAAAGCTCCACATGAAACTCAAGAACACAGAGTTCTTGTGGTGAAAGAATATGTAAAGTAATACAGCCAGATGGCCTTCTGAATGCCACTTCGCCTTGTTCTCACTGAACACCAGGAACTTTCTAGTGTGGGCTTTTGTGCCCAGAGCTGAAAGAGTCCACATTCATTCTCGCAGGAGAGCATCCGGTGCACCAGCAAAACAGGCCTGGTAGCCTACACCCTGCTATATTTCAAGTTTATTACATATTAGCATAAGAATAATGATGGTAGCTGGTTACATGCATATAATGTTTTGCTAATAAACATTTGCTCAACAACATGGAATAAACATGTTAGACTGGACAGTTTTTCTGATTGTTCTAACGGATCGAATCCGTTAACAGTACCATAAATCGGTTGTCACTATTATGACAACTGCCTCTTTGTCATCTCACATAGTTTTGGAACTGTGTTGACTTTCCCTTCCCGCACTGGTGTCACTTGTCTCTGTTTGTGGAGAATAGATGTAGACATGCTCATGGCTGTTGGCTGGGCTCCAGTTGGCAGCACACTCATGGCCCACTCAGAGGGCTTTTAAGGTACACAGTGTTCAATAGGATAGAGAACAGAAGGCGACTTCACAGATATACTAACTCCTGACGGTATTCTGACTATAATGTCTCTCGACACTTGTCTATTGCAGGGTGACTTTCACATCCTGTTTCTGTAACCTGTTGGATGTGTCACGATTGCAAGCTGCTCTACCGACAAAAGTTGAGTAAGGTCATATTAGGATTTTTATTTTTTTGTTCAATTTTGACAAAATAAGCTATCTGAAAGAATTGTCCTCATTTACATTAGTTTATGGAATTTGGGTCAAATATCTTGACACAATGTTTATCATGGCCCGTTGGTTGTGTATTCATCATTTGAATGCATTGTGGTAAATATCTATAGTGAAACTTTCAAGTTATTATCTAAAGTTTTGAGGGGGTAATCTAGTGCATTTAAGGACACGAGATATCCAATGAATAAGCGGCCACTCTGACGATGCTGCCAAACGCTACCGGTCGACACGCCCCCAGCATGGATACAATCAGCATGAACAAGCGCTCAGTAGAGACAGTCATGCTGGAGAGACTGTAGCAGCCGCGATGGGAGTTATCAAATCCAAGTTTTTAGAGATTTCAGTAAACAGAGAGTTTCTCGTTTTGTGTGTCTACGTTTTCATCTAAAACGTTTCCCCACCAGGATGTTGGTGGTGTTGAAAAGCCGGTGAGATCATAAAGTGAGTTCTGATGAGAGCGACCTCCTCATCAGCATCACACAAAGGGAACCACGGAACAAGTTATTTTTAAAGGCTGTCATTTTTTTTTGTTAATGTCATTAAGTGACATCTGGGGCTATTCCTAATACGAAATGGATCACTTTGCTGCAGAGTGCCTTGTTTCAATGTCCAGTCGTGCAATTGTTCATGGTCCTAAAGGGAATAGAGAGGTGAAACCAGAAACTGCGGCTTCTTCAAGGAACGGAGAGGAGATTATAGAACCTTTGGTAAAAGACAACTCCTCTCTTTTTGTGGTGGCTAGGATCTTGGCGGATTTCAACCAGCAGACCCCCAACAATTTTGCCGATCAGGCAAAAATAAAGGAGGAGAGCCTGCCACCGAACCTTACGAAAGATGATGGAAACTCTGCCACACCTACCACCATCACCGACCCTGCGCTTAAACAAAGAGGCAAACGATTGAGGGGTCGAATTGAGCACGAATCACCCCAGAAAAAGCACAAATGCCACTATTCAGGTTGTGAAAAAGTTTATGGCAAATCGTCCCACCTCAAAGCCCACCTAAGGACACATACAGGTCAGTCTCTCATCAGAAGCAAATATGCATATGAATAAATGCACTTTTAGAATGGACAAAAACAGTTCCAAGTGAAGGAGACAAGGCTTTATTTATTTGTTCTTATTATAGCAATACATTTTCACAGCTTATGGTATAGCCTACGCAGTAGCCTATTTTTCCGAGCTAAGCAGCACCATGGTCTTTATCTAGCCTATAGATTTACAGTATTAACACCATGAGATAAACTCATGATCAGAATTAAAGATGTTTCCACAAGTTGGATACTTTGCAAAATAGTCATAATTTAAGGGGGGGGGGGTCCTGTTCACAAAATACTGTCACGCCCACTCAATACGCCCAACCTTTGTCAGAGACATGACACTCTGCTCTGCTCGCTGGTCTCCCGCCGGACCGTTTGCCTATCCTGCAGGTATTGGGCGTATCATGTCCCTGGCTGCAGTGCAAATTAAGTTAATTGCATAGTTCATACTGCCTTTTATTTTGGCACATGACGTTCAGACGAGATTCAACGTGCAAAGCAGACTACCTTTGTTCTCTTATGGCCACGGGCAAAGGTAAAGAGCAGCGTGATGTAACCGGTCATAAAATATTAAATTATAGGTGTCTAAAAAGTAACCGGAAACTATACCGGCATGCAATCATAAGTTCTTGAATCTGAAGTTGTCTGGTACCGTAACGTCGCAGAAAAAAACATCAGTTGCTCGAAATAGGAAATCCATATACATCGCCAATATGCGGTATTAAAGGAGAGCTCCTCATGGAGAAGAAAATGTAGACAGAAAACGAATAAAATTGGGGGTTGGTAAGAGTTCTGCAGTCGCCTCTCTGACTCTTAAAGCTCTTTGTTGTGATGTGCCACACCCCCGCTAGACAGACTGCCAGCTGATCTGGCCAGCAACAGACTCAGCTAGCCGAGCCCAGACGGGAGCAAAAGGAGCCTATCAGCCAATCCTTCCCTCCCATACAACTGAGAATATTCTCATTCTTTCTATCGAAAGAATCAACCGCATTTTGGAACAAAATCATCCATGCCAATGTATTCACTTTGTTTGGTCCCATGTCTACACACACTTACACAGATCATTCACCCTGCAGCAATATCCCTGGGCTTTTATATTTAAGACTACTGTAAAAAAGACCCTATTGTGCCATAATGTGATATGACATTGCATTTTTTGAAAGCATTTGCCTTGCCTAATACAACAAGTGAACAGTTCTGCAAGTTTTTACAGTTTTGAATGCAATTAAGTTTACTAAATTATTGATATACTGTATTAGTTTACTGAATTTCTTACTGGTTCTGAACTAGCACAATGTCCTGTATGGCCACCATTCAAGTGGAGCAATAGCCTACTTGTTTTCCCAGAAGATATCACAAACACTGAATGTTGTATAACAGTTCTTCACTGGACACGCCCACCTACATTGAGAAAATGATGCTGTAGTGTACATCATGGCTAGACAGACATACAGAAAGATGCTTTCTTTTATGAAGATATCATGTATTAGAATTTCTTCTTTTTCGATTTTTTGTATCACTCATTAATTACAATCAATGGACTTGTTTTCATTTGTGCATGTTTTGTAGAAAACATTTGGTGGTAGTTAAAATTCCACGAAATAACATGATGTTGATATTTTCGAACCCACTACTTATCACTAACCTGCTTCTACTGGTCTTTGCCTATGATATTGACAGTAGATTACCTGCACAATTAATCTTTTATTATATATTTTTAAACAGTGTTATAGTAGTTTGAAGAACATTTACTATACATCTTTTGTTGTCTGTACTGTAGCCTTCTTATTTTGGTGACATAAAACTATGTCTCATCAGACTGTTGGTTCTATGCTGCTATTGATAGACATTGTGTCCACGCCTCCATGAGGATAGTTTTTTTTGTAAATGTTATGGCTCTCTTTTTAGTCCTGCCCTAATCGCTTCCTTATTGGGATGTCCTCTGACTCCTGACCTTTGATTGGTACATTCTCCGGTCTCTGGCTTGCGATTGGTTTGTGTTCAGGGTGAATAATGAGTGTTCCTTCTCATTTGTTTGGGTAATCAGAGAATGTGGGTCATCTGAGTTCAGCAGCCTCAGCCAACCTGCAGTGTCCCAGAGAGCGCTATTCCTCCTATTCCCTGGCACTCAGCACGTTTCCCCTCAGTCTCTACTAGCAGAGCAAAGAGAGAATGGATCCCCTCCCCATCTCAACCAAACACCACTGTCTAATTGATGGGGGAACAGAGTGTTATAGAAACAAACCAGAGAGCCAAAGGAGCAGGCGTCCTTATTTGACTTCTGTAACGCCCCGACTCCCAGAGACTCAGCTTTGAAGCTCTGTTTTATATCAGGGAGCAACAGGAACTGGGAACTGAATTGCATTTCAGTCAGTTTGGCAATGCAAGTCTATGGAACACTGCTGCTCCAGTGGTAATAAAAGATGAGCCTTGACTAAAAACAAATGACATGGGAAAGGCTACAATCACCTATTTTGACTATAATAACCTTTCAAGGGGGTATGTTGATTTATTTTTTACAATTAAGTATGTATAACATTCTGCTCCATAATTTCCATAGGTTCTGCTCCATAATTATTAATATTTTTCTGTGATAAGTGACACAGTTGCTTCACACACATGGCGTTGAGAAATTGTGATTTATTATAATCCCCTAAACTCAACTGTTGAACACCTTTGAATTAAATAATTATATTAGTGGTATATTGTCAGGATAGTATTGTGAGTACCTACTACGTACAGTGGTGTGTATTTACGTACTTGTTTTCATAAGGGGGGGGCATGTCTACTACTGACATTTACTCTAATCTTTATCTGATGAATCTTTCAATTCACTTTGCTCTCCATGATAATTCAGTTTGGACATGTGGTCACACAAGGTATGTTATCTTAGTTTCCTCACTGAATCGGTGTCCTTGTTACGGCACATGTGGGAATACGGTACATTTGGGAAAACTAGGGTTAGGGTTAGGTGCTACGTCGACTTGGTACATGCTGGCATGTCTAACCCTAACCCTAATCCTAACCCTAACCCTACCCCTAACCCTAACCCTAACCGTAGCACCCTAGCACCTAACCCTAACCCTAGTTTTCCCACATGTACCGTATTCCCACATGTACCGTAACATCCTCATTGTAAAACCGGTCGTCCTGATTAGGTCTAGTAATTTGTCTGATTGGGTAACCCGTGGTGGTACCTCGTGATATGTACCTTTGCATGTTGTTTAATGGTGCTGTTGTTAGAGGTTAGGGCTAATCTCCATTTACCCATAATCTAATCGGTTAGCTGTACACTCCATAATGTTATCAGGGGCAATGGGATGCATGCCTTCCTCATACCTATCCTCTGCTGATCATATGGTGGCCTGGTGTATTGAAGGTTGGCCCTGTGGCTTCACAGGCTACTCTTTTTCTTTTGCCATGGTGTGCTGATGGTACACATGCTAGTGGGGAGGGGCAACGGGATGTAGCAGACGAGAAAATACATGGTGAATACAAATTGCTCATTAAAGTGGGTTTGAGTGTCAGGGCTGGGAAACTGCAGCAGGTTGGGGGTCTAAGGTTACCAGACAGCTTTGTCTGATCTCCTGGAATGGGAGAGGCGGGGTTTCCCTTTGACACATACGCCTTTCCTAAACTATGGAAAGTGGACCCATAACAGTGATGCACAGGATTGGGAAAAGCAGTTTTGTTAGTCAACTGGAGCTACTGTGAGAAGCATGTCAAAATGCATGATGGGCCCAATTGTATAACAGTCCTTGAAAGTGAAACCAGAGAGAACTAGAGGACATCCTGATACTTTATAATGAGTGTCTTCAGTGTTAGTGGGATTCACTTATCGTTTCTCTTCTTTACCCATGGTCTCCAGAACTATGACTACCTTTTTTAGTATGAAGTGTCTCTATGGAACAGTGGGTTCCTCATTACTCTGCTCTGGTCATGTCATGTAAACTGCCAACTCAGACGGAGAGATGGCCCTTCCTTGATGAGCTCATTACAAGACATATCTTTTTTTTTTAGAGGGAACAGCATGAACCCTCCGTGCCCCCCACCGCTGGGGCCTCACAAAAGGCCATCCTGTCAGTGCACAAGGCCAGGTCAAAACCCCCAAATCACTAGGAGGAACGAGGACAATATTCCACATAGACAAAGGGGCTTAATGACATATTTTACAGTCGGTTTGCGTTTTTGTTCTGGGACCAATCCCTTTGTGCTCCAGTGGGGTACCTCTGGTATTGTCTCATAGTTATAGAGGCCCCCTAACTATCGCTAAAGCTCACTACCAGCTGGTGCACATTTAAAGCCTTGTTAGCATTTTCGGTTAATATGCACTTACCCTCTATTTTTTCCCATCGAAACAATATTTATAGATGTATCTGACACCGACTGACAGTACAAAAAAGTGTATTTTTGGAAGTATTTGACAGTACATTTCCATAGCTGCCAGTGGTTTTATGTTGGGGCTATTACAGGGTGTGCTGTGTGCCTGGCTCCAGAGAAGTAATGAGGTAGGAGGGTGGATGTGGGGTATTCCCGCTCGTACTCCTCCTTGACCTTGGCTCAGGGACGGGTTACACCACCACTGGGGACAAAAGGTCGCTCTGTCTGTGTCCACACTCTACACGGCAGGATTTCCACTCTTCCTAACCATCTAAGCCCTGTTTCCACTTGAGGTCAATGCCAGTATATTGAAAACGAGAGGTATATCATGGTGCAGTACAGTCAAATGTGGCTACATTGGCCACTTTGTCCTGTTAACCAAATCTGATAATAATAAATCAGAGCCAGATCAGTTAATGGTGTTAAGTGCTACTATAACCTCAGATTTGTTACATAAAGGATGATACCTCACAATCTATATTTAGAGCTAAACATTGACATACCATCTCGTTTTGTATTTGATTAGGTTGGGATTATACTGTCTAATAGATTATAATTGACATTCAATGAATTAGAAGTGATGTGTATTTTTGCTGTACAAGCTTGCACTTCTGCATATATGGATTGATTTAAAGTTCATCTCTAGAGGACTCCTGTCATTGAAATCTGGTTGGCCCCATTAATCTCATGTGTAGCTGTACAGTATGTACTGTATGTGTCCAATGCAAACAAGGCATTAGTGAAATCTACTTTATTCCTGGGATGTAAATACAAGCTAACTGGACTTGCCATCTTGCCTGTTCTAATCCTCTGGGTCAGAGGGGCCAGTGTTCTCTTCTGGGTTCCTACATCCCCATGGGGGTCTCTCCTGCCTAGGCTCCACACTGTCCACACTAACATCCCTCACTCATTCCATTCAATAAACCCATTGGAGTCTACTTACTGGCTGCTGTTCCTACCATCCTTGGAGGTAATAATACAGATGAATGGACGACTATATAGGATAGGACTACATTTAGCAAAGAATGTAACCATGTTAGAACGTGACTGAACAACCAACCATAGATGGCGTATACTATAAAGGGCTTCATCAGGCTGTGAGCCCGCTGTGCTGCTTTTAATGGATTACAGAGCTCATGTATTCTTTAGTTAGCTTCGGAGTAGTCTTTATAAAAGCCCACTCTGTCCATCCCTCCCTCCTCAACCCCTCCCTCTGTTCTCATGCCTGCTGTAAATGCACAGAGAAACGAGGGCTGTGGTGTGGTGTGTGTTGCGAGGCCTAGCCCTTGGCCGCCCGACTGCAGCGTGCGGTGTCCATTACCCTGGGCAGGAAGAGAAGGATCTGGACCTGGATGTGGCTCTGCATTTTTCACCTCCGCGGTGCAAAAGCCGCCACCCGCATTTCTCACGCAAACGGCAGCGATGTGCAGAGTCAAGAGGCCAGTGCCCTGGGAGCAGGGAAAACCGAGTACACAGTCCACAGCACAGTGAAGTGGGGGGTGGGGCAGAAGCGGGGAGATATACGCTGTCAATGCCCTTCATTGATGTAGGTCATTTATTCAGCTGCATCTGCAGGCAATCTGATTAGGTGACCTCTGCAGCAGGGGAGAACACCCTTAAGAGAGCCACCCACAGCTCCAGGGTCCCTTTTTTAAGACCTGAACCCTGACTGGCTGCCCTCTATGGCTTATATGAGGGAGGAAGAGCTGAAAGATGTGTGAACCTCATGACAGATAGTAGGCTCCTCTCTCTCTCTCTTTCTCTTTCTCTCTCTTTCTCTCTCTCTCTCTCTAACCCGGGCTGTTTAACGCTGCTGCGTGCTGCTGTGTGAGGTGTGCTCCCCTCCTCTGTGGGACTAAGAGCGCAGCAGATAGCGGCGACCGCACTTGCATTGTGGGGCGTGGTTCCTCCTCGGAGAGATGAAAAGAACTGTCAGTGGGTCGGGCATGGCCATGGTGGCGGCGGGGGAGGGGGGGGGGGGGGCATGGCCATGTCACACTGAGAGGTGAAAAGAACTGTCAGTGGGTAGGGCATGGCCATGGTGGCGGCGAGGGAGGGGGGCATGGCCATGTCACACTGAGAGGTGAAAATATTCCACTCACGCTCATGTCAGTCAGAGCGTTGAACTAGGACCTTATTATGGTAACAGCCATGCAGTCAGTGAGTATGCCATCTTTATATACAGTAGGAGAAGGCTCGTGATGGCAGATTCTATATCTCTGTGTGTGTGTGATATCAGGACGAAGGGAGGGGATCTTGTGATCAGGTTTCATGTGAGCTTGAGTGTGTTGGGCTCCATCAGCTGAATGAGCTGGCGGTGAGCTGCGTGAGCGAGAGTCACGGTTGATAGGATATCTCTCCGCCCACCTGCCTGTGCTGTGTAGACATAAACACCCATTAATGGCTGCAGCTGTCTCCATGTCCTTAGTTAACCAGGGTTAAAAATGATTAGCTTTACTGCCTGCCTGCCTGCAGCCCGAGAAGGCTGCTGGCCATTTCAACTCGCCTTCGAGGCTGGAGAGAAGGTCCACTCTCGCTAATTGATGAGCAAAATAGTGATGAGCTGGTCAATGCTGTGAAGCAACCCCCACCCCCCACACACACCCTTCCCCTCCCCCCATGAGTAAAAGGGATGATGTCATGTGTAGTAGAGTGTCTACAGACAGTCGGCCCCTGACTGTATGTCTGTGGCTGGGATGTCTATAGCCTTGTGCAGTGCATACTAGCGGGGGGAGTGGTTTGCGGTTAGAGCGCATGGCCGTCTGGTTGAAGCGCATTACGGTTGCGGTTCTCCTGCTGGGAGCAGGGCTGTTGCCATTGTTCACTCTCTGACAGCTATAGACCCACAAGGCGTGATATGCAATTCTATCCCAACAAAGGTCCTCCCAACAAAGACAAAAGACGATAACAGATAAAACCTTTTTCTCTCAACAAGCCCGGGCCAGTCTCTCACCTGTCTCAATCCAGGTCTTTGTATCACAGCGCTCCCTCAGACTCACCAACGTCATCTGTCGTCATCAACGAGTCCCATTTTGAAAGGAGGCTATGGCCTGAAAGCTTGTTTTGACTGAGCCCTTCTCTCAGTACAGTGGTGTGGCACATCCCACACAGAGAAAACATTCTGACAAACATCCTCATACAGTCTCTTTTTCAGTTGTATGAAATTATTTCAAAGCAAAACAAGCACATTCAGAGTCAGACCACACAGTCCCCTCCAACCCTTTGAGGCGGGTACGTCTGTGCATGTGACAGTGTACTTTGTCTTCACAATGATGAAAAGAATAGTTGGGAGCCTTAATGCATATGTATATTTATTGCGTACTGTACCACACATGTGTTTATATCCCTGTGGTATAGAGTCATTGAAGGGAGTGGTATAGAGTCATTGAAGGGAGTGGTATAGAGTCATTGACATTGGCTTAGCTCCCTCCCTCTGTGGATGGGTGAGAACTTAACCCTCTCCTCTCCTCTCCCATGATGCCTGGCGAATTGGATGATGTCATGGAGGAAAGCCTGCTCTAGCGCTCATGACTGATGGTGGGGCAGGACAGACTCGGCCAGATAATCTGCCTTGTGATTACCCTGTGTGGAGCCCCGTGGCTGGCTAGCTGGCTGGCTGGCTGGCTGGCTGTTTGACTGGCTGGATGACTGGCTTCTGGTTGGCTTTAGTCCAGGGCTGTAAACACACAAGTAAATTACAGCCCTCTGATGAGCCGGACCACTGTAGTTTGTGGTGCCACTCTCGTCTCATGTTTCCAGGGTCTGCCTCTGATTCAGCTCTGCGCTGAATGAACACCGAGTTCAGCTTAACCATGATGAGCTGTGATAGACGATCCACAGCATCTAACCTGACCCTCCCTCTTTAGACTGGCATGGTAGGCCTATTTAAAGTACCTCCTTCCGTACAGTGTTTCTCCATACAGTGAAAATGGTTAAAGTTGGCTTGTAAAAGCTCGAATTCTAGTTGGTGTGATCATTTGTCTCTGTTTGTTAGTTTCTACCAGAGGAGGCTGGTGGAGAGGTTTTTTCCTTCCTGTCCTTCCATTATAATGAGCCCATCCTCTGATTTCTACCCCCTCCAGCCTCCCCTGGATTCTACAGTTACACAGAGAGAGCCGTATCGTCTGGTAATTCGACACGGTTTGAGGGCAGAGCAAAGTTTACTTCAAGAGGATCTCTAGAGGTTCCTCAGGGGGCGTCATTTACACAGTGTCGCTCATCACTCTGTGCTATTTACACGGCTCTAGTGCTGATGGCATTGCTCTTAGGTAGCCGAAGGTTCTCTTGCAAGCCTGCTAGCTAGCTGCTCATGTGAATGTTAGTTGTACACGGCTGAAGAAACAAGAGGAATGTTATCTGCTCTGCTTCGAGATGCCGGTAGTTGTTGTTGGAACAGGTGACTGGCGCAGAGTCTCCAGGACCTGCTGCTGCTCGCGTCAGATGTCGATTGGATCTCTGCTCTTCAGACAGTGTCCCCAATGAACTCAGATCCCAGTCCACCTTGCATCTCTGCACTCATTCATGAGTTTATTTTTTTTTTTTTAAATTTAAGACATGAGGATTCATATGAGGAAGAGAGCAAGAAGGAGAAACAGAGATAACAGTTTACTGACCCAGTAGCCCCGTTGAGAACAGTTATATAACAATGTTATAACCTGTGACATAATCGCATTGCTTGCTTCGGAGGGGAGACAGTAGCGCTGAGTTAAAGGAGGGAGGTGCAGTGTTCGTGCGTGACGTAGCACACTCTCCAGATAACTGGGTCACTGTGTTCGTTAGGTGAAAGCTTCCCTAATTACCCCCCCGCCCCCGCCCCCCACACCCATTCTGAGAAAGACAGGCCACGCGCTGTGCCTGTGGCTCAGAGCCAGAGATAGGACAGCCAATCAGCAGGTCACAGCGTCACAGTCGCCACGGCGCCCTGCCGGGAACACACTGTCACTGGATGGTGAAAAGCGAGGAACGCGGGGGAGTGGCTGGCAGGATTGTCTCTTTTATGAGCATGTTGGGCCGTGGCTAAACGTCAGTGAAAATGTCTAGATGTCACTCTCCCACCGTTGAGGGGTGGCCTCTTCCATTGTCTCCCCCCTTGACAACAAAGTGTTTGTTTTCAGAGCCTACCCATTGTCCCCGGAGTTAGTTTTTTCGACCATCCTTATGGAGCAGGGGAGGCCGGTGGAGGTAGCATGTCAGTGTTTCAGATCTTACATTAAATCAAGTGGATAAGACAACAGTTAGCAGTTGCAGCAGCAAACGCAATTAAAAAGTCCTATTCTCCTACTTCTTTTCAATGCGTGGTGAAACTTTGGACCTGGTTGTCAGTATACCAGCGCCAGCACTTCATACTCTGATGTATGGATATGATATGATATGATTTGTGTAGTCTCTTCCTTAGACCCTAATATGATCCCAAATGGAATCAGCCCTGCTGACTCCGGGTCAGTGGGTGGTTGTAGGATACCTGATGCTCCTGCGATCTACATTACGCTATACTAGACTAAGTATGACTCTTTTAGCTCTGCTCTCTTGTATCCAGTGAAATATTGATGTTGTTGGATCTGTTACATTGGTTGTTGAGCTGCCTGCTGAGCAGAGCTCTATATCTCAGCCCATAGCTCACTCTGCAGCGTGCCATGTCACCAGAGGCTGTTCCTCTTGTTAATAAGATAGGGAATCAGAGCCTGTGCTGAGTCGATCTCTATGGAATGGGGGGGGGGGGGGGGGTACGGTGTCACAAAAGCCTGCGAAGGCAAACTTCCCCCTGTTTTATTAAGAACTAGGCTAATCTTAGCCTCCTGTCTATTTTTGTTTACATTTCAAGAGGGTTAGATCCAGGATGTTTAAACGTGGTCAAACAAGCGTGCCCTTTTTTGTTTTTAGAGCCACATTGTATCGGTGTGTGAGAAAGACAACTTATATAAATGCGTGTTTCTTTTTGCATTTGCCGTAGTGTGAGAAATTGGGTGAGAACAGCACATTTTGAGGATGTATGGCTTTGTGTGTGTGTGTGTGTGTGTGTGCTTTAGCTTCCTAGCGTGAGAAAGAGTAGGAGGTGTCGTGAGCATATGTGAGGTCTGCGGACGTGTGCGAGTACATGTGTGTTAGCGTCAGCCAAACCCAGCCCTGGGAGCCAAGAGGAGAGGTGGGTTGGGCTGAGCCTGTGTGGAGGTGAGGGGAGACGGTTGAGGCCAAGTCACAGATGAGGCTGTCTAGACTGGTGCTGTCTGTCTGTCTGTCTGTCTGTCGGCTGCTTTTGTAACCATGCGGTAGTGGGGGGAAGGGGCCATGTTCTCTACCTTGTTGTGTTACCTTGGCATCAGGACCTGAAATATGTTTGATGTTGCAGAACACTGTTTCCATTGTGGCCCTCAGGGGGAAACCACTAAACAAAGGCAACGATTGGCAGACTGTGCTCCCATGTGAACATCTGTCATGCTCGCTGTGAACATCTATGCATTTCAATGTATCTTTCCTTTTCCTTTTTTTGTTTTGTTCTTCTTCATCTTTTTTTTTTGTTCTTCATCTCGGAGATCCCTACTAGAAGGGTAGATAATGACTGATCTCTTTTCCTTTGTAAGGGAGTGAAGCATCAAAAGCATATGCTCTGCCCCCTCGCTATAGGCTAACGTGCTAGGACTCAGTGCAGGGAATGCTGCGTAAAATTAGAATGCTGGATCTAGCTATTGTCAGGCAGAAAACCACTGAGACGGAACTAAAAGGAATACTGTATTAGCCATATTCGCCACTGCGCGCACAACACTGGATTTAGACTCCACCCGCACTGTTTCCACATGAAAATCGAAGGAAACCACACCAAGATAGTACCATCTGGCTTTGGGTTGATTTGTGTCAAAGCCTTACTTTTATTGCTGATGGAGGGGGAAGGGTATAATTTCCCATGTGCAGAGTCACAGTTAGTTACATGTTGGAACAGGGGCAGGATAACCATTCTGAAGATCATTAGCATCTGGAGCCACGCTAATTAAACTGTATGCCTGGAGCCTCAGCGTGAGGCCAGCGTTGTGGATTTACTTCTGTAGTCCTGTGGTTCAGAGGTAGCCCTTTGTGTCGCTTTCCAAATGCAGCGTCTTGGAGTCTGTCTGGCCGTGTTGCTATGTGTTGTGAACATGACCATCCTCTTTGTCTTTCTGCCACCTTTTTCTGCCAATTGATACATTTACGAAACGATTGTCCGAGCATTTGGTGGCAAATTATATCCCTCAAATAAGCTTTCCAGAGGAAAGAGTCAATGTTCTCTATTGACCTGTAAAACTGGTGGGGCTTCATAGGAGTTGTATTTGTTCAAGAAAGTTCATGTGTCATTTATATGGGTAAAAGAGGTTAATGACCAAGTGACCCTTATTACGGTACAGTTAATCATAGTCAACAGGTCATGTTTAGAGACCTCATTTATAGAGTCTCTCTTAGAGAGTTAAAAGCTGTTATAGCCTTTTTGCAGTTATGCATATGACACAGAAAGAGGTTAGAATACAGCTCAGTCTTGTCCAGCTGGCCTAGTCGTCACTTTGATAATAACTGCCGGCTATGCACGGCAGTGTTTATGGTTTGTCAACTCTTAAACACCTTCTCTGAATAACTGCTCTTTCTACTGCCTTTGTAAGCAGCCATAGGGGTGGGGTATTATTAACAGTTTCTTTATTCTTTTTATTTATTAACAGTATTAGTAAGTAAGAATAAAAAAAACATAACTAGCTATTGTATATTTGACCTCTGAGTCTTGTGTGTCATGTAGCTAAGTGTAGAGGGTTCATACTGAACACTCATATTGTGTTCCACCATGCTTCCACAGTCTTATCTAACTGATTCACTGCCTAATCTGTACATTAAGGGTTAGGTTTAAGCAATGTTGCTATCTTCCTGTGTTGCTATTGAGTAAACACTGACACCTGTCTCCTTCTCTCCTTGTCTCCTTGTCTCCTTGTCCTCCAGGAGAGCGCCCTTTCCCCTGCACCTGGCCTGACTGCAGTAAGAAGTTTGCCCGTTCTGACGAGCTGGCCCGCCACTACCGCACCCATACCGGGGAGAAGAAGTTCGGCTGCCCGCTCTGTGACAAGCGCTTCATGCGCAGCGACCACCTGATGAAGCACGCCCGTCGCCACTCTGACTTCCAGCCTGGCATGCTGAAGAGGCCCCACGGTGGGGTCGGGGGTGGCATCGCCCCCCGCCCCAGCTCCCTGAGCGACTACAGCCGCTCTGACGCCTCCAGCCCCACCCTCAGCCCCACCCTCAGCCCAGCCAACTCGCCTTAAACCCGGCCGCACTTTCCGCCTCTCGCTCCCGAGGCTTGTGTTCTCTCTTCATAACACTTGTGTTGCACAGTTGTTAGCAACCCCCCTTTGCTAATCCCGCGCTTGCTGTGGTGTACCATACTGTACATAACTGCTTATTGTAGTGCAATTTCTTGTGTGACCCTAAAAGAAGATAATGCCTTTCCCAGATGGCAATATTTACATTCTGTACCATATGTCTGTATTTTTATAGCTTCTGGCCATGGCTAGTTATCCATTGTGTTCTTTTTTTATTTTTATTTTTTATCTGTCATCTAAACAAGGTTTAGAAGAACAAAAAAACAGACAAATTGACAGCTCTACCGAATCATTTTTGTTTAAAACGGGTGAGGGGAAAGGGGTACACATACACCTCAGGATTCAAGACAGTTGCTTTTTCTTAAGTACTCACCTTGACTGCACAATACAAGCATCACTTTACTCTGAAATTCAACATGGGTTGAATTTTGTGCCCTGCTCAGGGATGGCCTCATTAGCTTGAAAGAATGACCATGATGGAGAGAAACATACAGTGCTGCTTGAAGGTTTGTGAACCCTACAGGGATGGTCATTATTTTTGTATAAAATATTTAAATGAACTTTATCTAAACCCCAATTCGTAATAAAGACATTCCAAGTAAAGGACACAAACAAAAAAATATTATATATTTTTATTGTTTATTTAACGAAAGTGGTTTATTTAACAAGAACTCTGATTTCATGTGTGCAAAAATATGTGAATATCACAATAGCTTGTGGCACCTCCATTAGCAGCGATAACTTGAAGTAAATGTCTCGTATAGCCACTATTCAGTCATTTGAGTGAGGCTGGCATGAACTGCAAGCTTCAGGTCAGAATTTAGGTCAGAACTTTGACTTGGCCAATCCAAAACACAAATCTTCTTTCTCCTGAGCCATCCTGGGGTAGATTTGCTTTAATGCTTTGGGTTGTTGTCTTGTTGGAAGACCCATTTTCAGCCCAGCTTTAGCTCCTTGACTGATGGCTTGATGTTCTGTTCAGGAATCTCCTGGTCTCAAAATTCATGGTTCCCTTAAGCAGGCCTAGATCTTGACATTCCCACCACCATGCTTGACTGTTGGGATAAGATTGTTTTTGTGGTAGGCGAAGTTGGGTTTTCACCAAACACAGTGGTTTTGATTGTGACCCAAAAGGTACATTGGTCAAAATCTTTCATTTTAAATTATTTGTCTCACGGTGGACTGATGGAGCTTAAATCTTGTTAAGATTATTTTATAGCCTTCCCCAGACTGATACTGGTGCTCTCACCCTGTTCCTCTGGAATCTCCTTTCCTCTCGGCATGGTGTGTTTTGCATTCACCTGTATGGGTAACACAAAACTGACCTATTTATCAGAGTCCCACCCAAAGTCTTCCCTAAAGATCTCTCCATTGATTCATTTGGTACCCACTTATTTACCCACCTAATTCTACATATCTACTTGATTAAACCAATGCAACTTGGGGTTCACTTATTGCACCTGCCCTCATTTCTTTATAATTTAGTTTTTTTTTTTTCTCTAAACATATGGAATTGGTAGATATAAACCTGTTATATCAGATTTAAAAAGTCTGGTTCTGATTAAATAAATATTTCATGGTAAAAACAAAAAAAATCTATAATTGCACAAGGGGTTCACATACTTTCAAACAGCACTGTACATAAAACAGCCTTACACTCAACAAGATTTGCACTCTTTCCTTTGTTTTTGTTGGTTTTCACATTAGGGAAACTAGCTGTGGGCTTATAGTCATTAAAACACACGTTATTTCCTCCCTGCTGTCTGTATGAAGACGTAGTTCAGTCAATATTGAGGGACTGAAATTGAAATGCCATTGTGTTACGAGACTGGAAATGACATGCAGGGACACAGCAGTTCTTTTCTCTGTTCTCTCCCTCATATGAACAAACATGCCCCTCTCCTTGTTGCATTCATTGTCTGAGACCATAATCATAGTTTTTCAACAGATTTGCTTTCAATAGTTTCAAATGGAATATATTTGCTGTTGTTCAGCCCTACAGGATGTGTCATTGCCATGTAGTGAGGTTGAGAGTCTGTCAATGTTCTCAATGGAAAGAAAAATCTCAACCCCCGAAAATGGAGATGGTGAAGTTTCAAAGCAGCTGTTTCTTCGTTAAGGACTGTACTGTACTAGTGTTTCACATAACAGACGACCAACAGAAAGGGACGTGAATGGATCCAAAAGGAGTTGTGTCCGTCTCAAAAGCACATAAGCAAATCACCAAAGACCAGAATAAATGAAGGCTTTACATAGAGGATAAGTCAGTGTTCATTGAGCCCTGGGCAAGGCAGTTGGCAGACTCTCAGGTAGAACCAGACGCCCTGCCCACTTCCCTCTTCGTACCCCCGCCTGGTGTGGCCCTCCCTGTAGGAAACGTCTGCATCCCACAAGGAGCTATTCATAGCTCAAGCGAGGAGTGGCAAAATGCCATTCCTGGGGAGTCCTCCTGCCTGACTGGCTTTACCTGTCTCTTAAGAGACAGAGGGCAAGGCAGAGAGAACGCAAGAACGCCAAACCACAGGGAGGCTTCAGGCCTCCAGCGGAGGGGACCAATGTCGGCAGTGTTACAGTGTTACAGTACAGGCTTCAGGTCAGGGTTGAAATGGGATGGGCCGCTGGCCGGTGGGGAACATGAGGACACAATGTGAATATAGCAGCTATCTGCAGGAGGCAGGAAAGAGAGGCCAGGTCTAGAGGGCCTCAGATAAAGAGACAAGGTTTTATCATGGGCTGAGCAGTCCAGAGGAAGAGACACCCAGTCAGGCAGCTCCCCCCAGAGATCTCCCTGTTCCCCTCCCTCCCTTCCTCCCCTTAGCCTCTGTAATGGAGGACAGTCTGCTTGCCTTGCCCACCACTGGGAACCGTGGAAACATGGCACTAGTCACTGGATGTTAGCCAACCTCTGGGACACCCCCTCTAGAGCAGGAAGTAGAGCAGAGTGGGAGGAGTAAAGGCTACTACTATTCCTAACACAATACGCTGTGTGTGTTGTCAAGATGCAGGGAGTATAGATCTCTGATACATTATCATATATAGATACTTTAATCCATACAGCTAAAATGGAAGAGAGGGAGAGGCAGGGAAACACCTCAAACTGTTACAGCAGCTAGTGCCGTGATGGCAGTAGACAAGATCGATTCTATTCATTCTGCTGCATTTTTCAGAGCACAGGGAGAGCTTCCAATATATCTTCTTTATTGTTGGGAAACGTAGGCGAAATGACAGCATGCAGAGAAACACATGCCATCAATTAAAACCAGTAAAAAAACAGCTGCTTTCAAACTTCACTGTCATAACAATAGGGCTTTACACTCTTGTCTAAAACAAAAGAGCAACCAAAATGACTATAACATATCAGCGTGTAAGTGTAAGTGGTCACCAGCATTGCTTCCTTGTTGCCTGGGCCGCTCAGATCTACCGTGAGAAAGCTGACTTGTGTTTCTAGTCACAGACATGCCTCACTAATTCAGGCACAGGGCACAGCGAACCTTTCAGGAAAAAAGGCACCACTGTAAAAACTGCTGTGGTCCCAGACAGTCTGTGTTACACACACACACACACACACACACACACACACACACACACACACACACACACACACATGTTCCCTTTAGTGTTCAGGCACTATGGTCCACAATGGTCTCATATTATGCTTTACCAAGCTCCTCTATTTAACACCCCTCCCCCACCTCCCCTTCCCCCACACCTCCCCCCAGCCCCAATGTGATGGTTCAGAATGGCATATGTAGCCTACTATACAGGCCCACTACCATGTCCCTCCCCTGGCAACTATTCCCCCCATAAACCATATACCCCTCTCCACAGTAAATAAGAGTGAGCAGAAATGTAGACTAGCTGAGTGGAGGGTTTCTAGGGCAAGAGAAGCAGGTGTAAGTCTATGAATGGCAGGCCTTGTCCTCCCCATCTCTCCCGTGGGCCTCTCTCAATAGCCTGTGAAAAAAGGCTCACACAAATCAGCTTTTTTTCAATCCCTCTAAAAAAGAAAACATCCCTTATTTTGATAAAAATGCATCAGTTCCCTATTAGACCACATGTTAAGAAACCTCAATGGATCAACTCTGTGAAATAGTTTCCAGGCTGCAAGCTGACACTCTGAATGCCACTGTGCTACCACCAGCTCTCAGTCAAAGGCTGGTCATTTGCCACCCTGGTAACTCCTTCGAATTAAAAAAAATAAATAAATATGTAAATTTCCCCCCGTTAACTCTCCCTTTAAGCATTTTGTTATACTCTGTTGAGATACTTTATTTTGTAGCACAAAACACACATTGAAATTCCAGTTGAAGTGGTACAGAAAGTGTTCATTTGTGTTTCAAAGCACAGAGTTAAGGATGAGACAACCCTCCTGATACTTTAATTCTGCGGTTGTCACCTCCTAGCCAAGCAGGGTACCGTAATCATTTCTCAATCCGTAATCTGCACATTTACCTCAGGGTCAACATCAGCAGGGCATCTTTGAACCGCTTTGTGGATTTTTGTCTTTATTCATATGTTAGTTACTGCACAGTTTATAGTTTCCGCCAGTCTTCCTGGTGTTCCTCAGTGCTTCGCCCTCACTGCTGGTCAGTGTCCAAACACGCTGGAAACACAGGACGTCCTCCTCAGTGCAGGCCCAGTCCCTGCCTGTGGCCCCTACACTCTCACTCCTCCAGTCTTGTTACACAGTAGAACTAAGGCAGCGGGGCCAGTAGGTTTGAGATGCTCTGACTGGTTGCCCCTTTAAGAACCCATGGCCCTGTAGAGTCAGTGGAGAAGCTCCTACTGTAGGACACTGATCAGACACTCTGTGACAATGCAGAAGGTTTTTTTTTCTCTCCAGTCTATCCATCTCTTTGCATCATCAATGACCTATACAGGCCACCATAGATTTGTGGAATTTGTATAATAGACAGGTTTTTTCTGTTTTCACTGTACCAAAACTACTTGAATCATGAAACGTGAGAGGCCATTGAACGCAGCTTCAGACATGTCCAATTTTTACTGTACTTTCTTTGTCCTCAGTCAGACAACAGCATTCACATGAACTCTGTGGAATAAGGTGTACTGTATACTATACTGTATAGTCTCTTCCTTTGTTGTTTTTATGTATATTCTTGCATATTGTCAATTTTCTGATGTTTTTTCTTCTTATCTGTTTTCTGGTCACAGATGTAATTATTATTTCAACAATTATTGAGTTTAGTGTGTCACAGCATTTTGGACTATATTGTTTTGTTGCTATGCCATGTCTTTGGGTAGAGGCACCATTGATGTTTTCTTGAATTAGGCAGGGTGTATTTGAACATTATGAAATTGCTGCCCCCCAAAATGATATCCTGTTGATTCAAAGACGTTGAATGCTCATTTTAATAGCTGGATGTGTTTGTATTTCATTCAGTTATCCTAGGTTACCTTGAGTCTGCGACTTGGGGGAAGGCAGGGGTTGAAGATGAAAAGGGAAATCTCCTGACCTCTACATGATTTTAGAGTATTGTGTAACTGATTTTCTTAGATTTTTTTTTTATTGATTTATTTTAAAAATGTGTTTCATAAGCATAGAGACCACAGCATTGTGAGTTAGTAGTGTATTCATTTCTTATTTTCTTCATCTTTTATAGTTTGATGTCTTACTTAATGTGTTTCATGTCATGTCTTTCCAAAAATGCATACCTCTTTCAATTATTGAGAAGTTGAAGTTATGATTTTAGCCTAAAAAGAATATTCTGAATTCATATTTTTAAACATACAAAGACTTGGCCAATGTTTATATAATGGGTTATAAACATTTAATTGGTAGTTAATTTGTCCTTGTAAACCAGAAGGACATCCTTTTAAAGAAAGTATTTTTATTTGGACTTGATATTGAGTTTCATTTGATTGGTCTTTTATAGGGTGCACAGTATACGATATGTTTATAATTTGGTTTATGATGCATTGAGAATACATCAGACAGAATCTGGCCTATCTGATTGATAGGCCTTGGGATGTGACACACATTATGTAAGGATTTGCTTGATCATAAAGTAAATGCATGATAGATTTAACTTGTGTGCCAAAAGCATAGAGTGGTAATTCCATTAAGACGCTACAAAGTTTGAGGACGCAAAGTACAAACTCATATTACTACAAGACATTTAACAAACTTGTACAGTTTTATAAGTGTGTATATGTTTTATGTATGTACAGAATTGAATGAAACAGCTTTGTGTGTTAGATATGCAAATGTTTTTAAATTAAGATATTTCATTTCTGCTTTATCTACATAATTTTTTATTATCTAGCTTTGTATTCATTTGTTTTTTGTTATTTAAATTTTTTTGCTGTACAATACAGGAACAATGTATAATGGTTAGTTACTGGTATCTCTGAAATAACCATGATCTTCATTACAAATGAATGCCCAACCATTCCAAAGGATTGCAAATGCATTTGATATAAATGTGCTGCTTGCATCAAACCAATGCATCAATGCTTCATTTGTTTTTTTTGTATTTGCTTTACAATGTACTCTTCTTTGAATGTGAGACATCAAGTTTTACACATTGTGAGTTATACATGTGGTACTCTTCTCAGCCGTTTTCACTTTCTTTTCATGCAGCATTTTACTCTTTCTTCTCATAGACTGAGCCTGTCCAAGTAAGACACACAGTCATACCCCAAAGCACCCAGACTCAGAGGGTGACATTTGAAAGGTTGCTTCCTGGTATTGTGTGTTTAAGTACAATTTTCGAAAATAAGTGAGCTTGTCTTCCCACTTTATGTTGGAAGGGTTGAGATGTTCTTTAAGGCTTTAAAAGCTTTAAGGCTTTTTCAAGGTGGAAACAATATAATGTTGCTGGGTGCTTAATGGAGCAATGACGAAGACCACACCTTAGACTGATTAGACAACAGTGCTAGGTTACACAAACCTGTCAGTCTAAAGTTGTTACCAAAGGCCTGAAAGGAAAGGATGAATGTTTGTGAACTATGTAACATACCACGGTTGGAATTCAACCCAGTTATAACAGTCAGTCAACATGTCATGTTTGAAATGTCGAGTTTGTCACTCAACATGTTTCTTAAAGCCATGGACCTTTTCCCGAACTTCTTACAACGTAAGCAATCTCTTTATTCAGTCGCTGAAGTGAACAGACCATTTAGGTTCCAAATGTGAACAAAGCCAGCTTTGAACATGTCAGTGGTCACCAGTATGTATTGTATAGTGTATGTAGAATCCTAGCCCAAACACAACATTTAAGGGGTTGAATAATTCATTGGTGTGACTTTCGATCATCAAAGACAGTTATTTCTAGGGTTGGCCCTAACCCTAACCCTGAAGGCCCCCACTGCCACACACTGTGCATCGTAATGCCCTTGCTAGAGAGTGCCCTTGATTGGACTAGCATTTTAGGTACTAGATAGATGCCTTATGAGTGATGACATAGCACTGTGGTGCTTTCCCCCCAAAGGCCCATGGGTGGAATAGTATGCTGTCCTGTGATTGTGTGCTTGCAGGGGGAAATTCAATCATACACCTGCCATTGTCTATATATTATTGAACACTAGATGCTACCTTCAAAACGAGCATGTACAGTATGTGTAAAAGATGGCTATGGAGTTTATCGAACCATTTGCCTCTTCTAGATAATCAGTGGCCTCTGTTCCTCACTGTGTAAATCTTCAGTTCAACTCCCTTGACACTGAGAGGCCACTGATGAAAAGTACAGTATGTGTAGTCAGTTTGGTTTCTTTGGTCGTCTGTGGGGTCAGATCTAGACCAAAGGTATTAGATTGAAAGTAGCGGGGCATGTGGATGCTGTTAGCGAAAATGATGTCTGTGATCACCAGCTGTGAGTTCTGGGGTCTCGATAAGTAGTCTGACGCAACACCAGAAGCATGGGCTTGTTGGTTTTTGGGGATTCCCATGATGTCAAATTACCCCTCAGATCACCAAGTCACTGAATCTCCCTTGTGACATTGTGGAATTCCTGAGATATGTCTGCTGATAAAAAATAAATAAAAAGAAGAAAGTCATGCATTAACCTCCCTCACATTCTTTTCTATCGTTGTCGAAGCATAAGCTAACAATGCTTATAATAAGTGTAGGATATTGCAGCATTATGCATCATTTTGCCTGTTACGTTTGATTCAGCATCCTTTCATGCTGTCTATGACATCCCCCATCCAGTACCATTGTATGTTTTAAATACAGCCTATTTGAAAGAGAGAGACTCTAGCTGGGCCTTAGGCCTGTCCTCCGGTCCACACCTCTTCTGTGTGATGTTAACTTGCCTTCCTGATACCTCTGTTTTTTCTTCCGTTCATCACCGTCAGATGCCTGTGGTAGGGACGTCAAGGTGCTGCTCCTCTCCCTTCGGCAGCACCAGTGTAACTCGCTCTGTAAAATAACCCTTATTCAACTCTACGGCCAGTTCAATTCACCTTCATGACCTCATCTTAATAACTGCCGGGTATCATTGTTTTTGTTTTGTTTTTTGCAATCAACCAAATCACTACTCTCTCAAGTATTACAGTTGTACAGTTCCATGAATTCTACAGACATTTAATGTGCTGGTCTATGGTTGTTCTGCTGTACCTTCTTATGACATAATTTTTTACGTTAGATGATATATTGTGACTATTGTCCTATGCAAATATGAAAAATTAACAGAATTGTTAGATAATGTATGTTGTCATAACTTGTATGCATGAAATAGTGAAGTTTACATTTGGAAATAAATTCATAAATAAGCGGCATTTGGTCTGTTTGTAATTCTCTGTCTCTATCGTTTCTTCCACTTCAATGCTGTTCGATCACAGAGCGGATTGGATTCTCCCTCACGTTCAGTTCAAGTGGAAAGTGTTATTTCCCCTCTCATCAGATTCACCTCACATCTATGTTATTGTTGCTGTCAATCATCTGTCACACATGCATGTAGCCTTAGTTTCAGGAATGGGGAAAACAGTAGCTGGTATAGTGAAGTCAGTGTGAGAAGCCTACTGCAGGCGAAGATGGTGGAGGTAGAAACCAGAGGACGGGCTCACTGTAATACATGGGATGGAATGACAAATGAGCTTTGATACCTTTCCTCATTCCGTGCTATGCATTTCAATGAGTCCATTCTCCGATTTCTACCTCCACCAACTTCCACTGGCCTACAAAAACTGGAGTTGGTTCAGCTCTAACATACGTAGCTCTTATCATAAAAACAACCCTTGCCCAGACTTAATTAGGATATCTAAAAACATTTGTTGAGTAACATATCAGCTGACTACCCCTGAACAGGGACCTTGGACAGGTCTCATATCAACCCAGCCCCAGACAAGGCCCAATAGAGGAACCAATCCACCATTCTGGCCCATGACATGTGCCACAGTATCAGCAGAAAGTACACCTTGTTCCCTCACTGCACCCATGCAAATATTGACTGTACAGTAACTGGTGGGGTAATAACAATTGGCAGGTCACCAAATGCTGCTGATTCCTTCCTTAGTGCCTGGCTTGCAAGTGTGCCAAATTGGCAAAGTGAGGTTTGGGAAAATACTACATTTTTTACAAAGATTACAAGAAATAATGTACAACGTCCAATTTCTGCCATGACACCTTCCCTGTCCCGTCGCACAGGCAGTATTTGTATTGGCTCCCTCACCTCCTCCAATGCTCACTGGCATGTCCTCCCTCCCTCCCTCCCTCCCTCTCTGCCTAGTGTGAATCATTCAGTGTAGAGCGTAACAGGAAGGAAGAGGGCACTAAAAATACTTGAAGAAGCGCCCGGTCTGCTCTCTGCTCCATCTGCACACCTCCTGTCTCTGGGCAGGTCTGAACCACCAACATGCCAAGCCAACCCCACAAACAAGCTGGCACCCCTGGCACTGCCAGAGGGGTTTGTGTGTGTGTGTGTGCCATCATCTGAGCCACAGCCCTCAGGACATTTTCAACCTATTCTACACACACCCCATTCCATTTATTGTATTTATCATTTTGACACTGTCTTTTATACTGTGTCTAAGACCTGGTTTATCACGGCAGCATAACTGAGCAATGTTTACTGAATCTTACTGTGACTTTCTGACATCTCGTAACCAAACACAACCCTCATACACGGTTGTTGTCATAGAAATTACACCCGTTTGCTATTTGAGAAGAATGACTTCGCTCTGTTTTAAAATGTTGTGCACCGACAACATTTTGTGAAGAATCAACAATAATCTACCAACACTCATGGGCAGTCATTCACCTATACTGATACTGTGCTTCTTCACAACAAGGGTAGATAATATGCACCAAAAATGTTCTTCGGTTTAGTAGGGTGCGTGTGGTAAGCACATTTTCTCTCCCTCAGTTCAATCACTTCTCTTCAGTCTCAGGATGATCCATTTTCCCCTCCACAGTTAATTATGTCCCTGTGGATGCCGGGGGCAAAGCAAAGACAGTTATATGAGCTCTGAGAACTTAGCGCAGCTGATTGGGACTTTAGTGGGTGGAGGTGTTTCTCTCCACTCAATACAGAGGATGTGGGGGTGGGAGGAAGTCACTTTGACTGATTTACTGTATTTAGTTATTTACCTTAATTTTTTTTAATAGATATTAGAGTAGAATATTCTGGTGATGTATTCTGTAGGTGGAATAATACCATTCCAATTTTTCCATTTCAAGTGCCTGTCTGCGATATGGAGAGAATCCGTTTGATGAGTATGTGTCACAGTGTGTAGGTACTGTGATTGTGGGGGAGAAAGAGAGAGAGAGAGAGAGAGAGAAGGAGAGAAGGAGAAAGAGGAGTGGGTGGTGGTATTACCCAGTGCTTTGTGAAGCACTAGCCCAGACACACTCAGACTCAGCGTGGGAGACTGTGTGTAGGCCCGGGTGTTCTCTGACCTGCAGGTGTGTAGGCGTCACTGGCTGGGAACTGACTCACTGTAGAATGTGGGCAATAAGAGAGAGAGAGAGAAAAAGAGAGCGAGAAATAAAGAGAGAGCGAGAGAGAGAGAGATAGAGTGAGAGAGAGTGACAGAATGAGAGAGAGCAACAGTAGCAGCAAGTCCCCTCCACACAGCGACCCATGTGTGCAGCTCCCTCTCCCTCCACGCCAAGCCCCAGAGGGCAGGCTGGAGGGCTATGAGATGCCACCCACTCCTGGCACTAGCCCATGAGCTCAGAGTGGAGGCTGGCACTGGCCATGATGAACAAGGCTCAGCTGTGGGTAGAGAGCTCAGCACACCCACTCCCTGCAATACTAGACCAAGGACACACACACAGGGGAGCCCTGTCTTAAACACTGTCCTGTCAATGAAACTGATCCTAATATACCGTCAATAAAACACCACCATTGGCTGTGACTAAAAACACTGTAAAAGATCAGCTTTACAGGAAGTGTTTATTTGTTTAGTGCCCAACTGCTTAGAGAGGGCATCTCAGGCAACCATGTTATACCCATTCAAATGTATAATTGGTCCTTGTTTAATTTTGAATATCTTAAAGAGTGGTTTCATCAGCTTAATCATCAATATGTATAAGAGTCATCCATTTAGTTAGGCCTCCTCAGATGAGAGCTGATTACATGAGAAAGGGAGACAGATGCATCTGGAAGTGACATGAAAGCAGGGTTATAATTAGTGTTTTTGATAAGCATCTAGTTGGGAAATTACTGCCATGCAAGTGGCAACATGGATTCAGGGCTGTCTGCTAACAGCAAGTGTGCCAGGCCTGCCAAAAGACTATTGCGTGCATCTGATAGAGCTCTTTGTTGCTCTGAGCAGCAGGGAGGACCCGTATGCAAATTCAAAGTAAAGAGAATCCCCAAAAAACTGAAAGACAATCCTCCCTGTCTCTTTCAGCAAGTGTTTTTGAGTAAGAGGATACACAGAGGTTAGAAAACATTAAGTACTAAGAAGTGATATACCCGATGCCATTGATCATAATACTGAGCATAACATTGATGGCATCATCCATATTACTTTCATTGTCATTGTCCCAGAGCTGTTGTGACATGCTTATGAATAAGAAATGTCAATATGTAACTAATTTCAGATTTTTTTAATTTAAAAAAAATATGTCACAAATGAAACCGTGAAAGTTGTCAGGTTCATAAATCATTACATGTGACTCTCACCCAGCATCGACTGTGACTTGAGCCCCCTGCGGCTAGGGGCACATTCTTAAACTGAGAGCTGATTCTTAAAGAACACACACTTCCCACACTACTACCACAGTCACAAGACTTGACTCCTCTCCTCACAGAGACATTCACTTCATCCCACACATGCAGACTGCTGCCCTCTGAACAGCCCTCTCTTCACTCTCTCACTCCACCGACACAGGAAGGACAGGCTGGGTGGGGAGAGAAAACTAACTAAAAACAAAGACAGACTCCACTTCCTCTCTCTCTCTTTCTCTTGTGTTACTTCTCATTCCTTGAGACTCTTAATCCTCAGATAATCACACATCCGCACCCTGACACAGATTCCAGACTTTATTGACAAGTGCTGCAGTGTCAGAGTGATAGCAGACAGTTAGAGGAGGTTGGGGGAGAGAGCCTTAGACAGTCACACAGTAAACTAGGTCATGTGGGAGAGAATCCTAACTGGCTGTGTGCGGTGATTGATAGGTAGCAGGCCTGTCACCGGGCTCTCACATATATGTGAATATGATGGATAGCAGCCCTCTGCTTTCTTAAAATGTCTGCTTGTACTGCACATCTTCTGGGTGTACTGTTCTTTAGATCCATATTTGAGCTTTTATTTGGTGTAGAGTAGGGTATTTGACATGTGACACTCACTTGGCTTTCACTATAGGTTTCAACATTCAGACAGAGAGGATCCTACACATGAATGGACTGGAGATATTGTATGGTTTGTTTTGCTGAGCTGTTTCCCTGTGGCAATACTTCCTTTCCCAATGTTTGGGCGACCCCTGAGGAAAAGGGCCGAGTTGCAGAGGTACAGTTGTGGAATGCTGTCCTACTTGGCAGTACAGTACACTCCCAAAGCTCCAAACTCCTCAACCTCAGACCGGTTTAGTGGGATTCCTCCCCCTCTTTTTTTCTATTTCTTTTGAAGTATGGAAGTATGTACAAAATGGAAAAGTCTCATTTTAAAAAATTACGTTAAGATGAATAACCTTTTCCATGAATTCTGGCCATTGCGGCAACCACCAAAAATGTTTTTCTCTATAAATACAGTACCATGGTCACAGCGATCTGGGCATGATCCCTATGGATGTTTGGCATTACAGGCTAAGTCTTCAGTTTTGAAGCCAACTTAAACATTATTAGTGTAAGCACCCACAAAGAGATTCCACCATTGGTGGAATGTACCAAAGAGGAATTAAATGGAATATTCCTGTTTAGAAAAAGGTATACATTGCTACAATGGTGTTTGCACTCATCGGTGCAGCAACGTTTTCAGACCAGCCTACGAACTACAACTTTGGGTCTAAATCTCATCCATTTCGTCAACATTTGCATCAACATAACAAAAGACAGAGACAACTCATTTGTAACAATAAACTATTCTTGTTTTCTTTTTTCATATTTACATTGGTACCTAATGTGCAAATTAATAATTTAAAGTAGTGTAAAACTCTCAAATGAATACAAAATCATATCTTACAGTTCTAAATACAGTGAGAGTCCATGAACTGGTCACATAGAAAGGTAGAGTAGGAGGAACACTGCGGTGTGTGGAGTAGAAAGGCGGAAGTGAACTGAGGAAGCAGTGGACATCCTTGGCCAGGACACACACTCACTTAAGGATAGCGTGGTATCCAGGCATCACCAGAACAACACATAAACACAGTATACAAGTACACAGCATCTTTACAGAAGTCATGTAGTAGAATGAGCAGAAAGCACTTTCAGGAGCTGTGTTAGAAGCCTGCTGATTGGATAAAGCACTAATGATATCACAAAGGCTTGTGGTGCTCTGAGTGGCAGGCGCTTTTATGGCCTCCTGATATGACAGTTTTGAACAGACAATCTCATATTTGACCGGTGACATATCTACATGTCACCACATAGTGCTAGTAGCATGATTTCACACTAGTGTTGTGTGTTTGTGCAGAGACACAGACATTTAATTATACGTCAAACAAAGAAGACATTTTACATTACCCGCAACTCCTCTCAGTGAATATATTTCCCCACAAAATACTGTATAATGGGAGTTTGAGCTCATGATCATTTCCAATGATTTGTCTGACATTTAACTCGTAATAGGTGTGTCAGAGACACATACCTAACACATTGCATACTGTACCTGAGAACCTATTCACTCCCAGGGGGTTAACGTCGTTTGATCAGTTTTTGGAACAAAATGTACTGTACATGCTGTGGTTTTGTCTAACACTGCTAATGGAGACTGTTGTTAGTGGAGTTGCTGTAGCTTGGCAGTGCTTGAGAGAGAGAAGGTCCACACTAAAGGTTGAATCCTCACCTGAGATCCCAGCATCGGATGTGTTACACACGTGGATCTGAAGTTAAGATTCAGCGCAAAGAGCAGATCTTTTTTCAATACTGCACCATGATACTCATGTATCTGTATTCAAATCCTCATACAACAGTAAATGTGAGGTTGCACTTCGACATAATTCCATATCAATGCAAAAACAAACACACACTGTACATTAGATCTATTGGCTGATAGTATGGATGCATAGACAAAAACAGGGAGGGAGTGGGCTTTAGAAGTTGCTAAAATCACCAAATTATTGCTTTTTAAAAAGTCACTACATTTAGTAGTGCACTTGCCTCCCTTTACAGATATTTTTTATGCAAAACTAAAACACAAAATTCTATAAACAGACCTCAAGGAACTAAGTAGTGACATATTGCATTCAAACCGATTGGAGTGCGTGCCCATCTACTACCAAGATTAACATATTGTTTCATTTCTCTCAAATGATTCAATTACTCTCCTAATCATTTTCCACTCTACAGAAATACTGCACAGGAGATGGCTTTTACTCTAGAACAAGTAAAAGATCAATGAGACGGAAAAAAAAACTAAAATAGCACAATCTCTGGCCAAAGCTGTAAACTGTTTCCAGTTGCACTTCCTCCATCATTAAGTAACAGTGTTCTTTGGCTAACAAGACAAAAAAGGTAACAGGGACACAAGGACAGTGTCCGTCAACAGAGTAGGAAAATGTATGCCATTATGTTGTACTAAATGCAGAGTGCAGAGGGTGGTGTTGTTTCTCGCTGTCCTCCGGGACTGTGGCCTTTGCTTTGCACCAGCTGTCGCCTCACTGGCTGTTGTGGCTGTATGGACTACCCGGGCCTGTGCACCTTGCCCTCTCTCTCCCTGCGTTTCATCTCCTCCCTGAAGCAGTAGGAGCAGTAGTTCTCTGTCTCCGGCCTGCCGTAGAAGGAGCAGTTCTCTCTCTTGCAGCGCCGCTGCTGAAAGCCGTACGTGGGGCACCCAGAGCTCCGCCCTTTGGTTTTGTCTTGGTTGAGCCAGGTGTGTGATGAGGGGGGGTCCTCGTCGGCGTACTCCAGGCAGTCCCGGATGTCGCCTGCGTCAAAGCCGTTGGTATAGGTGTGGGACTTGTGTTCTCCGGGCATGTTGTAGGGGAGGGTCTCCGCGGCGTTGGCGGTACGGACCCCGGACAGGCGAGCTGGGCTGTAGCTCTGGGAGGACAGAGAGCGGTTCTGCTGGGGGTACGTGGCGCATGTCTTTAGGGTGCCCACCGCAGGTTTATAGGGCTCTCCCTGGAAGTTGGAGGACTGGACGCTGACGTCCCGGAGGTGGATCACACTGTGCCTCTGAATAGGCGGCGTATGGCTGTAGTGGGCAGACACGGGGACGGACACGGGGACAGACACGGGGACGGACACGGGTCTCTTAGCACCGTTGCTGGGGGAGCAGTACTGGGCAGGAGCTGGGGCTGGGTGTGTGGCTGTGGCCGGGGCTGAGACTGGAGGTGGGGTGAGCGGGGGGACGGAGACAGGGGGCGGAGGAGGTGTGGGGCTGTTTCTGCCCTGCCCCTTGAGGGCCAGCTGGGGGTTGTTGTGGCTGTGACTGTGGTGGGGCAAGACAGGGGAGCAGCTATCTGGGGGGGAACCGTCTGACCTCTCCCTTTGGAAGCCACTCTCCTGTTCCGGTTTCCTCAGGGCCGCCCCGGCGGGGCCGTTGGCCGGGGGCTTCTTCTCGCCCTCTTTCCTCTTCTGCTCCTGCTCTTGGCTGAAGCGCTCTTGGGCGCTGGCCAGGTAGAAGTTGATCATCTCCTCGTGAAACTGGTGACGGTGGCTGGTGAGGAGGAGGCCGGCGAAAATGAACTTGCGCTCCCCCTGCATGGCCGCGCGCAGGATGTTGAGGCTGAGCTTGACGTCGGTACTGTACTTCCAGTTGTCCAGCGTCTTGTCTCCTGAGGTTTTTCCTGCTCCCTCCAGCCTCTCCACGGGGGAGGAGCCAGCGGGTCTGTCTCCGTCTGTGGGGGAGGGGCTAGTGGCCTTCTCCGAGGAGGTGGAGCTAGCCGACTGGCCTGACTCCTCCTTACTCCCCTTGGTCTTAGACTCCTTCTTTTTCACTTTCTCCCCATTCTCCCCGCCGCCGCGACCGGAGCCAGAGTTGGACTTGCTCATCTTCCCGTGCACCAGGCCGCCCAGGCCTCCCATGTTCTTCTTCAGTTTGATGCCCAGCGTCTTACTGAAGCTGCCCAGTTTGTTGGCCACGGAGTCGGCCCGGTTTTTGTCCTTGTCCTTGCGCTGCTTGTCCTTGTCCTTCTCCTTGCTGGGCTTGCCGCTGTTCACGTTTGAGTTGCTGCCCACGGACTCCCGGTCAGAGTCTATGGACTCAGCCAGAGATTGGACATCCTCACCTGCAGACGCTGTGGGAGACTCTGGCTGAGCCAAAGGAGCCTGCAGTCCACACCACAGAGAGAGGCTGTGAGACACAACAAGAGACCCACCATACCACCCCAATGTCCTTCTATCTATGATACAACCATTCCAGCACAAGTTGGAATGAACATTTTGACTATCAATGGGTTCAATTAATTTAAATTATATAATTGCATTCATTCACAACAAACACATTAATCAATTTTCCCTCTGGACAAATCAGTCAACATGTCCTCACTAAGATAGATGAATTATAGTTAGTAAATGGGGATAATTACATTCTGACATCGACAATAAAACAAATATATTCGGGGCCTGCATTTGATTTGAACGCCATCTGAAACTGGGACAAAAATAAATTCAAGCCAAAATGATTTCCCCAAAAAAGAATTACCCTGGTTTCTGATGGAATTCGAATCCATGTTACATTCATGTAGTTGTGCAGCAGATTGAGTTTGGCTTCCAGAGACAGGATGAAGCTGAAAGGGAGGAAGGAGAGAGACCGTGATTATCACCCATTAATGTTCTGACTGCCTACCTCGTGATGATTTCAAAACACTTGAGGATTAACAATTGGTTCATGTCAGAGCTTCATGACAGATGTGGTTCTGGGTCTGGCTGTCCTGTGAATGAACAAAGTCATCAGCTTAGTTCCCTCCAGAGTGCTTTCCCTACAGTGATGAATATACCAAAAACAAATGAAGCAACCAGGAGCCTAAGCACTGAGTTATATCTGTATTTCACAATTACCAATGGAGGGACCACTAATTACTGCCTATTCATGCGATACATCAGGAACAAAATGAAGAGCTGAATGCTTGAAATGTTTGGAGCATATTTCATAATGAATTCTGTGCATAGAGTACTGTAAGCCTACAGAACAAATCTGGAGATTTCGGAAACAAGTTCTGTCGCTTTCCCTCCAGTCCATTCATACTCCAGTCCACCATGTTCCTGGATTAGCTGAAGCACCTGACTGGCAGGAATGTGAAATGGACACCCTTACATAAACTCATTCC